>NC_092413.1:26042719-26653390 GCF_040894005.1 Engystomops pustulosus
TTTAAATTCCAGCTGCACTTCCTCCACTATTTTCCCTAGCATCGTCACACCCTGTGAGGTGATCAGGGAGTGGCAATCGCAGGGAATATTTCAGTATGCATGTGCCGCCAGCATTTACATTCTGGCACCCATCGCAAGTGTTACCGGTTGGTGTTGGGCTCGAGCAACAAGATTGAACTAGAACTCCTGCCTCAAGTCCAGGTTGGGACTTGGGGGACCATGGAAAAGATAGTAGTAGGGTTCAGCGGAGCTAAACGTGTTTGGTTCCACTCAACCCTAGTATTATCCTTTCAATGGTAGATCTCGCTACAGTGATCAGCAAAATCTAAATATCTTACATGCTGATTTTTCTGACGAAATTCAATCATAAAACTACAAATTCACAACGAACACAGTGCAAGAAAAGTAGGAAAACTAAAAGGCCCACTGCTGTTTTCAGGGTAATACAAAATAATGACAAATAAAGCTGCCCTACAATACATAACTTAGGGACTTTAAGTCTTTAGAGAAGAATTTGCACAGCACAGACGGTGCGCTACTCCAAGATCCACGAGATTAATAACAAATTACACATTTGGACTAATATTGTATTTAAAGGGAGTGATTGATCTGTGTAAATGTCTCTAAGCTGCTGACTGGATAATTGGAATCAGTCTTCTGATTAGTTAATGACTTCAGGTTGCTGACTGCCTCATTGTTATCTCCGCTCTGAAATATTACATTAAAAATGAATGACAAGACAAATCAATTCATTTACCTTGGAAAGTCGCAATTTCTATGACTTCGGTGAACTCGTGAATCCAGATTAAAACAAATGAATCCAAGGTTCGTTCTCGACTTGTAATTTTTTTTTTTGTAAAAAAAATTAATGGGTGAGCACATGTATATTATTATGAATGGAACTTTTCATTGGAAGGTCATTGATTATTATTGTGTAGGTCCAATTGGGCTGCCATAACCACTCTTTCCAGTTGAGACATGGACCAGTCTTGAGAAAGGATCTTGCATCAAGACATGAAACACCAAGCCTTATTGGATGTAATGTATCATGTGTCGCATGAAAAATTGTAAAAATTTCTGTTTTTTGGGGTTAAATATGCAAATAAATCCAGCTTCAAACGAAATCCACGTTCAGTAAAAAATATTTACATTTATTTAGAAGCCTTAAAATTAGTTGTACACACAACCTGAAAGCATGGAGATAACATGGGGTAGTGAGGAGACCAGAAATCGCCTACGCATTTCGGAAATAACTTTCCTTGTTCATGGCTCACTTGGTTGTTTGCGCCAAGTGAGTAGAGCCGAACAAGGATTGAGAACACATTGCCCTGCCAGATTTACCCCCAAACCTGTGACAGATGGCTGGTGTAGATTTCCCTTAGGTAGTTGTCCCATACATGTACTCCCAATTCTGGTGCCCTGGAAGGGTTCCTACCCCATATAATTTACCAGAAAATCCCAGGCATGCAACAAATAAATTCCTGAGACCAACACAAATTTTGTTGGTTGCAGAAACAACAATAAAAACTCATAAGAATTCATTTGTTGCGTGTCTAAAATTTTCTAGTATAGTATATTTCACTTACTGTACATGATGCACCACAATTTTTTAATGGATGGAAATCCCTTTAAATTACATCACATCTGGGGCTAGTGTTGTCAAAAACAGTCATCTAAAAATATAGGAATATAGTAGATGTATAGACAATATGGATAGACAAGGAATGGAATAGATAGATAGATGATAGATAGATAGATAGATAGATAGATAGAAGATAGATAGATAGATAGATAGATAGATGATAGATAGATAGATAGATAGATAGATAGATAGATAGATAGATAGATACGAGATGGATAGATAATAGATAACAGTAATTTATTATAGATAGATAACATAAATAGATAATAAATAGATTATACCTACAGAGAGAGAGGGGGGGATGGATGGATGGATGGATGGATAGATGGATAGATGGATGATGGATAGATAGAAACCTCAGATTACAACATAAAACATCAACACAGAAATAAAATATCTGATAGTTTTTTACATTTTCTTGTCATGTTTCTCTCATTCTAGAGAAATGTATGAAGACACAGAGGGGGAGGGACGGATAGATATCAAATACGGGAATACAACAGAGAATGCGCCCCGGTCCCAATGTTAAAATGAGATCCTTCCAAGCTTTGTTCCGGAGTCTGTTCTTGCTGGAGGCTGGTGACTGAAAATCCGACAATATATTCATTACAAGACACCACTCTGAGATGTGAAAGTGGAAACACGTCTTCTCCGGAGCATGAAGCATGGCGCCAGCATGAAGCGCCACTTATAACACAGATACTGCATCTCATATCATTTATTACGACTGTTTTTGTATTATTCTGCTGTAAAAGGCTGGACATAACATAGTGCTGGAGCTCTAATCTAATATGAAAATGTATTTCTACTAAGGTATCACCTTATAATCCCCGGCTGCCCTTCATATTGTTTTAGGAGTAACCAGTCGAGAGATTTTATACTCTTACAGTTAAAACTATCAACATCCCTCGAGTTGTGTTGGTTGTCCAGAAATGGAATAGACCATTCAAACTGTTTTTCCCAAAAAACTGCATCAAAAAAGTAACTCAATCTGCAATACCAGACTCTGCCTATAGAGCAAGGTGGCGCTGTGAAAGGAGAATTTAAAGGAACGCTCCAGTTCTCCAGGTTCTAGCAAGATTCTAGGAACACAATGAAAATCGGTCAGTCTTGTCTAAGACATAAAAGTGGATTCGGGCAATAATGAGTCTTTACCCTGATATAATGTAAGTTCTTGATTGTAATGATTGATAATGTCACAGCTTCCAGTACCGGCGCTGCCCTGCATGGCGGCTATTAGCTAATTACCCATGGAAATGAGCATACAGTGGGTGGAGAAGTTGTGCTGCCGCTTTTGATGCCTGCCGGTATTAGAACCATAAGTGCCAGCATGCCTGCCAGCAACAAATGAGAAACAGATTAAAGGGAGGTTGGATTATGGGCAGACAGACCGGGTGCCCAGCGTGATTTATTAGCTGAGATTCCTGATGTCTCCAACATTAGGAACCACCAGATCTCCGACATTCTCTGGCAAGACGACCTGCGGTTCATCTGCAGATCTAGTCTAAGCATCAATCTGACATGTAATTCCGATGTATAGTATCAGAACATAACATTGCTGGGGGTCCCTGCACATCAGATTTCCATTCTTTCTTATGGCACTGGAATCACCACGTGGCTCGATTTACACCGTGTGCACAGCGGAAGAACAATCAGAAGACAAATTTATGGGAGAAGACACCGTAATATGTATCCTGCTAAAACGCAGATCCTCTAAATGATTTTGTCTTATTTATTGTACTAGTCTTCTCCTATGGGGAAGAGACACCCTAAGACTCCTGCACCCCTACAAGTTACACCCCAGCACTTTGCAAGTTTTTCCTCTTCGTATCTGCTCATCTTCGCACTTCCCTCTTCCACCCCCACCTCCAGTGTATTTGCCTCTTCTCCCTGATGGAAGTGAAGTGGCCATCGTAGTAATATTTATCAGCTGAACTGGTTGGTGAGTATTCCGCTCTCTGACAATGCCAGGTTTCTATGGAAACTCAGGACTCGAGGAGCTCTAACCCATCTGGCTGTTTAGACGACTATCGTGAGAGAGCACCACACTACATGCCAGGATGATGTGGGAATGGGGACAGGTTTCCCATGTGGCATCCTGGTTGATAAAGAAAGGAATAGAGTTGGAAAGCAGGCAGTTTTGCGCTTACAATAGTCCCTTTTGTACAAGTAATGTTCGTTTATTGCCTTATGTATATGTTTACATTCTTAGAATTAGAATTATGTGTCTTTATAACTTCTTAAGGCAACAGTAAGAAATTCATGTTTGCTTTCACTTTATTGGGCTGCAATACCAGAAGCAATCCACTAACCCGTGTGGCGCTGTTACTGAGTGAACACAGTTATGGATTCCTCTCAGTGTTGCCAGTTCAAGTTTTTTAAACAGACCATGGGTTAACTTTATTTCTAGACTTTCACTAATTCTCCAGGTGATTTCAGCAAATTTCCCACTTTGGCTCCATAATAAAAGGTCAAAGGTGAAAATTGGACTTCAGCTGGAAATTCGCGTTCAACATTCAGAAAAACTGGTCAGCAGTGGTTTTGGGTTTGTGTACCCGACCAAATTTTTTATTCAAACCCGAATACGACTGGGTCTGCTCATCACTATTCTACGGGGTTTTTATGCCTTGTTATGATCACTACAGGAGGAGTATGGGTTGTACCTTATGGATCGGGACCTATACTTTATAAAATACCATTATACCTTTAAATAATGCGTAAATACGATGCTGGTGCTTCATTTTATGGTTAATGACTATTATGTCTTTTACTTTAAAGATAAAGGGGCATATTTATCAGGACCTGGCCGTGAAAAAAATCACAAATGCAAGCTGATTGCTAGTACTTGCGATTATTATCCCCAATCTGCCACCTTCACGCCAGTGTGGCATGAAGGTGAGTGAAGGAGGGGTAGGCTCGGCCGGCTGCGCGGAGGGGCGAAGGAGGCGATACCGCCAGCTACATTCACAAACGACCCCTAGTTACAGATGGACCTCTCTGCCCACTGTGACCTCTTGTGAAGCCCTTGGTCCCATTACAGCACAAAATGTTGAAAATCCAATTGTCACAAGGACACAAAAAAATGTTGTCTGGATCTACAATTATAAAATATACAGTATATATAAGAACAAACTACCTGCATACATAACTTATTGGTAAGTGCGCCAATTTTGTAAAAAAAATGGAAAATAAAAAAGTAAATTGGACCTTAGCTAGTTTAGAATTGCCTGGAGTTCGGTTGTTGTAGCTGCATTATCAGTCTTAAAGTGCAGCAACAACACAACCTCGTAAAATCCACCATGTGGTCAACAATTCAGCCATCGGGAGCCTTATGATGAACATTCAGTTGCTGTCGGACAACAAAGGGCCTATTGTTGTCTGTGAATGTCATGGCACCATAGATATGGATCTCTTGAATAACAGATGTCGGATCTGAGTCTCATTCCATTAGGTTTCTCTGACAGCAACGTGTCTTGATAGGTAATGCAAACAAATACGCATCAAAGCATAAATGTATCAGAATATTTAAAAAAATCACACAATTGCATTACCCTTCTTGTCCTCGGGGACCGTGTAATGAGAGAGCTTCGACGCAAACTGAAAGTTAAACTGTAATAAATGTAAGTAGTCATTGACATGCATAGTTATCAAGCTTTTAACAACTCGAAGCTTGCACTTTGTGAGTTATTTGAAACAATTTTAGATGCCAATCAATAAAACTCACTTTTAAGAGTAACGAGAATGTGAATTAAGAGGACACTTTCAGCTTCCGTATAAGTTAGTGTCAATAAATGAGTCAATTTTATACGCCCGTACTCTCCTTTGAGGTGTGATAAAGTGTTTGATGAGGACAATAAGAAACTAGATGACAAGCTCGACACTAGTGGATACAATTACCCCCTTATGTGCTTCTGGTACCACGGCATCAGCACTCATCATTTTCTGTCTTTCCTGCTCGAATTTACTCATGTAGAAGTCTCTGAGCTACTTTTCGGCACAGCAGGCAGTAAGCCTTCCCTAATTACCACCATAGAGACCCAGATGCTTTTGTCAGCTTCTCAAGCAAAGGAGAAATAGATTATGTGAAGACAAACTAACCCAAAGATCTGAAATAGTCCATAAAATAGAGAAGAAAATCGCTCGGATGTCTTTGCCATCATCAAAACCGTCCAGATGACGGTAAATGGTACAATAACGTCAAGATTTAGGAAAAATGTCTTTGAAATATTGAGAAAAGTTTACATTTGTTTAGACTTTTAGGTCAGATTCACACAAGACAAAAAATGTATTTGACATGTGCTGTTTGTGAAATATAAATAAAGCTAGGTTTATGTCACATTTGGCCATTACATTACTATGAAATGTTCCACTGACTATATGTCTCAGGCTTATACAACTGGAATCCAAATCTGGATTGTAAACTCCTATGATTGGTTCACCAAAAATGTATATATTTCAGTCACTGGTATGTAGCCTTATTGCAAAGCAACAAAAATGAGGATCTGCGCTGGCCAATGTATATGTATAAATTCGTCACCAATACACCAATTCAAACTGTTAACACCCTCAATCGGTGGCAGCTCTTATCACAGGTGTTAATGTAAGGGGGTCCCAAAATGTTTTTTTAAATGTGGAATTTAAACAGATAACAACCGCACTCAGTGCCAGAAACTTCTTTTTAAATAAAAAACGTTTTTAAATTTCAAACTTCTTTTTAATAAAATTTTAACAGGTCTGCTCATTACTACCCATCATGTCCAACCTATTATTCTACTGTGTTGAAAAAGTGGAAGGCACATACCCCATAAGATGTGCCCCAAGTACTAATTTTAGGGGTAAAAACAAGATCAACCTTGCACACCCATAGGCCCTTTAGATTAGTGGCATTCATTTTTTTTTTACCTATTTTAAATGTTGACGCTATTTGTTTTTAGAGCTACAGGCAGTCCCGGGTTACATACAAGATAGGTTCCTTGGGTTTGTTTTTAAGTTGAATTTATATCTAATTCGAAACTGTATATTTTATCATTGTAGATCCCAGCGACAATTGGAGTTTCAAAATTTTTTGCTGTAATTGGACCAAGAATTATCAATTAAACTTCACTACAGACACCTTACAGCTGATCGTTGCAGTCTGGGACTAAAGTAACATCCAGAGAGCTTCACCAGAGGTCACAGTGGGCAGAGAGGTCTGTCTTTGTAAGTGGGTAGAGAGGTACGTCCGTCCTCTGTAAGTCGGTGTTCTTAAAGGGGTATTCCCATGTGGGCAGTTACATTTAATTGAATTCATTTCCATATGTAAACATTTCTTCAACTGGATGTTATTAAAAAAAATGTTCCTGTGTGAAGATAATTTCTCATAAATGTGGCCATGTTGTCCCTTAGAAACGAGGTAGCTTCCCCGGATACGACCACCTCACATTTTGGCAGTAGGTTTTCCTCTACTACTCTTACTGTAAAGAACCCTTTCCCATATAGATGTCTACAGATGTTCCTTGATTCTTTGTAAAGTTCTTGAAAAGAATAAATTATTTGTTAGATTATTAGTTTACTTTTATTTTTCAGACCATACAGTAGAACCATTGGTATATTTCCACTAACTAACACCAGATCCGATTCGTCTACGCTGGTAGTCAATGCTGGTTGATTCAGCAAGATTATATTTTTAGTATAATTTTGAGATAAATTTGGGCCGGAGTATTGAACACTACTGTTCCTAAAAAATCCTCTGAGAATTTTACTATTAGAAGAGCCATGAATCTGAGTGACAGCCTGCACCGGCTAAACAGCTATCTAGTGTAAAGAAGAACAGAGAGCCATTTACAAATGTTTTTTATTTCTATTAAAACCTGAGCATGTATTTTACTGCCGTTCTGTTCCCGAGTTTCTCCGTGTTTATTCTTCATGTTACAACCGTGTAAACAATTCTTTTTATATCTCTCACAGGACGGAGAGAAGGTGGATGTTTCTCAGCATCAAAAACGTGTACTTCATGATGATATTGTCATATTATTTAGAGATCAGTTAAAATAAATCGACAAAACATGTTCTCGTTCCACAAGAGTGCTAAGTGGGCCACCGGGGGTTGTATATATTTTTTACTTTTTTAAGTAGTTTTTACTTTGTATCAATTGATATTTTGCAACCATGAATCTGTAAGTGAAAGCTTTCTAAATTTAAATACTCATTCCTATGGCTATTCAAGATGAGAGGACCCAAAGTTTCCATTCGGGATCGAGGCTAGGATGTGCCACATTTAACCCAGACAAAGTGCCCTACAGCCAATCCAGCAAACTGATGCCCCTAGCTACAAGCCATGCCTGTGATTGGCCAAGAGGACAACCTTGTTTATAATGTCTACAGTTTTCTCTGTATGTGACCCATAATCTCTAAAGCAGTTTTTACTTTGTATCCATTGATATTTTGCAACCATGCATCTATAAAGGAAATCTTTCTAAATATAAATACTCATTTCTATGGCTATTCGAGATGAGAGGATCCAAAGTTTCCATTCGGGATCGAGGTTAGGATATGCCCCATTCAACCCAGACATAGTGCCCTACTGCCAATCCAGCAAATTGACGCCCCTAGCTACAAGCCATGCCTGTGATTGGCCAAGGGGACAACCTTGTCTATAATGTCTACAATTTTCTCTGTATGTGACCCATGATCTCTAAAGCAAAAATTTATGGCATAATGAAAATAAAGATCATTTCTATTTATTATTATTGATCTGAAATGACTAATCTTAATGGGTTAAAATCCCCATAAAAGACATCCTTCCTTATGAGATATTTTATTCTATGTGGAAATCTTAACAAAGATCATGGATGTTTTCAATCATTGCAGAATATATATAGTACTTTTACTACCAAGGTCACAACAGTTGTTTCCGCCATCTTTATGAGCTGGTGTAGCACCTTAATGATAATGTTCATTTATATGATGCCGTTATGTTCCATAATGCTTTACAGATTATGGGATAGGGGAATTAACAACTAAAATAAGACATTACAGTTTAAAAACATAGTTATATGTAAGGAGTGAGGAGCTTACAGTCTATGAGGATGAGAGAGGTGACACAAGAGCTTACAGTCTATGAGGATGAGGGGGTGATACAAGAGCTTACAGTCTATGAGGATGAGGGGTGACACAAGAGCTTACAGTCTATGAGGATGAGGGGGGACACAAGAGCTTACAGTCTATGAAGATGAGGGGGTGACACAAGAGCTTACAGTCTATGAGGATGAGGGGGTGACACAAGAGCTTACAGTCTATGAGGATGAGGGGGTGACACAAGAGCTTACAGTCTATGAGGATGAAGGGGATGACACAAGAGGTGTAGGAACTAGTATAATGGACAAGCCGTTTCTTTGTAAGAGAACAGGAAAAAATAATTTAAAAAATGCTGCTGCATGTAATAGTCATCATCCCCCATATTATATACAGAGTCCACAGTCAATGAGACTGCAAAGAAGACTGTCCTTAGTATTTAGTATAAGTATTTGGTGTCCATTGGATAACAGATGGGAGGAGTACACAGGGTGCGTTAGTTTCATGCATTTAGGGAATGTGAAAGGCCTGCCCAAAGGGATGTGTTTTAAGGGCACATTTGAAGCTTTGGAGTTTGGGTATTAGTCTGGGGTAGGACATTTCAGTGAATTGGTGTAGCTCTGGAGAAGTCCTGGAGACATAAATATGAGGTTCAAATTCAAGAACAGATTAATCTGCTGGCAGATCAAAAAGCACAGGTTGGGCGGTATATTGAGATGAGAGAGGACAGGTAGGGAGATGCGGCACTGTGCAGAGCTGTGTGGATGAGAGTGATTAGTTTAAACTTTATTCGGAAGGAAATGGGTAACCAGTGCAGTGACTGGCACAGACTTTAGGCATCTGTGTAGCGTTTGTGACAAGTCTGTCTTCTGCATTAAGAATAGATTGTAAAGCAGATAGTTTTGTAAGTGGAAGACCGCTTAATAGGGAGATACATTAGTTGGGACAGAAGTGACTCAGAGTGACAATAATCACCTAGAAGTCAGAAGTCCATCTATATCACTAGTCACTACTAAGGACATAGTACAGGACTTAAATAAAGAATAATTAAGGGGTTTTTCATTCTTGTATAGTTCATCGTTTATCCGTATGATAGGACAAAAATATCAGATTGGAGTTGACTGACTTTCAGCAATCCACTGTTTGAACAGGCTGCTATGCTCTAGGGCGAGCACCACAGTCTCTTCATTTTTAAACAAAATTGGTAATAATTTTCCCATGTCCCATGGCATTTTGAAGCAGATGGGTAAGGACAGATGTGGAGTCCCCCTTATGGAGGACCAGAAGGCCTACACTACACTTCATACGTTACATGTTGTCTACACATGTGGCGCAGAATACTCTAACATTAAGTCATTTCAAATGAATATTGTAGATACAACAGATCAGCATTAGTCATTATGTCACTACAGCAGATGGCACAAAAGAGTGCGCTGTGTCTCTTTTTTAGTCTTTTAGGCTCACGTTTCCAAATATGATTTAATACTAAAATTTCTAATATTTTTATTTGTTATTATATTGATTTGATTTTTAGTAGAAATCCAAGTCATATAGAATTTAGTCCAAATAGAGACACTACACAATATTTTTTTTTTATTTAAATATATTTAAAAAAAAAAAAACATATTGTGACTATTTTAGAAAATCATAAAAAATAAACCAAGAAAATGGTATTCTGCATTACAGGGATTATAAAAATAAAAACATTCACAAAAGGCATCGCAGACAGAATTCCTATTACTTTTTATTCTTTTGTTTTATAGTCTTTTATTCTCCATCATTAACATTAGCATTAAATGTTTTTAGAAGGAGGACCTACCTTATATTTTAATTCTTCATGCCATAAAGCAAAAGTGATTTGGCAGCAGAAAATGTACAGTACAAATGAATATAACAAATTATTATTATTGTCGCTTGTGTAATGGAATTTTAGAGTGGTTTCTTTATGGCCAATATCCTCCTGCATTTTTTTATTTTGCAGATGTAGATATTTCATGAGATTATACATATATCTTTGGTGTGTTTCTTATAGATGAATTGACTATTAAGGAACATTCATTTGAAATTGAGCTTGTTCCATTGAAATATATGCAGTCATGCAAACCGATTGGCCAGTGGGAATGTTTACAGCTGTCTATATTTACATAAGAAGCAAAAGGAAAAAGATCCACCGACTCTAAACCTTCCATTAAAAAAATACGAAGATATATATTAAAAATCTATGCATATTTATACACAGCTGGTAGGATATGTATTTTATTAGTACAAAGTTGGAAGAACCCCTTCATAAATGATTGAAAGGTTCATTGGCTGCTTTGCTATGGTGGAAGGTGAAATGTCTGGGAAAATTTTCACATCTAATCAGTTTTTGCCAATATATGTAGACTGTATACATGTGACCATAGATTGCATGTAATAAAGGGAGTTTGTATTTAGCGTCAAAAGCTAGAGTAAAAATCTCTATCCTTCATGTTGTTTCACTTTGTTAGTAAGTAGTGTCAATCACTTTGGTGAGCACTTTTTGAAATTGATACTGTTGAAAGTAGGATAATAAAACATTTTCAGGGACAGATTATGGGTGATAGGCAGCTGGGTTGGAGCTTTTTTAGGTTAATTGTGATATACAATGCAAAGCTGACCTGAGTATAAACTGAGGTATCCAAAAAACTGGATAAACCTATTGACTTGACTACAAGCCTAGGGTGGGAAATGCATTGGTCACAGTCAGTATATAGCTAGTCAGTCCTGTTCCCCCCTAGTATAAAGCCAACCAGCCCTATATCCAGTAGCCTGTCCCCAGTATTTATCCTGGCAGCCCCCTGTCCTCAGTATATATCCAGCAGCCCCCTGTCCCCAGTATATAAGCAGCAGCCCCCTGTCCTCAGTATATAGCCCGGAAGCCCCCTGTCCTCAGTATATAGCCTGCCAGCCTCCTGTCCCCAGTATATAGCCTGGGAGCCCCCGGTACCCAGTACATAGCCTGGTAGAACCCTGGCCCTAGTATATAGTCTGCCAGCTTTGTGTCCCTAGTATATAGCCTGGCAGCCCCTTGTCCCCAGTATATAATCTGTAAGCCCCCTGGCCCCTGTTTGTATTTTTAAAGACTTGAATATGTCATTTTTTGGGCTGAAAAACTCAGCTTATACTGAGTATATCCCAAGTATTTCTCTAAGTGTTCCCATACAGAACTATATAGTGTTGTGCATGAGGATGCATATTTGAAGACAGGCTAACAGTGTTCAACTCCACTTATTCTGGTCTAGTGGAATTCTTTTCTTGGGCGATGAGAACCTGGGCTGAAGAAGACGGGCTATCTCTGCACACTAGCCAGTTGACAAACTACTAAACTTATTGAGCAGCAAAACTAACGCCGCTAAGTCCTCAGAAACAGTGGGAAAAAATGTTCCAACTACAGGAGATTCAGAGTGCCACCTTAAAAAGGATTTAAAGAGTTGGAGTTGGTAGAGGTGATGAATGGTCCTCAATAATGTGATTGATATCAAGGGTTATATTAAATTGGGTTGACCACCACTAATCTGTAGTGTTGGAAAAGCAGGTCATAACAATGTATGCTCTCAGTTCCTGTTTATCTCCAAGTTAAATATAAAAATTTTGAAAAAAGTTGTTATCGAGTAAATTGTGACACAAAAACTAAATTCAGATGTCTCAACCTTATTTCGTTCCATTGCGTGTAACATTGTAAAATATGAAACACGCTGTATATAGGTCACCTGGTACATTCAAACCTCCTGACTTCAAAGTGAAATTGGTTGTAAGTGACTGTATTGTGCTTTTTTAGACACTCGTCTTTATTCTGTTTGGGTTGGAGGGCAAAAACCAAGGCTGTCGTGAGAATATTTTGATGAATCCTCTTCAAAGTCACTGCTTCAACATAAACAGAAATACATCCTTCACCCACATTTTGCCCTCCAGAATTACCAACCATGCTTATGTTCTGCAGTTTAAAGTGAAGCCAATTTAATTCTGCTTGGCCAAAAATGTGTTTCCATTGTTCCAAAACATTCAATCACCCGGGGGTTTATTTCAATAGCTATTTAAGTGGCTCCATGTTATCAGTGAAAGCTCAAGTTGATTGAGGAAAACAAAACACCATAGTCGGATTCTATATTTTTGGTAGTGAAGCAATGGTTCTTTACAAGGCATTTATAGAAACAGTATGTAACACATGATGGCTGAGCAAGCTGCGGAGGAAGCCTGGTATCTGCCCTTTTATCTGAGCTCATAGAACTGGGTCACTAATTAATTCAAGGCACAGAGTAAAATGATGCTACTCAAGCATGTACTGAACACATTGCGTGTTTCTAGGAACAAATGGTTAGTAGAGCTGGAGACGGTAAATATGCCTTTAAATACGAAGACAAAGAACATGAGGATGAACCCCATCATCTTAAGAGATTCAAAATAGGAAACAAATGAGACATAAACCTGTATCTTATACTTAAATATCTTGTTGAATCGCAGTATTGGCAAGCACATTGTGATAACAGATTGGTAGGGTCACACTCCTTGCACTCCCATAGATAGCTATTCTGAGCAGCTGATAACCAGAGAATAGAATAGGAAGCAGACAGCTCAGTTTTCAGAGAAGTGGCAGAACAAGTTCCCACAGCCCAGCTTCCATTTCAATGATTACGATATTATCTGCAGTTACTTGGTCTGACCACCATACCTAGAATGGAGCTGTCTGCTTCATTCTTTGTTTGAGAACAGTAAATTTCTATTGGGTAGTGGGTGTTGGACCTCCAACTAATCTGATAATGAAGACCCCTTTTATCGATATTTCATAAATTTTTTTTTAATCAAGAAAAACCTTTAAACAACAAATTAATAACTGAAAAGTAAAAAAAAAAACAAGAGATAGAACCAAAAACTCACCAATGTTGCTCCATTCTCGATTCCAATAGCAAACCCAATTAAAAACTTGAGGATACTGGATCACACCACACACATTTGAGTATTGTTAGCAAAAAAAATCAATATTATATACAAATAAAGAAATGCAATACTATTAATGATTATGTACTATGAGATAATGGTGACGGATTATCTAGCAATGTCCAATTTGTCTTTTCTTTCTTTTAATGTTTATTCCCCATTCTTAACCTCAGCTGTGCCATGTGACCATCTATCATAATCACCTGCCCCAATGCTAAAGAGAAAGAGCCCTTACCCAAAGAAAATGCTTGAAGAAAAATCTGTCAACGGTTTAGACAGTTAAATCTAACTTGATGGAGAAAATGTATCGCCGCATGGCTCTGGTCTTCTCATGTGGTGGCCCTAGCGTACAATTGTATTGGAACCTGCAAACTTGAACTTGAAGTTTGCAGGATGTAGCGAGCGTGTAGGTGCAGGGCAGGGACGTTGCCAGCAGCACCCCCCTTTATGCCCCTTCGACCCCACTTTGTGTGGAGTTGGCATAAAGGGGGAAATAATCACAATTACTGGAAGTCCCTAGAAATTGTTATTATCCCCATATTACTCTTATTGTTGGACTAGTGTATGGCATATAAATATATACATCCACTACCATTTTTGTATTAGTATAAAAAGTGTCTTAAACACTTAGCAGGGGTGTAAGCTTATTATGCAGGTTTCTGATAATCTGATACAAATTATGCCAAATTTGACATATTTTGTTAAACAAAGGCTCCTTATTGTTTTATGTCAGAATGGAAGACGTTAACACTATTTATTATGAAACCACAATTGAGCTTCCTATAGGAAAGAATAGAGAAACTGACTTCCTGTTAACTTAAGACAGTTGGGGCAATTTTTTTAATATTGATGCTCTGCCCTCTTAGTACATTCGGTACACAACTGGATCAATTCTACATGAGGCAATCACCTTGCTATTGCCTACTCCATGACTGTCGTGGCCTCCGTTTGACATGGAGATGGCGTAAGGAAGGGAAAAGTCACAATTCCTACACCAGGGCAAGCCTTAATAAGTTCTCCCCCATAGTATCAGTTGGTGAGTCCTATAGCTTGTCCCATGGCACAGGTAAGGACCAGAAGGAAGCAGATTACTCACAAATGCAGCTACTGAAAGAAGATTACTACATTTCATGTCATGATCTTCTATAACTAGATAAAGAATCAACATTCTTATGTTGGAATTGTATTTTCAGATGTTGCTTTCTTCTTTGTTGTTTGCAATTTTTTTCTGTAGATAAAAATAATAAAATATGAGACTACTAACCTGACCAACCGGCTCCCGTGTAGGTTGTTTTGTTCTTTTAGTGTTGGCCAATGTGGTAGTTGTCTCCATGATAGAAGTGGACATTTCTGACTGCATGGCCGTGGCAGTTGACTCTGTAGTCATTGATGAAGGCACATCACCAACAAGCCTCACGTTTCCCTCTATCATGATATTGGCATCGTTTTCAGCCGCCATATTCAGAACCTTTAAGCCATTATAGTAGAGGCCACTAAGTTGGCCTTGAAAAGGATGTCCCCGTTCCTTCCCACCGATTTTAATTGTTGCCTGGCTATTGAAGATTGTGAGCTGCCGTCCTGCAAAAAGAATATTACATACATACAAAAATGTTGACTTTGATCTCTGTAATCTGGAAAAGATGAGTAACATTTTGTATGAAATGAATGGTGAATGCAATAAATTATAAGATAGAGAATTAGCTCATAATTCATTGCTTTTTATGAGGTGACCGTGAAATGTGCGCCTACTAATAAAGATTTATCGCCTTGAATGCAGTTGATGCTAAAGGCCAATCAAAGTTTGTGTTTTATTGAGAAAAAAAAGTTTCAAAAACTGCCAGCCATTTATTTACATTTTTTGGAAATATTGTTTACACTTTTACTTTTCTAAAAAGATACTTCCGTAGCAAAGGGTTAAATAGAGATTTATAACGATCTTTTGCCACAGAATGCAATTAGCATTCCATTTTTAGTGTTTACCACTATAATATTGAATTTCGTTTGCTTCACCACAAGTTAAGAAAAGGAATGCATCATTATGCATCCAAGGTAGTGAATAAAATAGCTCTGATTGGCATTTAGCAAGGCTAACAATTAAAATAGAGTCTTTTGATGTAAAAGCGACTTCAGTAATGATACACATACCAATGGTGAAATTATGGCACAATTTTATTACACAAAGAAATCCTTAAACATTGGCAGCATTATGAAATCACAAATACATTTTGCGCAGATTGTTCTCTGCATATGATTAGCATGCACACAATTTTAAGTTCTGTTTTAATTATAGTTTTTCAAAAAAATTCCTTGAAAGGATGCAAATGTTAAAGGGACTTCACTTTGATTGGCAATTCATCTTGCCCACTAGTTAGAATACCTGTAGTTTATACCAAGATATTTCGTTCACGGCAGTAAGAAAGGTAAGAATTCTGCACATATTTTAGTTATGAATTTAGATGCGGGAACAGGAAAAAAAATATCTATGAATAATTTAGAATGTTTGGTTAAAGTTATCTATGAGTGTCTTCATAGATTGAGTTAGTCGATTATATTTACAGTCCCTTTAACCTTAAGTTAACAGGGTACGATTATTAAACATCTGAGTTCTAAACAGGTCAGAAAATTATTATACATTGTATGCAAGATACCACTATCTAGATTTTACTGTTTTAAATGTTTTTAATTTAGTTTTACTGAAAATTTATTTTAAGGTTTATTAGAGTTACAATGAAACACTACTTGGTTATGTTCAAATTATTTTTAGTTGAAGTTTTAATCAATGTTTTTTTACCTTTGTCGAGTAGCCAATCATCAACTACTCGACCAAGTCGATATGGAATTCGCTGTCTAGCAATCGCCAGGCGTTCGTTATCATTGTTTCCTTTAAAGTTTAAAGAGACATTTCATTGGTTAAAATCTGTAAGGTCAAAGGTTAAAAGTTAATACTTAAAGCTTGAGCTATACAGTTGCCACATGACTTTTTGAAATTTGGATTTTTTAAAAAATTGTACCTAGAACATATCATGGTTCAGTCATCCATTTATTTTATTTTAGCAAACAAAATTATTCCTACGTTAATTGAAAATTAGAAATCTGCACTTGATCTAGGTTATTAAAATTATGTTATAGACAGACCCAAAAAACATATTTAAGCAGCATAGAATGGCTTTACATGAAAGAAATCCGTTTTTTGGTATTTGTTATTATCTAGTTAAACATATTCATATGTAACAGATTTAATTTTGCAGGATACAGCCAACCTCTTAACCCAGGTTATTCATTTAAAAAGTCTATGAATCAGAATACCATTGTGGATGTTATTACCAATGCATCCATGTAAGGGATAAAAAAAAAACTAATTTCTTCCTTGAAGAAAAAAAATTCTGATCCACAAGATTCAAAAAATCACATGGTACAAATGCATTGCAGTAATAGTAGTAAAAGAGGATAATCATAAAACTGTAATTCAGTCAGCATGGAGAAAGATTTGACAAAAGTTATTACAGCCATATTTAGGTATCGATCTAACTCAAGCCAGCTTCATCCTAATTAAGTTTTCATTACCGGTATATGAATTATTTTTCGGATTGTCAACTAAAATTCTAAAGTGTTTCAACTAGGAATTTGGAAGTCAATGGGATAAACATTAGCAAAGATTAATGTCAAAAAGAAAACCAGAAATTTCAAATAAATCTTACAAAAAACATTCAAATTTGCATTTGTTTGAAGGAAACACAATAGTGCAATTCATCTCTCCAATGACATTCTTATAATTTGTCTTAACTTTTGGCAGTACATGGCCCTATATCAGCTTTGTAATCTAAACCTTATAATTATACACTTGAAATCACTTTCTCTCGCCAATAAAGGGAAATAAGTTTAGAAGATTTTAAAGTGTAATTTGGGTCTGAACAAGAGTCTAAACAACCTTTGTTACTGGGTAATCTAGAGTTGGGCAAAGTGGCAATATTGCTGATCTTATTTATGGAGTATGTGCTCCCTAGGTAAACCTGCCTTCATTAGAGGTGAAGTGACCCTGTTTTTATTATTATTCTCTTTGGTGGTGCTTTAACTTATAAAAGTGTTTGAACAAAAAATTCTTATATAGTCATCACAGGTAGAAAAAAAAGCTGGCACTCACCAGTTCCTTAAATACCATCTCATCTTTATTTATTCCATCGTTAAAAGTTGTGAACAATACAGGGGAGAGGGTAATGAGATTTTTCTAGGGGTGACTCGCGTTGCGCTTCATCTTGCCTAGTTGAGACTGCGGTTTACCCTCTCCCTTGTATTGTTCCAACTTTTAACAAAGGAAAAAATAAACAAGAGATGGGTTTAAAGGAATTGGGGGGGGTGCCAGCTTTTCTTTTCTACTTGTGATGAATAAACAAGCTTTGTGCTTACCCTATTATTATACCTTCAGGGGTAGGATCCCTAAGTTTGATTCACACCCCCACTTGTGGCAACACAAACCATTTTATATTTACAATTGATTTACCTAAAATTGTACATGACAGTGAAGGGTTCCTGTTATAATTTTGCATTTATAGAAAACAAAAATAAAAATAAGAAAAATTGAACAATAAATAAAATTGATCGGTGTATCTGTGTATTGTTCATTGGGTATGTTTTTAATAGGTTCTAAATAGGCTAAAAAACATTTAAGAACCAATACTTGCTTCACAATGCACTCAGTGGTTCCCTGTTGACCTTTAGTTTGTGGTTCCTCTAAATAATGCCAATTGGTCATCCCAGAGGCCAAGGACTGTCAATGGACTAGGAGTAGCATCTAAACAACTGAATTTGATATGTGAGGGATTCTTTAGTTGAATATTTCTTTATAACCCCTTGTACTCTAATTACTAAATTATCTTCTCAGTTTCACATATGATTGGCATGAACCAGAATTCTTAATGCCACATAAAAAGGGTGTATGATAGGGACAATCAACTTGTGTCAATAACGATTTAGAACAGTTAAGTTATTACTCAGAAAAGACCAACTAAATACATTTTAGGTAATTCTGCTGGTGAAGGACATTACTTCCCCCACAAGCTTTACAAATTTTTTCTCTTTTAAGGAAATCTTTATATGGAGGAGATCTTTGAAACCCTCCTGAAAGAGGTATGCCCAACATGCTCTTCAGACTGGTAGGTTACCAAAGTGCCCTTTGTGCTCCCATTCATCATTTCAGTTATGGTTCTTAGAATGTAGCTTGGAAAAAAAAAAGAAAAACTCATAAACGTTATTCGATAAAGATTCAATTTTGATAAAATGATTATAGAAAACTAAAGTGTCTCTTATTTAAAAGCCCATACTTTAACTACGCAAGTGATAGCGACTAAACTGGACTAAAAAAGGTCAAACAGTCATTCGCAGGTATTAATTTTGGATAATTGTGCATGATTGTTCTAGACCTCAGGGGATTTTTTTCTTAAATTGAATCTTTAAAAGGCTGAATAATTCTGGGAAATTATTTCTAATAATAAAATCATCTTAAAATTCAAGTGCCCCTGGTTTTACATAAAAATGATCTGGGGATGGATAGTAAAATTTTACTTTTGAGACATCCCAACCCAAATATTTGTAGACTTTTTTCTTCAATTCAAGACGGCCACCTACTCATCAGACTACTCTTTAATGGTTGTACTCTGAGGACCCCTTTAGATACACATCAAATTTTGAGGACATATTTATAAGTTTATCTATATAGTATCTTTTCAAGTCTTGTGGTCCATTTGAAAAAGATGAACAAGAAACAGAAGCTTCAGTCTATTAATAATTCTTGGATGTCCCTTGTGCCAAAATTAGATTTCAACTGCAGGATAGTAAATTTGTCAGGCCAAATTGTCTCACCCCCCACTTGATATAGAAAAAGGGGTGCAAAATTAATAAAAAATAACAATATTCTTGCAGCTTTTTACATGCAATTTTCCTGGCATGTAAAATCAATGATGGAAAGGAAGTTCTTCTCATCTGCTAAAATTAGGTCCTCCAGACTTTGACCTCTTGTTTCATGTGAAATTCCAGGGAGACTCTTAAAATTGCTACAACGTACAATTGGGGAATATATCTTTATTATATGTATAATTTAAAATTAAAACATTCAATCAATAAATTGATCAATCAATCAAATAGCCTAAAATGGAATTATTCTTAAGGCGAAGCCGTAGTTCTACCAAATGTCCAAGGTAATAAATGTGTCTAGTGTTTGCAGAATCCAATTAACCGCTCTTTAAATTTCGTTCTCAGGAGGCAGATGGTCTTTTTTCTTACATTTTATGTGTTTCTTGAACATAATTTTTTGTATCTAACAAAGAGTAAAATATGAGGCTTCTAACTGTTATTTTATCTCATTTTTGTATATCAATTAGGTGTAGTTATTTTCAGATACCGGTAGTTCACTTTATCTGAAATCCAAAATCCTTGGAACATTTCAAAAGCTTTTATTTGTTTCATAAAACATTTGAAGGAGAAAGAATTAAAGAGTCAGAGAGTGAAATGGAAGCGTCAAGTATTGTCTGGATGCATCTGTCTTCTTGGATTAACATGGATTTACTTGCAAAATTAATCCTAATAAAATATATCTTTCAATGGGATCTTGTTTTGTATTATATTATCCATCAAATAAATGTACTCCAGTAAAATGTGAAGAGGCAATACAATGTACAAATGAAACTATCTCTACGCTATCATCTTCCATATAAAATATCTGCGGTGATATTCGACGCTACAAAAGTTTTAAGTGCTAGGTATTTGCCAATATACATGCTTGTCACCACTGATATAAAAGTGAACAAATGATGAGCATAAAGCTTAATTGAAGACATCTATTTGTTGTCAAGAAGAAATCATCTCCGCGGTGGGAATGTGATGAGGTGACAATAAAACACAGGTCAAAGTTTTGTCGGGAATTGTGTTTGTGACATTGTCTACTTTGGCAGAATCATAAACAGCTCATTGTCGTAGATCAGTGCTTGAAGATAAAAGAAAAGGACTGAAAAGGGCTAAATGAAGTTAGATTGTAGATGTGAAGGAGCTGAGAATAAATTATGATGGTTTACTAATAACTGAACAGTGCACTAAAAATAATAAAATGAATATGGCTGTTCGGGTATCAGAACAGATTGTTCTATCTTGGATGGGAATCCATATAATTTGGTTCAGATTTACCTTGAAAAAAATTTGTGAAAGAAATTCAAACAGAGTAAGGTAGATGAAATATCAAAACTGGCTGTAACTCCAATTTTTTTTAAGTTTAATGGGGGAGGGGGGGGGTACTTTATTCACCCAAATGTGATGTTTTGGCCCAAACACATGGGTGTTTCTGAAGCTCACATTTACCTGTGCTATAGTCTTTTTTCTTTTTTTTCAGAAAGATAGATAAGCAAATAGATAAATAAAGTAGATGTTTCAGATAATTCTGTAGATAGACCATTATAGGAAATCTACCATCAAAATCAAGCATTATAAAGCAGGTACAATTACTCATAGAACCAGGCACTGTGACAGTGGTAATCTTCTTATATGTGTTATCCATGGCCTCCTTCCTTCTAAAATCAACTTTTGCAATTATGCTAATAAGCCACAAGGCTCCTGGGGATGTTACTAGTGCCCCTGTAGAGCTCTAGCATCACAGATTGTTACACTGTGCTTCTCCCTGCTCCCTCAGCATTTCCCATTCTCTTTCAGCAATGGAAGTTTCAGCACACAGTGAAATGGGGGTAAGTGCTCCTCACAGTGTAACTTTGAAGCTTCAGCCAATAATTCCTGCCAAAGCTCTTCTGGCTTAATTACATAATTGTAAAATTTCACTGTAGAAACAAGGGGGCCATGAATAACAAATATAAGAAGATTACCATGGTCACTGTTTGTGGGTATATGAGTAAATGCCCCTGGTTCACCATGATGGATTTTGTTGGTAGATTAACTTTAGGCTGGACCAGAACAGATGATGCTGTTAGCTATCTTTGACTTTAGTGACCTTACATCATCTGGCTGTGGGTGTTATCTGATATTATGTCTCCAATAGAATTGGAACACCGAAGCAATGGGACATAGACAACATAGCCAACGAGAACTAAATCATTTAGGGGAACTATAACAATATATATTGCATCATGGGAATATTGGGTCATTCATTATTCTACCTATCTGTTTATTCTGGTTACCATTGGGGAGTTCTACTAAATGATACACATTTATTTGTTGATAGTAGAGATGAGCGAGTATACTCGTCTGAGCTTGATTCTCATTCGAGTATTAGTGTACTCGAAACGGCTCGTTGCTCGGACGAGTATCTCTCCGGCTCGAGATCGAGCATTTACTTAACGAAACACAGTGAAGAACAGTGAAGAATTCAATGAAAACAGTGAACACAGTGAACACAGGATCATTTAAGTGAAGAACACAGTGAAGAACACAGTTAAGAACACATTGCAGATGTTCCGTACATCTGCTAACTTATCCGAAGACATGCGTGCCGAACGTTGTTCTTCACAATAGTATGTGAAGAACAATATGTGTGAAGAACACATTGCAGATGTTTCCATACACTGTGTTCTTTACTGTGTTCATTCAATGTGTTCTTTCAGTGAAAAGATCTGCAAACATCTGCAATGTGTTCTCAAGTGTTCTTTCAATGTGTTCTTTCAGTGAAAAATGCTCGAGTCTCCCATTGACTTCAATGGGGTTCGTTATTCAATACGAGCACTTGAGCATTGGGAAAAGTTCGACCCGAGTAACGAGCACTCGAGTGTTTTAGTGCTCGCTCATTTCTAGTTGATAGTAACACAGGAAAGGCTTTTGATTTCTAGAACCTCCTATTGGACATTCCTATTGAAGAGCAGGTTGAGAAGAGGTCTTATACTGAATATTTTGCTACTGTACCAAAGCTGGGGGAAAATGTGGCAAAAACAGTACAAAGTTAGAATGCTTATGAAAACAGTAGATTTAAAAATATATTCTACATCCGGGAAATGACCCCAAATACACAGGCAATGTCATCCAGGCAAAGAGAAGAACAAAGGGACTGGAAGTGGTGAAAGGGACTTCAACAGAACCTAAATTAAATATTGGATCATGGTTTCCTCCTCAAAAACCACGGTCCCGAAAGAGAGAGCGATCTCTCTCCCTATAGAGATCGCTCAAAACCAAGTGTACCTAACTGATTCTGTTTTGAAGGCACAACATATAAAGGTGTGATTTTGATTTTGCTTATGTTTATTTACTTTACATTTCGACAACCGATAAAAAATAAATAATTACTACATCAATTTTTAAAAGCGTTCTTGCTTGCCTACAATTTTGGACAGTACTTTATATTTTGTGTAAGTTTACTGTTTGATTATCTACTTATGTTTTTAATCTTTTCTAACCCTTTCATTAAACTTAGATATAGACCCCAATACGCTATAGAGTTACTATAGAGTTATAGAGTTACTACTATACGTTGAGCTAGAGGAGTAATTTACTTTACAACTGCATGGGCGGTCAACAAACTCAGACACGTACATGAAGCATATGTCTACCGTGAGGACTATAAAGTATGTACCCTTTTTGACAGATGGGTAAATTGCTTGGCTGCAAAGACCAATAGTTTATTTTCGTCCTGAAATCCAGTTCCCATAATTGAATCACTACACAATTGCGCTATTGTGCTCAACAAAAACAAAAGGCGCATCCATCGCTTGACGGTAATATGTGTGTTCCGAACACTGGAGTTGCATTGTCAATCTTCCAGTTATTCAAACAGTTTCTTCAAGACAGTTCCCTTCAAAGTAAACGAATAATGTGAAGTGCTACAGGAATGCCACAAAAGGCAAAAAAGGTCAAACTATTGAATTGAATCTTTTTGTATGACTGACAAAAGCAGTCAATCAACTTTATCATACGTTATTATGGGAAGGTCAGAAAAGAAGACTTTGCTATGTGGATTCTCTAGATTCTCCAAAAGCCATATTTTATGTCAAAATTTATTGCACTCCTCGGTTAAAATGCAGTTTACTTTTGTGAATGGTTGTCTTCAAAACAACATAGACGTTACATTTTTCCTCACCATAAAGTATAAATTCGAAAGCTACAAATATTTAATTTGGCTCCTGTATTTATTTATAATATTGCAATACGTTGAAATTAATAATGTAGCAATCAAAACCCAAATGTGGTGCTCAAGGTATCACCATGTACATCTGGAGGACGTAGAGTTGAACAAAACAGGATATGGAATACATTGGGCGAATTATCACCATGTTGTCTGGTTTCTTCTACTATTTTCTGAGTTTTTATTGTCCTTTTGAGAGAACATGCTAATAAATCTTTTCCCATTGACCTTTGTGCAATTAGTGGTACTCATCAGTAACTCTAATAGTTGATGCCCTTTGAAAATTTACCCATGAAATAAAATTCTCCAATTTGAGTCTCCTAGTGATGTTCACACAACGCTCATTATTTAACCCCTTACTTTACAATTTTACTCAGCTTTATTGCTGTTTTAGCTCCTATCACTCAGTGATGGCCAGTGTAAAATTCCAGAGGGTGAACGGGGACTCTCTAACAAGACAATTCATGATCCCTCTGTGCTGTGAGATGCTGTGTGCTGACAATGTGCCTAGATCATCATGGTACAGGGTTTATCTACACTTGTATTTAGCTTCTTAACACTCTACAATATCTTACACAGAGAACAAGAGAGATGAGACGGATCAGAGATGAAAAGATCCATGAGACACATATAATACACAATGACACTCTCAGCTCTTCTACACTTGAGCTATAAAAAACACTGTCAGCTCTGCTATGTCTGATCTATGACACACACAGAGTGCCTCCCTCTCCTGGATAAAGACCTTATCTTATATTGTGGAGTAGATATATGCATGCTTCTGCTTGACGTCTGCATGTTAGCTCCTCTTGCAATGGGGGGAGAGAGGCAGGAGGCTATTCATAAGAGAAGCTATTCATAAGAAGAATCTGCCATGCTCAACCATAATCAGAAGATTATGGGGCAACCGGAATTGTGTACACCAAGACTGATAGAGACAGGTTGGAAATATAGATGTAAAATGCTGTATTTTTGTAACACATGATTAGAGAATGTGTTATTTTGTTATCCTGAGTATATTTAAGAATTTTGTCTTCATGGGAATACCCCTTTAAAGGAAATCTACCATCAAAATCAATCATGATAAACCAGGGACACTTACTGTTTTCACAATGACTGTGGTGATCTTCTTATATATGTTATCTGCTAATGAGCCAAAAGGACCCTCTGTGCTGTAGCTTTAAAGGCTGTTACACTGTGCAGCAGCACTTCCCCTCTCTCTTGGTCTGCTGTAATCTCATAGCGTGGGAGGGGTAAGTGCTCCTGCACAGTGTAACAGGCTGTGAAGCTACATCATGGAGGGGCTCTGGTAATGTCCCCAGATCCCTAAATGTTTGGATCTATGAGTAAGTTTCCCTGGTTTATCATGCTTGATTTTGGTAGATTTTTTTTTTAACATAATGACTTGACTTGAAAAGATAACTATAAGGGTGCATTCACATGCGTTATCGCGCCTCCTCCCTCCATAGAAAATAGTGGCGCACATCCGCACACTCACAGAACGATAGAGCATGCTCTATCTTTTTGCTGTGTGCGGCCCAGATCGGTGCCACACCGCCGTACCGCTATTGCCGTCTATGGGGACGTACATGCAGATGGCCATGTGAATGAACCCTTTAACATACATTTTCATATATCAATAAGGTGAGAAATTTTTGAATAATAATGTAAGTGTCATGACTTTATGCCAGGGCCTGTTCACTATTAAAAGTAACCTTTGAAAGTTCTCTTCAAATGATATGTAAAACCAAGTTCATAACACTGCATAAAGACAGAGTGGGAATGCCCAAAATGCACATGATATGGAAAGTCCCTATAAATCAATTTAATTAGCATAAAAAGTTGTTGGATTCCTTAAGTTTATATGCCCTCCTGTAAGACCCAAAGCCCTAGTATTTTTTTCTAACATTAATCCAATGGGGCAAATTTACATAACCGGTCCCTGCGCGATCCCCCATCCGGAATGTCCGCCGGAATACCCATCTGCCGCGATTCATGAAAATCGTGCGCCCGATTTCCTGCATGTGTCGCTTCCCCATCAGGTCCACTGGAGTTCACCATCTTCCTCCCGGTGTATGGAAGTGCATGGCTTGCGACTCAAATTGAATTGTTAAATCCTGCGCTTAGTCGGAAACAGTAGGATCGTCCATCAGCCTGCCCCCGATTTATGTTGCGTTAAAGCCGGCGCAATTGCAACACAAAATGATCGCATACACAATCAGCGGCGCGACCCCCGAAAAGTCAGGAAACCCGTCGAAAATGTGGCTGCGGAAACCTTAGTAAATAAGCCCCAATATGTTCTTTTTGATTTCAGATTGAACCAAAGTGTAACAAAAATCTATGGGAAAAAGTCTATGGTAATAAACCCTGGGAATAAAAATCTTGATTTTTTTGGTGTAGGTGAGTTTTTATGCATTCAAACCCTTCTATTAAGAAGCCTGATATCACAGTAATTGTCACTATTCCGCCAGGAATTTATCCAGCATTTGAATTTAAAGCATTGAATTTTTTTGAAAAGCCGAAGACAATAATTCCCTTTAGAGATTTTCATCTAGTCTTTGACTTCCTCTAAGATTGCAAAGTTCTCAATATTCTGCAAAACCATTGAGGAATTGACAGCGATCACGGACTGCGGCTTGGGACTCTAGTCCGCTAACAAACTGAGCAATCTTCATTTCACATTGGTAGATAGCTTTCACAAGGATTGTCACAAATAATACCTGCATTACAGCTAGGAACAATGACATAATGGAAGCATTGTACCCGGCTCACAGTCCAAATTCCCATCGGTACACCTCCCTGTGGCTTTTGGTGTTTTATGCATTAATAAGGATAGAGAATATGAGAAAACATGGAAATTGGATAATTGTGTGATATTTATTTGTTGTTTGTTTCATTTAGATTACTAAACATATTTTCTGTATATTTTTTAACCATTTAAGGTTCCGTGAGTCTAAATAGAGGAAAAAATAAAGAAAAATAAATGGTCAAATACTGTAAATTTACTGTTCCGCTATGGATTATAAACTTAAGTCTCAAGCTTAGTGATGAGCCGACCCTATCGGCAAAGGTTGGGTTCCCCTGGACCTGACCCTGAGATTCATTAGAAGTTTGGGTGCAGATCAGGGTTTGGCTCAAAACCCCCCTCCATTACGTTAACTCTTTAAAGAACCGTGAACAAAGTTGCTTGCAGAATAATTAATGACTAATCTGAGTGCTCAGGCCCTTGTATGCACAGTGTCGTTTTGGTGATGATCATTACTCCCCAAAGATGTCATGTTAGTGTTGGTGCACGGCCATAGTAATTTTAAAGCCATTGGCAAAGTCGTCAATGAGCTGATCGGAGCTGACCTGGTGACACTGGTAGTGGGTTTAGGTTCAGAAATCAAAGACAATAATAGTTATGTGGGCTTTGAATCTGGACTTGAACAGAGTTTTAAAATTTGGGCTCAGTCAAAGCCGCATTTTAATGGGTCAGCTCATCAATACTCAAGATACCATAATGGACCATATATTAACTAAAATTGGACTTGGTTTTTTGTTTGAATATATGAGATATCTTTTAGAAGTTGCTCCTCAAACAATGTTCATCACTTATTGATGGAACATACTATAAAGCTATGATTCCTGGGGGTCTGAGTTCTAGCTCCACTATTGATCATGAAAACATGGGTACTAAGTGTCCCTCTGACTAGCTCAATGGGAGGACAATGGTCGCACCTGCACAGTACCATTACTCTGGGAGGAGAAAGCTAAACATAAATCATATCCATTTCTATTAGACCCATGCATATAATATTAAACAGTTGCTGTTTTCACTGCTTCATTAAAAGAAGTTTTCAGACCAAAATTATTGATGCCTATCCAAAGGATAGACAGAGAAAGAAAGAAGGGTCAGGGACAAATCAAGGTCATTGGAAGGTACAGTTCTAGTAGAGACAAGGAGCAAACTTAAGGTAGGGGAAGGCAGCACAGATTTAAGGACACGTCAAGAATAGGAAGGATAGGTCCGAGGAACAAGAAAAAAGGGAATAAAATACAGAGTTGTAAAGTTAGTTGGGGTCAACTAGTGGCAGAAAAGTATACATTTGGGATGGCACTATAAGGAGTTCTTACTTCCCTGTATGCAGACTTTAATTTTGCCAAACCAGTTCTCTACAGCATAGTGGCAAGATACAAACACATTGGAACAGCGCTGTCTACAGTTGGGAATCAGTTCTTTATGGAAAGGATATATTGGTTTGGCTTTTATCCCACATCATGTAATGAGGCTTCCTTAAAATGTCATGCGTGATGTTAAGGAGGCTGCCTTACAAGATTGCCCAGAGGCAATGCTTTGCTTGCTTCATTCTGGAATACTTATTTACATATTTCCCAGAATCCCCCACAGGATAATCAATGTCTGTAAGCCTACATGCAAATGAAGACGTGACCTTAAATGGCAAAGTCTCAGTAAGGAGTCTTCTTAACCCCTTAATGACTTGGCCTTTTTTAGTTTTTTCACTTCCATTTTTCACTCCCCACCTTCAAAAATCTATAACTTTTTTATTTTTCCACATAAAGAGCTCTGTTATGGCTTATTTTCTGCGTAACAAATTGCACTTCGTAGTGACGGTATTTAATATTCCATGGCGCATACTGGGAAGCGGGAAAAAAAATTCCAAATGCAGTGAAAATGGTGAAAAAACACATTTGCAACGTTTTCTTGTGGGCTTGGATTTTACAGCTTTCACTGTGCGCCCCAAATACCAAATTTGTATAGGTTTTATAATGTTTTCATACATTTAAAAAAATTAAAACCTCCTGTACAAATTTTTTTTTTTATTTTGCCATCTTCTGGCGGCAATAACTTTTTCATACTTTGGTGTACGGAGCTGTGGATAGTGTCATTTTTTGCGACTTTTGATGGCGTTTTCATTGCTATCATTTTTAGGACTGTGCGACCTTTTGATCACTTTTTATTAATTTTTTTATATTTTCCAAAATGGCAAAAAAATGTCATTTTTGACTTTGGACGCTATTTTCCGTTACGGGGTTAAACGCAGTGAAAAACCGTTGTTATATTTTGATAGATCGGACATTTTCAGACGCGGTGATACCTAATGTGTTTATGATTTTTACTGTTTATTAATATTAATATCAGTTCTAGGGAAAGGGGGGTGATTTGAATTTTTTGGTTTTTTTATTATATTTTTTTTTTTTAAACTTTTTTTTACTTTTACTTTTACTATTTTTCAGACTCCCTAGGGTACTTTAACCCTAGGTTGTCTGATCGATCCTACCATATACTGCCATACTGCAATATGGCAGTATATGGGGATTTTACTCCTCTTTCATTACAATGTGCTGATAGCACATTGTAATGAATGGGTTAAAACGAGACAGCTTCGGGCCTTCGTGAGACCCGAAGCTGTCATGGCAATGGATCACCGCTCCCCGTGACGTCATCGGGGAGCGGCGATCCGCGGCATCTTTTTGGAGCCTCCGGCAGCATTGCCGGCGGCGATGGCCGTGAAAGCAACCACGATCGGTGCTAGCACCGATCGCAGTTGTGACCGGTAAGTCTTTGCTGCAATATGCAGCAAAGACTTACCGGCTATGGAGAGGGCTCGGCCCGGGAAGGGGTTAATTCCCAAACTTTTGAAAAAGCAAGCAAAATGGGATCATTTAATGCTCAGGAAAAGGTCAGGAATGAAAAAGTTTGTGTTATAGAGAGGTTGCCATTAAAGCCTGTAAGGGGACTTTAAGGTCATGCTTGCTACGCTGAGGATTTTGGTACTTAAAAGGGTATTCCCATGAAGACAAGTTTCATAAATGTACTCAGGAAAACAAAATAACACATTTTTCAATTCACTGTTATTAACAAGGAGAGAAAAACTGCAACCTACAGACAGATAAGTTCTTTATCAGGGGTGAAGGGGGTGCAGTTACCCCAGATCTGAAAGTGTGAAAGCATATTTGTAGCAGTGTTGCAGAGTGTCATTGTGTGTAATATTCATCTCATGGATCTAATCTCATCTCTGATCTGTCTCTTACTAATACAATTTTCAGAAGGTAAATGAAAATGTATATAAACCTGTACCCAGATAATCTAACCACACGGTCAGCTCACAGCACAGAGGAATCATGAAGTGTCTGGTTAGAGAGGCAGCCCACTTTCCAAGAAGCCTAGTGACATGATGCTAGATATCAATCGAACTATTGTGCCTATTCCAAAAGGAACAAACTCCTAACTGTGAAACATGCTCAGATACCATACAGGGGTTTCAAGGTATTGGGCAGGAACATTTTGTACAGAAAACGATGGAAGACTATGGCAACAGGTAGCAATAAACTTGGACACCCACGGTGACAGCACACTGAGAGGTTACTGTAACCTTGGAGCTGTGACCACTAAGGGCATTTAAGGTCACGAGCCATCAGCATTACATTTTCATTGCCTTTTAATGAACATTTTGGAAACTTTTTAATAGGCTATTTTATTTTTTGCAATGCTTTGAAATGTATTACCAAGGCTGGAAAACAACTCAGCTGTTTTTACATCTGTGTCAGGTCATATTTGAGTACGTTATGCGTGGTTAGTTACAACAGCAAAAACAAAGGGGAGGTCGCTGTCTGGAAGAGGTCTCGCAAACAAAACACCATAGGCACATGTAGCAATAAATAATGGCATTTCAGAGATAAAGAAAATCTGTTCTGTGTCAAAAGAGCGGTGCCAGCAGTAGCCTACAGCCAAGGGAATCTTAGGACTTTTCTGCTAAGCCAGGAAGTGGCATTTCAATTTGTGTATTCTTGCCTTAGAGATAGTTTACTGTAAAACACTAATCTTCCTGCATTGGTGCTGCGTTCACTTGCACATACTTTCTTTGAATGCTTTTTGGCAAGGTATGCAGATACTCTAAATAACAGAAACAGATGCTCAGGGAAATGACAGCAGATGGGTGCTTAAGGATTGCAGAACTATTTCAAGCCGTCCACATGAAAAGCCAATGACATTGCCTGACCTTTCACCGTGGCTGGTACCCATTCCATATCAAGCAAATAAGCTTTAGAGTCATGTGCTGCTTCAACCTCATTCATTTTACGTATCATCTTCATGCTTAGTGTTTATTGCCATTCCACTAGAGTCACATATGTTTTTATATTGTTAAAACTTTCAATTTGTGGGCATATTTCTGGGAAATATGCAAATATGGACTCCAGGAATAAGGATAAGGAAAACATCCTGGAAAATATATTTGCATATTTCCCAGAATCCCATAATGGAGCATCAAGTGTAGCTATAAGTCTCCAGATGCCTACAATGCCAACTTAATTGGCAAATCCTAATGCAGTGATGGCAAACCTTTTAGTAGCCGAGTGCCCAAAAAGCAACCCAAAACCCCCCTTACTTATTGCGAGGTGCCAACCAAAAATTAAAGCAGTAACTTATTGCTCCCTGTTCAACATCTTTCAATCATATTGTCCTCCTGAGGACAGCAACACAGTAGAAAGATGGAAAATTAGCTTTTAGCTTTGTTCCAGTGTCCCTCTATGCACAGAGTATTGTGGGGCCAGCAGAAGGTTCTCCAAAGATAATTTGGCCATGTCTATTCATTCTCCCTCTTCCTACAGTCCCAAGTAGTAAGGTAAGTATGAAAGTATGACTGAAAGCAGCGTCTTTTAAGTTGCTTGGAACTGCAGGAAGATTCTTTGAGTCCTGTCCGGTGTGCTGGGGCGATAGCCCGGGTGCCCACAAAAAGGGCTCCGAGTGCCGCCTCTGGCACCTGTGCCATAGGTTCGCCACCACTGTCCTCAGGTCTATGACATGCTTTTGAACGAATATTTTATCTTTCTTATTCCAATACAAGTAATATATATATAAATATATGGTAGAGTAAAAAATCTACTCTTGGTGTAGTACAGTAATTTCCTTTCTCGTTTAATTTTTTTTGCTGTAGGTTAAACAGATTGTTCCCTACTAGAAGTCCCACCACTTATCTCCATGTAACTCTATTATACTTTTGTTTTGGATTCCAAAGAAAAAAAAATCTATAAAAACAAACAAGAAATGGTCTCTGGCGCTCAGTAATCTATTTAAGACACTTTAATGCATCAGAAGGTATTGAGCATGGTTATCAGGAACGAGACAAAAGTAAACAATTCACATTTGCAAATGACAAGTTGTAAGATCTGAAAATCGATGCCATTTTGTAAGACAAAACAGCTTTGCCTGGATGTGGATTCCGTGAAAATGGAACTTTATCAATAGAATTGATGGCATTGAGCCAAAAGCCATATTTTCTTTGTTCATCAAGATAACAAACCAATTAAATACTAACATCACTTGCTTTCGTTAAAGACTCTTGAAGTTAGTGATGAGTTCAATAGTACCCAGAACTTAGCCTACAACTTTATTTGTGTTGTCCCATGTCAGGCCCTGACCCTTCCACTATCTAACTTGCTCCTTCATGTTCCTATTTTCTGCCCATTAGGAAATTGTTCATTCCACATCAACACACAAACCACATCTTCTACTGAAGTTCAGAGAAGCCATTTCTTTCTCGTAAGAACATCGAATTGTCTTCAACCTGTTCTGTTTCCATCTACCAGAAAAGCTGGTAGATATGAGATATTATAGAACTTATAGACATCCATTAAACTACAATCTACTTAGCCATAGACATTTATGGGATATCAAAATAGCACTCGAAAAGCAATGACTTCATGACACAAATATTTGGATGTGCACTGTCAAGAAGAAAAATTTGGCAGGGCATATCATTATGTCAAGGCAGGGATTTTTGACAGTGGCATTCACATCTTAGATGGATTCTTAGCCAAACCATTCAGGAGGAGTAGAATAGATCCTGTCTGCAAGATCATTAAATGGACAGCTATTGAATATGTGAGACCATGTGAAGGGAAATCTACTGTCAGGAATCAACTTATGTAGTAGATCCCGATGGTAGATTCCCTAAATGTAACTAATACCCAACTCTAAAATCTAACCCCTGAGATTTATTACTTTATGATATTTTTATGATAATTACCTGCAGAGGCTACGAGGGTGTGGAGTAGCCTCTTTTAACTTCGGGGCTAAGTCTACTCCACGTCCAGACTAGCCTCTGTAGAGTTGCTCCCCCTTGCATTTCCATGTCACCTATGAATACGCGGGCATGGCTCGCTCAGATGCAGTGGCTCCCAGCGAGTCGCTGGTTCAGTATAGCCGGCAGTGCACCTGGAGCTTAGAGCTCCTCTCTGCTGTCGATGTGCTGGATGCCAGAGGCTCTGCTGAGACTATTAGGGCAAGAAGCAGCCTTAGCCCTGAAGTTAACAGAAGCTACACCATGCACCAGTAGTCTCTGCAGACGATCAACAAAAAATGATAATGAAATTTTAAAACTCAATGGTTAGGTTTTAGAAAATAAAAATAAGTGATTAGAGATTAGTTACATTTAGGGAATCTTCCATCAGGATATACTAAATAAGTAGATTCCTAGTGGTAGATTTCCCTTTAAACTAACAGATCCAGAACCAAATAAAGACCTCCCCTCCCCACTCAAAAATAGTGTATTGACACCTTTGACTGGTATTCACAAAACTCTTGATAAAAAGGGGCTCAGAATGCAGGAACCCAATCTACAGCATCGGTAAAGCATTTTTTTAACTACCTTTCATCAAACCTTAAGAAATCCACTAGTGGTCCACAGAAAAAGAGCAATAATGGTTCAGTTCACACCCGCAATCATTCCCACTTGCAGACATTAAAGTCAATGAGGAATGGAAGGTAAACAGAGACAATTCTGTTCACTTTCCATTCTTAGTTTCCATTACGCTCTCCATTTTTAGAAACCCCCAACTTAGGTGTGAACTAAGCATAATAGGAACATCCCTTGTGGCCAGAAAAAAGTTTGTATTAAAGCTTCCTGCTTGCAGAGTATGATATCTTGACCCTTGGGCAGCCGGATGTATACATCTGCCCCTATATACAAAAAGCAACGTGTTAACAAATTTATACTTTCTGCCAAAATATAACTATACATAACTAATTGTGTAAAAAGAATTGTGAAAATTCTACCCTACACACTCTCTACTAGATACCACAAATTAGAGTCCTTCTCTGTTTTTAGCTTTCTTGGAATTAATAAATAAAACAGGCTCCAAACACGGGCAATCTGCAATTTAGGCAGATGTTACTTAGAGACAACAGATAAGGAGTAATGGCCTACAACAAAACTGCTGATGGTACAGTACATGGTGACATCTAATAGAAGCAATTAAAATGACATAGTGTAGGTTTTCCCATGATGTGAATTCATCAGAACAAATGGTGTGGAAGATGGTGCAGCATTACTTAAATCACAAATATTCATCATCATTAAATGGAGGATGAAGGGAAATTCATGCAAAACTAAAGAAGCGGTTAACCTCAGTGAAGCAGGAGGAGAGCTCCGCCGCTATCTCATTCTCCAACTAATTGTTATGATCCCATGGAAAACATTACAAAACATTGGATGTAACAAACAAAGCAATAGCTGGAAGTTTGACTTGATTAAAACAGAGATTTACCTTTCGAGACCCCAATACAGTTCCTACAGTTGTGCCTACAGTTAAACCTCCAGCATCAATAGAATTTAAATAATGCTGGTAGAGAGCATTTAGAGAGAGCCATTGCTATCTAGAAGATAATATAATAGATTATTATATGAGCTATTTGCGAGGCCACCAATACTCAATGCTCCTATTGGGGCTATGGCCACCTAAACCTGCCACCAAGTTTGATACTGCACCATAGAGATAATAAAGAAAGGGGCCTCTATCCATTCACTCCTTATACAGTTGTAATGTCTCAGAGATTTACCTTTGGAGACTCCAATCCAGTTCCTACAATAGTGACTACAGTTAACTCTTCAGCATCAATAGAATTTAAATAATGCTGGTAGAGAGCTTTAAAAGCAGTTTTTTGCTATGGAAACAAGTTAGGCCCTATCCACAGGTTAAGGCCTAACCTGCTGAACAGTGAGGGTCTCAGTTATGAGATCCTCATAAATCACGAGAGCAGGGGGTCCGGTGAGGTCCAAGGTACCTCCTTCAGACTCCTAAGTGTTAAACAACCTATATTTGGTCACCAGTTGGAGGTCATATATACGTAGACACCTATGGCTCTCAGCCAAGGTACAGTGAGCACACACGCGTGCCATCATACTGTACCGTCCCGAGGAAAAAAATAGAGCCAGGCATTCTTATTGAGTGTTCCTATAGAAAGCAGCACTCATCCCTCCACCTCTCCAGCCGAACATGTGCTACGCCCAGTACCCGGCCCGGCCGTAGCGCAAATTTGCGTTTATGTAACCTTAAAGGAAATTTACCCTTACCAAAAAGTTAAAAAAAACCTTCATATACTCAATTGCCCCAGTAGCCTCTGCAATCCCTCCATCAGCGCTCCATCAGAGCTCTACCCATGCAAAGTATGTTGAGCTACATACATGCAGGAGCATTAGCAGGAGCATTGGCAGGAGTACGTCAAGGAAGCGCAGGTAGCGAGCAATCACAGAGGCTTCTGGGGCACAGAGAGGGTACTTTATGCCCTAGTAGCCCTAGTAGGTTTTTCTTTAATAGTTCCTCTTTTTGATTGCTGGGAGTCCCAAGGGTAACACCCACAAGGAACTCTAATTTATCCTCTATTTAATGGGTAAGACTTTGTTTCCTTAAAGAAGGAGAGCTTTGTCAAAAATCATGTAATCGGTATCACTGAGCTGTCATTTTACATTGACGGAATAACAGAATTCTTTATGATTTCCTGCTTTACTTGTTCCGTTAATATCCCTAATCCTTAATAATACTAATTATTTAATATTCTGGACCTCCTTGTTAAAAACAAACAATTTGATGGCCATAATACCAGGTCTTAATCTTCCATATACTTGGCTCTCATTAGTATTCCATGATGGGAACAAGGCATCTGTGGGTATTGACAGCATTTTATCAGCGTTGTGTTCACCTCTTGTGCGCTAATAGGATTGCTCTGGGTGTTAAATGATTTAGCGAATTGTGTGATAGATTTTAAATGCTTTTAAAGCCACTTGTAAATTAAGCAAGAAACAATATTGTAACAATGCCTTTAAGTCTACCTGCGCAGGGAATTTGCATGAAAGTTCATATCTAAAACCATAAACTGGGGAATTCGCGGATTTTCCACACTGAATACTTTAATATTTTCGTAAAAAAAAGATAATAATTAGTCTGCAATTCTCATCAATTATAAAATCTCATTAATTTAATAAATGATAAATTAAAATTAGGTTCCTGGAAGGCACTTATTTTCCTTACCCCTTATACATCAAAAATTGTATATGTAATAAATATATATATATATATATATATATATATATATATATATATATATAGATATACATGTATATCTATATATATATATATATATATATATATATATATATACATATATATATATATATATATATATATATATATATATATATATACAATATAATTTATAATTATACTTATTAAAAAATATATATATATAATATACAATATAATTTACATTATAATTTATATTGTAAATATAAAAAAGTATATATTATATATATATAAAATCCTAAAAAATGAATAATTTACACCATGATATAAAAGAAAAATCAACCTTTGAAGAAAAAATTTTGTTTGTGATCAAAGAAGCAAAATCAGCTTGAACATTGTAATTAAATGTATTGTCATGTTTTTAAGGGTTTTATTGTTTATTATGTTTTTACAAATCTTAACATTTGTGAAGCAGATATGTTAGCACTAAAAAAGGAAATGTTATTTCCTTGAAAAATAACAAAATAGAAAAAAAAATTGGAACATTCTCAATCTTTTTGGGGGCAGGTTTATCAAAACTGAAGCTAAAAGAAAAATCTATTTTAATATAAGACTATATGGTCTTACTCTGCACCCCTTCACTTAACTTTTTCAGCTAAGCCACTCCCGTTTTGTTGAACTAGTCGTAAAGGTATTTTTAAAAAAATAATAATAAATGCAAGTTAAGGAATTTAAAGGTTTTTGGTGCAAATTTTTTCAATAATTTTGTCTTAATTGATATGTTTCGCATTTGTTTCTTAATATTTGTATAGATGTACAGATTTTTTTTTTTTGCCATATCAAACACATACTGAGAACTATTTATTAATGCCTATTTGACAAAAAAAAGCCATAAAGCCATAGTTTTTGTCTCTTTCTACTTTGTGCAAAAGGGTTTCTAGCACATTCAGTTATTTTGCCCACCCCAGCAGTTCCCAAAAGTAGTCGTGGTGGTAAAGGGAAATGGTGGAGGCACCAGATTTGTTAATTTTGACCGAAGGGGGGGAATTGAAAGCTTGGAATGTTTTTTCCCCTCCTTACCCTACCTCCACGCCAAGTGGGCATAGAGGGGCAAGAAGAGGGCCATGCCTGGTGGCAGAGTGTCTGTCCACTAGCTATAGAATGCACTAGAAACTGGCACAGTTTCTAGTTCTATGACACTAAGTGTCATAGAAGTTCCTCATTGCATTCCAGTTTAGGGATAACATGCAGGCGCATTATGCACAGCCCTGTCTTGAATCAAGTCAGGAACTAGCATAGAAGTGCCCCATTGCATGCCGAACACCCTATATAACTGGCGCAGCTTCAGGGATAACATCATGTGTAGACGCACCTTGCATCTGTGTATGATGAATCTTCCCAACTGGTTTCTGCTGTTAAAGCTAGACAAACTGGAGTCAATTGTAGCAAGTTGCATGATGAATATATGATGAGATCTGAACCTCACAATGTTTTAGGCAAAAACTATGCAGGGATAAGGGGTATAAAGATGTGAAAACAAACAACATCAACTGTAACTTTTACTGTATAAAAAAATCTTACTGAACTTTTTATCAAACTGAATGTTAAAAAAAAGTTTGACTAATAAGAACAAGTTAGTTGTAAAATGACCGTAGGAGGAAAAATTGAAAAAGTTCTTTAACTTGGTAATTTATTTATTTTTTTACTTGTTAAGACTTGAATATGAGATGCAGCTGCTGAAGGAGAAAAAAAGCCTGATGCTTTGATGGCATGCTGGGTCCACATAACCAGATGGATAAAAGACATTGGCACAAACATATGGGATTAACTACTAAAGAACACTTATAGTATGTGTAACTTTAATTCGATTTATTTCGGATAGTTCTCATAGAGAACCAACCACAATTTGTGGTGAGCCGTACTGGGTTAATATTTATGATGCTTAAAATGAGTCATTTGGATTTGCGATGGCTCAGAACCCTACATACACTCTATGTAATTTAACAACATGAATTATTTAGCATTTTGGTTTTAGACATGAGGGATTTACTGGTGGCCTAAGATGTAGATTAACTTAGTTGGTAACCATGGATACCTTAAAAGTGGAGTGTTCAGGTCTAAATTAATCTGTTCTTATCCTCTGACTGAATTGTAACTTGTTTATCTAGTTTACATTTTGTAAAAGCTTTAGATGCCTGTGGAAATCGGCAAAAACAATAAAGGTGTCTAGAGAATATTTAGTTTCTTTAAAGACTTTTTGTAGGTGTAAAATATCAATGTATCCACAGGAAAGGTCCGTAATATGAAATTGGTGGGATCTATCACCTAGCACCTGGAAAACACCTGGTAGACAGCAAATGAAACAGGAAGTGAACAGCCCCATTATCGTTGTAGTAGTGAAACTAGGTTACTGCTGATCAGCTTCTAATCATTTGAATGAACAAAGTTGCAGTAACTCAAATCAACCACTGGCCTACTGCACTGAACTGAAAATGGATCTGTCTGTTTCCAATTCCATTGTCTGTGTAGCAACTACTGAGAACCGTTGATCTGCGTGGACTGCCACCAATCAACACAGGAGATGCGAACATCCCAGATGTCGCTCTCCACTTTCCCTTTCAACATAACGACCTATACTCATGTCTGTCATAGAAATTATTGATATAAGGCTTCTTTGCACGCCAAGGACAGGACTTGACTGGAGAAGGGGAGGGGGGAGCACTTCTCAACTCTACCCTCTCCTTAGTAAGTCATGCTGCTGGCACTACAAACGGCACATGATAGAGCATGCTGTATCTTTTCTCCATCTACGGTACGGTGGGCAATATGGCCATTCAAATGGATGGTCGTATTGCCCAATAAAGTGAATGGCTGTGTTCTACCTGTACTGCAATGGTATGGTAAAGGTAGCATGCGGCCGTATTAACACATTTGTATAAAAGGAACCTAAAGTAATACAAAATAATTTTTGTGTAAAGCAACAAATTTAACAACATTTCCACATATTCAAAGAAAAATAGTATAGAAAAAAGAAAGTTTCAGCATACGTAATTGATACATTCCGTTTATTAATATTTAGTTATGTATATCTTATATATTTTGTAACATATCAGTATTATTGATTTCATTCGAAATATAATAGATTAGAAAATCAACTAGTGTTATTAAAATAGAAAACCTAACACTTAATAAGAAAGTTTTTCTTTAGGTTCAGAAAAGTTTATACATTTCTGTGAACCTATAAATTAAGAAAAACTGATCATCAACTTTCCTGACTATAAAAATCACTTTGTTTGTAAAGTGTTTTACAAAGAAATACAGCAGCCTAAGGCTTGTGGCTTGTGGAAGGTTTAAGACACAAAAAATAATGCAAAAAAAATTCTTTAAGAAAATCTACCATCAAAATCAAGCATGATATAACAACCTATAAAGCTATTACACGGAGAGGCTCTGTTAATTCTAGTTGCTTTTTTGGCGAATTAGCATAATTTTAAAAGTTGATTTTAGAAGGAAGGAGGCCATGGATAACAAATATAAGAAAATTAGCACAGTCAAGGTGCCTGGATCTATGAGTAAATGCCCGCCCCTAGTATTATCATGGTTGACTTTGATGATAGATTTCCTTTAAGACATAATAGCCTCTAAACAGTTTTCGAAAATGGCAATCAATAACATGGCAAAATATATTGACAAACAAAATTCATTATAAAACACAAATAAATATTTAAATTCAAATATAATTTTCTATTCAGTGTCGTGAGTATTGGTCATACGTTCTACCTTACATAGAAAAAAATTAAGTTAGGTAAAGTTACAGTATTTTATTTTGAGTATTCAATTTCGTAAAATTATAACTTGGGCATACCTCTTTCCCAATCAGAATTGTGTGAATTTACCTGTAGAGATGAGTTATACGGTAACTTCACAGCTATTACACATTGTAGACTGGACTATATGATTTAACAGCTGATGTATGTCTTATTATGGCTGAAAGTGGGTTGGATCCCTCCTTCTCTTCTCTAAATCTAGGATTCATCAGAGGAATGTAGGGATGATACTAACAGATGCCTGGATTTGAGAAAGCATTATGGGGCTAATAATGTACAATTTGTATTTTTGATAGTTTTATTTTCTGATATCTGTTGTTATCTATTGTCTATTTAATATTTGATATGAAGATCCAAGATTACCTATTCATTGAAGTAATAAACCTATTTTTTTTTCGGGGGGGGGGGGTCTCATTAGAAACTAGGGCTAACGGTAGCTGAGAAGATGCTTAGTCTTTTCTGGAAGCGCGTTGACTGACTACTGATGCAACTTTGGCAAACGTTCTAATAAAGCTCTGGATCTCCTTCAAAGAAGCTGGACCTGGATGTTTTGTAATGATTTACTCAACTATCCCTTTTAAAAACTCACGTTTTCTCAGATAAAACCAATTTGCATGTGTATTTGGGAGTCAAGAGGTATAGCTTTAAACTAAATACATTTTCAGCCAACAACTCTTAAGGATGGAGTGGGCATGTTGCATTTTAGCATTGCCAATTCTTTATGTTGCCAAATGATAAGTCACCGCCGAACTGTCAGACACTAACTGGCTAATCTGAACGTGGTTGGTACTGGGGGGTCAATTGGGATAGCTGCAAAAAAACTGAAAAGTTTAGGTATGGTAACATTTGACAAGAATTATGCTAAAACCTCAATAGTAAGAATAAACTATACTATGATTAGAAATGAAAAATTCGAAATATGTTAAGCTATGGGGTAATTGGCCTGGAGTGAGGAAACTGGGGTAATGTGCTAATCGGAATATGTGGAGTGGAGGAGTTGGTATGTGGGGGAAACGTGGGGAGATTGGAGGAATACATTGTTTAGACTTCTAGCTTTATATTGTACGATTCGATCACAACTGTTATTTCATAATCCACTGAACCGGGGAGCAGGGGAACTGGGTTTTGTGGGTGCATTGGGTTCCTCCAGGTCCTCAGTTTCCTCCCACACTCCAATAACATACTGGTAGGTTGATTAGATTGTGAGCCCCAATGGGTCTGGCAAAACTATGTGTAGCGCTCTGTAATCTGTGCGCGCTGTATAAATAAAGGATCTTCCTATTGTTATTTGGGGAAGGGAGATGAGATAAGGGGATGACCTTTGTCAAAAAAAAGCTGTAAAACGTAAAATCTGTTCAATAAATATGTATTTGATTCAAAAAGAAATGGATAATTAACAGTGAAATTGTTCAGTGTAAATATTTTTTGAAAAATTATTTGTGTAAAATTATGGCTTTTGTCAAATCCTTTCCATGGGTCATTAAAAAAATGTAAAATTGAGTTGCAAAAATCATTCTAGCCTATGAATAGGTCATACATTTTTTGTATCACTCATATTCCCTACAACAATATCTAATATAATACCGATTATCTCAACGCTACGAAGTAATAACTATTGAAATATGTTTATAAAAAAACACAACTTGTTAAAAAAGATATCCTTACCTGCGGGGAAACGCTCTATTGTAGGTAAGTTGTCGACCTGTAAGGTGGCATTACCCCCACTTCTTGTGAATCGTACTACATGGTACTTCCCATCATTAATAATTGCATTGACTTCTTCAATTGAGATGTCATCTGTTCCAACATTAAATTTGACTCCAATTTTTCCTTGGTGCTAGAAACAAAGAAAAAATAGCTCTAATTAGTTTTTTCTTAAGAGGAATGTGAATCGCATATAGCTGTCTCTCTACTCATAGGACTTTTATTTTCCGGAGCAAGTCTCTTGACATTTCACATCTTGTTCATGGATAATTGATATTTTTATCAGCTGCAATAATTTTTTCTGATGAATTGAATTTATATTTTTCTCTTTGTCTATACACTTTACAAAACGGAATAAAAGTCTTTTTCTTGCTTCATGAAACACAGAAAACCAAGTATGACTGAAAATTTCCCATATCTGAAGCTTTGTGTAAATGTCGAAAACCAATGAATGGCAATGATACAATAGAAACTCAAGGAGAACCGTGTTTTCCATAATATTAATATGAAGTAATTATAATGTAAAAAAAAAAGAGATCAGCGAAGACTTGCTATAGAAAAAGCTAAATAAATGACATATTAGTGGTTTTTGTAAGGCCCAAGTTGCATAAGAAGGAAAATATTACAGTATTTTATAACCTAAAGAAGTCCGTTAAAGGGTTTTAAACAATTTTATATGTGGGATTGATATTTGTGATAGCTAACCGATATGTTGAACCCTTTTACACAAGCTGAGGTTACATGCAAATGGCACTTTTTTTTGGCAGTGATCTGGCTGCATAAACTGCCGCCAGCTCACGGCCCCCCAAAGATCTCTATTGTACACAGGAACAGTGCGGTGAGGTACAGTGTTTGCACTGTGTACCACTGCAAAGTTAGTGTTCCATATAGCCAGGCTAAAAAAATATCCTGCCTCAATTTTTAGCTATGAATTACTGCCAAAATGGGCAGAAAACAAGGCCTGTTTGTGGCCCATTTAGCACAGAAGGCCATTTGCATTTAGCCTGACAGATAGGCTGGAAGGATTGGGTTCACAGGCAGAGTTCCACACAGGGCAGGTGTCTGCTGCATTATACCATGGTCAAAGCTGTGGTGCATAGGTACCTGGGCACCCAGGTATGTCACCCAGCACAAGCTTTTATAGACCTTTGGATGTTTCCATTTTTTTCTTTACAAGCATTAAGACAAAATTAAAACAAAGTTGTATAAATTTGGTATGTCTGTCGTCATACTGAAGTTTTATGTCAATTCCAAAGCTTTCCCACTTCCCACTTCATGTTAAAATATTAATTGTTGCCAATAGTAAGTCTGATTTGTCCAGCAAAATACAGGTCCTCATACAGCTCTTCAATTGGAAAATTATAAAAGATATGGCTTCCGAAAAAAGCAACGTAAAAAATCAAAACACCAAAATGGAACGGGGCCATGAAAGCACAGAATTTACACCCTTTATGACCTTTGGCCATATCAAAAAGACAACTCTATTATGAAACAGCACATCATTGGTGGTGACTAGTGATGAGTGGTACATGTTAAAAGTACCAATATCTTGGGACCTCCGATCTTGCCCAAAATGGCAGTACCCTGCACCACTTGCATGCCAGTGGGGGCGCACGTGGGCCCCTTAAATACAGTTGATGGCTTTCGAAGCAACACTTGTGATTAGTGCTAGCAGGGAGGTGGAGCTAAGCCCAGACCCATCCTGGACAGATCTGGCCAATCACAACCATGTCTAGTTGCTACAGGTATAAAGCTGCATGATTAGCTGCTCTTCAGCCCACAAAGCAACATGCCCAGGTTAGACGGAGCTGCCAAATGGAGAAGGCAGAATCAAAAGTTCAGGTCCACTCATCTATATAACAAATTTCACCTCTAACAAATTTCACTGTAGGGTCCTGAAGCTTAAAATCAGACAACTGATTAATATACTGTGTCTGGTACATATAAAGCAAGTAAAAAGAACACGTCATTGATACCATAATTGTTGCTTCAAGCATTACATTTAACATGGTGCCACAGTGACTATCTGTCGTAATGAGCAGTATCTTTCATTTACTGTATGTACTTAATGGCAGCACATTATCCGAGTGCTTTGAATTACAGCTGGCAGCAGATCTGCTCTTAAACTTAAGTATGTAACAGATAAGTATTACAAAAAAAGATCCAAGGCATACAAAACATTTGGTTGTAATTTTTGTTAATCACAATAAAATACAAAACTCAGCATGCGCCCTCCCATGAATCAACTCGGCAACATTACACTAATACCCTAATTTCATCTTATGTGCTGAGAACACATACTGAGCTTCATTTTTTTCCCCTCTTCCATTATGCATAGAAATTCTGAAGCAGCCGACAAATGAAGAAACTTACAAGATGTGCTGGTTAAGAGCTTCAACAACTCAAGACATGGTTACCTCACCCGTACTGTAGGTGGGCGTCATTACAATATACATGTAATGATGTACTTTATCTAGCTCGCTAATAGATGCTGCTGATCAAAATAGCTTTCACATTTTTAGCCCTAAGGTAAAATATAATGTAAGCTATGGAAAAATACACGCTGTAAATGTATGTCAAGAGCACTCTAATATGGGCAAAATATGTCACTCACTCACTACAATAGTATACTTGAGGGTAATTCTAAGTTGTATATTCTGGTTCCCTCAAGACTAGGGAAATACAAATTGCTAATGTAAAACTTCCCTAAAAATTCTATATTTATTTCAAGAAGATTTCTCTAAAAAAAATCGGACTAGTAGTGCTACCTATACGCAACATCTTCCAAAAACATTTGGATGCAGTTTGTGCCTGAAAAATGCCAGGTTCATGCCAAATCTACAAACCAAAACATAGCTTTTAGTATCTCTACTTACAGTGTGTCATGGGTGCTCCCGCTACCCATATCGCAGGTTGCGGACTCACCTGTGCCTCCTGGATTCATCCATGCTCTGGATTTCCGTCCTCGGCCCTTGCTCATGTCTCCTAGTGCCCCAGCTTCAGGAAATTTAAAAGGCAAGCACACCGCTTATTGGTGCCAGCCATTTCCAAGAAGGCTATTAAAATCTGCCTCTCCCATTACACCCTGCCGGATCTTCTCGTCCTGTGCCTTACAGAAAACTTTTTCTGATATCCTGCGCTATTATTGTGATTTCCCGTTGTGACCCTGGTTTCGTTCCTGACTACACTCCTCCGCTGCCTGCCTTGACCTATTTCTATGTCCCGACTCTGAAACCATGCTGCCAGTGCTGACCTTCTGCCTGACCCCGACTACGAGATTGCCTGCCGTTCCTGTACCTCGAGCTTGGTTGCTACCGTGGACAAGTCACACCTGTGGAACGACCTGGTGGTACCACGCCACAACAAGACCATGCTGCTTTGTGGTGGGCTCTGGTGAAGAACAGGTGCCACTTAGACTCTGGTCCCAGGTGTTGGCTTGTGTCATCGTCCGTGGTGGTTCAGAGATCCACTACCTCTGATCCTGACACAGTGCTTTGCTTTCTAGGGGAATTCCGTAATGCTTAATTTCTCCTGTAGGGGCACTGCAGGAAAATTAAATTGTGTATCTATGTGATAATCTTCTGTCTTAATAAATTTTCATCATCTGGAAGTAGCAAATGTTGATTCTCATTCAGTTTTTACAATCAATACATTAAGTATATTACAAAGTTTTTGAATTTTCAAATGCCTCACTCTACCACATGTGTCCACCCGGTGCATCTAAGAATAAATGCAGATTATTCTGATATTATGCATTCCTAATCTATGTTGCTTTAACACTATCCATATGTTCATGATGTTGTGTGCCAGATCAAATTCATCATCATTATTGTGGCTTCAATCAGAATACTTGCATTCCAGCAACCTTGATCACAAGTCCTGAATCTTTTGATCATCGAGTTTGATGTTTACTAATTACAACCATCGCTCTACTTCTACAAGATATAAACAGGAGATCAAATATTTCATACAATTTTTTATTAGATGATACATTTTTTGACGTTCTGATCTGTTATGCAGTCTACAGTTATATTTACATTATGTAGTATTGTGCCATCATGAGCATGAAAAGTGTACCTGTAGATGGCACTAAACACTTTTCTGTTGTTTAATTTCAAGGAGCAATGCTTGAAAGAGGGTACTCATTAGATGAATTTTCTCAAGAAAACCAATATCCCTCCAAAACTGTGGCCAAATGTTTTTTTAAATACTGATCCGATTGAATACATTGTATGACTGATGACGAGTCCAGTTCTGACTCAAAACGCCTCTTTAGTCCATTTTTAATATATGCATTGGTAGTGCTATATGCCAAGAGACTACCAATTGTTATTAAAAGTTATTTTTAAATAAATATATGCATTTTTACCAAAGGTAAAGTGTCACACTTTGCCTGAAACTGTGAGGCAGACAACTAAGATTACCTTGAGATTTACAGTAGACCTCATATAGGTAAATGTTATTGAGTAATCTGGACGTCATGAGAACATGTAAGGGATGCCTATCGCCTACCAGACAGTATCATCTTTTACTGGGCATTACTAGTATAAGTTCCAAAAAATGTATAATTTTTGATAATTTTCTAATTGAGACAAGGAGTTTTATTTTGATGCTGAAATGAGCTCTCCACCAGAAAGAAGAGAATTCCCTTCTTGTACCTTAAATATTGATATTTAGTAAGTTAGACATGAAAGATTGCTTAAAGCAGTTGTATCACCTGTATTCACAGGATATGGGATAATAAGCAGATCAGTTAGATTTCAACTGTTGGGACCCCCACTGAGTGTGAGCACAGGTCCCTCAGCAAACTAGAGAATAGGAGTCCTATTCTCACTAACAGGGGAGTGGCAAGAAGAGCATGCATCGAGAAGCTCCATTCAATAGTATGGGAGTGTATTAATTAGCTATCTCTGGCACTCTCATACACAATGGGGCTCATTTACTTACCCGGTCCTGTCGCGATCCAGTGGCGCATTCTCTGAGGATTCGGGTCTTCCGGCGATTCAGCAAGCTCATGTGTCTGACTTCCAGCAGGTGTCGCTGCTGCCCCGAGGTCTGCCGGAGTTCACCATCTTCTCCCCGATGCATGTAAGTGCTTGATTTTGCGACACACTTCGTTTCTTAAATTCGCCGGTTTTACCGAATCCATCGGGTTTTCCTAAGGCCACGACCCTGATTTCTGACGTGTGAAAGCCGACACGATTACGCCAAAATCCGATCTTGTGTGCCAAAATCCCGGCGGAATCTGCCGCAAAACGGAAAAGGTTGGGAAACCCGCCAAAAGTGCGACCACGGAACCCTTATTAAATGAGCCCCATTGAATGGGAGTGGCAATTTCCCACACTTCTAATTTTTTAATGTAGTGGCAACTCATACTCCACCCATTCTTGAGAGCGGAAAAACCTTTTCTCCAGTTTGCTGGAGCTCCCTTTCTCGTGATCATGTGGATCACAGCAGTCAAACCTTAAACAATCACCTTGTTATGTGGTGGAGAGAAGATAACTTGAAAAGTTGGTATAACCCCCTTTTTGCTGCAGATAGAAACAATACCCTATAGGAGTTACATTGGAGGCCTCTCATCTTTACAACAAGTACTCTATTAGCGGAACCTTGAAAAAACTGTTTAGAGTGTAGCTCTACAGCTGGTCTTAGATAAGTCTTTTTTCTTTCTTCTGGAGGAAAGCATATTTGCATATTTTCCCATGGAATATTGATTGTAAGAATTTATTATCTCTGCGTGATCTCTTCAATAAGATATAAAGTTTAAGGTCACTTTGTAGAAGGTTATATTGTAGCTGTCTAGGCTAGAAAGAAATCCCTAGTATTGGTAATTGGACAAATCCTTAAATGAAAAAATATAAAGAGCTATAATAAAAAATAATTTAGGAAGTTTAAAGAATGATAATGCTAGGATAAAGCAATACTGTACAATATACTAATTTCATTTTGTTAATCACAATACTTCTTCCATGTCTGAGATCCATTTAAGAAATTACACTGCAATTACCATACGGGAGATGATCGCCCAGGTTCGACATTAAGTGTATCATTCTTACAACTGGACAAGAAGTTTACTGCATTACTTATAGGCTTAGAATTTGTGACTTTTTTTTCAGACTTGTAATGTGAGAAAAATATATAGAATTACTGTGTACGGTAATAATATTTCTAGTCTTTAACCTTTAAAAGCCGAAAGGGATAATAACCACTGTGAATGAAATATGAGATTAAGCGAGCTGCTGGCGTTTTGCCTCATTTTACTGCATTTTCTTCTTGTTTTCTTCTTTTTCTTAAACATCAAGGGTAATTCCAAACTTTTAAAACAAGTAAATATTTAAAGGGGTTCAGATTTTTTTTTAAATAAAACACTGTGGAATTTTATAAACTACCAAAAAAAACCAGGAATTTTTGCTTCCACCTCCGTAGATTCTTAAGTTACTTCCTATCTTCTCCAACTATCTTTGTCTCCATGAGTACTATAATAATAAGTGATGAGCTTCATTGAAGCTCTTCTAAAGATTGGCTTACAGTCCAAATTGTAATGTTGCTCCAAAGTTGCCCCAATAGTCCATAAAAAATATTCACATAACCACCACTAGTCCTCTAAAACAGAGGTCCCCAACCACCGCTTGGTCAGAGCTCGCTCTGTGTGGATTTATAATGTTTTCTGCCATGGCCGTGACAGCTCGCAGCTCCCGGCAGAGAACATTATGCAGGACGGGGTGGGGCGGATGGGTGCAGGAAAACAAGTCCAGTGCTCCCACTGATTCAGGGAAACAAGCCTGGTGCTCCCACTTATTCTGAACCTATGGTAAGTTGAATCACGTTCTCATTATAAATGTCATAATTATATAATAAGTATGCACTAAGCTCCACCCCTCCATAACCCCACCCCATATGACCAAAGTCCCACCCCCACCCCCACCGGGCCATGGAAAACTGGTCTAGCTTAAAGCCGGTCCCTGGTGCAAAAAAGGGATGAGAACTGAGAACTGGGATGAATGGCAGCAGTAGCTAGCTGCAATTTTACAAGATATTTCTAAAGCAAACCGGACCTGAAGCCAAGCATCAATAGAAGTTATGGTCTGGGACTGGCTCAAACCCTCCTCTCCATGGTAATCAGTTAACTCTTTAAATTCTGCTGGCAAAGTCGCCAGTGGCATTTGAATAAACAGAGTTCTAACTCGCTGGCACCAACATTCCGTTTTAGGGAGGATCTTCACTCCCCAATAACATCATCAGTAATGATGAACTGTCTGTCTTAAACTGTCTGCTCGGAACGTAAAGTGTTTCTGGTGGGGATTCGGTCCAAAGCCGGACTTGAACAGATTTTTCAAATTTAGGATCGTCCAAACTCAGCTGAAACCATATTTTAACAGGCCTCTTTGTCACTAGTCATGAGACTATTTTGTGGACTCCATCACATCACATGGACAGATTTCTATCCACTGGATGTAAAAATAGAAGCTTTTATAGCAGGACAGCAAGCAGAAATCTAGAAACCCATAAGGTATTGATATAGAAAGTATATTGAAAAATTGTATAAATTTTCATATCAAATATTTGCTGAAAGTGGACAACCCCTTTAAATATATACATAATTTGTCGATAGAAAAATTTGAAGTTAGGAATTATTTGTTAATTACTATTTCGTATACATTAACTTTTTAAATCTATAAAAAAATAAAAGTTCCATAAATCTACATTGTTTTAAAAGATGATTAACTGGCATTCAATTTTACAGAATTAGTTGTATATTAAATATTCAGATTGCATCATTTCAAAAAGTTTCCCAAACTTTCTCAACCTCATTTTTTTATTTTTTTTAAATCCATAAAACAGTGTGAAGGTTTTTGTCCCTCGGAAGACACTAGTTCACAGATGACAACTCCAAGCTCTTATTTAATTAAGAAAGATTCTTGAAATGAAGGAGGGGATGTTAAGTGGCTAGCAGATGTGAGAAGCCTTTTTGGCCTGCAGCGGAATATCACTCGCATTAAGAAAGTGCAAATGATTTGCAGAAATGCATAATTAAATCTCTCGCTGAGAATTATAGTGTTCACCCCTTCAGCACTGAAATACCGAGCAATACAATAAATACCGTTTTCCGCTATCGGCCTTGGGGGATTTTTTTTATATAAAAATAAACCGGATTTTACTTAAATGCTAAAAGTTGCATTCAGCCAATAAAAATATTTAATAAAGAAAATTACAAAATTAAAAAATTAAGAAATTAAGGCCATAAATCATGTGCAATAAATTTAATATAACCTTTTCATTAAATAACCCTGTTTAGCAGCAAACCACTACCTGAAGTTCTATGTACTGTGATTGCATAGCTTCACCCGTGATTTCTATGATATATAGCTGACGCGACACCATTGCCCTAGGAACCACCTTACAAAATGCAACAGTTTTACAAGACATATGGTATAAGGCTGCCAACAGCAGCCGGCTGAATCTTATTATCCACTCAGCACCATTACTTCTCTATACAAAATTACATTTTCCTACCAAATATCAAGTAAAGAATAACGTAGTCATAAAGCACTTACAATTTGTATCAATAACAGGAAATATTTAACTCAATGCACCATGAAGATCTAAAAAAAAGGCGGAAGGATATTTTTGCTGAAGGCACAAAATATTTTTATAATGAGGATATAAAATGGAGAACTAATACTAAATAAGATATATGTTGGCCTCCATACACAAGATATTTGCGAGTTTAACAAAACAAAAAAGTTGCATTACACAATAGTCAGTCTTAATAGGCGCCCATAGAGGGTCGACACAGAAGATAGGCCTCCAGGCAATGTCGTGGAGGAAAACATAATATGGTGTGACCGGAGCTCTATATAGTCTTCAAGTCCCTTAGTTTTCATCCAGATCCATATGCATTATGTGTACAAAAGCTAAGGTGCAAATCAATTTTTATTGACTGTTACTTGATGTTGTGGAGGGATTGAGGGGTGTTAGAAGGAGGGCTGTTTGACTCTGGTATCTAAGAGCTTCAAGAGGTTGAAGTTGCATTAGGGGTAACTATGAGTAACAGACAATTTCTGCTGCTGAGTGAAAAGGTACAGTAGTTGCACCCATGCCAATACCAATGATGGATATATGTCATTGAGTTGTAGATACCCCATGCTCTTGACATATACCTCCAGCATGGAGCCAGAAGGGGTAAAAGGTATCTCTAAATCACAGAGTAGAGTGATACAGGCCATTTCAAGGGATCTCCAGTTGTCATGTAAGATCTCCAAAGCTAAGTTTGAAAATGTTACATCTATAGGCATGCCCTAATGATGTAACTTTGACAGCCGCTTATGTTTAACTGGGTTGGCCCGATTTCATTAAAGAACAGAATGAAGGGCTTGGATTGACCTTTGAGCTTCACTGAAAACTCACTAAAATTAAGAAGTAGAATCTCTTCTCCTTGGTTATACCAAGGCATTGTACCCCTAACACTGTAAGTTAGCTTTACAGAAATAGATCATTGACAGGTGGGAGTGTGTTATGTAGAACCTTTTATTGGATCACCTTATATTGTAGGCTATGAATTATCAACTTTAATTATAGCATAGAAGAAAGGATCCATTAATTTTAAAGCATCTGAAATCCTTTGTCATTGACATTATGGTTGGAAGAAGAGAATTGACCATTTACCAACACATAGGGGGTCATTTACTAAGGGCCCGATTCGCGTTTTCCCGACGTGTTACCCGAATATTTCCGATTTGCGCCGATTTTCCCTGAATTGCCCCGGGGTTTTGGCACACGCGATCGGATTGTGGTGCATCGGTGCCGGCATGCACACGACAGAAATCGGGGGGTGTGGCCATTAGAAAAACCCAAGAGATTCGGATAACTGCCGCATTTAAAAAAAAAAAGTGTCGCTCGACCCGTGCTTACCTGCACCCAACGGAGGATGGTGAAGTTCAGTGCATTCCGATGAACTTCAGCGCAGCAGCGACACCTGGTAGACGCCGGAGGAACTGCCTTAGTGAATCCCGGCCGGACCCGAATCCTCCACAGAGAACGCGCCCCTGGATCGCAAATGGACTGGGTAAGTAAATCTGCCCCATAGTCTTTGTTTTTTAATTGTCAAAGAAAATGAGAGTTGTCTATAATTCCAAATGAAGGAGTTTTGGAGGAGATATGTCTACTGACGGCACATCAGCAGGCCCAGGCCCACCCTTGCTGCTCATTTACATAAAATAATAACTGAATTTCTTGGCTAAAACAAAAGTTCTAAAAAAGTGCCCTTTATATTAATCTTTTTTTTTTTTTTTTGGAGCTGGTAGACCCCCCCCCCAGCCTCATAAAAAATAGGAAAGTTAAAGCTGGACACATTACATTACAAATTGTATCTGTTCAAATAGCAAGGAATCATGAATATTCTACCCTCAGATAGAGATGTCAATATCTTCACTCAATTCACAGTGTTTTCAAGTAAACAACTTGTTTGATGGCCGTGTTTATACAAGCTGCACTGAATTATTCACATCTTTCTTCAATTTTACATTGCTACACATGTTATTTACCGAGTATTTGCCTTAGGAGGTTATTGAGTAGAAGAAACATTGATGGAATTTTCGAATACGGAGATATTTTATGTGATGTAATATAGTGACTTATTGCCCTTATTGACTAGACTAAAACATCCCAAACTAAAGTCTGGATGATAAAACTCTTATTAAAATACATTCATCGAATACCTTATTATTAAAAAGTGGTTAATTCCATTGAATATTCCATTGGATTAATGGGGGTTGGTATTGGGCATGTGAAGTTACATGGCAGTTATTGCATATGTGTGATGGCCATCTGACAGGAAGTGCATTTGTATGAAAGTCACATAACAGGAAGTGCATAGGTATGACAGTCACACAAAAGTAAGTTTTTATGGCAATGCATTGGAAGCAATGTATGCATTGTACTATGGTACTTTTTTTCATTATATCTGGCCATGTCCAGATAGACATATCACAAGTTGTGGCTTTTATGTATGATCTCAGTTCCAGTGACATTGACCACATGCTTTTCGATGCTTCTGTCCACTTGGTAGTGTAAACAATCATACCATCTGGAACGGGAGCTGCCAAAGGGTATTTTTTATCTTCTTATTAGGTTTTTTAGCCTTATTTTTCTCATTTTACATCTGCTTAGTTCACCCAGAGGTTTTCAGTAGAACTCATAAAACTCCCTTGCAAAGAAAAGAGCCCATAGCCCAAAAAGTGTTGACAGTCAATTTAAAAGGAGATATCTTTTTTTTTAAGATTAGTATGTATTTTTCAGTCCCTACATATTGATAACTAGTCTTAGAAGTAATCTACTTGTCTGTAGAAGTTGTCAGAGTTATAAAATCTCTGCATAGGGATATGAGATGCTTGGGCATCTTAAGAGCAGTGCTTGTAGACAGCTTGTGCTTGTAATTGCCATGCTGAGCAGCAGTTAGCCCCAGTGTGACAGTTTGTCTGTAATCATATCTACACCGCCATGATAAAGGGCAAGCGCACGCATTGTATGAGGCACGAGCGATGATGAATCTGAATTTCTGGTTCACGGCTCAGCAATCAGCATGGGGCTGAAGAGGATGATTGATTACTAACAGTGTTTACATAGTGACTCGGAAAGGGTGATTCTAGAGAACAAGGAACCTTGACCATCTGACATCTGTTCGGAACAGGTGCGGGCCATCGCTGTCTCTTCATTGAGAAAGATGTGCAAGCTAAAGGAGGAAAGTAGTAGGATTTCATCTCTGTCTCTCAATCGTCATATCATATTGAGAATATCGGTCACACCGGTGGAATGTGGGCAGGCATAATATTAATAAGGTCCAAAGTCAATAATTTGACAGATAAAAAATTATATTTTTAAATGTGCATTATTTACAATGAAAATTTTATATAATATTGAGTTGAAATATTTTTTTTATTAAGACAGCAGAACCTTAAATATACCTGTCCCCAACCCTCCCACAATACATAACCATCATTGTATGGGGCACTTTTTAATTTTTTCAGACCTATTTCCCATATACATTCCTGTTTTCCAGAGATTTAAAGGGAAATTAAATTTCAATCTTTATGGAAATTAGTTTCTTTGTACACTAAGGATATTTTCTACATTAAGCTCTATGGGAAAGTAAATCACTGAGTAGAAGGACAATAGCACTGAGCAGCATGGAGTGAAAATAGTTTTGGTCCCTACTATGATATGGTATAGGCATTTATGATGCCTTGTACACCATAGGGGGGAATCTATCATGGCTTACACGTTAAAACAGGCATACAAGCCATGATTTGGTTGTAATTCCTACTGAAGAGCTGGGAATTGTACCTATTACACCCCTTATGCTACTTGGATTGGGAGTGAGCAGTGCCGGCCTTGAAGTGGGTTGATGTAGGGCAGTGATGCAATTGCTATAGCCTGTGCCAAATTTGGGCACAAGCTAAAGTGTAGGTCTATGCCAGCTTGGAGAGGGTGTATAACCAGGCAATTGCACCCATGCCACCAGAGATATAAAAGGAGGCCAGATCCCCCATGTTTCTGGTGTACAGGGCATGAATAAATCCCAATTACTGGCACATGGCCAGAAATTGTAATTTTTTTCCTCCCAAATCCACCCTCATGCCAATTAATGGGGCGGGTAGGGCCATCATGGGTGATCTTACTATGCCTAGTGTGACATGCCCTGGAGTGTGGAAGATGAAGCCTGGCAGAAGATACACCAGCTCTTAATAAATTCCCCCCTTTAACTTTAAGTATTGTTCTAATTCATGAAAACCCTGTGGGCTCCCTATGGACATGGACCCTCAGGCACCGCAACAATGTTAAAAGGTCATTCTGTCCCTTCCAACCAAGATGCTTGCTAAGGTTGGGTGATCCTTGTGGGAACCATATTGATTTCTACAATATAATTTGGAATCAGCTGAATCAGATTATAAACAACTTGGCAGAAAAGAGCGATTCAGTAACCTGTGTATTTTCATCTGAAATTTTAGCAATTTCATAACTAATTTCTGAAAATTTCTGAATATTTTAATATGAAACAAAATGACCTGAGCTGATATCATACCCACATATCTTGCAACATTTTGCACTTGGTACTGGCTTTTATTTTCAAGAACATATAGAGTTAAATGGTAAATAATGGGTGAGCAAAAAATATAAAACTAATATATATATATATGCTAATCAATTCTAGACGATATGAGAGGTGTAATCTGATTGGCTGTCACTATAAATGAGCAGAATTATTTGCTGATTCTTAAAGTCACTGTGAATTTCAGTCAATGTAAATATTAGAAAGTGCTCAGATTTTAATTCTTTTTTTTTTAGATAAAATATGTTTAAAAATTTACTAAAATCCCTGCATTATATTAACAGGATTAATCGTGGTAAATCATGGGTCAATTATTCCAGCATTGACTAGACATGACAGATGAAGGTTTGTCTCCTCTCCCCTGTAGACCCTGCGGGTGACGCACCTTCAGCATGGTTGCCGCCTGTCACTATATTCCCCCAATGTAACTAATTACATGTCTGGAGAAGAAATTCGGAAATTCTACAACATTAATTACTACTAATTACCTGAGTTTTTCCAGATATTAATATCCCGTTCAGATGACTTAAGGGCTATGTCTAAGTTTATATACATATACCGAAGGCAAAGCTACAGATGGAGGATGCAGTCTGCACTGTGCTGAAAGATCATCAATCTCCAGAATATTCCTCCTAGACATCATCTGAATTTTCAGTGTAAAAATCTGAACTATTTAAAAATGCAGCATTTCTTCAAATACCATATCATTACAATGTTACTGTATGAACTAATTGTTTTGCTTCTGAGTATGTATTTGGAAACAGATAGATAGATAGACCCTCACAGCAGAGCCCAGGTGTGTGACACCCTGTACCAAGTGACCTCCTCCCTGCAGGGGATCCCACAGCGCTGATCTCCTGCTGCCCCCCTGTAATTCTGGCCAGTATCCTCCTCAGACACCAGTGGGGTCATCCTGCTACACGGAAAAATTTCTCTGTCCTATCTGCAAAATCCTACAAACTTCTCTCCTCTCCTGCTCTGAGATGAGGCTTTTGCAGATTGTTTGTAAATAGAAGGTCATGAACTGTAAACAGAGGCTGCACATAGTGTCTGTAGTGACTGATGCTGGGGATAAGCTGCTCTGCAGAAGAGCTCAGTGCTGCTTCTCAGTTTTAGCCACCTTCAGGCTAGAGTGTTTTTGCGCCTAAATTGTGCCTAAATGAACAAGTTGCTAATGATGAATGATTATTAGGTGCAGCAAAACATCTGGCGCAAAAACAGTGTGAAGCTATGAAATGGCACAATAACAACAGAAAAAACAAGTGATACATCTGGCCCATTGTTTTGATTTCACACTGGTGTGCTGCCATTTCTTTGTATATGTATGTATTAATTTAGATAGATGGATAGACTATAAATAGGTAGATAGATAAATAGATCCTACAGACAGATAAACCTAAACAGGTAAAGCAGATCAGTGACACAATACCCTTAATGCAGTATATAATGCTGTTGGCAATGGTCTATTTTATGCCATTTTGCTGCCATCAGAAGAGATTTGATGAGCGCTTCAAACCAACTCACTGAGCCACATCATATAGCTGCTAGCAGTCATGAAAAAATATTGATTTTTGTTACCTTTCTCCGGCTGTAAATTTCTTTTGAAACGTGACAGAAATGGGAAAGTCACATTTACAAGTGTACCAATTATGGCAGGCGCCGTACATCAATCAATCACTCAGACCCAATGAATCACTTGGTTATAATACAGATAAATGATCGATCGCAGATGACTGGTGGCAATGAGAAATCATATTCTTGTGAAAAGAACATGCAAGGGTAATAATGAGGACGGGGTGAGGGTTGTGTTACTAACAGAACATCTTTATGTACAGGATATGTTACCACTTATTCATTCCAATTTGAATATACAAGACACCATCATCTTTTTAAGGTGTCCTTCATTATCCGGTAGAGGCTTTGCACCCCGAATACCTTTCCAGTCCCTCCAGCTATGCCCCTGGGTTGGATTAGGTGAATGCATCAAAGCATCATTACTGGTTATATATCCTGAATCTATGGTTGTAACTACATAAAGATCAATCTAAATTATAACATTTCTCTATGGCGGTCTATCTAGTCTCTGTTACATACTTGGGCATAATCGGACTAGACTAATAGAAAACTTATTGTGAAGCTTTTTCATGCACTGCATTTGGCTTCTGTATGTAAGATTATAGGCCAAGGTTGAGGTTTTTCTTACACTCCCTCAACATTTAGGCATCATTCACCGATTGCCTCCACCAACTATGTACAGGCCTATCTAGTCTTTCATTTTCACCAAATTTCTCCAAATACAAATTCATCAAATTACCACAACTTTCTAGCAATTTTCCTGAAGGATAGAAATTAGAGATTCATCATTGTGGTACAACCCCAACTGTCACTCCCCAGTTTGCCGATGTCATCACGTGCAGTAGGAACAAGCCACATTTCCTCCCACATTTAGAGGTGCGTTCTAACAAAGCTGACGGTTATGATCTGAAATAAATACATTGGGGTAGTTATATCTAAAATACTCAATCACAATAAGGCTAACAGTACTTGGGACAAAAGTTACCTACAGGTTCTTTTTAATAGATAGTATGTAATCCCCCAACTTCACCAGCAGAGGTGCTGCAATAAATTTCAAAACTTGCTCCCAGCTTCTGCAGTGATTCCTGCTAATTTGATGGACCTTACCAACAAAGGAAAAATCCTTCTAAAGTTGAGAAACCGTTATATACTGGAGATATATATATATATATATATATATATATATATATATATATATGTATATATATATATATATAGCTTTTACCAAAAGTGACTCATATTTCTAATCTAAAGCTCCAATTTAAGCTGTATCAATGAGCGACACAATTTGATGTAAATCAATGCTTGAAAGTGGAACATATCACGCTGTAGACAGTCATTCAACCATTGTTTCTAAAATCTGATACTATATACGTATAACAAAGGGAAATTACTCATGAATCAAGACAAGAAACATTGATGAACCGACGCTGACACAAAACACTGCTGACTCAGAATAATCCGCATGCTATACAATACACTCACATCATCATCCTATCATTATGAAGGGTTTGAAGACTCTACAGTAGGGTTTGATTTGTCGGTCATGACCTGATCTTATGTGTTTCATTATAGCCTTATATTTATAGTCAAAATTGACCTTCTTGCTGCTTATTGTTTTTAAATGGGGTTTCTGGGATCAGATTTTTTGCAACATGGTCTAGAGGAGGTGTCAAAATCACAAACACATTTACACTAACTTATCTATGCCCTAATTCTCTCTATGGTGCTCTGGTCTGGCAAGGTGCCCCCATCCTCCCGTTAATGCTCTCAGAAGGTTTTAGACTTTGTGGCTCATAGTGGTCACAAAAGGCAATGACCTACTTCAGTCTTATATGCTTATTTCACACATTTAAAGTATATCTACATAATATAAAAGTATAACACCGCCTCTAGACCTTACCCTTCTTCTGACTTCTTTCGAGCATAGCAGGTGGCCGGTTGATAAAAGGAGGGGGAGTGAATGCTCCTCACCCCTTCCAATTGAAAGCTGAGCAGTCGTGTGGGACATTTCTTGTACTTTGAGGTGCAGCCCCAAGCTCTTTCACTGTGCAGTTAGAAACTGTGTGCTCACCACACCATGACCGGTTTCATAGACCTCTATGGTGGCATTATGGATAGGTTCTAATTTTCAGATCGAAAAATCAGCACCCTCACAACTTTTCTCAGCAGCTAATCAACAGAGAATGCAACTTGGTTCCCATTCAACTGAATGGGAGTTGATGTGCAGTAACCTTGTCTGACCACTATACAGAGAATGGCGCTATCTGCTTTCTGACCCATTCTCTGTTTATTAGCTGCTGAGAACAGCTGTTGGGGTACTGAGTACTGGACCCCTCCAAACTGATACTTAAGACCTATTCCATGTTTATTTCATCATTTTTAAGTCTAAAAAATACCTTTAAATGAAGCAAACTTTATTTATAGTAGTGGCATTGGTCGTGTGACACCTGATACAATGGCTGCATCTATACTGTCTTATTATTTATTGTACCTTGACCATGTGCATATTACCATTTTTTTTCCTGCATATTTGAACACTCTCTGTCATTATGTCATTTTATATATATTTTTAAGCTACTTTATGGTAAATATAATTTTTATACATTTTTTTGAAAATGTTTTCCATTTAGAATTCCAGCCATGATTTATTGCTCGCCACCTTCCGTCGTGGAGCCTTTCTATCATCATGGCATCCGATATAATTGACTTTCTGATGTAGTACCCGCGGTCTATGCAGTCGTATGTTGATGTGAACGATGGCTTGTAAGGACTGTGCACACAGCAATGTAATTGGTCATTGGCGCAGTATTGATAGTCCTGTGCCAGGGCGGATGGCACTCATGGGATCACTTTGCTTGTCACTGCACAGCAAGTGGATCTATGTTACGGTTTCCAATGCACACAAACATAAATCTATGATAGACGAGCGGAAACTGCCTTAAAACAATGTTAGTAAATGTGTTTAACGGCAATAATGCGTCATAAATACACCAAACACACCATTAATGCCGCCATATGGAGTTATAGTCATGCGGGGTCTAGTAGATGTGGGTGTACGGATGTCTCGTCATCGCTCCCCACAGAATCCTTATTCCCAGCACAGGTCAGAGACGCTCCATACAAGCATAGCCCGAGCGCTCCGCTACCCTTTATAGAAAATTACACATGCTGTGCTCACTGCTATTTAGACATAGATTTCCTCATCAAAGGACCCGTCCCAGTTCTCTTGAAGTGGAAGCATTTCAAGTTATGGAGTCTCTGGATGCTTAGAGCTCGGCGATGGATAACTCTGATACTGCCCTCTAAGGAGGAATCATCAATAATTAATGGGGTATCTAGATATACAGTACTGAAACTCACAGTATATGTATATGTATCAATGAATGCTATGCAGATATATGCATATATATATATATATATATATATATATATATATATATATATATATATATATATACTGCAAGTGTATGTTACATTAGTAAATACATGATAGAAAGAAAGATAGATTAAAAAAAATGGGAAATTCAGAGCAGCACAGCAAACCTGTGGATTTAATAGATAGATAGATAGATAGATAGATAGATAGATAGATATGAGATAGATAGATAGATAGATATGAGATAGATAGATAGATAGATAGATAGATAGATAGATAGATAGATAGATAGATAGTAGAGATGAGCGAACATGCTCGTCCGAGCTTGATGCTCGGTCGAGCATTAGGGTACTCGAAACTGCTCGTTGCTCGGACGAATACTTTGCCCGCTCGAGAAAATGGCAGCTCCCGCCGTTTTGCTTTTTGGCGGCCAGAAACAGAGCCAATCACAAGCCAGGAGACTCTGCACTCCACCCAGCATGACGTGGTACCCTTACACGTCGATAGCAGTGGTTGGCTGGCCAGATCAGGTGACCCTGGGATAGACTAGCCGCTGGCCGCGCTGCTCGGATCATTCTGTCTCTGGATGCCGCTAGGGAGAGAGCTGCTGCTGGTCAGGGAAAGCGTTAGGCTGTTCTATTAGCTTACTGTTAGGCAGGAGTGATTCTCAAAGAACCCAACAGCCCTTCTTAGGGCTACAATAACGTTCTACTTTTTTTATTTTAATTTGCATCTTTTACCATTTTGTGAGGAATTAGCAGGGGGACTTGCTACCGTTGTGTTTAGCTCTTAGTGGCACACATATCCATAGCAAAGACCGAAGTGGCAAAATTCAGTAGGGGTTGGATTTCTATTAGGCAATAACTCAGTGTCATCTCATCTGGCATAGTAGTGTGCTTCCTTTGATACTTGGCTAGAAAATAGCCATAGGAGAATACAAATAGCTTCTTGAAGCCTACAGTAGCGTTCTATATATTTGATTTCTGGTTGATCTGCTGGTGGCTGTAGTTTCTGCAGTGCATGTACTTGCCAATTCTGAGCAATTTGTAGTGAGACTTGCGACCGCTGTGTTCTGCGCTTAGTGGCGCACATATCCATAGCAAAGGCTGAAGTGGGAAAATTCAGTAGGGGTTGGATTTCTATTAGGCAATAACTCAGTGTCATCTCATCTGGCATAGTAGTGTGCTTCCTTTGATACTTGGCTAGAAAATAGCCATAGGAGAATACAAATAGCTTCTTGAAGCCTACAGTAGCGTTCTATATATTTGATTTCTGGTTGATCTGCTGGTGGCTGTAGTTTCTGCAGTGCATGTACTTGCCAATTCTGAGCAATTTGTAGTGAGACTTGCGACCGCTGTGTTCTGCGCTTAGTGGCGCACATATCCATAGCAAAGGCTGAAGTGGCAAAATTCAGTAGGGGTTGGATTTCTATTAGGCAATAACTCAGTGTCATCTCATCTGGCATAGTAGTGTGCTTCCTTTGATACTTGGCTAGAAAATAGCCATAGGAGAATACAAATAGCTTCTTGAAGCCTACAGTAGCGTTCTATATATTTGATTTCTGGTTGATCTGCTGGTGGCTGTAGTTTCTGCAGTGCATGTACTTGCCAATTCTGAGCAATTTGTAGTGAGACTTGCGACCGCTGTGTTCTGCGCTTAGTGGCGCACATATCCATAGCAAAGGCTGAAGTGGGAAAATTCAGTAGGGGTTGGATTTCTATTAGGCAATAACTCAGTGTCATCTCATCTGGCATAGTAGTGTGCTTCCTTTGATACTTGGCTAGAAAATAGCCATAGGAGAATACAAATAGCTTCTTGAAGCCTACAGTAGCGTTCTATATATTTGATTTCTGGTTGATCTGCTGGTGGCTGTAGTTTCTGCAGTGCATGTACTTGCCAATTCTGAGCAATTTGTAGTGAGACTTGCGACCGCTGTGTTCTGCGCTTAGTGGCGCACATATCCATAGCAAAGGCTGAAGTGGCAAAATTCAGTAGGGGTTGGATTTCTATTAGGCAATAACTCAGTGTCATCTCATCTGGCATAGTAGTGTGCTTCCTTTGATACTTGGCTAGAAAATAGCCATAGGAGAATACAAATAGCTTCTTGAAGCCTACAGTAGCGTTCTATATATTTGATTTCTGGTTGATCTGCTGGTGGCTGTAGTTTCTGCAGTGCATGTACTTGCCAATTCTGAGCAATTTGTAGTGAGACTTGCGACCGCTGTGTTCTGCGCTTAGTGGCGCACATATCCATAGCAAAGGCTGAAGTGGGAAAATTCAGTAGGGGTTGGATTTCTATTAGGCAATAACTCAGTGTCATCTCATCTGGCATAGTAGTGTGCTTCCTTTGATACTTGGCTAGAAAATAGCCATAGGAGAATACAAATAGCTTCTTGAAGCCTACAGTAGCGTTCTATATATTTGATTTCTGGTTGATCTGCTGGTGGCTGTAGTTTCTGCAGTGCATGTACTTGCCAATTCTGAGCAATTTGTAGTGAGACTTGCGACCGCTGTGTTCTGCGCTTAGTGGCGCACATATCCATAGCAAAGGCTGAAGTGGGAAAATTCAGTAGGGGTTGGATTTCTATTAGGCAATAACTCAGTGTCATCTCATCTGGCATAGTAGTGTGCTTCCTTTGATACTTGGCTAGAAAATAGCCATAGGAGAATACAAATAGCTTCTTGAAGCCTACAGTAGCGTTCTATATATTTGATTTCTGGTTGATCTGCTGGTGGCTGTAGTTTCTGCAGTGCATGTACTTGCCAATTCTGAGCAATTTGTAGTGAGACTTGCGACCGCTGTGTTCTGCGCTTAGTGGCGCACATATCCATAGCAAAGGCTGAAGTGGCAAAATTCAGTAGGGGTTGGATTTCTATTAGGCAATAACTCAGTGTCATCTCATCTGGCATAGTAGTGTGCTTCCTTTGATACTTGGCTAGAAAATAGCCATAGGAGAATACAAATAGCTTCTTGAAGCCTACAGTAGCGTTCTATATATTTGATTTCTGGTTGATCTGCTGGTGGCTGTAGTTTCTGCAGTGCATGTACTTGCCAATTCTGAGCAATTTGTAGTGAGACTTGCGACCGCTGTGTTCTGCGCTTAGTGGCGCACATATCCATAGCAAAGGCTGAAGTGGGAAAATTCAGTAGGGGTTGGATTTCTATTAGGCAATAACTCAGTGTCATCTCATCTGGCATAGTAGTGTGCTTCCTTTGATACTTGGCTAGAAAATAGCCATAGGAGAATACAAATAGCTTCTTGAAGCCTACAGTAGCGTTCTATATATTTGATTTCTGGTTGATCTGCTGGTGGCTGTAGTTTCTGCAGTGCATGTACTTGCCAATTCTGAGCAATTTGTAGTGAGACTTGCGACCGCTGTGTTCTGCGCTTAGTGGCGCACATATCCATAGCAAAGGCTGAAGTGGGAAAATTCAGTAGGGGTTGGATTTCTATTAGGCAATAACTCAGTGTCATCTCATCTGGCATAGTAGTGTGCTTCCTTTGATACTTGGCTAGAAAATAGCCATAGCAATAGGATAGGATTGTTTGGTTCTAAAAACTCAAAAAAAAACAAAAAACACAAAAAAAAACAAAAAACACAAAAAAACACACAAAAAAAAAAAAAAAAGTAAAAAAAAAAAAAAAGTTATAACTCTCATTTTAAAAATGTTTAACCCCAGGGCTAGGGGTAGAGGACGAGGGCGGGGACGTGGGCGTCCAACTACTGCAGGGGTCAGAGGCCGTGGTCCTGGGCGGGGTGAGACACCACCTGCTGATGAGGGAGCAGGGGAACGCCGCAGAGCTACACTCCCTAGGTTCATGTCTGAAGTTACTGGGACTCGTGGTAGAGCACTGTTGAGGCCAGAACAGTGCGAACAGGTGATGTCGTGGATTGCTGACAATGCTTCGAGCAATTTGTCCACCACCAGTCAGTCTTCCACGCAGTCCACCCATGTCACCGAAATCCCCACTCCTCCAGCTCCTGCACCTCAGCCTCCTCCCCCCCAGTCTGCCCCCTCCCAGGAAAATTTGCCATTTGAACCGGCATACTCTGAGGAACTGTTTTCTGGACCCTTCCCACAGTCACAAACCACTTGTCCGGTTGCTGCTGAGCAATTTTCCGATGCCCAGGTTTTCCACCAGTCACAGTCTGTGGGTGATGATGACCTTCTTGACGTAGTGGAAGTGTGTAAAGAGGTGTCCGACGATGAGGAGACACGGTTGTCAGACAGTGGGGAAGTTGTTGTCAGGGCAGGAAGTCCGAGGGGGGAGCAGACTGAGGGATCGGAGGATGATGAGGTGACAGACCCAAGCTGGGTTGAGAGGCCGGGTGAACACAGTGCTTCTGAGACGGAGGAGAGTCCTCGACCTGAACAGGTTGGAAGAGGCAGTGGTGGGGCCAGACGGAGAGGCAGGGCCAGAGCTGGTGCATCAGCGCCACTGTCAACTAGTGAAGCTCCCGTGGTGAGGGCTCTTGCGGCGAGGGCTAGATCTTCAGAAGTGTGGAGGTTCTTTAAGGAAACACCGGATGACCGACGGACTGTGGTGTGCAACATTTGCCAAACCAGGCTCAGCAGGGGTTCCACCACTACTAGCTTAACTACCACCAGTATGCGCAGGCATATGAATGCTAAGCACCCCACTCAGTGGCAACAAGCCCGTTCACCTCCGGCCGTGCACACCACTGCTCCTTCCCCTGTGTCAGCTGCTAGTCAGCCCCCTGCCCAGGACCCTGGCCCAAAAACCCCATCGTCGCCTCCACGATCCTCCACAGCATCCACCAGCGTTCAGCTCTCCATACCCCAGACGCTGGAGCGGAAACGCAAATATAGTGCAACCCACCCGCACGCCCAAGCCCTTAATGTGCACATCTCCAGATTGCTTAGCCTGGAGATGCTGCCCTATAGGCTAGTAGAGACCGAGGCCTTTCGCAACCTCATGGCGGCGGCCGCCCCTCGGTATTCGGTCCCCAGCCGCCACTACTTTTCCCGATGTGCCGTCCCAGCCCTGCACCAGCACGTGTCAGACAACATCATCCGTGCCCTGACCAACGCCGTTTCTGACAAGGTCCACCTGACCACGGACACGTGGACGAGTGCTGCCGGGCAGGGCCACTATATATCGCTGACGGCACATTGGGTTAACTTGGTGGAGGCTGGGACCGAGACTGACCCTGGGGCTGCTCATATACTGCCGACGCCGAGGATTGCGGGGCCTACCTCGGTCCAGGTGTTTCAGGCCTACTATGCCTCCTCCTCCTCCCACCCCTCCTCCACCTCCTCCTCCGAACTACCATCCGTGGGCACGGCGCCATCAGTCGGTAGCTCTAGGCACAGCAGCAGTGCCGTCGCTAAGCGACAGCAGGCGGTGCTCAAACTGCTGAGCCTAGGCGACAAAAGGCACACCGCCCAAGAGCTATTACAGGGCATCACGGCGCAGACTGATCTGTGGCTGGCACCGCTGAACCTCAAGCCGGGAATGGTTGTGTGTGACAACGGCCGTAACCTGGTGGCGGCTCTGCAACTCGGCAGACTGACACATGTGCCATGCCTGGCCCATGTGTTAAATCTGATAGTGCAGCGTTTCCTCAAGACATACCCCAATCTGTCTGATTTGCTCACGAAGGTGCGCCGCATCTGTGCGCATTTCAGGAAGTCCAGCCCAGATGCTGCCACTCTCAGGGCAGCGCAGCGCCGCCTCCAACTGCCCGCTCACCGACTGTTGTGCGACGTGCCCACGAGGTGGAATTCAACACTGACCATGTTATCCAGAGTTTACCAGCAGCGCAGAGCGATTGTAGACTGCCAGATGTCAACTTCCACCAGAACTGGTAGTCAGGTCAGTCAGCTTCCTCAAGTCTACAATGAGGAGTGGACGTGGATGTCTGATATCTGTCAGGTGCTGAGTAACTTTGAGGAGTCAACACAGATGGTCAGTGGCGATGCCGCCATCATCAGCCTCACCATCCCGCTGCTTGGCCTGTTGAAAAACTCTCTGGTCAGCATGAAGTCGGAAGCTTTGCGCTCGTCACAAGAGACGGGGGAAGAATATTCCCTTGTTGATAGCCAAAGCACCCTGAGGTCTGTTTCTCAGCGCATATCGGAGGAGGTGGAGGTGGAGGAGGATGAGGAGGAAGAGGAGGAGAATGTTGGCGAGACACAAGAGGGGACCATTGTTGAGTCCTTCACTGTTCAGCGTGTATGGGCAGAAGAAGAGGAGTTGGAGGAGTTGGAGGAGGAGGAAATGGACAGTCAGGCCAGTGAGGGGAGTGAATTCTTACGCGTTGGTACTCTGGCGCATATGGCAGATTTCATGCTAGGCTGCCTATCCCGTGACCCTCGCGTTCAAAGAATTTATTCCAGCACCGATTACTGGGTGTTCACTCTCCTGGACCCACGGTACAAGCAAAATCTTGCCACTCTCATCCCTGCAGAGGAAAGGAGTGTGAGAATGCATGAATACCAGCAGGCCCTGGTGCACAAGCTGAAACAGTATTTCCCTTCTGACAGCGCTAGCGGCAGAGTGCGTAGTTCTGCGGGACAAGTAGCGAGGGAGAGTAGGCGAGCAGGCAGCTTGTCCAGCACTGGCAAGGGTACGCTTTACAAGGCTTTTGCCAGCTTTATGTCACCCCAGCAAGACACTGTCACCTGTCCCCAGTCTCGGCAGAGTAGGGCTGATCTTTACAGAAAGATGGTGAGGGAGTACGTAGCTGACCATACCATCGTCCTAAATGATCACACAGCTCCCTACAACTACTGGGTTTCAAAGCTGGACATGTGGCACGAACTGGCGCTGTACGCCTTGGAGGTTCTTGCCTGCCCTGCCGCTAGCGTCTTGTCCGAGCGGGTTTTCAGTGCAGCTGGTGGCATCATCACCGATAAGCGTACACGCCTGTCGACTGACAGCGCTGACAGGCTGACGCTTATTAAAATGAATAAAGGCTGGATTTCTCAGAATTTCCAATCTCCACCAGGTGAAGGAAGCTCAACCTGAATAATTGATCCACTCCTCCTCCTCCTCCTCATTTTCCTCCTTCTCCTCCTCTTTGTACAGTAAAGCAGAGGAAAATGGCTATTTTTTGACAGGGCCCACTGGCTCTTGCTATACTTCATGCATTTAATTTTTCTGGAGGGCCACCTACCCGGTCCTCTGTTTGAAACAATTTTTGTGAGTGCCACATACAGGCACTCAATCTATTCCATTTTTCTGGAGGGCCACCTACCCGGTCCTCTGGTTTGAACAATTTTTGGGACTGCCACATACAGGCACTCAATCTATTCCATTTTACTGGAGGGCCACCTACCTGCTCCTCTGGTTTGAAGAATTTTTGGGACTGCCACATACAGGCACTCAATCTATTCCATTTTACTGGAGGGCCACCTACCTGCTCCTCTGGTTTGAAACATTTTTGGGACTGCCACATACAGGCACTCAATCTATTCCATTTTACTGCAGGGCCACCTACCTGCTCCTCTGGTTTGAAGAATTTTTGGGACTGCCACATACAGGCACTCAATCTATTCCATTTTACTGGAGGGCCACCTACCTGCTCCTCTGGTTTGAAACATTTTTGGGACTGCCACATACAGGCACTCAATCTATTCCATTTTACTGCAGGGCCACCTACCTGCTCCTCTGGTTTGAAGAATTTTTGGGACTGCCACATACAGGCACTCAATCTATTCCATTTTACTGGAGGGCCACCTACCTGCTCCTCTGGTTTGAAACATTTTTGGGACTGCCACATACAGGCACTCAATCTATTCCATTTTACTGCAGGGCCACCTACCTGCTCCTCTGGTTTGAACAATTTTTGGGACTGCCACATACAGGCACTCAATCTATTCCATTTTACTGGAGGGCCACCTACCTGCTCCTCTGGTTTGAAACATTTTTGGGACTGCCACATACAGGCACTCAATCTATCCCATTTTACTGGAGGGCCACCTACCTGCTCCTCTGGTTTGAAACATTTTTGGGACTGCCACATACAGGCACTCAATCTATTCCATTTTACTGCAGGGCCACCTACCTGCTCCTCTGGTTTGAACAATTTTTGGGACTGCCACATACAGGCACTCAATCTATTCCATTTTACTGGAGGGCCACCTACCTGCTCCTCTGGTTTGAAACATTTTTGGGACTGCCACATACAGGCACTCAATCTATTCCATTTTACTGCAGGGCCACCTACCTGCTCCTCTGGTTTGAACAATTTTTGGGACTGCCACATACAGGCACTCAATCTATTCCATTTTACTGGAGGGCCACCTACCTGCTCCTCTGGTTTGAAACATTTTTGGGACTGCCACATACAGGCACTCAATCTATCCCATTTTACTGGAGGGCCACCTACCTGCTCCTCTGGTTTGAAACATTTTTGGGACTGCCACATACAGGCACTCAATCTATTCCATTTTACTGCAGGGCCACCTACCTGCTCCTCTGGTTTGAACAATTTTTGGGACTGCCACATACAGGCACTCAATCTATTCCATTTTACTGGAGGGCCACCTACCTGCTCCTCTGGTTTGAAGAATTTTTGGGACTGCCACATACAGGCACTATCCAAATTAAATTGTCTCCATAGCAGCCTCCACACGTTGTCTCCATTGCTACCTCCAAAAGTCGTCCATATAGCTGCCTCCATACATCGTCCCTTTATCAAACGAGGTGTGTCAGGCAGAAATTTGGGTTGTTTTCATGGATTCCACATCAAAGTTGTTAACTTTGTCGCCACCCTGCTGTGTAATCCACAAAATATACTTGCAAACTTTTACCATTTAGGGATATTATTTCAGCGCTTCTTGCGCATCTGTTTACATTCCCCTCACCCGCCATATCCTAAACTTATAAGAACGCTACTACACTTGATCTTATACAAAAGTGCTGTTTGGGGAGTAGCCTAGAGACAGGGGCTTGGATTTGCGAAAGCTCGCCTGGCAGCGGAGCGCCAGCTCCATGCGCATCATGCGCTTCTTGCGCATCTGTTTACATTCCCCTCACCCGGCATATCCTAAACTTATAAGAACGCTACTACACTTGATCTTATACAAAAGTGCTGTTTGGGGAGTAGCCTAGAGACAGGGGCTTGGATTTGCGAAAGCTCGCCTGGCAGCGGAGCGCCAGCTCCATGCGCATCATGCGCTTCTTGCGCATCTGTTTACATTCCCCTCACCCGGCATATCCTAAACTTATAAGAACGCTACTACACTTGATCTTATACAAAAGTGCTGTTTGGGGAGTAGCCTAGAGACAGGGGCTTGGATTGGCGAAAGCTCGCCTTGCAGCGGAGCGCCAGCTCCATGCGCATCATGCGCTTCTTGCGTATCTGTTTACATTCCCCTCACCCGGCATATCCTAAACTTATAAGAACGCTACTACACTTGATCTTATACAAAAGTGCTGTTTGGGGAGTAGCCTAGAGACAGGGGCTTGGATTGGCGAAAGCTCGCCTGGCAGCGGAGCGCCAGCTCCATGCCAAGATCCAACTAACATAGTTTTAACTGCAGCACCTTTAATCTACTACTAGTTCACTGCCTCCATACATGGTCCCCTTATCAAACGAGCTGTGTCAGGCAGAATTTTGGGTTGTTTTCATGGCTTCCATGTTAACTTTGTCGCCACCCTGCTGTGTAATCCACAAAATATACTGGCAAACTTTTATCATGTACCGATATTATTTGAGCACTTCTTGCTCACCTCCTTTGGTTCCTCTCTGCCACCCATTGGTTTGAAGCCTGAGTCCATTTAGGGTATGTCGCCATGACACTCTCTAGCCTGCTGCCGCTGCCTCTGCATGCCGTCCCCTATAGTGTCAGGGTCAATTATTGCATGTTTTAGATGCTATCTAGCTTCATTCTGTCACTCTGTCATGGCCATGCTGTTGCCCATAATTTTGGCATAATGGTGCGTTTAAGCAGCCTCAGAGGCATCCATGCATGCTGCCCCTGCTGTTTCCTGTCCATTTCCGTGGTGTTTCCATCCTTTTCTGAGGTTCCCAGGTGTTTGGCCAAGCTTCCCTGTGCAGAGCCTTGGTCCCCTTGAAAAATGCTCGAGTCTCCCATTGACTTCAATGGGGTTCGTTATTCGAGACGAGCACTCGAGCATCGGGAAAAGTTCGTCTCGAATAACGAGTACCCGAGCATTTTAGTGTTCGCTCATCTCTAATAGATAGATAGATAGATAGATAGATAGATAGATATCACTATGAAAAGAACCAGCAGCACTCCAAATTTAGTCAACAATCCAGGGTGGAAGTTTATTTCAAAGTGGCAATGTTTCGGTGACCTTCATTTGGATTGTTGACTGAAATTGGAGAACTGCTGGTTCTTTTCATTGTGATATCAAAAAAGGTTTGAATTCCAGAACCTATGCAGACTTTGCACCCTAAACTAAAATTTGCTGCCTCAGACTTTCCATTTGTTGGATAGATAGGATAGATAGTTCCGTGGGCAATCAAAAGTTTTTCCTCAGACGCTTCTGATCAGAACAGATATTCTGCCCATATGAATATATACTGTATGTATGCTTATATGTATGTTTGCCATCAGTGAGCAGAACTGTTCTAGTTGCCCATTGCAACCATTCAGAGCTCAGCTTTCATTTTATAAACAGCTGTGGGAAAATGAAAGCTGAACTGTTATTGGTTACCATGGACATCTAGAACAGTTCTTCTCTCACACACTTCTGATAAATCTCCCCCCATGTATGTACTAGTAGGTTTACTGGGTGGTCAAATTGCATCTTTTATTTGAGATTTGTTGGCTTTTTTGTTACTTTTGGTAGGGAACCTGATCGTATTTCTTATTTAAGCTCCCATCTGTTTATCAAAATCTATTCACACTTGGGAGAAAGCTTCTATCCTCACTTGCATGAATGTGACAATGAATCAAAAGTACCTTCCCTCCTGTTATCCGAGGTGATAATGGAGAACGGCTGAGTCTTGCCAGAAGGCTGCAGGACGCCTTTTCAGTGCACTCACAAAACCATCAAATAAAAGTGGAGCAAAGGCTAATTTTTTCAAGTAGCGCTCTCACCCTAAGGAGCTGTTTTAATGAGGAGCCCCTCCATACCCAACTGTAATCATTTTCACTCAGGAATTTCACTTCCTACTGACCGATTCAGGGTAGTGACAATAACCTACCAAATATATTTTCAAGAACAAAGGAATTTACTTCCACTTCAGACACCAGTAAGGGTGATCTCATCCATTTTAGCACACAACACGCTGGTTAGGTGTTGGGATGTAGAGAGACTGTGATATTTTTGTTGCGACTTTGCATGAAAATAACATTTTTGGAAAACGTGTCGAGAGAAGAATTTTTTATACGCTGCCAGGTATGAAGTCATGTTTTCATGGTTCTGTTACAGTTATCACAGGATCTGTCTGCACAATATTATCTAGCCTAGGCTCAAAATATTTTCCTGGTTTTCTCATAAATAGTGCTGTGCTTCTGGGACTCCATGGCTTAATACAGATTCTAAGCCATCCACTCCTAAGGGATAGGGGAAATATCGAGATGTTCAATCGTCTCTGCACGACTCAGAGTAATATTATCAAAGAGAATGTGATTTCTATAGAAAGACTTGGATATATACAGAATTGTTATTTCTAAAGGGGAAGTGCACCCAGATATGACCAATAGATGAGTCCTAACTAGAGATGAGCGAGCACTAAAATGCTCGGGTGCTCGTTATTCGATACAAGCTTTTCCCGATGCTCGAGTGCTCGTATCGAATAACGAACCCCATTAAAGTCAATGGGAGACCCGAGCATTTTTCTAGTAAAAGAGAACATTAAAAGAACAGTGCATAATAAAATATCCCAGATGTTTACTGATGTTTTACTTGTAAGAAAAAATTGAAATAACACTATTCTTCACTTTCCAGGTGTTCCAAGTTAGGAGATGTTCAGAACATCTGGAACATGAAGAATAGTGTTCTTTCAATGTGTTCTGCACTTAAATTGTCCTGTATTCACAGTTTTTAATGTTTTAATTCTATTCTTCACTTTGCAGATGTTAGCGCGTGTCTTCCGATAATGTCGGAGATGTGCGACATAGGTAGGTTCGGAGATACGCGCGCACAGCTGCAAAGTGAAGAATAGAATTAAAACATTAAAAACAGTGAAAACACAAACATTTAAGTGCAGGACACATTGAAAGAACACTATTCTTCACATTCCAGATGTTCCGAACATCTCCTAACTTAGCGGGAGACACGCGCGAACACCTGGAAAGTGAAGAATAGTGTTATTTCAATGTGTTCTTACAAGCAAAACATCAGTAAACATCTGGGTTATTTTATTATGTAATAAAAATACTGTTCTTCACTTAATTTAATGCTCGATCTCGAGCCGGCGAGATACTCGTCCGAGTAACGAGCCGGTCCGAGTATGCTAATACTCGACCGAGCAGTATACTCGGACGAGTATACTCGCTCATCTCTAGTCCTAACTTTTCTTTTTTGTACATGTCCAGATATGAGTCTGCAGATGACCAGCTTTTCAAAGCGACATGATTTTCAGATGCAGTCATAGGATGAACATATGAGTCTCTCTGGATGTGTAGTAAACTACAACCTGCAAATTTTGTTTTTTGCATTTTTTTGTATCGAGTTATATTTATAGGAAATTTAAGTCCCTAATAAGTGAATTTTGCTGTGAGACATTTTCATCTAAAAAAAAATTAGATAATACTAGTGGAGCCTCAGAGTATCCTCATAATTTTTTATTTATATTATTATTGCAAGGCAGAATAAAAAAAAACTGCCATCTAAACCAAATCACTGGCAGTGAAATCCAGTGCCAAGGAAGCTTTATAGCTGGAAAAGGAGCTGGCTAAGAAGCAGAATAAGCAAACCAATGAAGTTTTAAGCAAAGAACTGCAAACTAGCGACGTGACACTACCAATGTGTTGTTAGTGGATGTAAAACAATACTATATTAGACAGTTACTCCTTATTAATTAGCAAACAAAATATCACTACCACTAGGTAGCATTCGATGATTCTGGGTTTCTAATTCAAATGTACATAAATGTTCATAAAACTGTTGAAGTTTGGTACTGCAATTATAAAAATGTAGAAGTGTAGAGCTTTTACTAATACAGTCCTTACTCTACGAGGATGAGTGGAATTAACATTGGTGTTCAGTTAAGTTCATGTGTTTCCACTGCATAAAACTCTATAGAAGTTATTGAAACAGAATCACTAAATAATAGCAGGACAGAATTGGAAATAAAAAAAATCCCCACCATTGCCTTTAACACAGCCAGCGGTGACTGCAAGCCGGATGAATAAGTACCGGGAATATTAAACCTAAAATTGAAAACCATTAACTTTTCACAATTTCTCATTGAAAAAAGAAATACAATTAATATTTTTAATGTAGAAACCAGAAAATTGTACATTAGCAACCTTAATATAATTTATAGATACATTATAATTATGAGAATCCCCACCCCCGCACTGCATTAATGCGATTTAATTCATTTCCTAGCACATTAACGGAGTGAAATTTGGAAGAAATGCAGAACCTAGTGCATTTTTTTTTTGTTCTAAAGTTCACATCCATCCATGATTATGATAAACGTGTATGTGATATTTCTAATTTTAAATGATTCGATTATTATCAGCAAATATTGTCAACCACCAAACTTTCATAATACATGAATCATTGTTACGAAAGGATCATAATTTTTTTCAAAAATGTAGGTTTTAAAGGGGTTTTATGACCTTAAAATTTTAATGACCTACTGTATACTGAGGAAAGGTCATCCACATCAAATTAGTGTGAGTCCAATACCCAGCACCCCTCCTAAAGTAAGAATCACCCTTCATCCCCTATAAATGTAAGCAATCCCTGTTAAAGGGGCAAATTCCTGCAGAACCCAGACCCCATCTAGTTTATATAAGGACCTTCTGACTTGATTTCCACCATCAGGGTGAAGATGAATTGGGATGTTACAATTTCAACATAACTGCTCTTTTTAAAGAACTTTATAGGAGCTTAACCCACCAACTCCATCAGTGTTGTAACTTAAAGTTGATTTGGGGCATTTATTAATTTTGGCATAGGGTCATTGTTTTTGGTGGACGATTCATGCTATAATGTTCACTGGGATGTTAGGGCACAAGGGGTTAATGAAATGGCGCAGGATCGAAAAGGGTTAGAACTGTCTCCACATTAATGAAGGTGACATAGAACTCCATAGACTAAGTTTTGGCAGCTCGAATTGTGAGCCCAAAATTCCACAAAAAATGTCTCAGAAAACTAGATGTGCAGAAAGTGTTGGATTCCCGAGCAGCAACCAAATTGTGCGCCCAAAAAAGAACAATTTAGATGTATTAGATGTTGCGGCAAACAGGGCTGCACATAAGTACACATTACTACAAAAACACTATTGGGCACATTTACTTACCCAGTCCAAGTAGTTCACAGAAAATGCAGTGTCCGCCGATCTATGCGATTCACTAACATTGTGCGCCCGATAACCTGCATGTGAGTTCACCTTCTTCTCCCTGGTGCATGTAAGTGCATTGTCTTGCGACACAATTTGAATCTTAAATCCTGCGCTCAGTCGGATTGTCCGATGGCACGATCCCCGATTTCTGTTGCATGAAAGTCGGCGCAGCTGCGCCAAAATCCGATTGCGTATGACACAATCCCTGTAGCAGCAGATGTATCCGCATCCGGCTGCAGCCTGAAACTGCTGGCCAGACGTTGACATTGCAGACAAGCTCCTTAAATTTTTTTTCTAGTCACCTCAAAATATTGTAACATTAATGAAAACACAAAAAACAACTTTACTCAACAAAAAAGTGAGAAAAGATCTTGTGAGGAATTGGCACTTTCAACTTTAATCAACTCCGGTTAATTGTAATGTGATTTCCTAATGAAAAACGATGTAACGTGGATTTGCTAATAAGAATTTGCACAGTCAATTTAGCCCTTAGACAATTATTAAATGTATTCTAGAATTCACCAGTGCCCTTTAGGCTCACTATTCTGATATCGAAATAGACACATTGGGGAGGCGGTGTGCATTAGGTGCCGGTTCTTTCTACTATTAATGCCTTTAATGACCTTGGTTAAATGTCAGGACAAACATCTGCCATTTGATTTCTGTTTAATACAGGCTGACTTGACATACACAGTGTGTGAGTTCTGCACTCGGGAACCTTTAATGGGTCCCCTCCATTATTCACCGAATTCTTTTATGGTTTTATTATCAGAATATGTTTTCAGTTTGTATACTGTATAAATCGCTAATGCATTTCTTTTTTGTCATGTCTTTCAATAAGCCCTTTGTGCAACAATATATACTTTATGTTGCTTAGCGGAGCTTTATTTTAATTATTTTTTTTCTTTTTTCATATTACCTCACCTGGTTGACAGCAGTGGCTATAGACAGTCTTAGGCTATATTCACACTAACGTGTGCCAGCCATACCAGAGGAGGAGGGCGTGAGCGCCACTCACCCCGGCCCCTCTCCATAGAGTAACATGGGGCATGGCTCCGTATTCCAGGGAAAGAAAGGACATGTCCTATCTTTCTCCCGGCTATGGAACTGTACGGTGTGGCACATGTTCTGATGTGTGGGCCATTGCCATCTATGGCATAGATGCTGTATAAGACATACGGCAGTCCCCCATACGGCAGTGTGAATGTAGCCTTAGATGGGATACTTAAGACATGTTGCTGTGGATATGGACAGCCTGCAGAAGAAGCAGGGTCTAACCTAACATTTAATTACACAACAATAGGGATGAGAGAATCATCCACGATTTGGTTCATAGAAGTTGTCGAATTCTTCAAAAGATTGGTCCGAGCTGATGTAGCTCCAATACCCTCGAATTTGGTAGGTAACAACTCTAGCCCTTTTTTTTTAAAATAAAAAGCTCCTGTTTTGTTTTGTGAACTATATATACACTTTTTTCCTTTTCTAATCCCCTTCCCTAAGCTCTCAGAAAAATTACAGTATTAGGTTGCCGCCATTTTGAAAGATTTGTCCTAAGCAAATCACAAAACTGATTCAGTTCGATACCTGTAAAATTATAGATTCATTCCGAATCTATAAGGCAAAAAATATAATTACTACTCTAGAACAGAGTTGAAATTTTGCATCTAAGTATAAGCCATGGGCAATATGAGACAACTGCAGGACCAGGGTGACAGATAGATCAATTAAGCTAAATCATACAGAATTCTTTTATAATTTTAATCACCTTTTGGACATAGTTTATGTTATATAGTAAAAAGGGGCATGGCTGTTAGCATGGTTTTAGTAAAAGGGGACATGGCTTTTGTCAAAGGGGCATGTCCACGTGCACCAAAAACTACTAAAATTTGCAGCTGAATCTTTTTGGGCAAATTTGTTCTGCAAATAGATAGTAGACATTCTACTAATTATACCAATTTATCATCCAGCATCAGACACTTTGATACTGTAAATCTGGTCTAGCTTTTAGACAGTCTTAATATATCTTCTCCATAGAGACTGGAAATGGCTGTCTACCGGCAATTGAAAATTGGGATTGGAAAAAGAATTTGCTTTCGTGAGCTGTGATGGGGGAATCCTAACACACTTATTATTGTGTTGTATGGCACTATTATTTATCCACCATTTTACCATTATTTATTCTTTTTACAGACCTGTAACATATCATAGAAGTAAATAGGTATATAGGATCATTGTGTATCTGCCCTCTATATGGACTGATTCTTTATGTACTGCATAATCCTACCATTGACAAAACTTACAGATTAATTTTTTTTTATATTAAATATATTTTACGCTGCCTCTTCATTTATGTAGACAATTGTGCTAATATTTTCATAATGTTTAGACATTTATGGACTAACAGCAACATCTAAGCTAACCCCATATCATCCGGTCTGTATTATTTGTTTTGCCGAAAGCTGTATACTGTTATGAGCTATTTCACATGTTTTTGCTTTAAAGAAGTCTATCAAAAGGCCCCCAATCTAATAGAAAACAAAAATACTCCAGGAAAGAGCAGTATTTCACATATATATTGATCCTTCTCGTTTTTATAAAGGTTTAGGCATGCAGTGACTTTAGCCACCACAGCATTGAGGATATGATTACGATTGCAGTCGAGAAATAGGTGCTATAAAGCCTGCAGTTTTCTATCTAATGGGCTCAGCTTGAATTGGTCATACATGATGAATATAAAATGTTTATTCCGTCGATCAGTCCTGGGATTGAAAGTGGGATCTGTGTGCAGCTGGAATAGTTGCTTGTGACAAACAGAACAGACAAAGACCATAGAGAATTAGTGAAAGAGCTAAGACATATTACATCAGCTTAACCTCAAGAGAAAATATACTTCAATCAAGTTATATGCTTTAGTATCATCGCCAAAGTGAGAGCCTGGGAATTACATAGACTTTTTATTTTTTTATTATTTTAACACTGTCATTGACCAGAGCTCTAAAGTAAACTAATTTGAGAAAATAAACTAAAACTAATAAAGTAAAAAATAAAGTTAAAACTAATGTGCTAAATAGTTTCTTAATATATCTTTTCAAAAGTTACAACTTTTTTTTTTTTTTTTTACAAAAACCATATTCGGGGGTCATGCTTTCGGTTCTTATTCAAACCAGATGTGATGAAGGTCTTGTGACTGCTGTGGACCACTTACTGGCTTCAGTGGTCACATATTCAACAACAATATGTCATCTAAGTAACATATGCAATTGTGCACATGTGATAAGCCCCACAGCAGTAATGGAGGTCTCATCCCTTCCCATACAGACTTGGCCAGAGCAAAGGGAACGAAGGCCCAAAAATTAAAGGGTAGCTGAACACAATATGCCTCCGTCATTTTTTTCATTTTACATCTTAACCCCTCCAACATTGGTTTCCAGTTCACCTGGAAAATCCATTAAAATAAGAAAACTTTATTGCGATGGTGGATCTACTACTTAGTGGTGACCATTGGATCACTTAAAGTGAAGGAAATTTAGAGCTTCAGTTAATCAGTTGTAGGTAGTAGGTAAAAAGGTAGGTAGAAATTAGAAAATCAATTGTTTTGGAAATTTGTATAACCCCTCTAGTCCTTTTAAAAACAGTTTTTTTTAATGGTCCTTGTTCATTACTCATTTTATACAATTTTTAACATTAGGGTTAGGGTCAGGTTGGCATTATGGTGGCATTATGACTCTAACATTAACCCTAGCAATAATTAAAATACTCATGGCATTTTGTAAAAAAAAAAATAAAATAATGAATAAAAAAAAAAAAAAAATCGTTCAATAAGCGGAACGTGTTCTGGCAACGCCATCCACATGAAGTGGTTGTGACTCTTCCATAGCGCCTCCCTTGGCCATGACCTGCTATAACAGCTCTCCTTAGTATACTGCAATATCAATAGAATATTGAATTGGTGGCGTCCAACTCCCACTAACCTCTTCCTCCTTAGTTGAAAGGGTTGTCCAGAAAAAATAAATAAATAAATAAAATATTCCTATTCATTAAAACAAGATAGGACCTTTATTAAAAATATGAGTTTAAGAGGACTAGAGGGGGTTATATACTCATTTCCAGGTAAACTGGAGCAACATCAGTGCATCTGAAGCAAATCAGAAAACATTCAATTTGGTGCTGGAAAAATTGGCAGATTAGCTCATCTCTAGTTATAGGCTTACAATTGTGATCAATACATTTCTAAATCAAAAGAGCTGAAAATAGGTAAAACAGCATTTTAGCAAAAAGTGAGGGCCCCAAAAAATGAGAATTGTAAATCACATGTGAATTTCTGTTCCTAGCCAGAACATCTCATATTTCCATGTGTTGCTTAAACAAATATTTTCCTTATCAGAAATTGTTTTTAGTAATGGTAATATGAGTGGGATAGTGCACCGTGTAGCAAGTACACCTTGGAATAAGTCCAATGATTACTGTACAGTTTTTTTCTGTTTGACAGGAAATGGAAAATGTAGAAACCATATGGAGAAATTAAATTATTTTATGAACCATCTGTCATATTTCATATATCGCTATTTTTAGGGAAAGCTGTTAGAAAACGCTATTCATATCTTTTATACGGATTATACAGAGAGTATTCAGATCCCTTTAAATTTTTCACTTTTTGTTTCATTGAATGGAAGAAGTTTGGGACAACCACAAGTCTTCCTCTACCTGGCCATCCGGCCAAACTAAGCAATTATGGGAGAAGAGTCTTGGAGCCTTGAAGAACCCCAAGATCACTGTGGTTGAGCTCCAGAGATGCAGTAAGGAGATTGGAGAAAGTTCCACAAAGTCATCTTACACTGTGACCTCCACCACTCGGGTGATGCGTATTGTTATCCTTCCTTTGTCTGGACAAGTCAGGTCTGTATTAGAGATGAGCGAGCACTAAAATGCTCGAGTGCTCGTTATTCGAGACGAACTTTTCCAGATGCTCGAGTGCTCGTCTCGAATAACGAGCCCCATTGAAGTAAATGGGAGACTCGAGCATTTTTCAAAGGGACCATGGTTCGGGAATAAAATGTGTTAATTAATTGAAAAAGAATGTCTTCTGATAAGTTATCAGATGTATGCAAACATCTGCAATCTATTCTTCACTGTTCCGCGCGTATATTATCTCCCGACAAGTTATCAGATGTGAAGAACAGTGAAGAATAGAATAAAAACAGTGAACACAGGATCATTTAAGTGAAAAACGCAGTGAAAAACACAGTGAAGAATAGATTACAGATGTTCTGCACATCTGCTTACTTGTCGGGAGATACGCTGTCCCGGGATCCGCTGCTCTTCTTCCACTGAAGTCTCCCCGATGTCTCCGTGCCCCTCGATGTCTCCGTGCCCCTCGATATCTCCGTGCCCCTCGATGTCTCCGTGCCCCTCGATGTCTCCGTGCCCCTCGATGTCTCCGTGCCCCTCGATGTCTCCGTGCCCCTCGATGTCTCCGTGCCCCTCGATGTCTCCGTGCCCCTCGATGTCTCCGTGCCCCTCGATGTCTCCGTGCCCCGATGTCTCCGTGCCCCGATGTCTCCGTGCCCCTCGATGTCTCCGTGCCCCGATGTCTCCGTGCCCCGATGTCTCCGTGCCGCTCCCTGATGTCTCCGTGCCGCTGCCCGATGTCTCTGTGCTGCCGCTGCCCCATGTCTCCGTGCCCCGCTGCTCTCCGTGCCCCGCTGCTCTCCGTGCCCATGTCTCCGTGCCCCATGTCTCCGTGCCCCGCTGCTCTCCGTGCCCATGTCTCCGTGCCCCATGTCTCCGTGCCCCGCTGCTCTCCGTGCCCCGCTGCTCTCCGTGCCCCATGTCTCCATGCCCCGCTGCTCTCCGTGCCCATGTCTCCGTGCCCCATGTCTCCGTGCCCCATGTCTCCGTGCTGCCGCTGCCCCATGTCTCCGTGCTGCCGCTGCCCCATGTCTCCGTGCTGCTCCCCGGTGTCTCTGTGCTGCTCCCTTGTGTCTCCGTCCTGCTCACCGTGTTCTGCAATGTCTTCTTCACACATATATATTGTTCTTCACATGCTATTTTGTTCGCACCGTTCCGCGCGTATCTTCCGACAAGTAAGCAGATGTGCCGAACATCTGTAATCTATTCTTCACTGTGTTCTTCACTGTGTTTTTCACTTAAATGATCCTGTGTTCACTGTGTTCACTGTTTTTATTCTATTCTTCATTGTTCTTCACTGTGTTTTTTTAATTAAATGCTCGATCTCGAGCAGGGGAAATACTCGTCCGAGCAACGAGCCGTCTCGAGTACCTTAATGCTCGAACGAGCATCAAGCTCGGACGAGCATGTTCGCTCATCTCTAGTCTGTATGTGTTTAATCCCATCTCCCCTCGACCCTCCCCCAACCACTGATTGCTTCACCATCTTATTCCCAACTCACTAAACTCCCCCAATACCCCCTCTAATTTGTTGACCATTTGTTAAAACTGCAAAATGTTTGAAATGAAAACAAGTCATAAAATTTTGATTTGATCTAAAAGTCACTAAAAGGTAAATTATATTAGATACAAAATACACTTTCAAAGGATCCATAATAGTGTTAAGAGTGATATGAAAGTGATCAGTATTCCAAGTCAATTCACTCAAGAAATGATATATAATTACTAGTGCACATAATTACCCAAATTACATACTACAATAGCATTCACTGTGTCTGAATTATTTCTATGCGTGAAAACCTTTTTTGTCGCTGTCTCATTTATATGCAGGAATTGAATGATTCTGGGGAAAAATGACAGTAATAATTGAGGTTTTCAGAGCGGAAAGTTTTTTGCTTTAATAAATAGAGAAGGTCAACGGATAGAGTTAATCGATGATGTCATGATGTGTTGATATTGTAACCTAGGATATACAAGAGAAATAAGAAAATTCACTATGACTACAATATACTACAGATGGCTATTGTTTTAATTCTCAATTCCTTGTTAGAACAAATGAAAAAGGTTGTCAACACAGTGATATTTATGTAGAAAAGGCTATCAATATTTGATCGGTGGGGGGTGGACACCCTACTGAAGCTGTAGCTCATATCTGTTCTATTGGGAGCCAAGTCTGCAATTAGGATGGAGCCAGCTCTTCAACAGTTGCTTTTGTTTACGCCAGACCAAAATAGTTGTTCGGTGTGGGAGTCAAACTGTGAATTCTCTAGTCCCCTATGAACAGATGTTGGTGGTCCATGCTAAGAATGGTCATCAATATAAATTACTGGACTATTCCCTCAGGGACTTTGCTTTTTTAGTAACATAAAATAAAAATAAAAGACAACCATTTGTCCCAATAACCATTTGTTATGAATCCCATTACAGGCAGTCCCCAACTTCACGACACCCGACTTACAAATGGCCCCTCGTTACAGACAGAGCTCTGTGCCCACTCTGAACTCTGGTAAAGCGCTTTAGATGTTTTACTTTAGTCCCAGGCTGCAATGATCAGCTTTAAGGTGTCTGTAATTATTATTTATTAATAATACTTGTTTTTGAAAATACACGTTGTAACATGGGCAACAAAAAAAAAAATTTCTCTGGAATTACAATTGTGACATATATCTGTTCCAACGTACATATAAATTTAACTTAAGGACAAACCTAAACAACCTATCTTGTACTTCACTTGTGAACTACCTATATTTGTAAAATATGCTAAAAGAAACACATTATTATTAGAGATGAGCGAGCACTAAAATGCTCGAGTGCTCGTTATTCGAGACGAACTTTTCCAGATGCTCGAGTGCTCGTCTCGAATAACGAGCCCCATTGAAGTCAATGGGAGACTCGAGCATTTTTCAAAGGGACCATGGTTCGGGAATAAAATGTGTTAATTAATTGAAAAAGAATGTCTTCTGATAAGTTATCAGATGTATGCAAACATCTGCAATCTATTCTTCACTGTTCCGCACGTATATTATCTCCCGACAAGTTAGCAGATGTGAAGAACAGTGAAGAATAGAATAAAAACAGTGACCACATGATCATTTAAGTGAAAAACACAGTGAAGAATAGATTGCAGATGTTCTGCACATCTGCTTACTTGTCCGGAGATACGCTGTCCCGGGATCCGCTGCTCTTCTTCCACTGAAGTCTCCCCGATGTCTCCGTGCCCCTATGTCTCCGTGCCCATATGTCTCCGTGCCCATATGTCTCCGTGCCCATATGTCTCCGTGCCCCGATGTCTCCGTGCCCATATGTCTCCGTGCCCCGATGTCTCCGTGCCCATATGTCTCCGTGCCCATATGTCTCCGTGCCCATATGTCTCCGTGCCCCGATGTCTCCGTGCCCATATGTCTCCGTGCCCATATGTCTCCGTGCCCCGATGTCTCCGTGCCCCGATGTCTCCGTGCCCATATGTCTCCGTGCCCATATGTCTCCGTGCCCCGATGTCTCCGTGCCCATATGTCTCCGTGCCCATATGTCTCCGTGCCCCGATGTCTCCGTGCCCCGATGTCTCCGTGCCCATATGTCTCCGTGCCCATATGTCTCCGTGCCCATATGTCTCCGTGCCCATATGTCTCCGTGCCGCTCCCCGATGTCTCCGTGCCGCTGCCCGATGTCTCTGTGCTGCTCCCCGGTGTCTCTGTGCTGCTCCCCGGTGTCTCTGTGCTGCTCCCTTGTGTCTCCGTCCTGCTCACCGTGTTCTGCAATGTCTTCTTCACACATATATATTGTTCTTCACATACTATTTTGTTCGCACCGTTCCGCGCGTATCTTCCGACAAGTAAGCAGATGTGCCGAACATCTGTAATCTATTCTTCACTGTGTTCTTCACTGTGTTTTTCACTTAAATGATCCTGTGTTCACTGTGTTCACTGTTTTTATTCTATTCTTCATTGTTCTTCACTGTGTTTTTTTAATTAAATGCTCGATCTCGAGCAGGGGAAATACTCGTCCGAGCAACGAGCCGTCTCGAGTACCTTAATGCTCGAACGAGCATCAAGCTCGGACGAGCATGTTCGCTCATCTCTAATTATTATGTTTATGGGGCATTTGGGCAAAAAATCTGGGGAACACATTTCCTTCCATGGTGTGGAAGAGGCAATACTCTTTTCTCGAAATTACCAATTCCTCTTTAAAGTGCAATTGTCCTAATTTTACTCCTTGAGCAATGGAGAGAAGAAGCCAATTGTAAAAGTTTAATTTTCAGGGAAGGTCTATAACTGTCAAATTATGAAAAATAAAATATAAAACAAAAACTTGATATCAGCATAAATTAAGAATTGACTATATAGCAACATTATCTATAGCTGTATCCATTTTTTTAATGACTTCAGAAGGAAGTACTCCTCTAAACTGCAAATGAAGCTCACTGTTGGACACACAGGTCATTTCATTAGTAAGGTCTTATAGGTCATTTGTAAATCAACCCACATAACTAGACCCTAGTGGGATTTCTTGGTTTGATAATCAGCTCCAAATTGTCTTCTCTTGGACCTTTGGGACATATTATTATTTCCGATCATAGGCTGAGTGAAGGATCTGATAATCTGGTGGACCGATCTGACCCCAGTGTAGCACCAGATAACAATGTTTACTGCTATGATTTAAAGATTCTATACAGAACATTCTATTTTTAACACATCAAAATCATAACTTTCCCTTTAAATAAGGACTATTCTGTTAACCTAAATATTAATGATTTATTATGTCCCTTTCCCTCTACACATCCGTGTTCTACCATTCATTCTAAAATCCCAGCATGCCTTAATTATTTATCATTATCATATTTCCCAAAGGCTTTCAGGTCAATCTTTCTCCAATAGGTTTTCTCAGATAAGATCAAGATCAGACATTCTGAGATCAATAAAGAAGGATGTGCTTACTAGTGCCGAGATGTTAACTACTGTAGAGTTGATTGAAAAGAGGAGAAGAAATAAATGAGGCCATCACATACATTATAAAATCAACTTCTAACATTTACAAATAATTTTGTATTAAAATCTGCCATGAAGATAACATTCAGATGAATTAAGACCGGTGATAACCTTCACCTTTTACAAGCTGGAAAATTGGAAAATTTACCAAATCTTCCGTAAACCCACATAGGATGCTTTCCGATATTCATTATGGCAAGAAAATGAGTTAGTTAAAATTTTATAAACTGGTATTCGGTCTGTTTGATCCTCTTCTGATGGCCAAGAAGGGAAAGGATACAAAGAGTATCTGTCAGGAACTGTCCCACCTTATACCATATGACTATTGTAGAACATGGAAATTGTGTACTGTTGTGGCGCTACAGAGAAAAACGAACACTCCTTGGTATGTTCACCAGATTTTATTGAGTGTAAATAAAAATAAAAAATTGATGAGATACACAAGAGAGTCTATGTAGGGCAGTGTTCACACTATCCAAAGAGTGCGTTGGCACTACCGGACCTGTGTGCTGTAGCAAGTTGGCAATGACACTTGTAACATATACCGGGTTTCAGCAGTATCACGGGCAGTGCTCAGCTGCTGGAGCCAGCGTCTTCAAATAGTAGAAAAAATAGAAAAAACAAGCGGCACTCACCCAAGTACTCTTTGTTTATTTACATCTCATAGGACAGGGAGGTGTGGCAGGACATAACTCACGGCAATGGGCCATTTTGTGCCAAACGGCCCGTTGCCGTGAGTTATGTCCTGTCACACCTCCCTGTCCTATGAGATGTAAATAAACATAAAGTAGTTGGGTGAGTGCCGCTTGTTTTTTCTATTTTTTCTACTAAAAAAAAAATTTGGTCACAACTTTCATTCACTCCTTAACTCTTTTATAAATTTCATCATAGCCTTCCCAATCTTTGGTTATGAAACTATCGCCAAACCTGACCTTTACATTTTTGCCAAGGCTCTACACTATGTTAGACACAATAATGACCTCTAGAAGGGATCGCTACCAAGAGTTAAAGGATTTGCCCACCTCAGGTAATTATTAAAATTAAATTACAAACTAACAAAGACACCTCATCGATGTCCCACCACTCCAGGGTTCTTGTTGGTCTTGACTTCCTATTCCAGCAATGACTTCCCGACATGGTACATGCGAACACATAGGCTCTGTTTTGGAATGTCATTGCTGAATAAGTAGAGACTGTAGCATTGAAATGTAAATGGTGGAATTGGTGAGGTTGACTTTGTTATCTACGCTTTTGTTAATAATTTCTCCCCCCCGGCTTGGTGACCCCTATAACTTCTTGTGATGAGATACTAGCTGATTAACCGTGACTGTTCAGAAAGCCGTGTAATCGTAAGGTGGAGTACGGAGTCACCTAATGCCTAGAGTCAATAAAATATTTGTCCTTTGTGTTGACAGCTGAAGTCAATGTACAAAGCAGCCGCTTTATTTAATGTGAACTATAACCAACAGTATTAACACAATGCTCCCTGAATTATGCATCAACTCATTTGACTAAATGAGTTAGTCAGTGTGTTGACCCATGTGAACTTACATTAATATTTCATAAAGCCGTTGATACCGCTAGTACGCCATTGTTACCGTGAAGGTATGTTTGTTAAATATTCATTTATGTCAGTCTGCATAGAGAATAGTTAATAAGCTTAATGGATGGACTTAAAAGGGAATGTAACATCATAGCCAATAGTGCGATTGTCATTATTTATTATCACTTACAGTACAGCCAGAGCAGAAGGGAACATTTTTTCAGTTTTTTTTTTCTTATTATTCAATTTATATTATTCTTTGTAATTATGGCAATTCTTTTTAAATAATTTAATGTACTTAATGGAGCTTTTGTGTAGGTTGTTGTGCTTATCTTGGCCTCAATTATACAGTAGGTCAGCTTTTTACCTGTACATGGTGTCATATGTTATGCATAATGTTTTTGCAGTTGCCCATTTTGTGTATTTTTATTTATAAATGTGGTGACATTATTATAAGATTCCATTTGGGATGAATAGTTCTTTCATATCAATACAACAAATTCCTAAATGTGGAGGTCAAGTTTGTTACCTGGTATAATGGAGGATAGGTGGGTGTACCTCCGGCTAAACAACACAGCTGCCAGTTTTCAGGGTTGGACCATCTATTTTTTATTTATTCACTTATGATGGTTACTGTGGCCATATATAACTTATTGCTTCCACATCATTAGCACATTCCTCACTATTAGTAAATTATTAAGAAATACTTGATGAGGTACCACCAATGCCTTCAGAGATAAACAACTATTCCACTATTTGATTCAGATGAATGGTTTGGCCTACCAGATTATATGAGAATCCTTTGCTGCACCAAATTTAATAAAATAAAGAAGTCCAGTTAGGAATCATGAGGTTGAGTTGAGACACCCCAACGTGTGCATCTTTAACCCCTTAAGGACGCAGCCTGTTTGCAGGTTAAGGCTCGCAACTTTTTTTTGAAATTTGACCAGTGTCTCTTCCTGTGGTAATAACTTTTGAACACTGTTACTTATCAAAGCGATTCTGAGATTGTTTTTTCCCCACATGTTGTACTTCATTTTAGTGGTAAATTTTGGTTGATAAGTTTTGCGTTTATTTACAAAAAAAAGAAAAAAATGATGAATTTTTTGAAAAATTTGCCATTTTCGAAATTCAAAATCACCGCGTTTTCAGGCAGATAGATTTACCACCTAAATAACTTGCAGAATAACATTTCCCATTTGTCTACTTTACATTTTCATAATTTTTGAAATGTTTGGATAATTTATTTTGACGTCACGCGGCCTACAAATCGAATAGCGATTTTCCGTATTTTCGGAATTGACTATTTTGGGGATAAATACTGTTTGAAATCAAATTTTACATATTTAGCAACAAAACCCCCTATATAACCAACCCATTTTCAAATCTGCACCCCTCAAACTATCAGAAACAGCATTTACAAAGATTGTTAACCCCTTGAGATCTTCATAGTAATTGAATCAAAATGGCGGTGAAATTTAGAATGGTCAAATTTTGTCGGTTATACGTTCATTTAGCCCTAAAATTTACACATTTCCAAAAGATAAAAAGAGAAAACTCACCATAAAATTTGTTCTACAATTTCTCCTGAGTGCAGCGACCCCCCACACGTGGCCATTACTTGTGTTATGGGGGCACAGCAAGGCGCAGAAGGGAAGGAGCACCCTGCAGCTGCCAGGATTTTAGTTTTCTGGTTGCCCCCTTTTGAAGGCTATAAAATTTTCGCTTTTCCGTTATTTGGGTCATGTGACGGCATGTTTTTGCGGGACGAGATGCTTTTTCCAGTGTTACCATTTTGGGGTTGGTATCACCTATTGTTGAAAATTTTGGAACTTTTTTTGAGGTCATGAGTAGAAAAGCATCAATTCTGTACTGGATTTTTGACTTTTTTTTTTTTCGTGTTCACCGTATAGCCTAATAATCCTGTTATCTTTATTCTATGGGTCGATACGATTACAGGGATACCAGACATGAATATTTTTTCTTATGTTTTACTAAATTTGCCAAATAAAACCCTAATGTGGGGAAAAATCTATCATTTTTGCATCACCGTCTTCCAAGTGGCATAACATTGTTACGTTTTTGGCTACATAGCTGGTTGATGGCTTGTTTTTTGCGGGACATGTTGTTCTTTGCAACAATATCATTCTGGAGTAGATATGTTTTGTTGATCACTTTTTATTGCATTTTTAGTGGGATATAATAGGTAAAAATCATAATTTTTGGCGGGTTTTTGACGTTTTTTTTTTACGGCGTTCATCATATGGGTTCAATAGTTATTTATTTTTATTCTATGGATTGTTACGGACGGTGATACTATATATGTGGGGTTTGTGTTATGATTTAGACTTTTTTGAGCGTTATATGTCTCTTTATATGTTTTGGGGCTTATGGGCATTTTTAGTGATTTATAAAGTAATTTTTTATTGAAAAACATTATTTTGTACATTTTTTACATGATCCACCATGGGATATGAACAAGCAATCATCTGATTGCCTGTTCTTGATAATACTCTGCAATACTAATGTATTGCAGGGTATTATCAGTGCCAGCCTATGCAGATGCATAGGCTGACACTTTGCCTTTAAGATGACGTCACAGACGCCATCTTAAAGGTAAACCCTCCAGGCTTCTCTGGGGTCCCGATCGGACCCCAGAGGAGCCAAAATAGCGATCGCCCCCCCCCCCCTGAAAACGGTGCGGGGGGGCCAATCGTGGGGTAAAGACCCCCAGAAGGCATGTTAAATGCCGCGGTCGCGTTGACCGCGGCATTTAACGGGTTAAACACCCGCGATCGGAGCCCACTCCGACCGCGGGTGTTAGCCGGGGATGTCAGCGGTAAATTACCGCTGAAATCCCGCGGCTAACGATGCCGGTTCGGCTGCTATGCAGCGCTGAACCGGCATCAGCTCTGCATAGCTGTACTGCGCTGAGCGCTAATTGCGGGACTCAGCGCAGTACAGCTACGGCGCAGAGCGCTAAGGGGTTAAAGAGAGCTGTAAATTGGTTGTATAAAGTCTAGGAGGAGGAGAGTCTAACACTGAAGTGAAGGTAGGGAGCTTTAAAGCCTCCTCCTCTGTTATTGAAATCATCCCTCAAACTTCAGGAGATCCGGTCTATCAAGATCTCTCTTGATGCAGGACAATCACTTACAGTAAAAGTGGCTTTCTGAATTAGGGAGAATTTGACTTCAGTGTTAAAATCTCCGCCTACTTGACTTTATACAACCAATTTACATCTCACTTCGAAGTAGATTTTCTGGCTGATACCACCACACTGGGTCATGAAAGAATCATGATCTGGAAGGTGTTCAGCTTCTCGACAACCTACTGGTAGTGGTTTATTAGGGCCTTTTCTGCTGACCGGTTCCCTTAAAAGGGGTTTTCATGGCTGCACCTCTGTATACATACAGAGACTGGCGGTAACGGGAGGCATAGTCCTGCCTTGACCGGGGCACTAGAGAAAAGGTAAGTATAGATTTTCACAGCCTACTATGCCACTATTAAAAGAAATAAAAAAATAAAAGCCTAGATAACCCAGAGGGTTGCTCTGCTTCAAAAATACATTTGTTTGTCCAAGCTTCTTCTCACAAGAAATTATAAAATGACAAAACTAAAGTTTTGTGTCTATATTAAGATTTTATAAAGAATTGCTCATTTTTAGTTTTTAACCATGACTTACATGTCCAATTCAACCAGTATGATTAACCAAGCTTTAGTGAAGTCATAGTTTTAGAATTTTTGGTGCAGACTCAACCTGTTCCTCTAACATCCATATTAAACCATTTTCTTTCTACCAAATCATCTGCTACTAAAAAGCCAATGTGCAAAACCCATCTGTCAGCACGTTTCCCCATTTTCCTGTGTTATGTGAAGTTGAAGGTTGTGATAAGCTTCGATAAATCCCCTTATCATAATCCTGCAGAGTACAAAATTGAACTCCTCCCACTGAAACCTCACGAAACGTTAATATAATTGCATGAAATATCTATTGCAAAAGAATAATCGGATATCACTCACAAACAAAATCTAGATACCTAGAGCAAAGGGAAGCATGAAAGGAAATAGCCAACCAAGCAAGAATCCGGCTTCCACGCTGCTAAAAATAATACAGGAATTCCATTATAGTAGCCTTTCACTTGCTACCACTAATCCGGCGTATATGGAAATACATGAATCAGGAATATATTATCTAAAAACCCTTTGCTTCTCCGTACAGTGTTTCTGTCATAACTAATGTTATGACATTAGTGTCGGTCAAGGGATGGGGTATATTTGGGAACAAATGAGTAGGAGATTCTTCAGTTTCGTGTATTAAAATGTTGGACATAAAGGCAAATGTAACTAACCTGGACAACTATAGGCACTTTCCTACTACTAGAAAGTACTTAGAACCCAATACTTTTTAGTACCTATTAGTCTTTAACGAACCCAAACAGACCAGAACCACAAAGTTTTCATATGTTACCATTGCTATCATTGGAAGTGCAGGCTGGGTACAGCCCAATCCCCCACCGTTAACACCTGTGATCAGTTGTGGCATTGATCACAGATGTTACATCTTAAAATGCTTTTGGCAAAGTCGACAGAAGCATTTAAATTGCTTGGGCTATGTGCACAGTGGCACTAACATGCCGGTGGCACAGGGCACCACCATTTTGGGGAGGATAATCACATCCTGATGAGGCAAGTTAGTGTAGACACGTGCAAAATCCCAGAGCCCAATGAGTAAGATTTTTTGTTGGGGCCTGGGTTCTGTACCCGAACCCAAACAGAGTTTTAAAATTCCAAATAGGCCAAATACGAATTTTAACAGGTCCACTCATCACCAGTTGCTACTTACCATCTTTTTGCCATAAGCTGGCCAAAAGACTTCCTATTCCAGTCTCAAATTTCCATACTGAACAGAGCGTTTCGGTGCTCAGTTGGATTGTGCGCCAGATTTAACATGCAAAGTCCGACAGAAATGTGTCACGCAGCCCATGTTAAGGGTGCACCAAAAAAAGTGTTGCACTCTGTCGGAGCAGTACATCCGTGAAGAACAGGTGCCGAAATACTGAATCTGGCATCCCCTGCACACTACATAGGCAAACTGCACATAGTACAGACTGTACTAGTCTTAGTAATGTGCATTTTTGTGTTCTAATATATACATATACACTCTAGCTGTGTCATGGATTTGTACAAAGTACACAATTTCTGCTTGGTTGTCATGTGGATAAGTCACATAATGTTTCGCTAACGTATCACTCTTCACTTCTATTCCTGTAAGGAGATGCAGGGGATGCATTTGTATTCCGCTGTCGGAGAGAGATCCAATATGTTGACATCACAACCAAAGCTACAACATGCCCAGGCAATAAACTCACATAGGTGGAAAGTAATTTGATATGAACATGCTCGGCCCCACTTTGTGCAATACTAAATCAACATTCCATTTTCACTCTGGTTTATTAATAGAGGTCCTTAGTGATGATATTTCTTATGAGTTCATGAAATGAGCCATGTTTTTGCTTGTGTATTTATTGAGCTGCACAGACTGGTATTCAGAATTGAAGAATAAAAATGTGCTAACAGATATGGAAGATGGATAGATAGAATCTAACTATAAAGTACACGTCTGTCTATGAGGGGCTAGAACTAGGTCGATCTTGTCGGTTATAATTTGGGCATCCCAAATCTTTGCTTCCTGCTTAGCTCTGTCCTACTTGGGATGCATGAATTTGGAAAATCTATATCTCCCGACATTGACTTCTTGTCATCTCTTTTGACTTGAACGGTCCTGGTCAAATATTGGTCAAGTTCTAGATTGATTTAAAACATAAACTTTTGGTCTGCTTAGGACTACAAGGTTTGTGGTGTTTCCATGTAGATAGGGGAGGGGCTCTTGCCACTGTCCAGGTATAGAGATTAGAAGGGGAACTGTTTACAACTTTTTGCAACTTTTGTTTTAAATAATGACAAATTCACTACAGACCAAATGCCACATGTATCAATAAAGAAAAACATGCTAAGATACATGTGACCAGCAGGAAAGCCAAGGAAAGTCTCAAAAAACAGACGTAAAAAGACTTATGACACACGTGCCCCTATAAATGTGTGTATTAGTAAAGAACTGCATGCTTATGTATACAGGTATAGAAATGTGTGTGTACATATGAGTTTAATGTATATTTTTAGGTGGGAAGCGGGGCCCAATTTAGAGATCTGCTATGGGCTATGGGGCCCTGCCTCTCCGAGTTACGCCCTTGTTTCAACTTGAACTAGGACTATTATCTGCCTGATTCTGGATTTTAGGTTCTCTACCTGTAGATATGCACCATGAGGTATATAATATGTATGTAGGGAGTACTTGCATTTTTCTTATACTGTACTATACAAAACAACACATTGCATGAGTATAGTCTTGGGAATTTATGTAGAATATCAGGGATTATTGTTCTAATAATGTTTATGGATGTTCCTTACTGGACCTTATGTACTTATTCTGCTTGTTGATTCTATGTTATTTATCACTAGTTTATTGGTACTTTTTTGAATTTCTACATTTGACTTCCATTGAAGATAAGACTATAGACGATCCCCTAATTAAAAACACCCGATTTACAGATGACCCCTAGTTGCAGACGGAACCCTCTGTCCACTGTGGTCTTTGGTGAAACTTTCTGGATGCTTTACTTTAGTCCCAGAATACAATGATCAGCTGTAAAGTGTTTGGAAAGAAGCTTTATTGATAATCCTTGGTCGAATTACAGCAAAAAAAATTTAAACTACAATTGTTACTGGGGCAAAAAAAAAATTGTCTGGATCCACAATTATAAAATATACAGTCTTCACATACAAATTCAACTTGAGAACAAACCTATGGAACCTATCTTGTACGTAACCCAGGGACTGGCTGTATATAGTAGATTGGGGTGGTCCGATCATGGTTTACCAGACTCCCTGCCCCTTTAGTACAGACAACGCTGAATGTTGATTTTGCATCCATTGTTCTCTTATATAATGTTTGTTTTAAATAAAATTGCTTATGTGAATTGTAGAGCATTGTTGAAAATAGAGCTAATTGTACAATAATGTTCACTTACATCCCAGTCAACATGAAAGGTGACAGATCCACATGGTGGCTGCTCTTTACCCCGCTTCAATTCACGTCTATTTGCTGCACTTAAATATTTTCGACAGAATGGAATTATTTGGTTTTGAGCCTTGGAAATCATGCAAATAGACATTTTTTTTCATTATCTTTTTATTACTGTGGTGCTCCCTATTAACCTTTCATCTTCTCAACAACAAGCTACAATGACAGATAGATCCACAATCGCAATTTTATTGCAGTTGTGAGTTGCTGATGAATATTAACTAATATCCTACAGAATACTTTTCCTGGACTTGTCTGCTGCTTGACAAATTTGTTGTAACTTTTTTTTTTGCTGTTACTTTCAAGGACAATAACATATGAATATATTTAGAAGAACGTGTAAGACGATGTATATTGCAATCCACCGTCTTCTTATGGAAAACCAAGAATGGGCTGATCTGCTATTAGCTATATACGTCCTATATACGTCCCCCATACACCGCAATTGGTGCGCGGCGCCATAAGGGAGCAGCATTCCGTAGCCCAAAGAAAGATAGGACATGTTCTATCCTTTGGCGGAATACGGCGCTGTGCTCTGTGTATTTCTATGGAGAGGGGCTGGGTGAGCAACCCCCTCCTCTCCTTGGCGCCGCCGTGTGCTCGACGTGCTATGGTATGGCGGGCACACGTGTTTGTAATTTTTCAGATTTATATAAAATCTTAAAGGACATCTGCCACCAGGATGGAGGATTTTAAACCAAACACACTTACATGCTGGTGTGGGCTACATATGGCTCAATCCACTTCTTTTAGCTCCTTGTGTCCCTGTTTTTCCAAAATAAAAGGCTTTAAAAATTATACAAATGAGTCCGAGGGGCTCCAGGCTCAATCAACAGCTATGGAGCCCAGAGCTCCTCAAGTTCATTTGCATAATTTTAAAACTCTTAAAAAAAAAAAAACAAGGGCATAAGAAGCTAAATGAAAAATGGACCCTGTCCGAGGGGTGCACACACCAGCATGTAAGTGTACTTGATTTACAATCCTTGTTGCAGGGGTTAAATCTCCTTTAAGGGGAAGATTTTAAATAAATCTGAATAAATACAAAATAAAAACTTACAAAACAAACTTACTTACTCAATAGGGCAGATATATCAGAACTTTTTTTATGTTGTTTTTTGGCATACAAGTCTGAAAATAGTCACAATTCCTAGTGCACGGACAGGAATTGTAACTATTTACCCCAATATGCCAACTCTGCACAAAATGGGCTGCAAAGGGTATGAATAGGGCAGTTCACAGTGGCATAGATATTTTTTTATTTTTTGCATTTATATAATTGTCTTTTCTGATTAAGAGTCCAATTGGCCATTCTAATCAGACTGTCCACCTCAGTACCAATAATTGATTCCTAAATATAGTAAAAAGAAGACAAGTTATATTGACTCTCTTACCACAAAGCTACATATCAAAATGGCCAGCTGTTCCTGCTCTATAATGTTATCCGCAGATAGTACACAATTGTGCTCTGCTCCTCCTGCTCCATAGCATGCTGTCTATAGACAGGAAACTATGTACAATCTTCTCAGTTCCTTCTGTTCTATAAAATCCTGCCTGCAGACAGGACACTATGTACAATCTGTTGTACCAGACTTCATACCTGATACAACCAACCATCATTTGTCAATAGATTTAACACAATAGAAATGTGCCATACTCTTTCTGATCTTTTCAACCCAAAAAAGTAATTCTTTAAAAAAATACTTTTAAAATGTAAAAATTCAAAATTTAGGCTGGATTTTGATACTTAGGCTGTGTTGTTGTTGTTGTTGTTTTTTTCTGTGATTACCATGAAATTGCAATAACCTAATTAGGTTTTTTCCACAATTTTGTGTCAAGTGTGGCACAAATATCCCAAAGCTATAGTGTTGAGAAACAGGTAGAAGATGTGTCAATTATTTTACTTAACTATACAGGATATAACAGGATCACTTGAAAACTGCTACCCCAGCTGGAAGAACTGGAGGGCACCAGTGATGGCTGTCTCGTAGAAGCCCTGGGCTATAGCATGCAACAACTTTAACTCAACGGCAATAAAATCCAGGATCTCTGTGTACCAAATACAAAAAGTTTCATTCTCTTTCGTGATAACAAATGAATTAATGTCCTTTGTATGAACTGACACCTTGTCCCCGTGTCCCTGTTGGGTATTTAAATAGCTATTAAGCTTCCAAAAAAACCCTCTAATCTAAATGAGCAGGTGTCAGTTTGGTGTGTAAGATAACATCCATTCCATCGTAGACAGCCCTGTGGATTACTGTAGCATTCATTAACAAATGTGCCGGATTCAAGGCTATGAAAATATGAACTATAGGTGTGAAAGTTGCCTACAGCTTTTCATTCATTGTTCTAGAAAATTAAACAGAACATAAAAGACAATATTATGATGTGGGAATTAAAAATCTATCATAGGAAATACATCGCAAGAATGGAGAAGAGAGATCGGAACACGCTTCAATAGATGTTCGCGAAGGATCAATCCGACGGAGAGAGGTAAGAAGTGGTAGCACATCTCCAATTATATGTATTCTCTAAAGCCTTTAATGAGCATTGACTTTGTTCGATGTGCTGTAAATTGGCAAGGTGAGACACACAAAGGTGAGAAAAAGAATTACAATAGTGAGATACAAAATATATCGTATTATTACGTATGTGGTAAAAGTATACATTTTGTGCATTTTAGCTTATAGAGTATTTACATTTTACGTTAAGAGTGTTGACCCAAGTTTGATTGTTATGCCCTATCCACAAGATAAGGGGTAACAATTGACTAGTCAGGGCTGGTAACTAGGACCTCCACCAGTCACAAGAACAGGCTTTCCGTTTCCACTAATTAATGGGGTGGCAAGTCAAGCGCAATACATGGGAGTATGTCAAAATAGCACAACACTTAGCACTCTCCAGACACATTCATCATCTAGGATCTTCTGAGAATGCTCGACCAGAGATAACTGAATGCTGAGTGATTTGCAAGACTCCTAGACATTGATTAGATGGTCTACTTGTTGGCTAGTACATTAGTGATGACAAGACCCCCATTATTGTCAATAATTGGGGTCCTAATGGATAGATTATTTACCCCAATCCTTAGAAAAGTATAGTAAAATTTTCACTTTGCAAAACCCCTTTAAATACCGGATATGGATTGTTTTTATTTAGCACTTTGTGTTGTTGATATTCCTTTGTTTTTCTCCATATAAATCTGTAAATAGATCTGGGAGTTACCATTCTCTGTGTCAAAGGGTTGAGTTCCTACACAATATGAAATCAGCAGCAGTGACTGACCTGGAGTGTTTAGGAACATCCTTCAATTGGTCACACCCATTTGTCAATTTATTTACTAATTTAATAAAAAAAAATCTAAAGATAATTTTACACTGCAGTATTTTGAGAATGAGATTGATTAATTTTCCACATAGTTTTTTGGTTAAATTTTTTCTGTGTTTACTGTATGATTATTGCTAGCTTTCTTCTTTGAGAGAGTGTGATTATGGAGAGACTACATTATGTAAGTTTTTATATGTTTTCCATTGTTTTAATTTTTAATTATTTTTAATTATTTATGTTGACGTGAGGGCTTGTTTTTTGCTGGGTAAGCTGTAGGGTCAGATTAGACAGGGTATTTGGTTACTCCTCAAGTTTATGTTTAGATGGGTTGTTTTGGAGTTGTGTGTTGCATTGACAAGAGAAATGATGCATAATCCTTGAGGTGCTACCAATCAGACTGATGACCCTTGGGTTAATAATTTTATACTTGTCTATTCATCAATTCGACATTTAGCTGAATTAATGAGCCCAACTCCTGTTCCAAGTGGCTTTGCTGATCCGTGTGTTGATAGATGTCAAGTGACACTATTCTAAAAAGTAATCAATAGGGAAATGTTTATTTGTTAGTTTTAGTCCTTGTATCTATTGAACCACTCAGGCTCAAAAAAACAAAAAAAACAAAACAAAACAAAAGAGGTTTCCTCTTAGAATAGTGAAACTAAATTAACATTGATAATACTAATATGAAAATAGTCATACAAGTTAACCAAGGCTGATATACATAGTAACCGAAATATTCTCAACCCTGGAAATTTGAGAACCTTCAAAATGTTGGTATGTCATCTTTAAAAGTTTTAAAAGTTTACTTTAAAGGGTTCTGATCCAACATGCATCCCATCCAACTGGGACCAGGGGGAGATTAAGGCTACCATGGGCACTGGGCTGTAGAACTATTATAGACCCTACAAGTACGGAATTCACTTCCGACACATGGTACTAGAATCAAGCATCTTGCCTGCTTTCACTGGTTTCAGTACCTTTCGTAAACCTTCAAAGATCCTGAAATGGGTCTTGAGTACATGTGTATTGCGAACAAGAACTGATTACAAGGATTTCGTGGGTGAAGGTCCATATGACTATAACATTTGTTGGGCGGTTTGGGTAGCCATAGGGCCTCTAGAAAACTTAGGCCCCGGGTTACAGCTCAAACTGCCTATATTATAATCCACTACTGACTGGAACCCCCATGATCATTAGTATCAAGCACAATATTCTGGAGGATTTTGAATTTGTCTCTAAGCTTCCTTATTTATCTAAGAGTTTAAATATATTGTACAAAATCTACCATGTGTCAATTTAATTGGCTGTTACTAAATTTGCTTTCACTAAAATTTAAGAGGACTCATCTCCACTGCTGATTTGGATGTCTTACTAAACTATAGCATATCAATGTCTGATTGTCTAGGCTTTGCTTTTCTTTAGTTATTAGGTTTTGAATAGCTAGGCAAGGGGGCGTAACCACTTGGTGCAGCTCTCTACACACTGATACTGACCAATCAATACTGACCATGTTAAATTGTGTATGAACTCCTTCTTATAGCAAGGAATATAGTGACACTTATTTGCTATTTGTTTAAACTGCACAGAGATATACCTCTTACAGGTAACAGCAAACTACTCAAAAATTACTGGATGGAATTTATAAGAAAAGATGTCCTAGAATTGCTATTTAATGAGGAACACACATCTTTCATAAAACAACAAAGTTGGAAGAGGTGAAAGATTCTCTAAGATGGGAATATTGGACCCCATTTCTTTGTCCAGTGGAGGTCCAATAGTGCCCACCAAATAATCAAATACTTCCAAACTACCCTATGACTAGTTGAAAAGCTCTGCCTCAATATAAGATATGGAGTTGTCTTGTCCCATCTAGACTGCAGTCACTGGGGCAGTTGATGTTTCTCCATGTTTCTAAAGTAAAAAGAGTCATGTGACATGACATAACAAGGGTAGTCCTTTAGTCGGCTCATGATGGTAGCTTCTCTCATGTTATACATTTCTGTTTATATTGGTATGGACTTTATTTTTCCAAAATACATCAGGAAGCAAACCTGCTCTACAAATTTAGATTTCTCTGCATGTTCTCCGCCTACGAAAGAAGATGCTACAAGAATACACAGATGGATTGAGGTGAGAAGAGGAGACGGCAAACATCTCTATAATAATGTAAGATATGATGGTGTTATGGTAGGGAAACTGCATTGTAGTGAGTGAATAGAGCAAGGAGGAAAGCCGAGGAGGAATGAAATGTAACCTGTGAATTAATCACATCCTCCGCTGCTATCCTGGAACACTGTGAGATGCTATCTGCCATATAAAATGAGCTTGATGTTGCGGTCCTAAAAGAACATGCTCCATTTTATCTATTTTAATTCACATGCAGTTTAATGCATTTATAATGTAAATATTTTGTATATTTTTATCTGTTTATAAGCAGAATATATGTGTAGACCTGTTAACAAATACTAAAATTAGGTAAATAAAATAATATCCCAATTTTGTGAATAATTACTGAACATGAAAGGTCACAAAAGTTTGCCTTTACTACACTAATCTACCTTTGGTCAGGTAGCATCATTACTGGATACGATAACGAACCCATATAGTTACTTATCCCAGCTTAGTGAGTTATATATAGTGAGTATTTTGTAGACAAGAGCTCAGTCCGGAACACCTAATTTTTTTCTATGGCAGTAATGTTCTTCTGCTGATGTAAAAGCTTAACACAGAAACAAATAGTGTCCAGCTCACCCATCCAGCTCTTAGTTTCCCTGTACCCGGAGAAATAATCCATCGGCTCAAGTCCATCGGCTCAACTGCATACACAAAGTAGAACAAAGTAGAACGGGAATCCATATAAAATTGTATATAAAATCCAGGTATCAGGATCATGGGCATAGCAAAAAACCAGCGCGTTTCATGGTTTGCATCTATGGTTTGCAGACCTTAACTAAGTCTGATAGGACGAAACTTGTTGGTTTCTTGCTATGTCCATGATGCCTAGATTTTTATACTGATGAAATAAAGCTACAATTTTATACGGATTCCCGTGGATGTGCTGAACACAGTAAAGGTGGTAAAAAAATGTGCTTAGTATGTAACAATTTTCTACATTTATTTTTATTCTCGATAACTGATCAACATTAAGCTTGGGTTGGAGGAAATTGAAATTTATGTCTCTTGAGCCAGGTTTATTGCACAGCTGTTCATGCTATTTAGTCTGGGTATAACCTTAACATATAAAAAGTATTCTGAAAATTAATTTTAAAATGGAGGACTGGCATAGGGGGCATGCAAAGGACAAAGGGAACGTTAGTAGGATCCTGTGTAATACCCCCCCTTTCCCTGGCAAAAAAAATGCTGATCCAGACTTCAGTCAGTTGAATTTACAACCCTATCCTTTGTTCCTCAAAATCATCTATTTGGAAAAAGTCAAGACTCCGCCAGACAGATAGTGGGTTACCAAAAAACTGATGAGTTCAGTCAATAAGGGTTGTTCAGTCAAAACACGATGTTGCCAAATCTGTCAGGGCCCAATTGGTGGGATTTTCAAGGTGTACAAGAAGAGGGCACATTCTACAAACAAGGGGTCCAGTTAGTGGGGTACATGAGTTGAAGTCCCTCCCAGGACCCTGTGAAACGGGAGACCAATAGCCCCAGTAACACAAGAAGATAATTTTTCATAAGGGCCTATTAACAGGATTTGTATTAGGCCCCAGAGCCACTCCATAGAATGTTTTTCTGCACTTTTTTAAAGGGTTCATTAAGCACATTCTATGACTGGCTAATGTGAAAATTGCATTTTATGAATATGCTGATTTAAATTTGCCTGTTTTGCAATGAGAAAAACCCAAACAATATCCGAGTATTGAATGATGAACATGAAGAATATTTTAAAGCTGGTTTGGTTGCACAATTATACTTTATTGCAATTCCCATTATAGAAAAGCACAGTTCAGGGCTTCCAAAAATAATTTAATACCGTTTTTCTCTGTATTATCACATTTATCACCCAAAATTTTTGCCTGCTATCATTTCACGAAGGTAATTTTTTTTTTCTCCATCAGCAAAGACGATCTCTTTATTAGCTAAAAGTTCTTCTGACCTGCTTCACAAACACAATAAATAATCAATCCCATGAAATATTATTAGTGGGTCTAGGGAGCCTCTAAAGCTTTTCTTGTCAGGGTAAGAGCTAAACTATTGAAGATGGAGACAGTCAAGCGTCATACAGCATTCATCACTCGCAAGGTAACTGCCGTTTTCAGGATTCACTCGGCCAGAAAATGAACAGCTGCCATTGTTGATCAAATAGAAAGAAAATACTCGTTCAGAAAAACAGTTTTCATTATTACCCCAATAGAGATAAAGGTAAGCGCTCGCCTAGTGTAAAAGATTGAGGATCTGTCCTTAAACTATGGCTTAATATGCAAGGGGCATAGAGGGGTTTCATCATAAAACTGGAGCTGAGGACGATAAAGGCAACTTAAATTCATAGTATGAAGTCAATTTTTTGTTTTGACGGATGGATCAATACTTTTTCAACTACAAGGATTACACAGATAGTTTAGTAAAGTGAAAAGAACTAGATTCTATGTATATAAAGTATCTACATCTTAGACAAGGTTCACATCGGATCTGGAGGCTTCGTTAGATGCCTCCAACATAGATTCTGCAGACAAGGACATTAAAATAGTTGGGTACTTTAACCCAAAAATCTCAACAGACCCACTAAAACCTCCAATATGCCCCCCATGTCCTTATCTCAAAACATCTACTATAACTTGTAGTTATTATTTTCATGTCTTTTTTTAATAAGGCCACCCAAAACTAATATACAGGTCAATTGGGGACCCTAAACCATATGGACCATTAGTTGGTTTAGGATCCCAAATCGACATGATGGGTCCTCTTTAAGACACTTGAATGAAGACTTAAATGAAAAAGAGAAATGGCGTTTCATGGCCCTAGGTTGCAACATTGTGCCAGAAGGTTTAAAATTTATTAGACAGTCTTTTATGGTGACATATTTGTCATCAGACATTTCAATAAATTTTGTGAATTGGAGGGTTGTCTGTCTAACCTTCCTTTTATCTTTTTAAATCTGCCCCAAATTTTAAAAAATGTAGTTGAATTCAAAAAGTGGTCCAGTGCCGAAAGGGGTCACATTAGAGGTGTCTGAAGCTATCAAAACATCTATATACTGATCTCACATTGTAAAGAAAGCCTTTCGACTGGGGGTAAAGGTTTCATGATTTTCTGCTTACTTTTCCAGAGAGAAATGGGGAGGAGGCTTCCAAACAGGAAGATTTTCAGATGCCCTCCTATATTTGAGTGGGAACTTTCCATACCCCAATAAATTTTTTTCGAAGGGTGGGTCTATAGGTATCTGGCAAAGATATTAAACATATTCTTCCAAAATTTCTTATCACCAAGTCCTCCTAAGGAATATGTGTATGTAAACCAATTTACCCGCTGTTTCTCCAGTAATCCTGACAATGGGGTCAAATGCCACTGACTTGGGGCCGTTACACTATATACTTCAAAATATCAACTATAACCAACTGTATAACATAATATAGGAGCTTATTGAGCTAATAAATAGAATTGACTATTGGCAAGATCACATTGTATACATCACTGTTGTGTAAGTCAATAATGTGAAATCCTATTTCAGTAAATTCAATGGCACATCTGAAATGAGACAGACATAATGGTGTGGTTAATGACTAATGCTCTTGTTGCCAGGAAGGTTATTTTCAATGATTACTGTACATGGTAAAGAAACAGTTTTTAGAAAATGTTCACACATCTAAGCTCAGCCCATCTATTAACAGTAATTATATTTTTATAGCTTTGTTACTTAACTATTATGAGCTTTATGGATTATTAACTACCGTTTTCTATGCATCCGTCTATTTGAGTCATGCTCTGTTACCTTCTTAGAGATAAGCACAATAGCTCATGTAGTCTTCTTCCAATGGGAGCATCGCTATACAACTGAACATGTAATGAAGGGTAGCTGATTGTAGCCTGCCCCATTGCTTCAGTAACACTTCAAGCAAGAAGTATAACACAGTAATAATTTTTTGTACCCAAATGAGTCGAAGATGATTATTGGAGTCCTTATGACACCAAGCTATCAAGCTATCCAACATATTCTCCAAAATAGTCTTCTAATGTACCCAAACTAGGCAAAGTCAATATGGAACTCAACTCTTTGACATATACCCCCCCCCCCATCAATTCTCCACTCCCTTTCTTAGTTATGAATCATGTATCTTATATGTGTGAACTTAAATGTAAGCTCTACATATTAAAAGATAGTCTGGTAATGTACCCTAATAAAGCAAAGTTGAAATAAAGCCCAACAATTGCCCATATTCTCTGCTAGTTATCCCCTGTCAAATCTTTAAATGAGCAATCAATTATAAACAATAATTATGTATTTATGTCCACCTAAGTACTAAAAATACATTGGGTGACATTTATCATCATAGTATCATTGTAAAAAGGTTAGAAAAAGACATAAGTCCATCAAGTCTAACCTATATATTACATTGCGTTGATCCAGAAGAAGGCAAACAACCCTGCAATGCTGATACCAATTGACACAAACAAGGGGAAAATTCTGTCCCAATCCCTAATATGGCGGTGAGAATAAGTCCCTGGTTCAGGAGAAGCTTCTTACAAAAAGTTTTATTCCCATGCAATGTGATATTGTTGCTCTCTAGAAAGGCATCCAGGCCCCTCTTTAACATGTTCAAATTACCAGTCATTACTGGTGTAGAGAATGCCCCCTGTCTATGATGATGTTAGAACCACCTCTCCTCTAGGTGTAGAGGATGCCCCCTGTCTATGATGATGTTAGAACCACCCCTCCTCTAGGTGTAGAGGATGCCCCCTGTCTATGATGATGTTAGAACCACCTCTCCTCTAGGTGTAGAGGATGCCCCTGTCTATGGTGATGGTAGAGCTTCCTTTCCTCTAGGTGTAGAGGATGCCCCCTGTCTATGATGATGTTAGAACCACCCCTCCTCTAGGTGTAGAGGATGCCCCTGTCTATGGTGATGGTAGAACCTCCTCTAGGTGTAGAGGATGCCCCCTGTCTATGGTGATGGTAGAACCTCCTCTCCTCTAGGTGTAGAGGATGTCCCCTGTCTAAGGTGATGGTAGAACCTCCTCTCCTCTAGGTGTAGAGGATGTCCCCTGTCTATGGTGATGGTAGGACCTCCTCTCCTCTAGGTGTAGAGGATGCCCTCTGTCTATGGTGATGGTAGAACTACCTCTCCTCTAGGTGTAGAGGATGCCCTCTGTCTATGGTGATGGTAGAACTACCTCTCCTCTAGGTGTAGAGGATGCACCCTGTCTATGGTGAAGTGGTCAGCAGCACAGCCAAGTCAAGCAAGCAGATACATCAAGAGTCTAGATGTTTTTAGCAAGACCAAAGGGTCACGATTTCATTATATGCCAACTCGCCAAAGCACCGATGTATTATACATCTCCCCCTTTGTACATCTATTAGTTAACCCTAATATCTAACTTCAACCTGGGCAACCATTCCCAACAAGGTCACTGGAGTATATGAAGCTTAAACATGACCGGTTGTTTATCAATGATATAAATTATCCCTGGATCTACTAGGAACAAAAAGTGATGTTCATTTCCACAAAGTCCAACCTATGCATAAAGTGTTGATCCACAAGCAAAGACATCAATTACCCCATTTAAGGGGAAAAAATTCCATCACAACTCCAAATGTAGCAATCCAAAAAATCCCTTTGGGAAAAATTGCAGACCTTTCATTACTTTGGTGTGTACATAGTCAATTTTAAACAATAATCTAACAGGTCCATATAGTTAGCTCTGTGTATCCCTTTAAATACACAGTAACATGAGTGAGTGGGATAATGCTGTTAATTGCAAAGCTATACTATGCTAGAAGCTGAAATGTTTTCCTACAGCCAAACATGTGCCACCTACACAATCCTCCTAATTGGCATCCCTTACTATAATTAATTCATACAGGAACTTGGTTTACAGACAATGTGGTGAAAATATGGAAAGGGAAAGGCAGTCTGGATTCCCCATCTCCAAACATATGTTCGATGTGACAGAGTGCATTAGTATACATTATGCAAAAATAAAAGCTGCTAAATAAAATATGTCATGTATGAGGTGATATTTTTTCCATTACCAAACTACTAAAATTGTCCATTTATAACATAGAAAAGCAAATGGTCGAATACAGAGGCCTCGGTTGCACTGACGTTCTGGAAAATGTGATTCTATGTATGCTAAATTTAGACACAGTGGGGGTCATTTACTTACCCGGTCCTGTTGCGATCCAGCGGCACGTTCTCCGCCGAGGATTTGGATCTTCCGGCGATTCACTAAGGTCGCACGCCCGATATCCACCAGGTCTCGTTGCTGCGCCAAGGTCCACCGAGGTCCGCTGGAGCTCACCAACCTATTCCCGGTGCATGTGAGTGATTGATTTTGCGACACAATTCGTTTTGCGGATTTTGCGACACAATGCGGTTTTTCCGAATCCGTCAGGTTTTCCGACGGCCATGCCCCCCTAATTTATGTCTTGTGAAATCCGATCACGTGCGCCAAAATCCCGGCAGAATTTGGCGCAAAACGGAAAAATTCTGGAAACCCGGCAGAAAAACTCAAACCCTTAGTAAATGTGCCCCATTTTCTAAAGGTTGACTTTATTGGAAGAACATCAGTGAGACAATATATGTGATAGATATAACTATGAGAGGTTTGTTATGGTAATAGCCAGCAGATCATACATATGGTTGCCATTGCCCTGCTATAGGGTGAGGAGCAATTGTAGTGCTACACTACCACTGTATTACTATAGTGTCCAACCAAATGAGTTGCCATCGGTTGTTGCCATAGAGTGTTAGAGCATAGTACATGGCACCTAGATAGGATGGAGACTAAGGATGAGATTGATACTAAAAGAGAACCTTTATCAAGTGCCACCACTCTGATTATGGTAATTGGAAATTTCTCTCTAGCCCCTACAGTTCACAGTTCAATGTCATCACTTTCACATCACAGCAGGTGGGCTTGGCCAGGATTTCTACTTCAATCTAGAACATTGCATCAGTGAATAGAGAGGACATATAGCATACAAAACTAGCTTGCAACGAAGCTTCTTTCAGATGAGTGGTCCTGGTCTACATTCGAGAACTTGGCTCTACCCAGAGTAGAGAAATAAAAGTATTGGCATTGATAACCCAGGAATTGGGCAGGCTATGAAAAAAGTTCCAAATCAGTGGAACAATGCCTATTATAGGATGTAAAAAGTTGTGGTTGGTAAGTGTGGTGAATGATCCTCTTTAAAGGGCCTTTATTGTTATGGCTAGAGCAGTGAATGACTCCAATCTTAAGTTTTTATGGGACTCACTATATAAAGATTTCATAATTAATGGCTTGGGTTTACTAGAAGTGATCCTATAAAAGTTTTAAGTTGGCTATACATGTTAGATGAAACTTAGCCAATTAGAAGATTATCTTTATGTTAAGATTTTATGAGTATGCACCTGTATGGAGGTTTCTAGAAAAAATCGGCTTTTGGTCAACAAGTTTGAAATGTATGGGCACCTTAAAGCTATTTGGAATTCTTGAGGTTAACTAAGGTTATTGTCATTGTGAGACGTGGGCTTGTATTCTTCTATCCATCCATCTATCCAGGTGACTATGGAGATCAATATATTCAATGTCTCTATCCAGTATTGACAACTGTGCTGAAATATATCAGAAAATAAACAAAGTCCCTGCCAGAAACCATTGTCTATTAGATCCATAGTAAGGAACTTCATGTCAAGAGGCTCTTCAAAAGACAAAGAGCTCATTTGCAAATTTTCTACATGATCCTTCTTGCAACCCCCCCCCCCCCCCCAAAAAAAACCATAAAAATAAACGGCAATAAAACCGGCCAATTCTCCTAGTTTATTGTATACAATATTAATTCTCAACCTGGACAAAGCGATCAGAATTTTGCTTGACTTCTTATTGCATTCTCCACAGCAACACCACTCTTAATCAAAAGAGACACAGCACAATGGGGTTTCAGAAGAGCAATGGAGAACATACGCTATGCAAGGTCAGGTAGTGCGAACGAACGCAAAAGGCACCACACAACCTGAGCGGCGAGATAAGACGGATTCCTAAAGATTGGACAGACAGGAGAGAACAAAAGGCTTAGAATGGCATAAAAAAAAGAGAGGACAGGGTGACACAAGGGAGGAGAAAATATTCCGACGGAGATGATTTTATGTGCAGTTCATTTTCTAATTAAAATTTTCAACCAGATGGATATTGGCGTCAATCCAAACAGCCAAATAACCTACAAAGCTAAGGTAATACTCCAGGCTCAGAAACGGATTTCCCATTAGCCTCTGGGAGCCTCTTTTCAATGTGCAAACAAAGTGGGAGTTTCATACAGATATCAATCCTTTAGAGACGCTACACATTTATAATGTCGTGATGAAAATGCACCTTCAAATGTCATGTTTAACAGATGCTTAACTCCTTCTGTGTCATGTACATCAAGCACTGCTGGTACTGGGATGGAGTCCTCCAGTTCTAAAGAGGAGATCACTGCTTTGTTATTATAATTGATTCTGTTGGAGTGGCCGTGCAGTAAATATCATCTCATGGTCATTTGTATTACAACGGCGAGCAGCAGTGTACCTAATCCGATATTTATTTATTTATTACAATGGTTTTCCAGTTCTCGTTGCTTTGGTTTGTTGTTGTGTTTTTGATTTTTATGTTTTTGAAAATTCTAAATAAATAAAAAATCCATTTAACTGGAACGATCAGCTAACTGCCCAAAGTTTAGCCAAGGAAAGCCATAGCGGGCTGGGTATTGCACCATAGAAACTATAAAAATGAGAGAATCTATTTGCTGAATTGTAGATTCAGTATTCATCTTTCATTTTCAGATGAAATAAGATGGGAGCTTTTCTTAACAAATTGGTGTTTTCAGTGGTTCGCTAGAGGGGTTTATAAATATCAATCCAGAGCAATTGCACAACATGGGTTTGGACCATTTTGATTCAGACCCAAATAAATTTAATTCAAGTGAAAGGTAAAGCTTCAGTTGAATGGAACTTAGATGATTTGTTTGTCTCCAATAGCAGCCATATAAATGGGCGTGCTTATTTTTTAAGGATGGCTTAAGTCTATTGGCTACTAGACCTCAAAGTTTGATTTTGCACAAGAAAATTCCACAGCCATCTGAACATTGCTCAGAAACAGCATTCTCCCTACTGCTAGAAGATTTATAAAAACAGAAGACTTCGGATTAAGAAGATCCTTTCTTATAATGAAGTTTACTGATACATGTCTGGATACAAAGAGGGAGATATAAGAGAAGTGTATCAGGGAAAAAATGTTCCGTTCTAGTTTCTCATGCCAACCAATCAGAGTTCCACTTTTATTTTCCCACATCGGTATACAAAATGAAAGCTGAGCTCTGATTGGTTGCCATGGGGAGATTGGTTGCCACCTAGGATGTTTTTAGGGGGATAAATCTCCCCTAAATATTGCATGATTGTGTAAAAAATGTCATACATTTTTACTACTTAATGGCCAATTGATGACATTGCTGTCTTTGACAATCAATTGCTAGTGTCATTGATAGAAATGACTCAATCAGGCGTTTTGATCACAGCGGTGGGAAATGATACCCAAATAACTTTTTCTCATATCATTCTCTGAGGTATATATCCTATGGGTAAGAAGGTACAATCAATCAACAGTTCATAAAATCATAAAAAAAGATCAGTAATAAAGAGCGTTCATATGGGTTGAACCAGATACCAAAAAAAGTACTTGATCCAGAAAATTCTAATTCTAAAAGAATTTGCACTTTTGTGTCTTCACATTAACGAGTGCGGAATTAGTATGAGAAAGTTAGGCAGAAAATCAATAATATTATCAAACACAACAAAATAACCTTTCGCAGTAAGCACTGAAGCAGTGAAGGCTTAGGATGGCTTACAGCTGACAGCATGAATGCAACCTGGTGACAGATTGAGATTTTAGGATACTGTCAAAATGGCCAATAATGAGTGTTACAAAGCATTCTATAGCAATACTGTATCAACATTGGGCAGGACTACATGGATTACCCCAGCATGTTAGTGTAGAAGCACCACAGGTATTGCCAGTATTTTACCTACATTGATATCTTAAAATGTATTCTTCTTGGAGTTCATTTATCCGGGATTTCCACTGGTCCCTATCTGTATGTATTATGCAATCCTGCAGCAATCCATAAATCATATGCAGATTTTCGAATTTTTATAAATTCAGAATAGTTTGGCCCTATAGAAATCTATTGGGACTGTGATGAAACAATTGTCTAGTCACAGGCTGAATTGATAAATTGAAATGCTGGGTATCAGAAAGGTAAGTAGAAGAATACATGGAACTCACCATTTCAAGTCTAAATTTCTTTTTTTATTTGTGCCTAAAGGTGTAAAGCGGTCCATCGTCCTGCTGCCTGCCATGTGTTGTTCTTATGTACTCCATGCACCAATGAAAGAAGAAATTTCAACTTGAAGTGATGAGTACCGTTCCTTCTTCTACTTACCTGCATGTTGATCTGCTGATGATGATGTCATGCTGGGCAACGATAGTTGTCTTCAATGTGCCCAATTCCAGTCCTGTGATGATGTTGAGTGGTTAGTGTCCGACTGGCTGAACTGCGAGTGCCGGATAATAGCTCTTTCCCGTTTGTTACAAATGCTGATTATTCCCGCCCCTATGGTCACATATATATCAAGACTCAGAGGTATAATGCGGTATACCCTGCATCACCCCAACGCAGCCAAATGCATGCCCCTCAAAAGCCCCCTTGGCATAGGGGTTGTAAAATATGGCAACTGGGTGGGTGCACAAGTCTTGATAAAATCCCCCCAAGGTCTCAAAAATAATATTAAAGAGCTATGAATTGTGATTAACAGTGTTCACAAGGAGTCAAACCCTTTGTCTCATCATTGTTTCAAGTTGATGCCTTCTCCCTCAAACTTCCTCAATGTCTCCACTGATTGACTGCAGTGTATAACGAAAGGTCTATCACAATCTAACCAGATATTTAGTTTATGATGAACTCATTTTCTGTACGAATTGAGAAAGAAGAAATCACAAATTCACCGGTGATTAAAAATATAGTCAGGTTACTGCCCTATAGTCCATATAGTATACGTGAACCTAAGTAATGGGGAGCCTCGGGGTCAATGTAACATTCCATTCTCAACAGTATTGGAAAGTGATGTCTGCAAACGGCCTAAATTCAGCAATATTTTAGGCACAAACAAATGCTTTGAATTTCTGATAAATTTCCAATACACATCCCACTTCAAGGAAGTTGTGACATCAAATAAAGCCTATTTATAATGAACGCAAGGCATTGATGCTACAAAGTAAAGCTAATGAAGTGATTTTTACTGATAAAGATCCAACTATAAAGTTCATTGTAATTGTTTTAGCACTTTCACAGATATCAGATGGTTTTCAAAGGCGAGATTTTATTCTTCGGTATAGTCGTCATTTATCTCTTCCGGCAAAGCTAAATTAGAGAGACATTGTAAGTTTCCCTATGAGTCTTTTACCCAGAATGAGAACATGTTCTGCTCAGGTGACACAGCACTGGAAATATAATTAAAGCCACCAAGATTCCCTGAGGGTTTAATTTAATTTCCATTATTTGAGAAAGACAGCCAAGATCGATGTATGTACCTCTCGGTGAGGTATCTTTTTTTCCCTTCCTAAGATGCCTTAGTAGGAATTATTGTACAAGTGTATCCCATGGGTTTTGATTTACTTTGTAAGAAGGTCTCTTTTTATGTACCAAAAGTAAGACCTGACTCAGAGAAAGAGATTGTCACAAATTTTAGACTACTCAAAGTAGAACCAGTGTCAGTATCATAAATGCATATACAAAGATGTAATGTAAATCAATGTAGTATGCTGATTACTTGTCTCCTCACATGGGAAATAGGAACTGTATGGAGCCCCTACGGCTGCTATTTCGGGATGTGACCACACCCTTTTCTAAGTTTAATAATTAACGCCCCCTATTGATATGGTTATTAATTTACAACTTTTTTATTCTCTAGCAACAAGATTTGGAATCAGTGTTGATTATTAAACCACTGGGCCCAAAGATCGAGAATATCAAGAGAGGGCCTTCATAGCAATGAAGTTCTGATGTGCATGTTTGTTCAGCGTTCTATTCACTTCAATGGGGCTTCAGAAGAAGAAGAAGGGACTTAGAAGGGGCTTGCAGACTAGTCAAGAATGGACACCAGCGCTTTGCTCATTTGAAGCCACCATTCGCCTGATCTCTATGGTTTCAACCAAGATGGACACTCACCCCCCATTCCGTGGAAACATCAGACTTAACTTACAATAAGGACCTATATTTCTAATCCTGGAAACACCTTTAAAGATAAAGAAACCACATCTATAGCAATGTACCACAAAGGAGCTTTCAACCTCATCCATGACACCCATTTGTGGAATATGAATAGTGGATTGACTAACAGACAAAGCTACGATGAAAAGCAATTTCATAAAACACTTCAAGATATATGTCCATTATAAGAAACCAGACATATTATTGAAAATATTCCACTATGAAATGAATAATACCCGATGGAAGATGTATTCGATGTGGACATCACTTCTCATAATAACTTGTGTCTCAGAAACTTGTCAAGATATCACACATTCCGGAGTGAGAAGAAAACACTGTGTCCTGATATCATTCTGTGTTGCCTAATTATAAAAGTGAATAGCTTGGGGAGATTTTACTGACTGTAAAGTTCTTCACTGTTTGATAAATCTAGCCCGTTATATCCTTCCAGATTTATTCCTCTTCCCCTGTAGCACGGCAAACCATCTGAGAAAGGTGTGTTGCATAATAATATTTGGATGTGTTTGACAATCCAATACCACTGATTGATGGATTTTAATCAAAATAGAGAACTTGGCTCTTGGGATTTTCCAACTCCAAATGAAGCTGCTAAAGCAAATATTAAAGTTTTTTTATGTCCTTTGAATCAAGGAGAGTTATGCCATCTTCGAGGGGATGGTGAGACGCCAGATCTGTTTGATGAATCGATAAGATGACATGTAGGTATATTAAAGCATCAGGTATGTACACATTACTGTATATCTACTGCATAGAGAAGCTAATGTAATTCATCGCATTGTGCAGAACTGTAATCCTGTAGCCCGGGAACTGATTAACGGGAATTCTATGGGAAATAGGATTTTGTTTCGATGAAGATTTTCATTATTTTTATTCGACTCTTTTGTATTTTCTCCACATTAAAGTGTCTCTTTCACGACGTCCAATTAAGGATTCAGTCCCCAATGGATATGCCCTATGTAGAAATGTTCTATAACTCAAAATGTCAATAGTGAAGAACCTCTATGAAAAAGTAAGCCAATTTGTAATCTTATAAAATATCAAGTTTATTTGAATTTTTGTTTTTATTTATTATTTAGTGATTGGATCTTTTTACACCTTGTATTCTTGAAGGCATATGTTAATATACAGGTTAGTTAATGTATATCTAATTACTGGGGGTCTAATTGCTGGGCACCTCACTGCAGTTACCCCAACAATCACAAGAATGGGGGTATCGTAGAGCAACAGCTATGTATTGGAACTGCAAACCATGGGACAGACAAGTTTTACATTCAGTTATCTCCAGTTATCTCCATCTCCGTCATTACATAACACACATTGCTCCATACAAGTAATCTCTGTTCATGTCCCAGATATGATATACGTTATTGTGACGACAACCCTCTTAAGGAGCCTTTAGTAAAAACCTTGAGATCAAGAAATGGGGGAAGGAACTCATTTGATTTTACAGAATGTTATCTCTCTGAAGAAGATACAGGGCCTAGCCAGCCAGCTGCTAGGGGGCATCCAGGATTTGGATAAATGGCTAATCCCCAGTTTACTCAGGGTTGGTTATGCTTTCTTCTGTTACTAGCAGTACTTATGTCTGTTTTTCTCAAACTAAAACTTTAAACCCGTACCTGAGCCTGTATCCAGATGGATTCAGAACCCCGAACCCCAGCCTGATCAGAAAAACCCCAAACCTCAATATGAGCTTGAAAAATGCTCAATCTAAAACCTTGAACCTGCTCAATCCAGAACCTTGAACGCTAGCCTAATTAGGAACCCCGAACATGTACCTGACCCTGTATCCTTCCAGATCTGGAATCCTCTATCCTGTCTGAAATGAAACCCTGTATACTGTCTGATTTAGAACCCTATGTCCTGTCAGTTCTGGAACCCATATCTGATGTAGAACCCTAAACTTTGTACCCTGTGTGATCTGGAACCCTTAACCCCAATCCAATCTGGAACTGTGGACACATGAGTCTTGCATTTCGCTTGAACCAGAGCCCTCACTCCATTCTGGACAATGCACCCCAATCCTGAGTCTGTACTCTGAACCCTGTTTTGGAGCCTATAACCTGATTCCATGCCTATTCTTAGGTACTCTTGAGTCTGCATTTTTCTCTATCTTAACAACAACTTTTGAAAACTCCCCCTTATAGAGTATGGATCCTATGACATATGGTCAAGGTACTCTGGGATAGTTTATGACATTATATAAATATATACAAAAATATACTAAAGTTAATACAGAAAATTGACATTAGCTACTTTACTTTACCTTAACAGATGATGGGTCTCAAAGTCTCAAAGACAGCTTGACTGAGCAAATTAGTATTTTTCAGATGTACAACTTGTAAAACTATAAATATTGTGTTGTCATAATTAAGAAAAAAAATTCCATTTATATGTGTTCAGCAACCATATAATCTGACTGCTTAAACTCCCCGAAGCCATGGAGATACAATCATTATTAAGATTTTCTTTAATTGAATCCCTTTATGGCTTAACGTGATGGCGGCTCCAGCACATAATGACACATTTAACAGATATATTAAAGCAAAAGTCCAAAATATTACCTAAGCATTACTGCGGTGTGAAGACCGGATTCTCCATTAAGTAGCAGATAGAGGATCATTTCAAAGAATTAAAAGCAATATTATGTGTTAACTCAGGGGCAGTTTCTCTTGTTAACATCTGATTAACAGAAAGGTTTCACCTTGGAGTTTTTCCTTTTTTTAGAGTCCAGGAATCGTTCTTAGATGGAATTGCCGCTTATCCATTTTAATGTGGAGTTTATTATGTCTTAAGTGCTCTTGATTATTTTAATTGGGCTGTAAAAACCATAAGATGAAATGTAAGAAGACTTCACTTCTTTAGTCTTTGTTAGGCAAGTGTTTCAGATTTCGAGATGATTTTGACCACAGCAGTACGTTAGGCCAAGGGTCATATGTGTTAATCTGCTTCATTTGTATCAAAAATTAACAGTTGCGGGAGCGGTGAGCTCGGTTTATCTCCTAATTCAAGAGCATAATACACATTAATGTGTGCTACAAATGCTAATTTATGGAAGACCAACTAGCTACTAGCTATTTTAGATGTGTGTAGGCCTTTCACCTGGTTGGTTGCAGATGTTGACGGAAGAAGAACTGAGCTGTTGGATTTCAACAGGCCCTACTAATTTGTTCCTGAAGGAGATAAGCCACCACCAGAGATATCTGATAGCAGTTGTCTCTCTTTCCATTAAGATCAGTCAAACCAAAGGTGCATTTTCATGGTGAGGCTCAGGAAGAAAAGCTGAGATGTAGGAGATAGGTATCTATGGACAGCACATTAGTACGGCGGGTGCTGCGCGGGCCCGGATGCAAACAGAATTTTTATTTGAAAACAGGTAATTCCACTTTTTTACAAAAGGTGCATAACGTTTCGAGCTAGTGGTCTTTGTCAAACTCAGCAAACAGTTGATAACAGGGATATATAGTTGAGTAGGAAAAGTTCCAGTGGGTTTGTACTGTTGTACAAATGAATGCGGGTCATTCATTTGTACAACTGTGTATTACCCACCGCGACTTTCTCTACTCGACTATACTGCTCCCTGCATTTGACAAAGACCACTAGGTTGAAACGTTACGCACCTAGTGCAAAAAAGTGGAATTAACTGTTTTCAAATAAGAATTCTGTTTGCATTAAAGGAGTGTTTGGGCTTTACTCTTCAAGCCTTAATTTTTTGGTAGTTCTAGACTCAGACCCAAAAAAAGTCCCAACTATTCTACTGTAAGACAATTATTATCCACTGAGTCATAATGTCAAGGGTTGATTAAAAAATGTTCTAATCAGTTGACAATATCTTTGGTTGGGCAAAGATAGCACCAAAGATTCCAAAGCAGTTGGCAAAAAGTTTGTAGACAGAGTGTCGACTCGAAGAATCAAATTCTCAAGTGGACCCAAAGAAATCCAATCTGACTTTGCTCTGATGTATTCAATCCTCATTTTCCATGTTACAGTATGTAATAAGAACTAATCAGTCCAATCGGGTCCTCACATTAGCACATATTGTCCCAGAAATACACATAGGAGATGCCTGCCATATGAAGACAGAGATTTGTGCCTTGTATTATGTTAAATAGGGCAGTTGGTATGCACAACATGATGATACGAGAGTGAGAATCAAGGCAAGCAGAACACAAGAGAATGAAATTTTAATTGATGAGAGCTTCGTTTTAAATTGATATGGTGAAATAGTGGTCTCCGATCCATCACTATATGAAATTTAGGAAAGTATTCTTAAGGGGCTTGTAAACTGCCTCAACTACCTCAACTGATTTAGATGCTCAGCTTTACCAATGTATATTAATTTTATCATTTTACTTTCCTGACCATGTGTATACAGTATGATTTAGGATCTTTAAATAGGCTTTAGTTTTTCTACAGTGTTTTTGATAAAATTGCACTGAAACAGTACAGTAGTTTGACAAAAAGTACTTGTATACAGATGTAATCCCTCTCTTTCAACCATGTTACACATTTTCTAGCCCCCAATCCTTTAGATTAGTTGTCCTCACTGGTGACCCTACAGAAAAACAGATTAATTTATTGGAGAATCAATAGAAGTAGGCTTGATGGGACGTGAACAGGTCCTCAAATCTGGACTTCATCCAAAAATTTTTGTTTAGCATGCAGCCTCACTCCCACCAGTAACACTGGTTGCTGCTGGCACTGATCGCTGTTACTAACCCTTTAAATGTCACCAACAAAGCCGACTACTTCATGATGGGGCTCATTTACTAAGGGTCCGAATCCCGCACTTTCATTGGGTTTCTCGACGATTTCCGATTTGCACCGAATTGCCCCGGGATTTTGGCGCACGTGACCGGACTGTGGCGCATTGGCACCTACAGAAATCGGGGGCATGGCCATCGGACAACCCGATGGATTTGGAAAAACTGCAGAACTTACATGCACTGGGAAGAAGCAGGTGAACTTCGGCGGACTTCGATGCAGCAGAGACACCTGGTGGATATTGGGAATCCCAGCAGATCCGAATACTCGTCGGAGAACGGGCCGCGGGATCGCGACTGGACTGGGTAAGTAAATGTGCATGTAAATGGGGCTACTGGTTTTTGAAGTGTAAACGTCTGAGATCGGTAGGCCCCCAATCATTGGTGGTAACTGGTGAAGAGCAGACCTGTTCCTTTAAATGCAGGTTGTGGCTTTTTCCATGACACTTAAAGGGTTAAGTGAGTGCCAGCACCTATAACATGTGTTACCAGTGAGTGTTAGGGTTTGGATAACTGCACCAAACTTTTGTCCAAGGTTCAGCTGAACTCAATGAACGTGCACCTTAATGAATCTGAACCTTCTCATCACAAGTGATGGTGCCTCAAAATCAAGGAATGACCCACTGATGCTTTTTTAGTGGCAGTTTCTTCCAAGCTTGAGCTGTGGTTAGGTATCCTGTGAAGTCTGAACATTGCATTCCCCTACCCTGTCAAGTGGGAGGAGTCATAAGAAAAAAAATTACTATGCCTTGGGAAATCCACTTTTTGTCTATACCATAAGCACCAATGTAATTCATAACTACATTTTTAACTCTATAGTTGCCAGAGTCATGCAAAGCATCTACATACTTAGGCCCCTTAAGGTAACCTCATTAAAACATTTTTTTTAGATTTGCTTTGTACTCCCTCTGATTTGAATCATTTTACAGAAGATTCAATTGTTTGCAATTTGTTTTGGAATATTGCTATTTCACACAAGCGTTATGCTGTCATTTTTCAAAAAGTGGCAATTTTAGAAAAAAATATTGATTCCACATAATAATTGGCAACCGTCAGAAAGCTGAGATTGTTCAGTTTGAAAACACCAAATGGTTTCTCCCACATTTCAGTTCAGACAAATAAAAAATTCAATGACTAATCAAGTGGAAACGCGAGAACAGCTGTGTATAGTCTGATCAGTCTTTGAAGTGATTTTGCTCTTGAAAGTCAGCAGACTGGCAAACTCTTCTAGGAGGAAGGAGTTGCTGATATTCAAATTCTATGCCTTCAAAGGAAGAACAAATTGGTAGGAAATGAATGGACGGCACGCGATAATATCCAAAAACGTATTCATTCAGAACTTTCTATGGCTGCTGAGCTTTAGGGTTTTACAATTGGACACAGAATTGAGGTTGTTTAGACACCATCGCGGTCATGTTAAGTGGATTCATCATAGGGTAAACAAAGGCATCCATCAGGACGCTATGTATATCGTTGCACTTGACGCTGTCGACAAGGGCTGTTTGTTAACAACGGTGATTGAATGTCCTACTGATCTTCATCCAGCTTCTCGATTATGAGGAATGATGGTTGGCAAATAAAAGGACAACTATAACTAATGCATAATAAAAAGCAGTCGAAAAACAAGGAGAAGAACATGAATATCATTGAAGAAGAAGCTATAATTTGCTCTACTCTTCTCACCGATAATATAGATTTTGGGTTGTACCTGCAGAGTTCATATTTTGTACACAGTAGATTTTATCTTTATGGTACTATTATTATAAACACACTGGGGCTCATTTACTAAGGGTCCGCGGACCTCATTTTCGCCAGGTTTCCCGACGATTTCCGATTTGCGCTGCATTTAACAAGGGGTTTTTGGTGCATGTGATCGGATTTTGCCGCAATCGCGCAAACTTTCATGCGATGCAAAACGGGGGGCGTGGCAGTCGGACAACCCGACGGATTCGGACTACGCACGGGATTTAAAATTCAAATTGTGCCACAAGACATGCACTTACATACACCGGGAAGAAGAAGGTGAACTCCGGCGGACCTGAGCGGAGAAGGGACACATGCAGGAAATCGGGTGCATGAGCTACGTGAATCACGCCGGACTTCATCTTCGTCGGACCGTCAGGATCGGTGGATCGCCACAGGAACGGGTAAGTAAATTTGACCCATACTATGAAGTTTTTCCCAGTCGCATATTTTTTCTATACTAAATAAAACATGCATAGATTTTTTATCACTATAGTTTCCAGAGTGCACATCTAATATTCCAAGCATTGCCATAATTGAGCAAACGGACAATCGGTGTCTGGAGGAGACATACCACATCTATCCTACGTGTAGAACATTGATAAAAAACAGCTGCAGTCATCCGGGACACATCCATTCAACAGTCTTTAAAACTTGTTGAGCTAAACTTCATTTCAGAATCAGAAACACTTCACATTCAGTGAGAAAATTTGCACAGTAGGCGAAAATTTAAATTTTCGCTAAGGTGCAATAACCTAATTTTACTGAAAATGTAACAAGTGGTAACTTATATTATACTGTGCTTACTTCTGGTCCATGTAAAACATCCCTTTCACATATAATAAGGTACAGAAATAACACCACACATTCCCATTCTGCAACACCTTGAGGGAACTTCAATTAAAGATTACAATAAAAATATTACTTTGTAGTAAAATACTCCTGCATTTTATTACTACAATAAAAGAAAATACCCTTAAGAACAAAGAAGCGTACCATCTGTACATCTCAGCTTACAGATGTATGCTGTCCCTGGGCACTTACCAGCAAGACAAAAACAACTTCAGGGTGCACAAAAGACACGCGGCAGACCTACTGTGCCGGATCTATAGCGGTTTTCATAAAACAGTAACTAGGGCTAGAATATTCGATTTTTTTTTACCATTTTTGTGAAGCTGTCGGTATATCCATGGATTACCATAGATAACTTACAGGACCGGCATAACAAAGATCTATGTCTTACACTGAAGCTTTTCAGAGAAAACAATATCCTCCCGACCAAGTTTTTCTTGACTAGATGACTCTCAACGTGGGACTTTAGGCTATTAAGATCCAGACAAGTTGCCGTAAAAGATGTAAATGACTGTATGAAGTATAGAAGTATAGTATAAAAAGTATAAAAGTGTGAGCCTACTGTATAAGGTTTATGGTTGGAGAGAGTTGGTGTGATGAGGATTGGTTAAACATTTGTTAAGGGGAACCTCCCCAAGTAATACAAGACTAAAGTCACTAGTATAGAACCTCTTAAACTGACTTATAATACACCTTTGGTAGGAATAAGTGCACAGGATTGTCACCTAATATGCAAATTAGCTATTTGGGTGGACTTGGTAGAATTTTGTTTCAACCCAACACCAACCTGGCCGACCCACTCCACCACTCACTGGTCTGTGCCATCCAATTTCCAATGACAAACCTTCTTCTTCGCTGACGTCTGACATTCCATGAAATGTGCTCTGGGTTGTCGATATATGCGTGGTGAGATCTGCCCCACCCAGCAATACAGTACATGTACCGGGTAAAATATGTAGACAAATGCAGTACTCATATCCTTCAATTAGAAGAGTCAAATCAATAAAAAAATTGGAGACCATATCCATGAAAAATCCACATGTAAGGCCTCATGCACATGATCGGATGTCAGGGGCAGGAGATCCAGCCAGTTGCAGGAGAGAGGATGGGTGAGCACTCATCACACCAACTCTCTCCAAAGAGAGCTGAGTGGCCAGCACTGCAATACGATAAAATATAGGATGTTGCTTACCGCAACATGACCGGGTGCCATAGGCATCTATGAGGACCATGAATATATGACCCGATCACTGTCCCACTTTAATTCACGTGCATGACGCCTAACATGTATATTTGTTGAAAATTTAATGCAATTTGGTTGGGGTCACACACTGTACCATGTGCATCAGATTACATTACATGAAACTTTTTTGCTGGGTTCCTTCAAAAACTGTATACAAGTTCTAGAAGAACAATGATTTGAAGGCAAAGGGTGATCACACCAAATATTGATGTGATTTAGATTTCTTTTTATTTTGTTCGCTTAACATTTTGTTATTTGAGCCAAATAAACTATTTCCACTTCTATTTTTTCCTTTTTTTATGCTTGCCTAAAACTTTTGCACAGTACAGCAGTTAGATATGTACATCGTCTAATACTGATATGTATGTCAAATCTACATGTTTTATTAGCGGCCCACACACCTGCAGTGAAATATTTTGCATAATAGTAAAAGACAAGGACATAACATTTATTTCCAACTAAAAAAAATGACTTGATAAGCTTAGTCTATAAACAAAAGGACACTTAGCGATAAAATAACGCGGCAGCGGTCTATTCTGAGTTCACTTTATTATCGTGTGAAATAATTAAGCAATAAATCTCTATGCACAAAACATTTCCCAGCAATTATTTGGATGAAGGATAAGCTAAGGATGAGTAAGGAATTGTGAGATCTACACCCGGGCACAGATATTCATATGGCCCGAGCCCTGTGCAGCGCTGCATAATCTGTGTAATCTCTATATAAATATAAACGGAAAGGAAGGAATATGGCAGAAGACTACAGCAGCGTCCGCCGATTGTATTTTTGATTGCTTTATGGCATTTTGTAAAAAAAAAATAAAATAAAATAATGAAAAAAAAAATAAACAAATCGTTCAATAAGTGGAATGTGTTCTGTCAACGCCATCCACATGAAGTGGTTGTGACTCTTCCATAGCGCCTCCCTTGGCCATGACCTGCTATAACAGCTCTCCTTAGTATACTGCAATATCAATAGAATATTGAATTGGTGGTGTCCAACTCCCACTAACCTCTTCCTCCTTACTTGAAAGGGTTGTCCAGAAAAAAAAAAAAAAAAATAAACGTGGGCCTATTGAAACCTGGAGCCGACCCTGACTACAGAGACACATGACTGCTACAGCCAATCAGGGGCTGAACTAAAAGGTCCTTAAGCCATTGTCTACTGAATGTTACTGCTCAACGGCTGATTGGCTGTAGCAGTGCCTAGTCTCCCATCTCATAACAGTGTTAGGAGCACCACAGAAGGTTCAGCTTGGTAATTACGTTCTAAACTGTTACTGAGGGGACACATATTCGAGTTACAGATCACGAAAACATGTCCGTCAGACCCCTCCTCCCTCCGTCAGCTTCCTAGAGATTAATGGAGCAGAACGGTCATGTGTGTCTGTTTGCTCTATTAGACTGAAAGAGCGACGAAGGGTCTGACGGAGGTACTTGGGACCCCATCAGACCCCTTGTTTTCTTGATCTGTTGGGGTCTCATCACTGAGACCCCCATTGATCAGCAAGTTAGGCCATATCCTGTATATAGGGCCTAACTTTTGTTTGTGGGGAAACCTCTTTGAATAAGTAGTATTTCTTCTTATTTATAAACAATCTAACTGAGAGACAAGATGCACCACAAGTTGCTCATAGATAATGCAATTCAAATATTTATTTGTATCCAAACAAGAACAAAATCAGACATAAATTTAAAATCATTTAAAACATGCAATGTACATGAAATGACAACCGGAGACCCCGGTATGGGTCTTCACAGTGAACACCCCCTGCTACGAGTACTCAGTGGTCCTCAATAGTCCCTACCACTCACTATACAATATGAACCAATATATATATACTCAACGAATGTGTGATTCTTAGTAGTGCATATGCCCACAAAAAGTCTCTGCCATGCAAAGTTAATGCAAAAACTCCAAGTAAACTGATGAATACCTGTGTTTGTTATAAAGTGCAAGTGCTGAGTGTTAAAGTGTACAGAGTGCCAAGAAGTGGCAGCAGGAGTTTGCAAAAGTGCAAGTGCTAGTTACCAAATGCTGGCAGGCAGGCATACAGGTGGAGGGAGAAAGAAGCAGGGGTGTGCAGCTCCCCACGCGTTTTGTCGCTCTGGGCGACTTCCTCAGGGGTGTACAGCAGCACACTTGGACCTGCCTTAAATACCAGTACTCACCCCCTATCCCACAATTTCGGCGTGTTACAGACTGCCAAGCGCATGACCGGAAACGGATAGTTCCGAGACCGGAAGTAGAAAGGTACAATGATGCGCCTGAATGCCAATGTTATACTGGTTACTGGCATCAATAGTTAGAAATTTTATGCGCAGGCGCGTGCGCCAGATTATTTATGCTTAATCTTCTTATTTATATTGACGGCCAGGTTATCAATATAAGATAGGTGGAGGTCTTACACTTTGGACCTGCACCAATCAGTGGAATTTAGCCAGCAAAACAGCTCCATTATTTCTTTTGTGGCCAGCTCAAGTCACTGCAGCTAAACTCCTTTTTAGGAGAAGCAGTCACAGAACTGAAACCCAACACGGAGAAAGGGGGTCGGCTCCTTTGTCTTTGTTAATTCCACAACCAGATGCAAAAGTAATAGGTGAGGTCCCAAATCTCAGACTCAATCTGATCTGCTACCAAAGCTACTCAATATAATGAACCTGGAGAACCCCTTTAAATTGATATATATTCAAAGGAAATCACCCGGAGTCAGTCAGTACTATAAAAGGATTTTTATGTGGTTTATTTGCTGCTCAGAAAGTTTTCATTGGAGGTTAATATCCCAAGTGATTTATGATGCTACTTCCAGGAGCTTCCATTTACTACTCCCTCAGACTTTTACTGCCAAGTACAGTTTTTTATTTTCATGATGATGTGAGGTGGGTGACATTTACAACGCTTTTACTGTGCATTAAATTGCTGTATTACAATGTAATTATCGGTAATTATTGTGTAACCTAAAGACAAACTTGTATTATTATTATACCATCTTTTCACCTCTATCCTCGTGTAGCAGAGCTCCTTCATTATGCTGCTTAACACTTTGAGGTGGGATCATTTGTGGATCATGATAATCTTTTGAGGCACTTATGGTCAATGGTCAAAGCAATTTGGCCGCTTTTAGATCAAAACTGCATTGAAGAGAATGGAAACCAGTCTGAACATCATATTTACCTGTGACCAAGTCCCGGGGGCGTGGTTTTGTAAATTACACCTCCAATTTATTCTCTAAACAGTGGCATAGAATAATGATGGATGTTGTTCCATCATATTTATCACTTGTTGCTTCACTACGTATGGCTCAACATACATGTATACCAATATATATGTGGGGTGTAAATTGACCAACTTTAGAAAAGCTAGGCTTTTGAAGTACTACGTGATGAGATGTCTGCCCTAAAAGTGTCTATGGGTATCTGCCTAGTGGTTGAATTGTAAATTGCTGCCTCAGGGTCCGCTCCAGGTTTTAGTAGGACTAAAGTAGGCCCCTTTGCAGTGAACTCACGTGCAAGCATTAAAAATTCAGAAACTAAAACAGTCTCTTGTTCCCTTAAATATTCCATAGTTTATCATCCCAAACAGCCCTCTCATGGTTATTTTATATACAGCACCCTTATGGTTATTTTCTATAAGACCCCCCTCTATGAATTCATCAGAAACAGTACTGTCTACCCCCATAGATTCCTTATGTGCTATGTGAGCACCCACAGCAGATCTGGGCCTCGGCACTTTCCCAGGTAAGCCTAGTGCTGGTGCCGGCCCTGTGCTGTCACTTTGCTAGCTTTTAGCAAATTTTGTTCTGAATTATCTTTTAAGGGTGTCCTTCAGGTCCAAAATGGGAGTGCACAATTTCTCTTTTTGCTCCACTCACTGATCTGTTTTCCTCTTTTGGGTTCCATTATATTTTATCCTATTACTCAGTATCTTAGTAGACATGATTAAGAGCGTGAAGTAATGCTCGAAACGCGTTGGAGAATTTACTTGTGTGATCTCCTCGCCATGTATTTTGTGGTTGTCTACAATATGAATTAAATAAAGGCTTTTTGAAGGTTACCGGACTCTGGATCGTATCTTTTCCTTGTTGGTTGCTACAGACACACTGGTTCATGTGCAAATCCAAGCTGCAGATCTGAGAACGCCAAGGCATTGCTCTGTTAGGTGAGTGGTACTCAACCTTTTTTCTCACATTATTTCCAGGATGTCTAGTGTCAGAGTAGTTCAATTATCAGGCAGAGACTAATTAATTCAATAAAAAAATGCATCGGCCCATAACATAGACACAACCAAGATATTGTTGTATCTACGGAGATCTGATTAGACCCCCACGCACCTTTTTTTTTTATAACCTTTCAATACAAGATGGGTTCAAGGTTATTGCATTAATGTTACCAGGTGGTACAATATATACAATTTGAAATGACAGATTATACAATCACTGACGTATATGGTAACGTCTTATCATAAGAATTCGGCTAAAGTTTATTTTATTCTTATTGGACCAAAAACTAGATGTAAATGCAGACCATCTGGATACTCTTTTCCGAGAATCCAATAATTGCTTCCCAGAATCCTTGTCCGTTCTTAATGTCAACTCCCACATTCCTAACTTCCATGATCTCTATTTGTTACAGATCTCTATGTGTGGCCTGTGGAATGTCTCCCACATGCAAGATATCTTAAGTAATCCTTTAGAGTAGAAGATGATAAATGTATACAAAGTGCAAGTCAAAGACAAAATGGAGTTTATATGTATCTTGATTCAGAAAAAACTTAACCATTACTCTAACACTAGCAACCTCTAACAGTTCATTATAGGGTCCTTTAATAGGACCATGCACATATCTACGTGACTACAAACTGATAAAGGTAGTCAATCATCTCCTTATAGACATGCACATCATCCTGCAAGTGCAATGTGGGTGGGTTTGATTTAGGTGTCTCCTCCAATAGTTGGCCACCGCTTTATGTTCAGTTGACTTTTTTGCCCTTTGCCTGTGCCAGGGCTACCTGTAGGTAAATCAAGCAAATTGCCCCTTACACTGGTGCACTTGCAGGTTGATTTGCATATCTATAAAAAGGATGGTTATACATGCATTGGTATATTGGTTTTTCTCTTATGTATGGTCTCCAAATGGAACAATTATTTATGTTTTTGGACCTGATAGACCACCACCTTTTAGCAATAAAAAGGCACAGGAATAAAAGGAAAATTAAAAAAAAAAAAGCCTTAGGCTACAATAAACCACTATAACAGTTATCACAGGTGTCTGCAATTACATTTATGGATAATTTATGACAATCCAACATTTTTAAAATCCAGTTGTCACAAAGATAAAAAAAAGTTTTGGCTGGGGTTACAATTATAAAATATACAGTTCTGACTTACATACAAATTCAACTTAAGAACAAACCTATACAACCGATCCTGCCTATCACTGTCTGTGTATGAATTCACGGAACATTGAATAAGTTGTTTCAAATGACTAACACAGCCCCACTCCACCCAACAGACGAAGCACTGCTACATGCGCAACTCAAGATCACTGTTAATCCAACATAGAAAGATTATGCAATATTTCCCGGGGCATTAGAAATGGTCATTTCAGCACAATACAAGAAATGACAAAACAAGGCTCCGATATCTAAAATCTCTGTTCATTTTGTTTCCTGCCACTTCTAATAAAGTTGTATGTTTTCCAGATGTCTGATATTGTTATAGCTTTAAGTTAACATTTGGTCTTTAGACGGCAGGACAAACATTTTAATGTCATATCGCATTGGAGTAAGGGTGCAGCGGCGTACCGGGATCTGCCTGACGGTAGCCGTGTAAGTAGCGCTCATGCAGGCCGCTGTTCACACTCTCCCGCAATTAGACATAGAACAGCGACCAGTAGCCGCATCCTTCCGAGCCATCAATCTGCCTTCTATAAACAGCATTCATTATGCATCTCATTCCCAGAGTTTGTAATTCTTTAGCGGCTTCTATCAACATATTTGTGAAAGGGGAGAAAGGAAGCTGATTGATAAATTAACTTGACACTTGACATAAGACTTGGCAGGAGAAGAATTACCAGGCAGCCAAGCTGTTTTCTCAGGCTTAGTCCGTCATCAAGGTTCCCAAATGAATTATACCAATACCAAAGGGTTTTAAAGCTACAGTAACACTTTTCCTTAGGAGTAATGTATAACTGCTAGGATCCAGTGTGGCAACAAAATATTTTTTTCTATATTTTAGATTTATTCTTATCTTCGGCACCATTTTTTTTGTTCTTATATGTGACTCTGGGGGGGGGATTCATTTAGTTGATGCTCCCCCTAGTTACTCATGCCTCTTAGCATATCTGGCACAAGAACGTGAAGGAACTACTGCTAAGTCCATACAAGAACTACTGCTAAGCCCTTGCAGGAGATGACTCAGGCTGTAGCTAGAGCATCAGTCACCCAAGTCCAGCGCCAGCCTGCACCACACCCCTCTCTGCCCACTTGGCATGAAGATGAAGTTAAGATCATAAAGATTTGTACACCAGTATAGGCCTTGAAGATCCCCCCTTATGTTTAAATTTTTTTTTATTATTTGTCTCGCTATGTTTTCTATTTTTCTGTACCTCTATAGTCCCTGAACTATCATACACTTATTAGGTCTTCCAGAGTGGACCATCCCAGAAATCCCATTAAAAAAATGGAGTACAGAGAAGACTCCAATTCTCTACATGAACTTGGGTTGCCCCATCTAATCAGTCAGTGTGTCCCAGCTGTTGGAACCCCAATCAGAAGACATTATCATTTATCCTGTAGATAAAGCATTTAAGGTTGGAATTCAACCATCTATGTTTTTCTTCAGTAAGGTGGTCTTGCACCTCAAATAGATGTAATCTGAAAAAGTTGTCTGAGAGTACATAAATTTTCATTAAGATGAGAGAAATAAGCTGATACCAGGCGGCTTTCAAGGATGATCTCCCCTGAGTACAAAGGGGTCGGTGTTTAAATATAACATACGTGACCCTTCTTACCCTTGATGTCATGAATGATGGGCCCCCATAGTCATCGGATAGTAGGCCAACTTTTGTATTGTGTTTGGATGGCCTTTATCCTTCTTCATCTCTCCATCTTTTTCAGTATGTTTCCATCTATTTCCCTATCTTTCTGCATACCTGTCTCTTTCGAAAGCATTTATTTTTCTCTCTCTCTATCTCAAGGTAAGTGATCAAATTTTTTGACTGTTTCATTTCCACAGTCCTTCTCATCTCTGACCTGGATGAATATTTACAGTGTATCAATACAAAGCCTCAACACTCACACAATGTCCTTAGGAATCAAAACAGTAGACCCTGTGATAGTGACCTGTTGGGCGTATATCCAATCTCTTCACAAAATAGGGTTTCCAATTCAATCTCTTTTACCCCAGGGTTGCTGTGCTATAACCTGAAGAAGACTTTACTTTAATATTTTCTCCCATGTAACATCTCCCCATAGATTATCAGGACCTTTTACGAGACAGCCCTAGGAATAAATAAAATGACGTGTTTGCCGGCGTTGACTTGTCATCCAATATATCTTAATTCCCAAATGTTTACAGACTAATATATATCTCACATGGGTTTGTTTTTGTCTTGCCTGTCTGCCTAACTACGACGGAGATGTTTCTCTATTCGAGACACAATTACCTCTAGAGAATTTCATCAATAAATAAATAGACATTCTGCCACCACAGCTGCTCGGCACCTCCTAAACCCTTCATTAGCCACGTACAGCCCAATAAATAATGAAAGATATTTACATCATACATACAACTGCTCCTTCCAACATCTCCCGCAGTCAACACATTCCTGTTATTCAAGTATATCACAAGAAACATACAAGGTGAGCGCCAACTCCTACCACGCTCTCTAAACATGGTGGCACGATGACAGGGTGCCAAGGCTATTCATTTATTGTCTTCTTCTCCCATTGATCAAGCTAACTCATTGCCACTGCCATCTGATTCAATCCATTTGTTTTCTAATTGCTGTATTGTATTATATTTATACCTGGCTGGATTGTTACCATGTCCCTGAGATGTATGAGCCGTGTATTCGGATCTCGTAATTGTGGTAATAAATACAAAAGATGAAATTGTCAGTTTAGAGAAAGGAGATTTTTCTTCTAATGTATGATAGCGAGGAAATGCAAGTATTTGTTGTAAGCGGCTCAGTATTCTTTTTCACGGAGTAGCAATGTACAGCCGGATGTATAGGCTGTAATTATGGTTTCTTATGTATCGCTACAACTGACACTAAATAAAAAACTAGAATGTGTTTGAATACCAAAATATAATAAGTATTAAAGTATTAAATATATATAATAAAATATTAAATATTTGTCAAACATCACAAAGCTGTCCGATGTATTCATGAGGGGGCGGTCCGAGGCATTGCCTCTTCCCCGGACCGCCCCGCTCGCTCCATAGGCTGGCAGTGACTGCCGCGCGCTAGGCGTCAGTCACCGCCCCTAGCCATGCCCCAACCCCGCCCCCTCATGAATACGTCAGACAGCTTTGCGAGCTGTCCAACAATTACACTGTATCTCGCCACAGTGTTAGATAGCGTTACCTGAGGTTTCCGGTAACGTTATCACTCTAACACTGGGGCGTTTGATCAAGCACTAGGAGCTGCTTACCTAAGTAAGCAGCTCCTAGTGCGATAAATTGGGTGACAGGTCCTCTTTAAACCTCCATATCAAAAGCAAAAAAACCCATCCACTGTAGAGTGAATATTCAATAAATTCCCCAGAGGTATCAAAGCTCAGTGTACACAGTGTCCTGGCTCGTGAAGTCTGCTGGTACAGGTCATCACTGCATGGGCCTCGACTTAGATCCCCATATACTGAAGAACTATCCTAAGATAGGGAGTCAGAGCCAAGGTGACTACCTTTTAGACAACCTCTATATTAAAAGTAGAAAACCCCATCCACTATATAGTGAATATTCAATAAATTCCCAAAGCTCAGTGTCCACTGGATAGATCCTGGCTCGTGAAGTCAGCTGGTACTGGGGCCTGGACTTAGATTCCCATATACTGAAGAACTCTCCTAAAATAGGGAATCGGCGCTATTGAACATTATGAGCGTTGGGGGATTACGGGTCCACAGTGACCACCCTTGAGATAAAAAAAAAATTAAGATTTGTAAAAAAGCAAATAGCAATTTAAAAAAAAAACAAACAAAAAAATGTCCTTCTTGCTTGGGTTGACTAGATGTGGATTGCCTACACAGGATAATATTACGGCTAATCTGTTTACATTGTTCTAAGTATGCTCTACTCATTTTTCGAAGAAGCCGAAATACATAAATCTGAGAGCGTTTACACAGGTTTTGAATATGGAGCATAAAATTGAATAGTAATGGGGAGTTGTTGCATTTTATGACAAAAACCTAATTTCATGCCTAAAGAGCATCACTATGTAAAGCCTGGCACCCCATCGCCACAACACATTGCATTTCTATAGAATTATGTAAAAAGGTTAATTTAGGTTATGTGCAACATTGAGCAAATTCGATACATCAAGGAAAGGGAAAATAACGCAGAACTTGTCGGAATGATTGGAAATTTTTTTCTTTTCCCTGTTTTTCTCCCGTTACACCTCTTTCTAATCTATTGTTTCAATATGATGTTTTAGGTGTTTAGGATTGAAAATGTGAAATATAATGCTGTTACTTTTTGTACATGTTGTGGCAAGGAGACATAAATATTACTGACGTCTTGAGATAGGAAGCATGCTGATTTAATTATACTACTGGATATTCAGACTTCTTACTGCGCCGATTACCGTTTTTTATATATATAGTTTGTAATGTTTGATGTGGACAGTTTTATAGTTAATGCTGTAGAATTCTATCCTGATTTCAAGTTTCAATTCTTAAAAAAATTGTACATAATTATCCTAACTTTTCTTTTTTATTGTTCCCACCTATTTCCTCCTTTTGATTTTATAATAGTGACGTTAGGTTACCCCATTTTTCAGTTGAATCGTCCCACTTTCCATCCTCACTGGCATAGACTGGGAGAGGGGGGAGCAGGATGAGTCATAACTCTCCTGCTACAGCTCCTCCTATTGACCATAGCTTAGGCATGTAAATGAAGAATCATGGAGTGTCTGCACACAGCTCAAAAGTCAATAAGAAAAATTCAGAATCACCTGATGAACATTATGAATCTGATGAACGTGATGATATTATTCTCAAGGGAGTTAAGGCACATAGGCAGCTTATGTAAAAGAATGGTCAACCCCTTTGAGTGGAGACGATCTGAAATAGTTAATATTTCTTCCTCTCTCATACATACATAGCGTTATCCAGAAGAATCGGTGAATAATGACTTTCCACAGCTCATAGATTTATTTCTAAATATGAAAGTCCTAAGTAGATGGGGTCAGATGGGGGCTCCATCAATTCTTCCTGTGATGTCAGAATAGGATAACCTCAATCACTTTTGCCAGTTAACCCATTCTATTTAAGCCGAGAATGAGTGATATCTCCGAGAAGAATTGGTATTTAATGAATATTTTATACGGTATAATGACAGATGGGGTAATTTATCTAAAAGTGCATTTATAGTCATCCAGGTTCCCTTTGTATGGGAATTGATACTACATGTGACCTCTCCTCCTGGGAATGTGTACAGTGATCTATATCTTCTTTGTATTACAGTGTATTGCAGTTTGTTATTAGTTTTACAAGACTGAGAATGAGAAACCAATAAGGATCCTTCAATGATAAAAAATATCCGGAAATAAAATTATCATTAAAATTACTTCATTTTATTCTGGGCTTTTAAAGGGTTTTGTTCATATAAGAACTTTATTCCCTATTCACACTATTGGGTATAAATGGCTAAACACTCTACATCTGACAGCTGGAAACCCAATGACTGGCAAAATGGGGGACCACATACCCCTGACTTGCACTGCAGTGGAATTACCTTCCGGGATAGGCTGGACATAGAAGTCAACGGTTAGTAGACTAGTAGAGTGAATGTTCTCCATTGACTTCAATGGGACTCCCAGGATGGCTGGCTGGATAGTACGTCCTGGAAGACTCATTAGTCAAAGTTAATGGGGGGCATTAGGACGTAAGATTCTGTTGATCATCAGGGGTCCCAGGAGTCAGATCCCCAACAATAAAATATTACCCAAGGATAGAGGATAAATGTCCTGAATGGTAAATCCCCTTTAAGGCAGGTTTATACAAAGGTATCTATCAGATATACTAAAATATTTGACAATCCACCACCTATCTAACTCCATTGAAGCAGGTTTTGGAGACCCCTACTAATCACCACAATGGGGGAACACTAGACCTTCAAGCCATAAGACCATGGTGAGTCACAGCCATTCCACTCTATTCTAAGCCTATATCCTCCAATCTAAACATATTATAGATCTCACGAACATCCTGCTAAAAAAAAATAAAATAAGATTTTCTCATTACTTACCAGTGCCAGCAATCCAAATGAAATTCCTAAAAAAATGAGAGTACAAAGAACACTCCCAGCAAATACAAAGCCTAATATAAATGCAGATATCCTAAAAACCAATTTGCACTTCAAGAATGTTGCAATTATCTAGAATAAAATTTTTGAATCACATTGTGGAATGAATGCGCTAACAATCTGTGCCATGAGGAGCTTAGAAAAGTCAGACCAGGCAAGAGTTAAAACCTAATTCCTCCCTGCTGGCTGTATTTTATATATACTACGTCTGATGCCGTATACTGCAGCTAGAAGATGATTCTGCCGGACAAGACCTCCCGAGTTAATAAAAAACACCCATTGCGTGGTTTAGATCATCTTGACAAGTCAATATGTGCATGTGACCTTAGTTCTTTGATTTTATCTTCATCTTTTTGTCTTGCCGTCCAGCCTTCACATACATCAAATGTTGTATCTGACTGCAATTTAAGATCTCATCATTGGGTTATTGGTTCTGCAGCGGAACGTGGACTTTCGTTAATAATGGGACCTGCATCTTTTTATATGATGTTAGATGTCACCGTCAGACACATCTCGGGGGCTAAATACAACTCAGTGGTACCATGCTACTCATTATTATCACTCCGCTAGTTCTGGTATAGAAATCAATACGGAAAAATATAAAAAATGATAAAGTAAAATTCATTCAACATTGTAGTTGATGTAAATAATCTCTTGAACTAATTTTGGGGCACACATTTGACCGTATGGTTCAAATACATATATAAGGGTAATAACTTTGGATGAAAATCAAAGTGAATCACCAAATAATGATCTATCTACTAGTAGAAGAAGCACCACTGAGCAATAAGTCCCCTTAAAGGGGGGGGGCAGCATTGGAAAAAATTTGGCCGCACTTTTCAACGCGAGTCTTCTCAATTCAATATTAAATGGATATGAGCTGCAATACCAGACACTACCTGTATACTGCTTTTTTTGTAGTCATTGGGGCTTATTTACTAAGGGTCCGTGAATCGCATTTTCGTCTGACTTCCTGGCGCTTTCAGGATTTGCACCACTGGGACAGGTATATAGCAGGAGATTGCATCACACGTGATTGGATTTTGGCACACCTGCGCCGGATTTCATTCGACTGATTTGGACTGAGCACAGGATTCAAATTGTGTTGCAAGATCAACATTTACATTCAATGGGAAGAAGATGGTGAACCCTGGTGGACCAGAGCGGGGAAGCGACACATGCAAGATATCAGGCGCACAATCTTAGTGAATTGCGGCACAGTGCATTCCGCTCAGACAATGCACTTCAGGTGAACTCCGTCAGCCGGGTAAGTAAATGTGCCCTATTGTTTCCTAATCCTGGACTAAGTTTTTGAAAAGCACATTTCTTCAAGTGAAAAATGTGATATGACCAACAACATTTGGCTTAGCCCAGGATAAGAATAAGCTCATAATAGCCAACGGTATGGTTACATTTCAGGGGGTGGCCCATACTAGACAAGGGAGAGGTTACATTCTACTTCTATACGTAAAAAGTAGAAGAAAGAGTTTTGTAATCTCTATGGTAATTCATATTAACTTCCTATTGCTCCCCCACTGTTGAAATGGAATATTACACCACATTATCTCCACTACGCTCATTATGGTATTTGTGTAATACATGTATATGTCAGGTCCACCCAAGCAATAAACATTTTATGCAGATAATTTTTTAGCCAGAATCAGGGACCACCTCTATTACCCCAGCATTTATTTTAAATTTCAACCTTAGCTTTGTAGACCAGACCACAACTTCAGGGACAGTAGTTATTGGTATAAATGGCTATTTCTATTTACCATCTATAGGGATTGGGTTAAACTAAAAATTTTAGAAAAAATTGGTTCCTAGTTGACCCCTTTTAAATTAAGTGGGGGAAATTTTAGGGAGAATGGTGGTTCCAAACGTACACTAGCATTTGATCTCTGTTCTTGTGATGACTAGGATTCAAGAGGTCAGACCCTACTGACCTGATGTAGTGATGAGCAGACCCAAACAGGTTTAGAGTTCGAGCTTAGTTCAACACAGGTTAGACACAAACCACAAGGTAAATGCTCATTGGTAACACCAGACTTACCACCACCAAGTGCGTGTGCATGCGCGCCTACATTTTCCCTAGGATCGTCGCTCTATGAGACAACAGAATTTAAACACTGATCACGGGCGCTACCAGTGGGGGGTGGACCCCAATGCCAAAGACGGACTTGAAGTCATGTTTTGGATTCAGCAAACTGTACGTGCAGTGTTAGGCACAGACCTGATCATTGCGGTTCGGTTTCGCTCAACCCTTATCAGATGTTTACCCCATATCCTATAGATGGGGATTAGTGTTGTCAGTAGAAGAACCCCTTTAAGTCTCTGTAGGATATATGATCATTAAGTAGGATCAAGGACATTACAAAGAGCTTGCAATTTAAATAATAAATAGCTGTCCCACACAGAAGTGACATTGTGACAGAGACGGATCGCAAATTGTGTTTGCTTTGGATTACGTATTTTCATGGCAAGCTAAAATATTTGAACAGTGAAAAATCCTTCACATTTAAAATACAGTATCAATAAATCTCAATGAAATTCTCCATAGACTGTAAGTTTGATTATAATGCTGGACTGCTCACTGATATGTTATATATTCTCTCATAAATACACATGAAATCAATTGAATGAAATCATTCTGCTCGGGGAAGTTAATAAATAATACCGCACACAGCAGGATTATCCTATAACCAGAATCAATCTGTACAGTGTGCTTCTTGTCTGACTGCTCATTTCCTAGCACTTAATGGCTATATTTCATACGTGATTTACTAGACTGGAATTAAGACAAAATCCACTGTGCCAAAAAACCACTTATTATTAAAAAAAAATACAAGTTTTTGTTCTCTTTTGCCTTTGATTTGTAAGATATGTAAATTTTTGAGTAGATTTTAGTCATGTGCAACTTTTTTATAGAATATGTATGGCAAAGGTAAGAATCGCACCCTAGCTTTGGGGTATGAGTTTCCGTATGACCTGTGCATTTTAGCTGTCATGGTTGGGGTCCCTAGCACATATCCTATATTAGGAATGAAGATGAGTGAATCAGTCAAGTTTCAATCTAAGGAAGCTTCACCAAAGTCTTGCATAGATTTGGTTTGAAATCAGATCTGTACAAACCCATATTGCTCCAATTGTTCTGGAAAATTCTGGCATGTTGCATCGGTGCATGATGAAATCCCTGCCCTGGTTTCCCGATAAATCTGAATGGGGTTACACTGCTCTGGTTTCCAGATAAACCGCACTTGGGTAGGGCCACCGGTGTAAGCTATGGTGCAGTCTATGGTTAGTGTGCAGGCACAGGGTAGGAACGTTGGCCGTATCCAGCTTCACACCCCTCCACGACCACTTGGCATGGAGATGGCACAAGGGGGGAGATTGGTGCATTGCCAGGCCATACATTAACCCTAACCTTTATATTAACACTAGTGCAAACTCATACCCTATTTTAAAAATTTTAGTAAATTAACAAAACAAGATAAGACCTTTTAAAAAAAAAAAAAAAAAAAGTCTATGTTTTAGTGGACTGGGGGATTCTATACCAAATTCCAAGACATTTAGAGCAACAGCTGTTTGTCCGAAGCTAATCAGAAAAATTTTTGATTGGCGATGGAGTATAACATTTGTTTACTGAATCTATACATTGACGAATCGATTCTCTTTTCTGTAATTAGAACTCAAGTATTTCAGATCCTTTATTTATACAGCGCACACAGATTACACAGCGCTACACAGAGCTTACCGAATCGGTCCCTGTCCCCAATGGGGCTCACTATGTAATCAGCCTACCAGTATGTTTGTGGGAGGAAACCAAAGGACCCGGAGGAAACCCACACAAACACAGAGAGAACATACAAACTGTTTGCAAATGTTGAGCCTGGGACATGAACCCAGGTCCCCAGCACTGCAAGGCTGTAGTGCTAACCACTGAGCCACCGTGCTGCAACTTACAAAAATAATCCTTCCCTGCTCACTTATGTATTAGAACAAAAAGTGATTGTGCATCGGTAAGTGTCTCAAGGGTCATACCCCACCAATCAGAAAGCGGAATACTGCTTTATCGTATATACTCGTGTATAAGCCGAGTTTTTCAGTACAAAAAATGTGCTGAAAAACGTCCCCTCGGCTTATACACGAGTCTATTATTAAAAAAAAATACCCAGTTAAAAAAAATAAACTTAAATACTCACCCCCCGATGTCAGCGCGGCTCCCCGATGTCGGCGCGGCTTACCGATGTCCCCGATGTCAGCGCGCCCCGTCTTCTTTCTTCTCCGTGGCTCCTCTTCTGTCTTCTTTCCTCCGGCATGCACGCGGCCATGTTTTCTTCTAGCATGCGCATACTATGACGCGGCCGCTGCTGACGTCATAGTATGCGCGGCCATGAAGAAAACATGACCGCGTGCATGCCGGAAGAAAGAAGACAGAAGAGGAGCCGCGGAGAAGAAAGAAGACGGGGCGCGCTGACATCGGGGACATCAGTAAGCCGCGCCGACATCGGGGAGCCGCGCTGACATCGGAGGGTGAGTATGTAAGTTTATTTTTTTAAGGTCTGTGGGGGCAGGCTGCTGTATACTGTTAGGGGCTGCTGTATACTATTAGGGGCTGCTGTATACTATTAGGGGCTTGCTGTATACTACTAGGGGCTTGCTGTATACTACTAGGGGCTTGCTGTATACTACTGGGGGCTGCTGTATACTACTAGGGGCTGCTGTATACTACTAGGGGCTTGCTGTATACTACTAGGGGCTTGCTGTATACTACTAGGGGCTGCTGTATACTACTAGGAGCCAGCTGTATACTACTAGGGGCTTGCTGTATACTACTAGGGGCTTGCTTTATACTACTAGGGGCTTTCTGTATACTACTAGGGGCTGCTGTATACTACTAGGGGCTGCTGTATACTACTGGTGGCTGATGTATAGTACTAGGGGCTGCTGTATACTACTAGGGGCTGCTGTATACTACTGGTGGCTGATGTATAGTACTAGGGGCTTGCTGTATACTACTTGGGGCTGCTGTATACTACTTGGGGCTGCTGTATACTACTAGGGGCTGCTGTATACTACTGGTGGCTGATGTATAGTACTAGGGGCTTGCTGTATACTACTAGGGGCTGCTAAATACTACATGGGGGCTGGCAGGTTGTATACTACTGGGGGCTGGCAGGCTGTATACTACTGGGGGCTGGCAGGCTGTATACTACTGGAGGCTGGCAGGCTGTATACTACTGGGGGCTGGCAGGCTGTATACTATTGGGGGGGGGTTTGACCAATGCATTTCCCACCCTCGGCTTATACTCGAGTCAGTGGTTTTTCCCAGTTTTTGTTGGTAAAATTAGGGGTCTCGGCTTATACTCGGGTCGGCTTATACTCGAGTATATACGGTAATTAATTTCAAGCATATACTACATTTATAAAGAAAGACTATTCCACATTATTTCCAGTAAAGAATTCTCTGTTTTACATACCTCGTAATCTAAAGCATAAAAAAGTCATCTTTAGAACAAAAGTATATAAATAAATGTGTATTCAAATGATACAATAAAATCTGGATACAATGTAAAATAATACAGTTTAATTATATAAAAAACTAAGCAGCAGAGTTGTCTGTGATCACAAATTTTAACACTTTCTGTCCTGGCTGTCATAATGTTTGTGCCAATTTTCTTTAACTCCCTATTTTTTGTGAATCAATTCATAGATTTATTCAGTGAAACAACTTCAAAAGATGAATAAATAATGCCGCCCCTATGAGTATAGTGTAATGCAGGGAGATCTATGGGTGTAATGTAAAGTTCAGAACGAGCTGAACACACAAAGCAATCTGAGGTTATGATTAAAATTGAATAGAATATTGACACTTTAAATAATTTATTGTTGGATTAGTCGCATGTTAAGATCTCACCAGGAAAATTATAGGTAAAAGAGATCAGACAGAGATAAAGAATTATACCGTACTTCAAGTGAGCAATAATACTGCTATAGGAATGCCTACTCGAAGGGTATGCCTGCTTAAAATGAACCTGTAAAGTGATCTCTGCTGCCAGATATGAGATTTATGTGATTTGTAGCAGAATATCTCAGTAAATCCTGACAAAAATCTTAGGAGAAAGTGAGATTTCTGATGACTCCAACCATACACAGTAATTGGCAGTGAGATTAGTGCTAACCCCATCCTGGTTACTCCAACCATACACAGTAATTGGCAGTGAGATTAGTGCTAACCCCATCCTGGTTACTCCAACCATACACAGTAATTGGCAGTGAGATTAGTGCTAACCCCACCCACATACAGTGATTGGAAGTGAGAGACCTCATTATCCTACCCGCAAATATTGATTGGCAGTGAGAATCCCAATTATCCCTCTGACACACAGTCAGGGACAGTGAGAGTCCTGATTGCTCCACCCACATTCTGTGATTGACACTGATAGTCCAGATTACTCTGCTCACACAAAGGGATTGACAGTGAATGTCTTGATCCCCCTGTCCAAATACAATGATTAGCAGTAGAGTGCTGCTAATCCCAACCATACACAGTGATTGATAGTGATAGCCCTGATTACCCCTCCCACACACAGTGATTATGAGTGAGACCCCTTATTGATCTGCCCACCCATAGTGATTGACAGTGAGAGCCTTGATTACCCCTCCCACATACAGTAATTGACAGTGAGAGCCTTGATTACCCCTGTCCACCCACAGTGATTGACAGTGAGAATCCTGATTACTCCACCCACACACAGTGATTGACAATGAGAATCCTGATTACTCCTCCTACATATAGTGATTGACAGTGAGAGCCCTGATTACCCCTGCCCACCCACAGTGATTGACAGTGAGAATCCTGATTACTCCACCCACACACAGTGATTGACAGTGAGAATCGTGATTACTCCACCCACCCACAGTGATTGACAGTGAGAGTCCTGATTACTCCACCCACCCACAGTGATTGACCGTGAGAGTCCTAATTACCTCGCCCACACACAGTGATAGACAGTGAGAGTCCTGATTACTCCACCCACACACAGTGATTGACAGTGAGAATCGTGATTACTCCACCCAACCACAGTGATTGACAGTGAGAGTCCTGATTACTCCACCCACCCACAGTGATTGACCGTGAGAGTCCTAATTACCTCGCCCACAAACAGTGATAGACAGTGAGAGTCCTGATTACTCCACCCACTCACAGTGATTGACAGTGAGAGTCCTGACTACATCATAAAAATCAGGACTCTCCCTTTCAACTCTGTGGATGGGAGGAGAAACCAGGACTAATCACCAAGTGGGGGCGGTGAAATGAAGACTCTTCTTTTCTCTTCTAGGAGTCCTGTCTTGATTTTCTCAGATTTGAACTCCAAACTCCTGCTCCAAACCATATAATACATAGCAGAACTCAGCTTTTCCCCCTTTATCTTGCTATCGTACAGGTGGAAGCACTTGTATACACTTGTAGGCATAGGGGTATAGGGGCAACTCTGCACTTTAGCAATTACTAAGTTGTAAAGGTTCTTGAATCAATGTTCTTTCTCCCATTTTTTAAGTTTTTAAATGTTTTTATTTTTGTATATTGATGAAATAATAAAATTTATCTTGTTTGCACATCCGCTTTCCCTCTCTTTTCTAAAGTATCATTATTTGGATGTGTTATTTGTCTATTGCATTATTTTCCCCTCTCAAATCTTGCTTGGTTCTTGAATCAATGTATTGGTGGAACAGATCAAATTGGAGTATATTAACGCAAGTATTGTAAGATCTTGCTTCCCAACAACCCTGAACTCCATCCCATAAATCTATCTCACACTAAGGTCATGTTTAAGTGTAAGTAAGAGTTATCCTTTAGTTTAAAAAAAGCTATAAAGTGTAATGAAGCTTATAATGCCGTAGCTTTTGCCACAGTAAATTTCAATGACCTACTATAAATCCAGCATGGCAGACGTCTACAGTGCACAACCTACGGGATATTAAATAATACTGTTTTAGATCAAGTTGTCCGAATGTGGCATATATCTATAACTAATAAAAAAAAGAGACTGATAAAAATAATGTCATCAGTAAAATTACGGACAATGGTTAAACGTAATTCCCTTTGTCTTATTTGAGAAATTGCAGCGAAGTTTGACTTTATTAAGAATGTAAATGATCAGATTATGTAAGGAAAATGTCAAAATTAGCTTAAAACTTAATAAAACTTTATTTGACGCTGTGTTTTGTTCCCAATCTTAGAACAAAATGGAAAGAGATGGAATTTTATGTATGGTGGTATAATTTATATAAATGCTAAGAAACTTAAAAGCAAGTCATTAAAATATGGAGAATTTTAGGGAATTATTGAAAAATGTAAAAGCAAATGCAACCCCGCCATCCCTTAGGTAAAAAAACAAATACTGTCTACATAATAAACACCACAGTCCCATGTATGAAAGCAATGAGAACTGTGGTCAAATAATCTCGTCATGTGACAACACGATCCCTGTGAGCTAGAAACTTTAAATGGATGGTCCGGTTTCATTAATTTTTACACATTGGGCTCCAGGTGGTCTAAAAAGTAACAAGTACCTTGGTCCATACCACCGATCCAGAGCAAGGCAACTGAATATTCTTGGACGATGTTGGATGGGTTGTCTCAACATCGTTGTGTTGACTCTGAGCTTAATACAAGCTAATACGGGTAGTAGCTATTTAGTGAAGTCGGCACTCATGTCTTCGTTTAGCCTCTATATACCAACAAAGGCCAGTTGTAATGGGTGGAGACCCAGACGGACAGACAGAGAAAAGAATAACTCTTTAATGTTGCTAAACCTGGAGCCTGCAGTCCAAAAACTTTTGAAATCAGACCCTTTACCCTTAAATTGTAATTGGTTGCCTACATTCAGTTCGGTTAATTTATTTGGATTGGGGCAGGTACAATCTAGTTCTTTTTTCTGTATAAGAAGTTCCTGCTTCTCCCTTTAGATACAGAAGAATAGGCAGTCTAAACCTTAAGGGCGCTAACCACTGGTCGGACCATTTTATGGGAACCTGTATTCTTTTCAGCTAAAGGAGCTGCAGACCATGCCCGGATTTGGATCTACCTTGAAACATCTACCCTACAAAGGGCTATATGTACAACAGCCAAGTGGGCTTATGATGAGCACCCCATTGCGGACTGTTCTTCTATATTTCCATTCTTTACTGACGATATTACCCAAGGCGTTGCCCTCTGTTTTGTTGATTTTTGTCTTTTCCTACTCTCCCTTTAGATGACAGAGCTAGTGATGACCAATCACAATTGAGAAATTTTGACACCTGACAGCTGTAGTATGGCTTGGTTTCGAGTCTAGCATTTAAATTCTAAAAAAAGAACATGTTATCAGGTTACTAATTGTTACAAAAATGGTTAAAACTGATCAATGTTGACCCAATACCATGCAGTGGCAAAGCAGTATCTTTCAGTTCTAATGTGAGACTAGATATGAAACAAGGCAAATTAGTACAAGAACTGCTGACTATCAAGTCACAGCAGGTCCGGTTGTGGCTCTAGAACAGCCAACTAACCATTGTCGTAATCGCTGCAGAAGAAAGCATCTCAAACTCAAGCTGAGCCAAACCAAGTTGAATGATACCATGCAATTAAAAGTGGGTGTAGATACTAAATTAATGTGACCTTAGTGCATAACTCATTCATATTTGAGGTTTAAAGAAGACAATAGCTCATAATTTTTTTCTTGAAAAAGGTTCTAATAAACTTCCTTAAATGTTCCCAAGCACTAATATATAGGACTGAAGAAGGGCTGTGCATAGGTAATAAAAAATATCTCTATTTACCCTGATGTCACCCTTTACAAAAAATTTGCATTTGATGTACAGTACTCAATATATTAGCCTGACCTACTAAGAGGTATCGCACATGTTTAATAATGGATGCTTCTTATCTATGTTGTATCCCATTGGGGTAGAATGACGCTGAAAGGGGGAATATGATTAAAAATAAATGAAAAAAACTCATCTCTGGGGTCAATATCATCATGGATTAAAGAGCATAAAAAATATCAAATTTGACCAGAAGAAGAACATACAAGCTCTTGGCATACATTGCTCATTGGATCTGTATTATCTGCAGGGCAGCAGTGCAGTCACTGGGAACGGGCCCATCCCTTTAAATAACTTCATCAGTACAGGCCAGTGTCTATTTCATATTCATGAAGAGAAATGGACTCCATGAGCTGGAAATTGACCGGATATAATGGACTTGAATGACCCTTCTCTGTCTACTACATTGACATGAGGCTTTATTTGCTTCATTACATGAGTAGAGACAAGAGTCCCTGTGCACCCACTTCACACTGGCCGATGAGCAAATAAACACTGGCATTAAACTGGTTGCAATGGCTTTTCAAGGTCACTGTCAAATTCACTTAACTTCCATGTCAAAAATCTGAAGCCGAGTTTTCAATATTTATTGAAGCTTTATTGCTGAGGATTAGGTGACATTACTTTTCACAGTCGAACGGCACGCTGTTTCTTGGCTCCCTCTGATAATTTGTTACAAACTAGATCTCTCCACTGCTCGAAATGCAAAGATATTCAGAAATTTGCTGATGTTGATGTAGCAAGATATATGAAAATGACCTTAAAATATTGATTAAAGGGTGACCCCAATTTAATGAGCATGTACAAGCGTCGGATCAATGCTTTGACTTGGCTCTAGTTGGATTTTTTTGCATAATGGTTAGGTTTTTGAATTGAAACTTATTCACTGCAAATATAAGTCCAACAAACCTAGTTTGGTTATTTACCATCCTAAATCTAGTCCTGCTGAACTAAATGGACATATAGGGGCACATTTACTTACCCGGTCTGGAGAAATCCTGAAAGTGCATTGTCTGACAATAATGCATTGTGGTGCTATTCAAGAAGATCGTGCGCCCGATATCCTGCATGTGTCGCTTCCCCGATCAGGTCTGCCGGAGTTCACCATCTGCCTCCCGATGTATGTAAGTATGTAAGTGCATGGCTTGTGACACAATTTTTAAGTTAAATCCTGCGGTTTGTCCGAATCGGTCTGATCGTCCAACGACCACCTTCCCACGATTTGTGTCGCATGAAATCCAGCATGATTGCGACTAAATCCGATCCCATGCGACACAATCGCCTACTAAATAACTGTACCAGTGGCCTGATCCCCTAAAACATTGGAAAACCCGACGGACATGCGGCCGCGGTACCCTTAGTAAATAAGCCCCAATGTCATTAGCAATATTACAGGAACTTCAATCTATCTTTTTTCATAGAGAGGACCTACCACCACTACTGAAAGTAATTGGAAGTTTGACTAAGACTAAGGTTAGGTCAACAATATCATACACCAACAAATAAAATGTTTAAAGAAACCACCGTGTTTGGGTGAGTGCTATGATCTCCTCATTACTCAGTATTTATCAAGCACAGTTTCTTAGATTGCATAGTGGTTATTCTTGGTATTGCAACCCAGTCGTATTTACTTGACTTGCAATGTGGACAATTAATAAGACATTGTTACCCGAATATTTCCGATTTGCGCCGATTTTCCCTGTATTGCCCGCATCGGCGCTGGCATGCACGCAACGGAAATCGGAGGGCGTGGCCAAACGAAAACCCGACGGATTCGGAAAGACCGCCGCATTAAAAAAAAAATAGTGTTGCGGGACTCGCACTTACCTTCACCAGGAATCGGCTGCTGAACTTCAGTACATTCCGGCGGGCCTCGGCGGACTTCAGCGCAGCAGCGCCACCTCGTGGACATCGGAGGAACTACCTTAGTGAATTCCGGCCGGACCCGAATTCACAGCAGAGAACGCACCGCTGGATCGCGAATGGACCGGGTAAGTAAATCTGCCCCATTATGGGCTTGTGAAGTAGAAGTAGTCCTCAGCATTATAATTGAGGTTGTATGGACACAAACTGGATGTGTTTTGAAAATGTTTTTGTCCCTTAAATTAGAAACATAGTAGTGCCCATAAAAAGCCATTGATGTGGTAGTTATCGTTGTGGTCATTTCGGATTTGAAGGACTCACATTATCTGTTACAGGACAACCAGAATAATATGTTGGGTCAAAAACATGTTTGTACATGTATTTAGAGGTTGGGTTGGCAGTAAATTTTTATACTTTAGCGTAAGATGTAAAATCAGGTAGGAATGGCATGGCTCCATATTGTACTTTTCCCAAGCAACAGCACCATCGAATGGATCAAAGAAAACGGTAACATTCTTCCATGTTGTATTTTTTTTCTTTGAAACATCTTCTATATATTTTAGTGCTGGTAATTCACAGCCAGAGGCGATATGAACCGAGCATCACAAACCAAGGCATAGCTTTGGAAATTATGCAAATTGCCTCCTTTCATGTCAGTGTCAGTTTGCATCAATATGTCAGGGTACTGGGTGCCAATTTTTGTTCTGCTTGCTCCGATGCATACTATACTAGAGGTAATGGAGACCTCGTCGCTTGTAAAATCGAGCCTTCTACCACACAACTCAGAGATAGACATAGGAGATTGAAAAAGAGTCAAAAAATAAGTTGGTGCCATATTCAAATGAGACACAACCTCATTTGCATGTCTATCACAGGCATTTATCACTCTTTTAAGGCTATTGAAATGTTTACACCTGCTCCGTGAATATCTGTCAGGCAAAAGAAATGAGATTTGAAAACATCAGTGGGAATGTACATTCTTTTTAGGTTTGCTTTGCTCTTGAATTTTCATGAATTGTTTAGGGATCATATCGGTATAAAGTAGTCTAATAAAACCTTACATGTCAGGAGTTAATATTATAGGAGTCCAAGCCACAAAACAGGGCCACCTAGTGGAGTAAACATTTTTGACTCATATTTATGTAAACTAAGTTTTTGTGCCATATTGGTTTTATAACTACCATGTCTTATGTCCAACGTTGTGCCCGTTCAGATAAGACAAAAAGACACAAAAATATAAGTAGTTAGTTAGTTATTGTGTTTGACACCTCATGGACTTGTTTGTCTATATGATCCACTTTAAAGACTTACCCCTATGTTCAGTTCACACTGTGCAGTTTTAATCAGGGGCACGGCAGCGCCAAGGGAGTTAAGTACTGCTTCATTTCTTTTACTGCACCATCAGCCCACCAGTAAAGTTTTCATTAATTTTGGACAACCTCTTAGGCCTGTCATGGCCACACTCCATGCAGTGAGCTGGAGACATCTTATGAAACTCATGCATGCACGTTAGAATCTTCTTTCTGCAGCCGGCTCTTGTAGTACAGGCGGAACCACGAAAGCCTCCCAGAGTGGGAGAATGAATGAATTCAAAGATGCCGACACCAAGAGGGGTTCAAATGACGTATGCTTGTAAACATCAGGCAAATTAGCATATTGTTTTATTTTTTTTAGAAATCGGAAGCATTCCGGGATTTTAAAAGCATGGTATGACAAAGAGGACAAAGAAACACACATATAAGTGTAAGTAGCCTACCATCAGTGATTCTGATTGTAGACTTCCTTTGATGATCTTTTGAGGGTCTTGGAAAAAACCTTGTATACACACGGCATATTATGTGAGGATTTTAGGACTTGAGGTCCTTCTCTTTATTATCTCTTCAGGGCAGTTTCTAATTTGGTGGGAAGTTTATGGGAACCTAAACCACCTAGAACCTTGGACTGCCACCCAAATTTGTCTAAATAATAATCAGTTCTGTGCACATTACAGGCCAAAATGTGTAACTTCTCTTACAACTCTTCATCAATTCCCTTTTCAAACACATAACATATTAAAGGAGTTGTCCAAGTTAATTTAAAAATCTAGAGGTGGCCTAGGGGGTGGGGCTGTAAAAAAATAAACTTATACTTACCTTCTCTGGTACTTCTGTTGTCCCACACCGCCGCCTATCGGTATTCAAGTTTATTAAAAAATCTAGAGAGGGTCTGGGGGAGGGGGGCTTTAAAAAAAATTGTACTTACATTCTCCAGCACTGCCGGTGTTACATGTCGCTAGCCATCAGTTTGTTCGGCTCCCACACCTTCCGCCCTTTGGCACACTCACCTGTGTCCTGTCCCAGCGCTTGATACAGCATTCGTTTTAGGGGATGAGTGGTCATGGCAGGTGAAGGTTCTCATAGCCAAGCATGCCTGCCCCTCTAAACAAACAGGCTACAGCACCGATGGTTGGCTGAGTGGCAATGTTAAAGAAGGTAAGTACAATTTCTTTTAAAGCCCCTTCTCCACATACCACCTCTAGATTTTTTGATAAACTTGAACAACCCCTTCAACTGTAAAGGTATAATTCCATAAGACTGTACATTCTGTATATTATCTTTTATTTAATATTTGACGTAGGTTTCGCTGATGGATCCATACCTCGTTATCATTATACTGTATATAACCACTGTGGCCCCACCTGCAGTATCTACGTCTCTGTACTGTATATTACTTGCTACTACGGAAGTACCTGTGTGTCACCAGTGAAGTAGACAAGTCTCATTATCCTGAAGTCCCAGTTCTGCGCTTTATTTGTTACCAAGTGTTATCATGGCATGATTCTCTGCGAATCCCTGGGCAGTCGGGGATGAGCAGCGAATAGGTAGTGTATCACACCTGATTACCCTCTTCACATCTGCTTTCTTTCTGCCTGTTCTATCTGAAGGACAAATTGTGCATGCATCCAAGACACTAATAGCAACGCGCAAGCAAAATATATAGCGACACCGAGCAGAACCTTGCAGAACGCGGGAGAGCGCACTCCACAATTTCCAGGGAACACCTCCTATTACTTCCAGTAACAAAAGACACAGCTGCAGGGAGCCAATTAGGGTTGTCGGCCGTCCAAATGTTTGTGACTGAAAGCAGCCTCTCGCTAATGTCTCCAAGGGTCACAAGTAATAACCCTGTCATGTAGCTCGCAGTCCAAATACCAGCCACTCATCAGCCTATAGTGAAGATTAATATGGGACTTTCAGAAACAAAACAACACCTCTGGTGAAGGAGACCGGTTGGGTTTACGCAGAGCAAGGTGGAAAATAACCTCATATATCACAGACAAAGACTGTGCAGAAATTAGGGCAGCGCTTCCAAATATTCACAACTTCAGAAGTAGGCCATTTTTTTTATAAGAAGCGTGAGCCTGACTGCAGATGTAGCGGGAGTGAATTTGTTAGGTGTAGGGAAAATGAGTTTGTCAGATGTAGCAGAATTGAGATTGTATTTTGGCGTATTGTTTGGTTTAAACATTGGAAAATATATTATGTCACTTTACAAAATTTGGTAGAGGATAACAATTTGATCGTTGACGGTCCAATCAGTCACAGGAACAGACCACCAGTGATCTAGGGAACGGGGGTCTTATTCTCACTAATAGATGGAGCACAGCAGTTGGGTATACCAGAGCGCAGTGCTCAGACATTTTCAACACTCACGTAGTTGAATGGAGCAATAAGACTTAAAGGTTTTTTCCCTATCAATTAAGTTGGGGCCTATTGACAGGATTGAATAGTGCCTAACTTACAAATCAGTGTGGATCTCAATGATGAGACCCCCACAGATCACGTGAACTGGGGGGCCGATGGGGTCTGAGGTACCCATGCTCGGCAATTTTCGCCATCGCTATAGAGATGAATGGAGCAGAATGGACATGCTGGGCCATCTGCTTCATTCATCTCCGGGAGCAATGAGGGGCCTGATGGAGGTACTTCAGAGTGCGTCGGACCCCGTTCGCGTGATCTGTGGAGATCTCATCATTGAGTCCCCCACCGATCTGCAAATTAGCCACTATCCTATGCATAGGGCCTAACTTGATTGGAAGGAAGACTTCTTTAAGCTCGAACTGTCATTCCACCTATTAGTGAGAATGGACCCATGTTCTACAGATCACTGTGAGTCTGTGCTCATGATCAGTGTGAGTCCCAGTTGTAAGACCCTCAAAGATCAGATCATTATTCCCTTTCCATAACATGTCAGCATGATACGATTCTAATAATGAAACTGTTTTATTATCCCCTCATTCTCCCATGTAGCACGTTACCCACAGCAAGTATACAGTATCATACTCCATCATACACATCCATAATCAGCTCAGCCCAAGATACTTGTGTAATTATTGGAGAGATTTGCTGGAAAAAAACCATCTAGCACCAACTTATCTCCAGAGAACAAAATGTCTCAACTGTATGTCCACCATCTTCTGCTATCATGGAGTAGGATATTTGGGAGACCCCATGTTAGATGATCAGCTAAATCAAATGAAATGATCAATTTTGGCTGAATTGAATCTGTTGTACATTGTTGAACCCATCACACACACATGAAGAAGACCTTTATCCATCTACTCCAACTGTTGGAATCACCTACAAAGTGTATCTCTATTGGTTCTAATTGAGTTAGAATTATTTCTGTAGCCCGCCCCCCACCACCACCATACAGGGCTATTAGTTCTGTTGTGAATTGTGAAAAGTATCTTAGGTGCAAAGAGTTGGAGTTGGTGGAAATGGTGACAGGTGGCCCTACAGTAGGTTCTTTAGATGGTTGGTTCTATTGCATCTCCATTTGTTTCACAGCAATATATTTATATCACAATTGAATATAGACATCTAGGTTTTGTTTAGTAGAAACTCTCATAGTTCCAATGTCCATGACCTCTAGTCTTATTTTTCAGCCAATGGACGGAAAGGAACACAACAGGGATCAGATTTGCTGTGAATATATTGAGAGCTCTCATTGGCTCCAGTTTGTGCTTTTCCGCATAAGGATGGTTATTCGCACTATCCTGGGATATAACAAAAATTTGATACATTCTCTGTTTAGAAGTTGAGTAAACAGATGATGCTTTGAAATCCATAGAAACAGAATTAATTTCCATTGGAATAAAATTGGGGACTAGGATAATAGAGGGTTATTAAAATTTACTTAATTTAAAAACCCACAAAAACCTGTAGAGTTTGTCACTTGGTTTTGTAGTGAAATCTTTTCACACAGTGTTACCGTACAATAGTTTCTTCCCCGTATACAATTTGTAGAAGAAAAATGACTACACAAAGCCCTGAATGGGAATTAGAGCGTCAATGGTGTTTGCTTTGTGAATCCTATAATTGTAGTAGCGAGATATTTGCTGTAATTACATGAACTGTGAGTTACATGTAAATTACATACAGGAGAGATGTCTGCATGTGACTAGTGTTCCCCGATGCAGCAATTAGTACTAAGGCTTATTCAATCCAGATACAATGTAAAACACATAGATCCGTGATTTTATCCCAGGTTTGTCGGATATAACGCAGATATGTTATTCTGGTTCTATTATCTTGGGACATCTGTAATGACTGTGATGACGTCATTAATCATATGTCATTGTCGTTGTCTTACCGATTATGGCAAGGGCCAATGACTAAGACACTGATTGTCTATTCGGTGCTTGATAGGTGGGGGTCCGACCATCACCGATAAGAAACAGTAAGCACTATGTCCCCTTAATTGTTTACGTAGTTGGGTATTTGTAGAGACCAAAGTTTTTCATGCTGGTTTTGATGTCCCCTGCATCTCAGGAGGTTAAGGCCTAATTTTTTAAGGAGGCACATGACAAACACCAGCTATAAATTATGATAAGTCTAGATCTAGACTATGCCCTCATCTCACCACCAACTTCTCACAAACTGCGTTTCAAAATTCACAAACCAATGATTTTCAATTTGTTATGTAAGGTAATGATAAATTTCTCTCTATGGGCCATAGAATTGCTCTATAACCTGTACTAGAACCATGGAATTGCACATTTTCAAGGCTCCTAGTCATGATAAATACCCCCTATGTCAATATGTGTCTACCAGGCATTTCAGTCTTAATTATTGGTCCGGTTGAGCGTTTGCAAAAGTAAACCTTACACTCAGAAGACCACCATATACAGGCAGTCCCCGGGTTACGTACAAGATAGGGTCCGGAGGTTTGTTATTAAGTTGAATTTGTATGTAAGTCGAAACTGTATATTTAATAATTGTAGATCCAGACAAAAAAATTGTTGGCCCCAGTGATAATTGGAGTTTAAACATTTTTTTACTGTAATGGTACCAAGGATTATCAATAAAGCTTCATTACAGACACCTTACAGCTGATTATTGCAATCTGGGACTATAGTAAAGCATTCAGAAAGCTTCACCAGAGGTCAGAAGGGTCTGTCTGTAACTATGGGTTGTCTGTAAGTCGGGTGTCCTTAAGTAGGGGACCGCCTGTACTGTAAACCTTACAGTCAAAAGACCACAATACACAGTAAACCTTACAGTCAGAAGACCACCATATACAGTAAACATTACAGTCAGACCACCATATAAGGTAAACAAAACGGTCAGAAAACCACCAAATAGGGTTTGTTAGGTGGTTAGTCATTCCTGCCAAAACTGAGAAGTTTAGATGAAATAATTAGATGAAAAGCTACTATCATTTGTGCTGTCAATGTTCAATTCTCCTACAGCACTCCTGCAGGTGGAATTAAGTATTACATGGTATCTAATGAAATTATAGAGCAGACTATATAATGCCAGGTCCCCCAGACACACTCTCTTTACCTGAACCTGATTAATGGCTTCAGTTAAGCAATTGCTTGGGTAAATATTACAGTCAACTGACTACCATGTACAGTACATTAGATAATGGCCCATCCTTGACATTTGAGCGATGTAGCTGCCAAAATGATAATTACTGTGGAGATTCCCACGAATATTAGAAGAAAACTATTGTCATTTGTGCTGCAAGAGTTCAAGTCCCCTGCAACACTCCTGCAGGTCAAATAAAGTATTACATAGTGCCTAATGAATTGATAGAGGAGTCATTAGAATGCCTGGTCCTCCGGAGGCACAGAAGCTCTCCATTGCCGATCCTGGTCGATGCGTCTAGAACACGGTCCTTGCCATACAATAAATAAATGATGTAAATGAGTAATAACCAATCAAATTCTTCATCTCTGAGTTATATGGTTTTTCTGGGTTAATAGAAGCTACTCGGCAGAAAATGGATTTGTTTTTCTGGCTCTATTCTCTACCACTACATCTACCACTAGAGGCAACTGAAATCATCTGATCAGTGGGGGACCTAATTGACTGACCACCACCAATTTAAGATTAATGACCCTTAAACAACACACTTCAGTCCATGTCTTTTGTGGTTCCATCTTGTAGCATATTATTAGGAAATGAGAATATGCAGTTACAGTGTAATAGGGACTAATCTCTTATAAATAAGGGATGAAGCCAATATTGAGACTTCCTATCTGCTTCGACAATAGAGAGATCAGGGAATTGTTTCCTTTCATAAACTTTTGTTGTTTTTTTTCCCTTTACTATAAAATATAAATCAAAGTTATTATTAAAGCATAAATGTTTGTAGCCTTGGGAGGTAATAAGATTGCTTGAACAGAATGGGACAGATGATTTTATGTGTGTATTGGGGAATTGGGACCACGCTATGGAATGGATACTGGCTGATCGTAATGGAGACATATGGTATATTAAATACATATATTACACGTCTGTGACATGGATTACACATGCTTAAAAGACAGCTTCCATCAGAATTTCTGATAGTAGATTGCCCAAACTTATTTGGCTCTTCCATTTTCGAGTTGGTGGAATCATGTTTCTTAACTTCTGGAACAGCAGCATTGGTTTGCATCCTCTACAAGAAAAGTAGAGAATTCAGTAGGGCATCTGACGTCACCAGAGTGCCCCTTGTATCTGTCGTTTAATAAAATATGCACACTACCATTCTCGCAAGTTTAGCCTGGTCCCGCCCACTGATCTGGAGTGAATGGTGCACATTTACTAACCCATCCTGACGCGTTCCTGAAAGTGCATTGTCTGACGCGATTCACGACGATCGTGCACCAGATATCCTGCATGTGTTGCTTCCCCGCTCAGGTCCGCCGGAGTTCACCTTCTTCTTCTGCATGTAAGTGCATTGGATGCGGCACAATGTGAATGTTAAATCCCATGCTCAGTCCAAATGAGTCCGTTTGTCCGACGGCACGCCCCCTGATTTCTGTCACATGTAATCCAGTGCACCTGCTCCAAAATCTGATCACAAGCGACACAATCCGCAGTTAAACGTTGCAAAATAAGACGAAAGTGCGGACGCGGACCCTTAGTAAATAAGCCAAAATGGCTGTAAAAATTACATAAAGAATCTGTGCTGACCCATATTTCCTATACATCCCAGAATCCAGTGGGACAGTCCTGGATTTCAGGTGCTGTCCCACCATCCAACCATAACTTGATTCCCACTCCATCCTAAGCCTGTGTTCAAAGGGGGGATGCATGATTTAGAACATGGGTTCTATGGCTAAACCAATTTTTCATCTACTTAAATTTTACTATCGCTAGTAGACCCAGAGCCCAAAACCTCTTCAATGATCATGAAGTGATGACATATCCTTGAGATATCAGAATGTAAAATCCCTTCGAATCCTGGGCTGGAGACCACATAACAGCCATATAGTCATAGTCTTTACTCCCAGGTCTGCAGCAGTATTCAGGGTCAGTTTGATAACCTACAGCCGACCATACTTGGTTGAACTTGATGGACAAGTGTCTTTTTTCAACCGTATAAACTATGATTACTATGATAAAGTAACCTATTGGGTGAGATATCCATATTGATTTCTGTGCAGAAGTTTTCTGCATAAGCCGTTGTCCGGGGACTGAACAAGCCAACTTTTTATTCTTTTTAATAAGACATAACCCCTTAAAGTGACGACCCATCTGCTTTTTGTGAAGAACACGGGAGACTGTCATTAGTGTCATTAAATAGTAACATAATGGTGTTTACAAGCCAGAAGAAACCGGATTATATTTGTCCTTAATATTACCTTACGTGCCACATTCCCGTTATTAATATGAGAGCAAGAGACCGAACTGCAATAGAAGAAGCATTAACCACGAGTAACAATATCCCTCGCCTACTGACGCTGCCATCAACATAATTACATACTTACAGCCCGAAAAAAAAAAAAATTTGGTGGAATGAAATAAATCCAACAAAATTAGGTTTATTAATCCGGGCTGGAAATGAGAATGTGTCCAGGTGGTGAGGGGTTAATCAAGCCATAATTCATTATTAAAGCATGGCAGAGTACATTATTAATATTAGGCTCATTAATCATTTATTTATTCTAGTCGAGCATGGTCTGCAAAGCAGAAATTCACCAGGAAGAGAGAAGACATGTACCAGAGCCGTATGTGCACTGCAGCTAAATTTAAAGGGGTTTATGGAAAAGGACATCCTTAGGTTAGGTTAATAATGTGTGATCCCTGGAGGCCTGACCTATGAGACCCCCACCGTGATTAGCAGGGCTGAATGTACCGTCATGTGGTTGTGCCTTGATAAACACTCATGAGGTCACATACTGCTGTCCCCATCCATAGATGTGCTAAATTTTCACCAATCTCTTCTAAGGATAAACCTTCAATTTAATTTTACAGAAATCCCCTGAGAGCATTCAGACTGTCATGTTCAGGCTGCATGTCGTCCAAATTTCACAGACTGAATGGAAATATAGATGTAGACGGGCTTGTTTTGTCATTCACACTTCTAGGCCGATCATATTTCCTGGACTGAACACTGTGTGGAACCTGAACTAATCTCCCAGAGTATGCAACCTTTACTCTCAGCAGCATAGTCAACTATGATACTAAGATTCACTCCCTACCTGTGGGACTACTTTCCCATTGTGTGGAACCTTTACTCTCAGCAGCATAGTCATCTATGATACTAAGATTCACTACCTACCTGCAGGACTACTCTCCCATTGTGTGGGACCTTTACTCTCAGCAGCATAGTCATCTATGGTGTTATGAGTCATTGCCCCCCTGCATGACTACTCTCTTAGTGTATTGGAACTTTTCTCAAAGCAGCATAGTCACCTATGACACCTGGAGTCACTACTTACCTGTGAGACTACTTACCCATTGTTTGTGACCTTTACTCTCAGCAGCATAGCCACCAATGGTACTAGGAGTAGCTGCCTACCTGCAGGACTTCTCTTCCATTTACTCTTAACATCATAGTCATCTATGAAATTAGGAGTCCCTACCTCCCATGGTACTACTCCTCCATTGTGTAGGACCTTTACTCTCAGCAGCATAGTCATCTTTGATGCCATGAGTCATTTATTCCCTATGTGACTACTCTCTAAGTATGGTGGACCTTAACTCAAAGCAGAATAGTCACCTAAGATACCTGGAGTCACTACTTACCTGTGTGACTACTCACTCATTGTTTGTGACCTTTACTCTCAGCAGCATAGCCACCTATGGTACTAGGAGTAGCTGCCTACCTGCAGGACTACTCTCCCATTGCACTGGACCTTTACTCTTAACAGCATAGTCTAATATGATATTAGGAGTCCCTACCAACCCATGGTACTAGTCTCCCATTGGGTGGGAACTTTACTCTCAGCAGGACAGTCATCTTTGATACTGGATATCATTACCTCCCATAATGCACTCATGCTTTCAGTACAGGACTGCAGTCCCACAGGGAGGAGATGACTCCTTGCATCATAGATGACTATGCTGCTGGGAGTAAAGATCCCACACAGAGTTTAGTGTAAGAAATATGTATGAATTGTAGTTACATTTCACAGTGTTTATTTGGGCCAATATACGGCACATATTTCATGGACTGAACATGTCTAAAAATGTCTAAAGAGAAACTATACAATTAAAATATAAATGGTAAACTCAGCTCTGCTACATCTAGGAGTAGCATAGTGATAGTAAAACCCTTTCAAGTAATTTCATTATCATTTTAATCAAAGCCTAAGTGGAGAACTTAATGAAGACAACAGCATTTACAGAAAAAAAAAAGTTTGAAAAAATTAGGAAACAAAATCCCTCCTCTGTGGCATGTGACCTTCATCTGACTCTCATGTAATTAGTTGCTAAAATAAATCACTCTCCTCATAATATGCAAAACTACCACTAAAAACTGTCATTGAACCTCATTTAATTATACAATACACCAGATACCAACGACATATTAAGAAGAGGCAGAAATATGGTCTGTGCCTATGAAACTAAATTGGGTACATTGTTCTATATTTCTGTGATTTGTATTCAAGGTTGAACGGTAGAACAAGGTCAGAGTGATAGGATGCAAGGAGGAAGGAAAGATGGAAGAACAACAACATGGAGAAACAAAGACCCGCTGGAGAAGGGAGACGCAAGTAGATAGATAAAAGATAGATAGATAGATAGATGATAGATAGATAGATAGATAGATAGATAGATAGATAGATAGTAGATAGATAGATAGATAGATAGATAGATAGATGATAGATAGATAGATAGATAGATAGATAGATAGTAGATAGATAGATAGATAGATAGATAGATAGATAGATAGATAGATGATAGATAGATAGATAGATAGATAGATAGATAGATAGATAGATAGATCATATAAAGATGAAAGTAGAGAAAGATAGATTTGGGATACATAGATATATGATAGATAGATGATAGATAGATAGATAGATAGATAGATAGATAGATAGATAGATAGATAGATGATAGATGGATAGATAGATAGATAGATAGATAGATAGATAGATAGATAGATGGATAGATAGATAGATAGATGATAGATGGATAGATAGATAGATAGATGATAGATAGATAGATGATAGATACTGTAGATACAGTAGATGATAGACAGATGGTCTACAGGTGGTAGACAGGTGGACTAGTAGATATATGATAGATCGTTGGCTTGATACTAGAAAAGTGTAGCAAAAAAGGTTAATAAAACTTGTAGAGAAAGGCAGAAAAAAGCAAGAAAAACCAATAGATAATATAGATAGAGATTTATCTGATTCGGGATCTCCCAAAGGTAACCCCTTTATGAAGATCCTAGGTCCTGCTTGTCTATCCCTTAGAACAGTGGTGGCAAACCTATGGCACGGGTGCCAGAGGTGGCACTCTGAGCCCTCTCAGTGGGCACTCAGGTTGTTGCCCCAGCACAGAATTAACCAGACAGGACTTGAGGGATCCTCCTGCAGGCCCAGGTATCCCAGGACGTGAAGCATCTTGGTCTACCTGAGACGGCAGGAAGAGAAGGTGAGGACATGGTCAGATTAACATTGGAGCCATTGAAGCTCCTGCTCTTGGCCCCACAATTTTTCATGTTCAGGGAAGCTCCAATGGCAATCTGAATTTTCCCACCTTCTGTCAACAATATTGGTGTCCTCAGAATTGCCGTGTTGGCACTTTGCAATAAATAAGAGGGTCCAGTTTGTATTTTGGCCACTCGGTCTTTAAAAGGTCCGCCATCACTGCCTTAGAACACTTTACTATAACCTGGCTGCATGTGGAACGGGAGCCAATCATATGACACAGTCTTAAATTTGAATAATGTTGGAAGTCTCAAAACGGAGGCCAGGTCTTATCTTCAGAATAGAAGCCATACATGAGTTCCTTGGTTCTCCAAACTCTTACAATGCAACTCCATACCTTTGAGTGATCCATCATTTCATAATAGGACATTACATCCAATGTATCATAATCAACCATAAGTCTAAAAGTATAGATAATAAATTAAAGATTAAACTCATTAGAGCAAAAAGTTACAATCGATCAGGACTAATTTAGGTGTATTTTCCCCAATTATACAAGGAAAATAATTCAATAAGAGGGAGTGATAAAACAATGAGCCTCCGTGTACTGTATGTATCAGCCGAGGTATTGATTTGAAAATGAGATCTGACCTTGACAATGAAGGAGTAAATTGAACATTAGCGCAGTCACTTTTAATTTCCCAAAGCGCGGAAAAATGAAAGGCTTGAGTTTTATTGAGGCTGGGTTAAGATCACAGTTGCCCTTGAACATAAAAGCCCATTTAAATGTGAATGAAAAGAAGAATACCTGATGCTTGTAATGTTCAGTCAAATACTTATGGAAGCTACAGATCGAAAGGGTCAGGGCCAAAATGAGGAGGTGACAGAAACATCTAGAAAAGTTGGAAGGTTCTAGAGATGGGGGCAGGGCCTGGAGGAGTGTAGACTGAAGTTTCAATCTTAGATTTGCAGTCTAAAGATTGAATATAATAAACAGAAGTAAAAAAAAGTGTTTGGCAAAAGTCACCAGTAGGGGGAGCTTTGCACAAGCAAAAACTAAAGGCACATAGAATGTGTTACTTTAAGGAGGTTGTCCAATGTAAGTAGCTTATCATCGATTGCTGGACTCTGAACAAATGGCAGAATAGGGGACCGAAAGTTCCTTGAAAATGAGGCATCAATGATCACAAGTAATGGGCTCACAATTTACGTCAATGGAGCCCCACAAAATGACAATCCAACAGCCCCACAGAAGTGAAAAAAACTTTTAACTCTATTCTCGCTGTTACTTTTCCAGTCGCCTTTGGATAAGGTGTTAGATATTTTTGTAGGACAACCACTTCAGATTAAAGGGTTGCCCCACAATCGATATGTTACACCAATCCACTGACTGGTTAAAAAATATCTTATCACAAGGTACAGGCAGTCCCCAGGTTACATACAAGATAGGGTCTGTAGGTTTGTTCTTAAGTTGAATGTGTATGTAAGTCGGAACTGTATATTGTATAATTGTAACCCCAACCAAATTTATTTTGGTCTCTGTGACAATTGGATTTTAAAAATGTTGGGTTGTCCTAAGAACCAGGATTACCAATAAAGCTTCATTACAGACACCAGTGATAACTGTTATAGCTGATTAGCTAAGTACAGTAAATTACCAACATGCAGAGGTCCGTTTGTAACTAGGTTTTGTATGTAAGTCAGGTGTTCTTAAGTAGGGGACCGCCTGTACACCTTTCAAAAATATATCCTGCTAGTTATACCCTCACTCATAAAATTGGCCTTTAAAAAACAAAAGCAAAAGGTCAGAAGGAAACAACAAAAACATAGTTGGAAGGTTCTTGAGATGGTACTGGATAAGGAATATATACAGGGGTTCAGCAGTCATGAGGCGAGTTGAGCCTCTTGTCTCAGGTAGCACCACCTACAGTAAGATGGGGGCCGTCCCCTGCTACAAAGCAGAACATGACACATAAAAATAGCGTTTCTTCACACCCGATGTCAGCATGGGCTAGAGACACTGCATAGAGAACCCACTTACTAAAAAATAATCTGATATATTACTGCTGGATGAGGTTAAGGGGACATTGTTAAATTGTTCATCTCAGGCAGCAGAAGGTTAAGGTTCATCCCTGACTATAGAGCTGTTATACCCTCAAAGGATTACTATCAGCAGAGTCGGGAGTCTGAAATAAGGAAGGAATGGGAGTCATTTAGAAGTTTCCAGAGCTCAATGTCAGTCTGCTGCATCCAAAGCCAGCAAGATATTGTCCTGCATAAGGAAATTCATAGCTTCTAGAGCCTGTAGGAACTGAACAACTGTAATTTGTAGGGTAACTCACCAACATGTATTCATTTCTCAAACAGCACCACCACAGGGCAGATGAAGTATTACAAGTTCCAATTGAAATCAATTGATAAACCTTGTAATGCAGAGACCATCAAGGAAATAGATCAAAATATTGCTGTTCTAGTTGACAATGCATTCCCTACAACCAACAGTGTCCCAATCCATATTTATAAGAGTCTTCCATCCATCAAATCCCTAAACTTTAACTGTAGTATAAAATCCATACAGGAAAAATATATTCCCCATTATCAGGACAATTCCTGTACACGCTATATTTTTCTTCGGGGATCAATAAGTTTAGGCCTTTTTGACATTTCTCAGCTTAGATCACTTCTCTTGCCTGCATCTACTTTGATTTACAAGATAGAAATTGATTTTGTAACCTATACCGCCTAGAAAGCTTGTAACGCTTTTACTAATCAACTTTACTTCTCAATGAATTGCAGCTTCTTAATGCCTTCTCATTTTTAAAGTAGTCAGCACCTGGACACTTCCCGTAAAATACTTTTATCTGTCCGTTTTACCCCGTTTATTCATATTGAAGCTTTACATGTGAAATATATGATCAGATCAGTCAATCTCCTGGGGTGTAGTACCCCATTATATTGTGCAGGGACACATAATTTGTACAAATATGTGGTAGTATGAAAGCCTTCAATAGCTCAGCCAGTAGGAATGTATTAAAAAAACTATGTGGTGTTGCCCAGGGGTGAACCTAAACTCTCTGCTCCCTGAGGTGAGCTATAGAATGGCATCTAGTAGTAATAAATCAGGTTATTTTTTTAGTAAGTGGGCAGTGTCTCGCACCCATGTTGGCATCAGGTGTGAAAAGACACTTTTTTTAAGTAGCAGGTCCTGCTTTGTAGAAGATAACTGAAACTGATACTGCCCCCCCCCCCTTCTTGCGCTGCCTGAGGCAAGAGGCTCAACTTACCTCATGGCTGGTGCACCCCTGGTGGTGACTGTAAAGTGGATGAGATTTCAACAAATTTCATTCACCACATGCAGAAAAAAAGCACTACCCAAAATAAGTTGCACTGGAGTTTTGAACAGAGCAAATCAATTATTGCAACCTATAACAAAGATATTTGAAACATGACCTCTATGGAATTTATGTAGCTGTCCCAACATGATTCATCCAAATAGAGATGAGTAAATTATTCCAGATTTTCTAATTGATCTGAACCAATATTTCTCCAATTGCACCGGAAACTAGTATCTGCCCCCTCTAAAAAAAAGACTTTTCATAACACGTTTCTATCTCGTTTCGTAAATTTTTGACATATTTTTTTCATTTTCTCTTTGTGAGACTGCAGTTGTTAGCATCATTTAAATAGATTTGTCCAAAGCGTAAGGATTTAGATACAGTTTGGTAGTGAAAAATGGACAATTCTTGCTTAATCTAAGAGCCAACGATTAGATTCTATTAAACAGAAAGTTCCGGCATGCACAACTGATGAAGGACTCCACAGACATTCTAGTCCATAATCAGAAAATCCAAGGCTCACTAATAAGGATTAGCGGACCCATTCATTTTCAAGTTTGGCCAAGCCTTGGAAAAAATTTGGTGCTGAACAAACACCAACACCCTTAGCCAAACACTCAACAGCCTTAGATCGGGACCGGTACCTGCAAATTTCAGCATGTACCACAACTTTGCTTTTTGGGTACTCTACTCTAAAAGTAAATTCCAAACTGGTGGTGATGTGCACTCTTTCAACTCAAAATGAGTCTTCTTTTCGAGCTAAGTCTTGTTATTGGACATAACCTACTTTATTTCCATTCCAATCTGTTCCAACCACAACAATCGAAAAGCTACACAACTCTGTGATTTAAGTGGGATAAAGCCTCCAGTTATTATCCTAACCTTGACAAGGTTTTTTTTTTTCATATTCCTATGAAACAATGAGGTAAACACAAAGGCATGCATTATATTCCAGGATAATAGCGCAGTCATACCCATAAAAAAGCAATATCATTAAATGTCAATTAAAACACTCAATAGCTACAATTTGGTCGTCTATCTAAACAATAAATATGAAGAAATGCGGGAATAAAGTACATTTTAATGATCATTTTTGTGATTCCCAGAAAATATTAGGTCCTGAGCCATCTTATTTTAGCCTTGGCTTGTATATCAGGTGCTCTTTCCAGATAAAAGCAATTAGAAGATTGGAAAATAGCACAAGGAGCGCTCCTCCGAATTGTTCCACCGAGAGAAAAAAAACACCACCAAACAGCTCTATTCTCCCCTGGCGCCAACGCACATAAGAATTATTGCTTGTCAAGAAAGGCAAGACACAGGTATGTGCACAGAGCCTGGCTATTAAGTAGTTTAGTAGCGGTATTACTCACTGGATACCAGAAGGCATGGCTATATGATATATATATATATATATATATATATATATATATATATATATATATATATATATATGCTGGATGTCATGCTATAATGTCCCTTATATATGGTGTAGTAACCTACTTGTGCACCCGTATACTCCAAAACATTGAGTGACGTGTATTTTTTCCAGTGTTATAATGTCTCAACCTAAATAATTTTTTAGGTAGAGGTCAGGGGCACAATGGGCAGACATGGTACAAACAAGCTTGAAGCCTGGAATGATTAACTGCTATGAACCAAGACTTTGATCTATCTGAACCATAATGAATGTAAGTTTTGTTTGTTGTACATTATTATAATCCTAAGGTGGATCAGGAGGCCATTCCCTCCTCCAGTAAGCCCGCCCTGAGATCCCCACATGGACATGCTTCTTTCGTATCTAGGTGTAAAGGGAGTGAGAAATTTACCCTCCCACCATCACACTATATGTGGTTGGGGTAGCATGCCATGCAAATGGGGGCACTGGGTGATCATTGGGTGCATTGGGTAATACTAAAAAATCTTATTGGCAGTAGAGTATCCAGCTATTACAGTAATTATGTATAGTAAAAAAGTTAAAAAAATAACTGGCTTCATTTTTATATCTATCTGACAATATTGTGGAATGTAATATACCAATAAAGTAAGTTTGGAGGCCTTGGCTCTTTGTTTTGAATGGCTTGCATGTAATGCTTCTTCTCCCCTGTGGAGGCACTGTAGAGAAATATGAAATACTTGCTGCTGAACCCTCTTTTCAGATTTTAGCTGAGTATAGAGAGCGGGGCCAACTACTGTAACTTCTTAGGAAACCCATCTGACCATATGGGGTTGATCCCTCCATTGGTTCCAGTCTAGTTTTTAAGCCTTAACCATTCCCAAGGTATCAATACCATTAGTTTGTGTTCTCTATTGTCAAGTCGGTGGTCCTGCGCTAGGGAGTACAGCCTGTCCCCACCCACCTGACAGAATAGAGCCTAATAAACATACTAGGGGACAAAACTTATGACATTCATGGCTTGGAAACAGTAGGGACTAGACAAACAATTCCAAGTACACTGGAATCCATGGAACAACTTGGTAAAGGGTCCTCTTTAAGGCACATTTTACAGGAAATATATCGTTTTTAGTCACTTGAGTCAGAGTCTAGCTACACAATAAGTATCCCTCTTACCATTGTTTCGCAACGATCAAATTTCAGTCAATTAGCCGCCCCACAAGAGCCAAATAACCATGAGAAGCCGAATTATTTTGTTTTTCCTTCCTTTTGTAGTCCGTTACTTTTTACTTGCTCAAGGTGATGGTTTAACACACGCCTGCGAGGCTGTCAGCCCCCAATTACAGAGACAATCTCTGTACACAGATGCACAAAAGGATCTGTCCACAAACGAAGGGAGAAAATGGTCTATGTGGCGAACATCTTAACTTAATGCATCACCTGCTGCACCATTATCAAATGACGCCTGCGAAGATAATGTCTCCGAAAAACACAGCATTAAAGGTGTCGCGTCAGATGCTTCTTTCTCTATTTTTCTATTTTTTTTTCTTTTTTTTGTTTTGTTTTGTTTCTTTACCTTTCTGTTTTCCTCTCCCAACAAAGCAATCAAAGCAAAAAGTGTTAGTCACTTTCTTAATGGTCTACCCCCTTAGGCTTCGGACTTGTGTTATTTAAATAGCCTCCAGGAAGTTAGACGTCCATGATTATAGAGTGCCTAATAGCACGTCTGCCGGCATTGTCTATAATTTATTAAGCATTATTCAAGGTAGTACAGACAATAGTCATAAATGCCGGAATCTGCCACCCTCCTGCTGTCTGAGAGTAGAGACGCTCTGGAAAAAGATTAGCACCATTGTAAAATTATATGTGAAATAGTAAGGATTTCATAGACCTAAGTACCAATAATCCCACATTAAATGTACCGTAGGATAAATAGTTCAGAGTTGTACATGGAAACTGGTATTTAAGCATGAAATTTATAGAACAAGAAGATGAGAATCAGTCATTTTAAAAAGCACTCCACTTTCATTGTCACTAGTCATGAGCAGGACCAATCATCAATGTTCGGGTTCGTACCGAACAATGAAGGTTTGGGTACACTGGAGAATCATCACTCCCGAATGGTGCCAGCATTGATCACGGATGCGGAGGGAGTAAGCACAATCCAGCCTTGACCCAAACATCTTACTGAAATCTGGGTCCGGGTCAAGGTTTGATTGTGATTACCCCCACAACGATCGAGAGCAATGTTGGCACCAATCGGGAGTGATGACTGTTTAAATGCCACTGTCAAAACCGGCAGTGGCATTTAAAGCAACATGCAAACTTGGCCCAACCCTACTTTAATGAGTCTGCTCATCACTCTCACTTCAAGAGAGGCACTGCTACTCTTTCCATATGTAACATATTAACAAATGTAAAACCCCCTAAAGTTTTTGAATCTGTTGTTAAGGAAGTTTTGCTTCTAAAAGAAATCTACCGTTAGATTACCCCTTTATTAGCCATTTACGCTGTTCAGATATATGTTTATTCTAAGTGTTGTTCCAGTACTTAACTTTGGAGGCATAACCACAGTCTTTCCTGGGGGTCTCTGGCACTTGCAAGCCCTCTATCCACAAAGCACTTGTAACCTGCCTCCTCCCTCATCACTCCTACAGTCTGCCAAAATCATGTGGCAGACATAGGTATCAGCATGTGATGTGATGCCATGAGAATTCAGCACAGAGCAACAGGGGAGTGAGCCGAGGGAGCAGATAGGCGGTCATAATTTTTAGGGGGGGTGGTATAAGTCGGAGAAGCCAGGAGCCTGAAGGGACTCTGATAATGTCCCCCAAAACACTTGTGCTTCATTTACATAAACTTAATAATAAGCACTAGAGCAACACTTACATATGGTCATATTAGTATCTACCTAATTAATGGCTAATAAAGATGTAATCCAATAGTAAATATTCTTAAAATAATTAAAGACATAAATATAAATGTAATACATAGATCGATGAGGTTGTATGCCTCAAATACTGAACCGGCTAATTATTTTTTATATTTAAATAAAATATAAGAACTTTTTACAGACTTGAGATCAAGCAAAAACAGGAAAAAATTCCCAAAGGCATCAGCATCCGACTACCTCGTTAGATGCACTTACATATAAGCTACAAAAAAATGAAAGCATATAAAAAATTAAAACAAAAACAACTAAACATAATTAAAAAAAACCTGACTGCAGTGTTAATATTGTTTCACAGTTCAAAAACTCGGAATGGGATCATAATGGCATCAACAAGGAAACAAGTGTCATCGACAGCCGGGCAACACATGTTACGTTATAAATTATGCAATAAAACCTGCTACATCTGTGCTCTCAATGTGTTGGCTTAGGTCAAAAAGCAATACATAGAGACTTAAGAGAAAAAAAAAAGAAAGTGACAGAAGCCGTATGACCTTGCCCCAATGACAACTAGTGGTAGAATCAATTAGGAAAGGACCTAATGTAGTGTGAAAAAGGCAAAGTTGGTACAAGGCTTGACAGCAAGAGTAGTGGCCGAGAAACTCAAACGACTTTGAAAAAAATGAAAGGGTGAAGAGTAATAGCCGAGCCCTGGAGTTTTATGACAGGTTGACCAACGTCTGCTGGATATTAAGAAGTTATTCCTCCGAGTGCACAAGTTCAATGGCTGCCATTAAAAGTTAGTCCTGGCTAATAAATCTGGAAGTGTAGTAAATATTCAGTGTGTTGCTGATACTATTAGTAATTGAATATATAGAAATGATAATGAGAGAACAAACAGATGATGTAATGATGTATCAAAAATTACATCCTAATTACAATTAGTATGCATACTAAGGCTGCATTGCGTCCCCCATAGACAACAACGACCGCACGGACACGTGTGGCTTCGTAACACTCCGGACATGGGAAAAAGATAGGACATGTCCTATATTTCCCCATACGCAAGACTGTGCACCCTGCATCTCTATGGAGAAGGGAGGGGTCACACCTCCTCCTCTCCATCGCACCAGACGTGTGCCCCTCCCTCTACGTCAAGGCAGGCATACGTTAGTGTCAATTCAGCCTCATTCTGCCTATATCTGGTATACCAGATAACAGTATATTTCTTATATGACATTGTTCATAATGATGGGTATGTGCCAATCTATTGTCTATGGTGACTGGCAGAAGATACCCTGATGTTTGGACTCAATCCACTTTTGGAGATTTAAAGTTTTCTCACTTCTGTGAGAGGTAAAGAGGTATTCCATGTATAGAGATTTGTAGGATGGGCTCTCCTTTTCAATTCTAAGCATAATATAGTTGAAGACCAATTATATTTTTCAGAATGAGCAGTCTTTACATCAGGTTCATGGACCCCACCATATGCCAGAAGTTTTACCAAATCAGTTCCTCAACCACTAGTAGCTTTAAGCCAAGGACATAGCTTGATGGGTTCAGATACTGAGGCCAAATTGAGGACCAGGAGTCTTAATAGCCATATAAGGTGTGTCTTGCTCATATAAAGAGACCACTATCAACAATCCAATATACTGTAGTTGGGGGATCTCAAACATATTTTGCATTTGGGCCAAGAAGCCTCAAGGTATGCTTCTAAAATCAGCAAAGCCTATTGTGTCGCTGTACAGAAGGTTTTTGAGAGTCCATTTTCTAACTCATCACCCTCAGATTTAGCCAAATTCAAGCACAAGAGGCTTAAATGCCTTGTAAGATGTGTGTTTCCCATATAAACAGACCACTACTACTAACAATCCTACATAATTGGAGGGTCTCAAACTAATTTTCCATTGGGGCTAAGATGCCTCTTAAAGTAGCACAGCCTATTGTTCCACTGTACAGAAAGTCTTTGAGAGTAATTTTTCTGCCAAAGGCAAACTGGGCCATGTGGGTGAGGTTACCCTAGTCAGTCTTGAGTGCCTCTGTAGCTTGTAATTATGGCTTCTCCACTACCTTTTTCTGGAACTCGACCATCCTGAGATAGTGTCCAAATTTTAGGCCCAAGAGTCTTAAGGGCCCCATTTAAGGTGTGTTTTTCCCATATAAAGGGACCACTAGTATTAACATTCCTATATAGTTGGGGAGGTCTCCAACAAATTTTGTATTGGAAATAATAAGCTTTAAGTTATGCTTCTAAAATTAGCACAGTCATTTGTGCCACTCTACAGAAGGTCTTTGAAAGTTTTTTTTCTTCCAAAGGTGAACCGGGCCATAAGGGTGAGGTTACCCTAGTCAGTCTTGAGTGCCTCTGTAGATTATAATCATGGCGTCTCTACTACCTTTTTCTGGAACTCGACCACCCTTAGAAAGTGTGGCCAAATTCTGGCCCAAAAGTCTTAAGAGGCCACATAAGGTGTATCTTTTCCATATAAAGAGATCACTACTATTAACAATCCCAATATAGTTGGGGGTCTCAAACAAATCTTGCATTGGGGCCAAGAAGCTTCAAGCCACTGTACAGAATGTCTTTAAGAGTCATTAAGATTTTTGTGTCAAAATGTTTGAATGTCACATAATACTACACCTAAAGGTGCAATGCCCATCCACATGGGGGCTTGCACAATCCAAGTCTTTAGTAAGGGGTATCTTCCTTTTAAAGCATATTGTACTATAATATATGACTGAAAAAGCAGAATTGCCACATTACAAGCATTTGTCTGCCAGAGTCTTTGGGAATTCAAGTAAAATCAACAGGTGGAATCTTACTCTCCAATAAAATTGTAAAATTATTGTCACCAAATCCTACACAAAACCTAATACCTATAGGGCTGGTTAGACACACTTGGGCATCCGATTGCATGGAAAAAAATGACAGATTGCAATTCTAAATTGTTTCTTTTCCTGAGATAAATGGCAATGTTGCTCTCCAGCTGCTCCTCACCTTTCCACCTCCGTACGAAGAAAATACATTAATGGGGGGGGGGGGGGGTTTACAGGGTTACTACTGGTCTTCTGCTCAACATTAGCCTGTGCATATTGGAGCTGTGAGTCAGCATCCACACTGGACCACACATCGTATGTCCAAAGTGGCTAAAATTATTAGATATAATGTAAAATATCTACAATTTTTTACCCCTTATCAATTTTCTTATCTCCAATGAAAACAGCAACTGAATCTCAACTTACGAAGACCGAGGACTATCCTGTCAACCTTATCAAGTAAGAATTAAAGGTCTCGGCTAAAAGCTTCTATACATAGAATCTCTAGATTACATTCCCTTATTATTTTGCAGTAGGAAAACATAGCTCGCAAAATGCCATGGGAACTGCTGCTATTCTTTACTACTGTATAACCTATAACGAGTAAAAAAAAAAAAAAAACGGGAGAGAATAGAAGCCTGCAGACATAATAAGCCACATGCAATTCTATTCATACATAATAACTATTTACTGTTGGTAATTCACCATCCTGTGGATATTGCTTTTTGCTAATAGAGCATTGTTCTTATATACTGAATCACATTTTAGTAATGAATATGCGCTATGATTGTTTAGTAGTGGTAATAAATTACTCGGTTGGGATAAAAAAAAAATCAAGATTTCCAATAGGGATGTAAGGATTCTTTAGTAATGCGGCATTGTAGGTCAACTAATGTGCACGACAGGGAGCTGCAGCTAAAGAATGTAAAGTATGAGGTACAAAGAGGCAATACAGTAATAATATAACAGCTAGAAAAATGAATAAAAAGGAGATATTGATATAGAAAAATCCGGTGGGTGCACAGCCATTTCCATGAGGTTCGATGCTTTTCCGGTGACAACAAAGTAGTAACACAAGCTATCGGTGCTGGCACTGATCACGGGTGTTAATGGTGGGATTGAGCCTTCCCGAACCCAAATAGAACTTTCAGGTTCGAGTTTGGCTGCACCTGAATTTGAACGAGTCCGCTCATTCCTATTGGTTAAGTTTTTTGATTGGCGTAGAAAATTTGAGATAACCATTGGATGTTCCTTCCATGAAACCAAAAATAGGTACACAGGAACTTTTTAGTCCATTTGACCAGGTCGATGTAACTTCCCATGTTGGTCAAGTGGGGGTATAATTGGAACTTGTATAATTCCAAATGAAAAAAATCTCAGTAAAGGGGTAATCCATCTTCATTTTAGTAGCATTTCTTACATTGTGGGTACTACCATTAAATTGGGCCTATATTATTAATAATAATTATGGAATAATTGTAGAATTTTCATTATCGTTATTATTATTAAATCAGTTTTACAATATAATCAAAATAATTTCTCCTTTTTTTCTACGTTCGATAAATGCAATAGCACAAACTACAAGGGACATGTGCCATTACATAGATTTTTTTATAACTAATATTAATCTACTTTGATGAATGTGAGATTATGACTTCGAGCAGTCTATGCTGGATACCCATTTATGAATTCCCATTGATCAGTGTTTTAACTTTCATGACTTTCCCCAGTTTGTTCCATTATTCAAAACAATTAATGTACAATATAATAGGTTAAGTTCCAGCCAAGTGTAACATCTTAATGCATGCAATATTTATGTTACTAATTTCATTGCCGCAACGAAAGGTGTTTTTCTTTTCACCTTGACAGAGCTGCAATAAAGGGCATATTTATTTATATTGTACCGATCCCGGCATTGTTATTGCCTCGGCATTACCATAGAGTAATTGTTGTTATGTACCGGGCCCTTTTTCTATATAAGGAATGAAAAGATTTTCTGATCACATTATTTTTCAAGTCTGGGGTGAAAAACAAGAGTTTCCTAATGCCGTGTTTGCTGACTGACGTTCTTTATGCTGTCTCAACAGAGCTTGTCATGGAGATATCTTAGCGTGATCAATAGCGAACCTGAGAACATGCCAGAGCCACAGACTAGCCACATTAGGTCGTATGAAGGAGAAACATAAAAACAGTTGACTTGAGTAAGGCTGGTTAGAGGAATAAGGGAACAAGCAATTAACACTACCGATCAACCAATTAGCATTCATAGTCAGCCCGGCCAAACATGCCTATTCCTGTCTAGGAGAAAAGAAGGGATGACTAACTGTTCTCTAGAGCAGTGATTTTCAACCTTTTTTGAGCCGCGGCACACTTTTTATACTTAGAAAATCCTGGGGCACACCACCAACCAAAATAGCACAAAATGAGACTAAAACAGTCATATTATACATATAGCTAATAATATAGATTCTAAATTTATTTTACTCACTCATTGTGAAACCTGGGCCTGTTTCGATAAACACAAAAGGGATATCCTGGCAGGAACAGTTCTCAGTTTCTCCCTGCTTTTAGTATATGGTGCTGATTATTATGTGGCTCATATACTGCAAAATAAAGGGGTACAATGAGAAGTACTATGGCCATGAGGCCAGAGTACAAGTGCCAGCTCATATACTCAGCATATGAGCTGGTACTTGTAGTACTCCAGCCTCATGACTATAGTATTTCTCATTGTTATATGCAGTATACTGCTGGAGTACTAAAAGTACCAGCTCATATGCTGAGTATTCTGCCAACAGTTCATATACTCAGGCAAAAGCTCATATAGTCAGCATTATTGGTGGGCATTACCTTGGCGTTGGGCAAATGCGTGAGTCTCCCCGCTCTCAGGATGATGCGCCGGCCTCAGTGACGTCATTTTGTTGTGCGAGGTTCAAAGCTTGCGCATGTGTTATTGTACACGTCTCCTACATTGTAAGAAGCCGTGACTGCGCATCGCTGCGCATTGCCGGGAAACAAAACACAGGGGGCACCATAGTTTGGGGAACTTTCCCCGCGGCACACCCGACCATGTGTCGCGGCACACTAGTGTGCCACGGCACACTGGTTGAAAATCACTGCTCTAGAGGAACAAGATCTCTAGAGGAACAAAGGTCAATCCTTGGGTTTAGTTTACCGTTCCCTGTTCGATGTTTATACACCCCCCCCCCTGTTGCCCAAAATATAAGGATGTAACAAAAAAATAGGGCTGCAAAGTAATTCCCCGCATAGCCAATGGCTGGGCTAACAATGTGCTCACAAAATAACAATAGAGTATATGCAGTACAATCTTAAAGGAGTTATTTGGGATTGCACCTACTGGCCCTAGGTGAAAATAACAAAAACTTTTACTTATCTCTCTTCTTTGCTTTGGTCCAGTGTTATTCCTCCCTTCATTAACAGCCTCTGTTGGTATACAGAAGCTCAATGCCTGGTCGACAGTACATACCTGCTACAGTCTCTGGCTGCGGCTTGTATTAGGCTTTTTTGGATTCGTGCTGTCTACATGATGTCACAGCTAAACCTATATATACCAACAGAGTGTGTGGAGATGGGAGGTGCCCATTAGACTGGAGGGCAAGTGAGAGGTAAGTATAATTTTTTTCTTAATTTTAAAACAGCTTGAGCCAGTACTAAAAAAATGTGCAATCTTGGACTACCCTTTAATAATAATTATTTATATAGGGCACACAGATTACGCAGCGCTACACATAGCTTGCAAAATCCCCGTCCCAATGTGGCTCACAATCTAATCAACCTACCAATATGTTTTGGAGTGTGGGAAGAAACCTGAGAACCCAGAGGAAACCCACGCAAAAACCGAGAGAACATACAAAACCTTCCCTGCTTTATTTTACTTGGGTCTGTATTAGTCTCTGTGGATTATCATGGAGACATGGGCATATCCTCATTTTATTAAATTGGAAAAGTCAATTTACCTGATCAGTCAGACATTCCTGTCCATAAAAGGGCTGCACATGGAGGGTCATGTGATCTCTAACTGACAATTGTTAATGGACATATAGAGATCACATGACCCTCCATCTGCAGTCATTTTATGGACTGGAATGTCTGGCTGATGAGGTAAAAGACGGGAGGCTTCATTTTACATATCAAGAAAGATGTACAGAACTTTTACTAGATATTTATTGGTAAATTACCTAATATTCCACCCCACCCCCCCACATTTATAAACACATTACAAAAACATGAGGTAAGGTGGACAACCCCTTTAAAGACTTGATCTTTATTTTGTCCTTTGTAGTGCTGTAGCTTCTTCTATTTTTCTGTTTGGCTGTGGATCCATGCACCAGGATTGTCAACTGTGTGCACCCACCACAATTACTGTCACTAGTGGAGGTAAGTCCTGGGATTGCTGCCATCCTTCTTTACTGGGTCTCTGATTGCAACTCAGAACTAATGGGATTGAGCTGTAGTATAAGGGACAGCCATGACCAGAAATGATTGGGACTATAGGAGTCATTAATAATTTGTTAGTGGATCATGCACTGGTGTATGATATAAGTTCTGCCCCACCACCATTCTGGATACATCAGAAGGGTCCTAATATATACAGAGATCGGTCACATTGGATACAAATCCCAATGGTGCTTTTAACAGTGACCTTCAGTCTTGAGCAGGCACAAGCAATAGCAAGTGCACAGGCATGAAACAGAAATGCCCGTGCCGACCCACTCTGCCGGTCATGACCCCCCCACATGCTTTTTTGGGGTGGAGATAGCGTAGAAGGGAAATAATCACAATTCCTGGTGGTTCGCAAGGAGTTGTGATTACATCAGGTTTTGAATGCTACAAGTCCTGACAAATCTCTCCCATTTTATAGTTGATCCGATATCAGTGTCGGACTGACCCACCAGAGGCCCAGAAGATCCCCCGGTGGGCCCTGGTTCAACCCAATACAAAACCCCACAGGTCCATCAGAAAACAACACAATTTGAAGGCTGAATATATTTCCTGGGGGATAATGAAGAGTGGGCCCCCAGATTGATTTTCTCTGGTGGACCTAAGAAAACCCAGTCCAACACTGTGTGGTATCATCCAGTTTATAGAAACAGCGCAGCCCTAGAAACACAATTAGATTTGTGATACGAATAAAGCGAAAGAAAATCTCCCGTATTCCACTTATGTGCCATTCAGATCACTTTACATCATGTTCCTTCCATCTGACGTTACTCATTACCTGCAAAGTCCTGAATGTTACTACTTAGCTTCTTAATACGACCCCCCCGTGGATTTCGGGCTGCATACGGCGTTGATCGTCCTCACAGCAGCCGCCATTCTACAAGGACGCGTTCTGTTGCATTACTTCTGAATGACCTTTTCTATTTTATGGCCATTTTATTCATTGCTTTTGTATTTCAGCAATCTCCTTGAATGTTAACCGTAATTAAGAAATGTTAAGCTTTACTGCGTACATTCCTGCCGCACGTCTTATAAATATTAGTCGGGCAATTTAGCGAATCTGGCTATTCATTATTTTTCATTCATTTACGCTAAGTATATGTTACACTAGCGCCGTGCTGTCACACTTTTAGCCTTTTGTGTTGTAGATTGTGGTGCGGCATGAAATTGCATGATACAGAGGGTGATTTCGCTCTGTCCTTGCCGTTTCTCGGAAATTGCGGTATTTTCTGGAACGCTCTTGCCTACACACACGCTGATAAATTGTTCATTGATTTTTTTTTTCCAGGTTTGCATATAAAACTTCCATTAATTTAGATACTATTATTTACAATAATATCCCCCAAAGGGAGATGGAAATCTGTTGCGGAGGTTCATGGAGAACCCTCATTTGGCACCTCTTGGATAAGATTACAGTAGGTAATAAATAATAAATCACTTCTGGGTAATGAGTTTCCTGCCTTGAGGAACCAGTTTTAGTTTAACCACGTTCCACAAATTTAGCAGTTTATATAATGCAATATTACTTATATTTGTGCAGGACGTGTTCTGCAGAAGGAAGATAGGAGGCATGTCACATTAAAAATGCAATCTCATCTTTAGGCAGTATGTTATAGAGCAGGAGGAGCTAAACAGATTATACATAGGGGCTCATTTACTAAGGGTCCGCGATTCCATCGGGTTTCCCGAATATTTACGTGTTGTGCCGAATTGCCCTGGGTTTTTGGCGCACGTGATCGGATTGTGGCGCATTGGTGCCGGCTCGCATGTGACAGAAATCGTGGGGCGTGCCGTTGGATAACGCGACGGATTCGGACAAACTGCGGAATTTAAAAACGTAATTGTGTCGCAAGATCGAGCACTCACATGCACCAGGAAGAAGACCCGAATCCTCGTCGGACAACGCACCGCAGGATCGCGATAGGACTGGGTAAGTAAATCTGCCCCGTAGTGTCCTATCTGCAGGCAGCATGTTATAGAGCAGAAAATGCTGAGCAGATTGTACATAGTGTCTTATCTGCAGGCAGCATGTTATAGAGCTAGATGAGATAAGCAGATTGTACATAGTGTCCTATCTGCAGGCAACATGGTATAGAGCAGGAGGAGCTGAGCAAATTGTGCATAGTATCCTTTCTACAAGAACAGGAGGTGCAGAGCAGATTGTACATAAAGTCCTATCTGCCGGCAGCATTTCATAGACAAGGAGGCGCTAAGTAGATTGTACATAATGTCCTATCTGTTGGCAGCACATTATAGAGCAGAAGCAGCTGAGTAGATTGTAAATAGTGTCCTATCTGCAGGCAGCATGTTATTGAGCAGGAGGAGCTGAGTAGATTGTAAATAGTGTCCTATCTGCAAGCAGCATGTTATAGAGCTGGAGGAGCTGAGCAGATTGTGCATAAAGTCCTAGCTGACAGCATGTTATAGAGCAGCATGAGAAGGTTAGCAGCATCTTACAGAGCAGAAGGAGCTGAGTAGATTATGCACAGCATCCTGTCTGCTGGTAGTGTGTCAATTCCATTTTACCTCCACTGTATAGTTGTGATTCCTATACACAAACAAAGAGTCCTAAACCAAAAAATAAAAACACGATAATGATAATAAAAAAATGTAATTAATCCTTTTAAAACAATCGTATTTGGACTAAAATGACTACCTACTACTAATAATAATAATAATTGTATTAGGAATTTATACAAGAAATGTGTAATTTTCTTGAGATTTCGATGGTTTTCCCGTTTACATTATTTATTTATTTTTTAAAATAAAATAAATAAATAAAATACAACAGACTCCATTATCCTGATGATAAAGCTACAGGAATCTGGTGGAGCAGACTATTACGCCTGTGTGTACATAGCTAGCGGCAAACAGATATATTTGGTCTCCTATCTCCTCGAGTGCCAGACACTTGTGACCCGCATTATCTGTGTACAAGTAAAGCCGCGTATTCATTGCTCTTCCATTTATCAAAAGAACCAGATGCTGGTACAAGCAGGTCCACAAATCCCGCACACTCCGCTCTGCTCCTACAGATAATACTTCTGTCCATGTTGAACCTTGTTCCAATCCATATTTTGGAAAACGCTGACTTTGCATTTCCGGCTGATAAATCGTACGGATAAGGAATATGGGGATTAGAGAAATTGAAAATACAATAATCCACAGAATAATCTAGAAAGGCATGTGGATTGTGAGCGGGACCGGTATTTATTTATTACCGGTTTCCATAATTTTATATATATATATATATTTGTTAGTGATAATGGGAACTCAAGGAGAAGGTGGGGTGTTATTTTCTTTGTAGTAGGAAAATTCTATCGGTAATGGTAAAAATATTTTTTTAAATTTTTTATTATAGTTAAATATAACGAATATCCTTGAAAACAAAGAGTCACCATGACTTCATAGGCAACAAATTGTCCCTATAAGTGGATCTACTCACTAATATAAAGGACCAAATGCTAAGAGCTTTGAGATGAATACAGGTGAATACACTGGACCCATGTGTCAGCGATGGCTTTTGTCTGAATCCCCTCCTGAGGTCATTTATGCGTTGGCCTACAATGCGGCAATCCTCTGTTCTGGCCTTGATATTAAACAGCTTCGTAGCATTATGTACTGGTTTCTAAATTCCACCATTTGTTCCCCAGGCATTAGGCATTTAATTAGAAAGCTGACTACTTTCCCAGCGCAAAATGTGGGTCAATATTTAAAATGCAAGAGATAAGGATTCTATCATTTCCATGCTTGCTAAGATCCTGATATTCATGAAAGGAACTTTACATGGGATGCAATTTAAATAATACAATATAGATGTTCTAATATCCAGATGTAGGGAATGTTATCCAGAATCTGATAACACACAACGAAAAGTCATTGAAATGAATGCAAAAAGAGTCAAGATGAGGTTGGCTTCAACTGTACAATATATTTAAAGGGAACCTGCCACCAGGGACCTCATTTTCACTGAAGACAGGTTGCAAAAAAGCCCATTACACCTGCATTAAAAATAAGCCTTTCTGCTTTCTCTAAGCATTTACATTAGAATATAATTTACCATGACAGAATCCTGTGTGTAGTCACAGGGGTTGGGCTTTGGATGCATTTCAAAAATCAATATGTGCCTTGTTTATGCTGCAGACTCCTCAGCTCTCAGCCCCCACCTTTGAGCTCATGTACAGCTCCTCGCTCCTGCGCAGAGCTCACAGCCTGGTGAGTTGACATCAGTGGTGGAGGGAGGAGCTGTACAGGAGCACAAAGGTGGGGGCCAAGAGTCGAGCAGTCTGCAGCACAGACACCTCACATGTTGCTTTTTTAAATGCATCCAAACCAAAGCCCAACCACTGTGACTACACAGATGATTATGTTAGTGTGCAAGGTAAGTTATAACACTGTTATATTGTAATGCAAATGCTTAGAGAAGGCAGAAAAGAATGGGGTTCATTCTCACTACGCTTTAGACCTCCGTTGTATTGATACATCAACCAAATTTCGGATGTATCAAACTAGCATGTACCCCACTGTATTCTAATATAGTGGGATGCATCATCCTGTTTCATACCTCCTCCCTGCAAGCAGGAGGAGGATTGAGGATTGGCAGCAACCAGTGATTGCTGTTGCCAATGCACAAGGGGCTTTATAACTGTCCTTATATGGGCAGTTACACCACTAGGGACCATAATATTAAAGAAGACTTGGCACTCCAAATGGTGAATGCAACATAGAGAGAATCCCCATATTTACAAATGTAACATTTCGTTATATCCAAGACCTTCAGCAAACACGGATTGCAGGGAAGTACAGGGGAAAAAGAGTGGAGTTAAGGAGGCAGTGAAAGCGGCGGCACCAAACCAGCCAGAGAAGTGCTCACTATCACAGCTCCGCTTTCTTTTCTCTGTACTTCATTGCAATCCGTGTCTGATGAAGGTCTTACATAGGATAAAACGTTACTTTTGTAAATTTTAGGATCGCTTTTCACCCATTTAAAATTTTCTCTATTTTGCATTCAACATTTGGAGTGTCAAGTGTTCTTTAATGTTATGATAGTTGTATGGATTGGTTATCCTACTTGAGCACCCTATCTGCTCAAAGTGATGTAACGTGCAGTTCTATAAAAAAAAATCACCAGAGACCTACCTGAGTATATGCTCAGTGGAGGCCAGGGATGGATGCAATACTTGGCATCCGGTCCTCTTAGACTGAGCTCATCCAAAGGCTCTGATGTGCATATATGTCACTCAGCAGGAGACACAACTTGTTGCATCTTTCCATCCTATCTTTTCCACAGCATGCAACAAATTTTGTGCAAGCAGGGCTTCTGTCTACCAGTACAAGTCTATAGATAAGTTCAGCGTATACATCGGGAGTGTTACCAACATATACACAGAGCATATAAAAAAAACAGGTGTGAATGTAGCTCTAGTTGACCTTATTATTAAAGGGGTTCTACCAAGTTTGATTGTTCTCTACAGGACAGGGAATAAGAATCTGATTTGTGGGGGTCAGACCATTGTGACCTTCACTGTCCACAAGAACTAGGTTCCAGTTCTCACTAATTGATGGAGCAGCAGTTCAAGCATATGTCCTGCCACTTCATTTAATTTTAAGGAGATTGATATTAAAAAATGGTATTATAAGTCCTACTTCCCTAACTGATCTCATACTTCCGGGGCTTCCTGATGATCTCTTCCATAGGGTATCTCTTAAAACATATGAAATGAACTCAGCTAATCATTGTCTGAGGTGGGTCACCACTGTGGCCCGTGAATTGCTGAAATGAAATTTTCTGCATGGCTAAACCTGCTTGTTGCCACAAAGGAATACTACTATTAAGGGCTCCCAGATGGTACGGTTATTAGTTTAGGATACATTTTGGAATCTGACTTGCTTTTAAATGAATTTACAAGGAAATACTTGGAAATTTGCATGGAAAAAAAATGTCATGCTAATGGAACACATTTGCATAATAAGGACCCTTAGCATCTCTCATAAGAGTCCTGATGTGATTAACCTGACTTTTACCTAATCATATAATCCTATATATTACAGAGCTCAACTGTTCTCCCTTTATCAGATGTCTCTGTAATTTTCCTTTAAAGCCAGAATTTAGAATACAGAGCAGAATTGTATCCTAAGACTGATATAAGCCGTTTAATAAAAATGGTCATCAATTAGGACTAATGACAACACCTTACACTATCAAATGGCAGGAAAACCTATAACAATCATAAGTGGATGTAAAATTGATAATTGCTTTAGTAGGATTGGGTTATGGAATCTGAGAAGATGGATACGATTACGATTTAAGAAACAGATGCTAAATGGACCACAGAAATGTGTAACGGATCTGACTAAGTGTTTGACATCCAATTAGTATTCCCACCATCCAACACTATAACATGGCCATTATAACTGACAATGTAACTTACCAGTATTACGTCAAACAATACAATAACTAATATAATGGGGGAACCACATAACTTATCTCAGAGACGAATAAAAATAATTTAGCCTTAAAGGGGTTCTTAAAGCGTCCTTGGTTCTATTTTCTCTGGCACTATTGATTTACACATACACTTAGATGACCTAGAGGTAGAATTTCTTGATCCAGAGCCATTTCTTCTCACAAAACTGAATTACTATATGCATCAGTAATCTAATGCCGAGTTCCAGGAACAAATGCAGTCTTGGATCAGAAAACTGTCCGACGCAATATCACCAGAGTCTTCTGTGCAAAGGCATGCATAATAGAAAATTCATTTATTACACGTGTCAAACAGCAAATCAAGCATCAAGGTTACGACTCTGCTATCATGGCTTGATATTCTGGCTACCATACTGGAAATATAAATAATATTAATAGACCGTATGTGTTCAACGAGACTGAGTAGAATTCTTGTGTTCTAAGCATTTCACCTTTTTTTATACAATGGTGAAGGTTGACATTCAATGTAGACAAGAGTGACCTGACTATAGCTGGCTAGATGTGAATGTCACATCGCAATGTCAGGTATTGGTATTCAGTATTAGAAGTGGGATGTAGATAAGTGGAAACACAATAGGACCTTTGTTGAAGACCAGGTTTGAGTCCAGAATTGAGTCTGCCGATAACACCTGATAACTGTGTAACAGTGTTAACTGATTAAATGTTGCCGGTGGAGTTATATATAAATGGCTTGTGCCTGGCCCCATTTTTTCTGGGCTTGGCACCTTCCAAAGAGCTCAACAGCATTTAAATGCTGCCCATGACTTTACTGGCAACATTTAAAGGTTAACACCCATAAAAGGTGCCAGTACCGATCAGGGGTGCTGCCGGAAGCGATGAGCATTCAAGTTCGGCACAAAAACCCAAACAGAAACTTCTGGGGGTCCACTAATCCTTAGCAAAGGGTTCATATTTTGCATTGGATCTCAACAACTTCACATTTCTACTGAACAGTTCTCTTTAAAGGGAATCCATTATCCCGATTTACCTACCAAAACTAGATGCTATGTTATGCAGTTATGCAGAGTCCACACATGCCACCAATAATGGCGAGCAGACCAGTAAAAATTTTGGTTTGAAAAATAATATGAAATATTAATATGAAACTGGCAAATTCATTGGATTTAAATCACTGTGACAGAGGGCACCTCTGAGGATTTTCTCCCCCGTGCAAAGTTGGTTAAGCTTGTGTGTGTTTTCATTGGTAAAAGGGTAAAAACCACATGATGTAGTGTGGGGTAGTATAAAATCCACTATGCACAATCATTCATTTACAAAACCTTATCATTCATGGAACAGTTGGGGAAGTTCCAGCTCATATCCATGTCAAGGCTTATATTACATAGACAATGAAGAAGTCAATGCATGCAAGTAACTGAACATGGCATACTCTTTACTACCTATACAATATCAGTAGATATCTAAAATGGCACATTTTCATTAGAAATTATCCAAACTGACAAAAAATATGTGTTGAATACTTTGATTATTTTACAACATCCCTTTATGGATTCCTAAAATACGTCTGTTCTCAAAGTCAACTCTCAATATAGGTTGGCAAAACACAACAGTAAATTGCCAAGACACCTACCTATTGCTTATATGTCTGGTGAAACAACTCAGGGGGGAAGAAACATGCCAAAATATGTGATCTTTGCCTTCCTATACTTTCCAAGTACAAAGGCAAACTGTTTTTATTGTATGTTGTAAGATCATCCAAGGGACCAACACCGGGATCCCTTTCGGGAGAAATAAAAGTTTACAAAACCTTCAAAGTAAACTGGATGGAAAAATAAACAAATAATGTTCTGAAAAAAGTTAGAACTGTGAAATTTTCAAGTTGCCCTTTGGGATCCCTGCATACAATAAATCAGCTTTCCTTTTCAGAAGTTTTTACACTAGTAGATGTCAAAACCGCAAAAAAATCCAGATAAAGGATTGCGGTATTATTGTAGCTACGTGATGGAATGTAAAAATGGCCAGAAATGTTTCATTTTCTTTGCTAGATATTAACATGAATTAAGTTAGTAGGGGTTATAATGTAGGTGCTTCAACTTTCCTCCCCAAGCATTTTCATTTGACTTACAGTACCGATTGGAAAGTGTAATTGTTGAGTATAATGCATATAAAAGGTTAAAATTATTTATTCAATAAAAAATTTGAACCCCTAAAAATCGGCCTCTTGGTTCAGTTTGGATGTTTAAAGCAGTTTACTATAGGGTAGGTCATCAGTATCAGATTGGTGAGGGTCTATCACCCAGATCAATTGTTCGAAAGCAGTTAATAAACAAAGAATGATACAGGAAGCAAACCGGAAGTAGGCAGGAAGCAGGCTTCCCCGTTCTCTGATTGATGGTCACTGGGTTACTGGCTACGTTTTCAAAGAAATATGAGCTGGATGACTAATACCAATATATGGATGACCAATACCAAGGATAGACCAAGAATTTCTTGGCCTCATGGAACTCATTCATCGGCATTGTCAAGTAATGATCATATTTCATTCTGTACTGTTGCGTAGAGCAAAATTTCTCCAAAAGAACAACAATTTGTAAAGACCAAACTTTGTCTAAGGCTCCATGCACACGTCTACAAACGGCAGCCATTAGCTAGCCGCAAAAATTGGCAGATAGCTAATGACCGCCATAGATCTGCACTGTGCATTGGCAGCCATGTGGCCACACCACAACCGATAGGGTAGGTCCAATTCCTGCCATTAATGGTTGCTCAGCTCCCTATGGAGAGGGTGAGGTGAGCATCACTCACACCCTCCTTTTGAAGCTACCTTACATCTCACAGCTCACAGATGTGGATGAGGGCATGGAGCCAAAGCCAGATGTCCTACAAAGACTTAATTGTTATTATATATTATATTGGCTGACCATTGCTGGACTTCTCCAGCATACAACCATTTCAATGGTTGATCCATTCAAAGAGCTTTTACTGGCCACGCAACAGTAGTAGCACTTATGTAAAAAAATCCAACTAGAATTAATCAAAATATTTTGACTATACAAAAAAAGCAATATGACCTTTATCTGCATTATAATTTACCAAAATACAGTGATAAATGTAATAAAAATAACATAGTACTTACAATATGCAGCTCTAAGTAATCCCCAAGTCCCGTAGAGCTGTCCACTCGGACCAATACTGCTTCTTTTTGTGCAGTGCTAAACCCTATAGCCAGTCTGTCTGCCCGCGTGCTGGGCCGATCGTTTGGTGGCCATGTGTAAGTTATTTGTCCTCCTCCTTTACTAAAGATGTATGTTGTCCCAGCTGTAGAACAAAAAAGAAAATGCCGGTTATGCAAAGAATAAAAAAAACATTAAAAGTAATTTCACTCTTTAAACACAAATTTATTTATTGGTAATAAATGCCAAAAATGATACAATAAGGACGAGGACAATAAGGACAATAATAAAATATCATAATTCCATGTAGTGTATCCATACCAAAATGGAAAGCTTATAGCAGAATTAACAGAGACAAATAAAAGAAATGTCTGATAACACCTTAATTCAAATTTGTGTGAGGACACCATTGGGGGGGGGGGGGAGGTTGAATTAATGAAACACCATTCCCCATTTTCTGCAGGTGCAGGACAGGCATGCCCTGTGTCAGCCCATTAAGCAGCCAGGCGCACCCCCTTCATACACCTGCACTATGGAAGTAGTGTAGGAATATGTGAAAATCCTGGTAGTACAATAGGAGCCGCAAGGTTTTCAACGCCAGAAGTATGGTGCACCAGCTTGGATAAATCATCTCCTCTGTCTTTGGATTTTATTTACATGTAGAAATTTTCCATAGCAGATTAACTGGGTTGGGGAGCCCCAAATCACAAGCATAAGATGCGGCGTACCCTTGGATTTGAGCCATCTAAAAGATTTATCAATGCTACAGAACCATTAAGGGACAAATTGAATTTAAAGTGAAGACAGTAGCCCATGGTCTGAAATTTACTTTCTGAAGGGAACCTGTCACTACATTTTTCACAAATACAACTAGTGACAGGTTACCATAGAGCTGCATTCACTGATTGATGCCCCTTTAGTAAAAAATTATTTCCCTCAAATCCCCATAAAATCAACTTTATGACCTTGCATATAGACAGTACCGGAATAACAGCAGTAGTGAAGGGCGGCACAGTGAAGTAGCAGATTAAGATCCAAGGTGGGTGCACACTTAAAGGTATCTGACTATAGGTCCCAGGGATTGCAAATGAAGAAAGCAGGCGAGCATCACTCCGTGAAGATGAGTAGTTTTTTTTATTTCACAAGTGGAATATGCAACGTTTCAGCTAGCTCAATGTAGCCATTCACAATACCGGAGTATGTCATGTGACCGGATGACACCATCTAAGGTCCTTTAGCCTCCTAACATTAGCAAATAGTACCCCATATATATATCTGATCACATGAAATCACAGCATGCCTCCATGGATGAGGAGTAGAAGTTCATGCAGGCATGCTGTGATTTAATGTGATCAGATATATACATGGGGTACAGTTTGCTTAAGCTAGGAGGAAAAAGGACCTTAGATGATGTCACCCTGGTCACAAAAAATAGATTGCTGATGCTCTGAAGGCATGGGGAGAACCTGCTGGATTCAACCTGAGGAGACCATGCTCCCCCGAATCTACCTAGATTTGGCTATATGCAAGGCAAGGTTATAAACTTGATTTTATGGGGATCTGATGGAAGCAATTTTTGCAAAAAAAAGAGTGTTATTATCTATGTATGTATAATATATATGGAGGTGAAATAAAATAAAACTCTATAAAGAAAATATTGGGTCAATTATGTTTTCTTTGCCAAGGTACAGGCATCTCTGGAAGATAACTCGCTTCAATCTTTGTCTTCAAAAACATCTTTCCTGCGTCGCTCCATCACTTGTCACTACATTTAGTTTCTTCACTCTTGCCATGACACATAATTAAAGTGAGTTGCCATGGCAATACATAGCAATATATCCACCTTGATCCTCCATGGGGATGAATGGAGCTAAGAACCTGAGATCTGGACATAGGTTTTCTATTTTTTCTATATTTTTTTTTTGATGAACTGATTCCATCTATTTTCCTCTCCTTGTTGAAAGCTCTTTTATTATTATATATTTTCTTTATTCTTTTATTGTGTATTTTATTTCTTCAATGATACAATTTCTCTTCAGTCGACTGTACAACTCTAGGAACATTTCTTTCTTATGATATCCTTGTGTTAAAGATCTGGCATTGTAAAGCCAATATATTGCACTAGGAAGCCATAACCCATACCAGTTACTTCATTCTGAAGTTCGGAAAAGTTACTTATCTCTTGACACATAATACGAGTAGTGGTGTTTCAAAAGCAGGTTCTGAGTTATGGTCTGATTTGAAGACATTTTAAAGATTTAGAGAAATGTGCTGGTAAAATGTTCTCTACAATACTGTGGAGTATTATCAGAATTATCGAAATTGAAGGAAGTAACAGGTCCATTTGTTTCATTTTGGGTGATTATAAAGCAAAACAGAATTCAAAGTAGGGTGATACCGAGTCATTAATTGATTTACCAAAACTGAAGAATAGGGTTAAAGGCTTTAAAAAAAAAGGCTACTAATTTTAAAGTCATTACCTGATATTTGAAAATATGTTTACGATACCATTAGAGATGAGCGAGCACTAAAATGCTCGGGTGCTCGTTATTCGAGACGAACTTTTCCAGATGCTCGAGTGCTCGAATAACGAGCCCCATTGAAGTCAATGGGAGACTCGAGCATTTTTCAAAGGGACCATGGTTCGGGAATAAAATGTGTTATTTAATTGAAAAAGAATGTCTTCTGATAAGTTATCAGATGTATGCAAACATCTGCAATCTATTCTTCACTGTTCCGCGCGTATATTATCTCCCGACAAGTTATCAGATGTGAAGAACAGTGAAGAATAGAATAAAAACAGTGAACACAGGATCATTTAAGTGAAAAACACAGTGAAGAACACAGTGAAGAATAGATTACAGATGTTCGGCACATCTGCTTACTTGTCGGGAGAGGAGATACGCTGTCCCGGGATCCGCTCCTCTTCTTCCACTGAAGTCTCCCCGATGTCTCCCTGCTGCCCGATGTCTCCCTGGTGCCCGATGTCTGCCTGCTGCCCGATGTCTCCGTGGTGCCCGATGTCTCCCTGCTGCGCGCGATGTCTCCCTGCTGCGCGCGATGTCTCCCTGCTGCGCCCGATGTCTCCCTGCTGCACCCGATGTGTCTCTGCTGCGCCAGATGTGTCTCTGCTGCGCCAGATGTCTCCCTGCTGTGCGATGTCTCCCGGCTGCCGTTCCGCGTGTATCTTCCGACAAGTAAGCAGATGTGCAGAACATCTGTAATCTATTCTTCACTGTGTTCTTCACTGTGTTCTTCACTTAAATGATCCTGTGTTCACTGTGTTCACTGTTTTTATTCTATTCTTCATTGTTCTTCACTGTGTTTGTTTAATTAAATGCTCGATCTCGAGCAGGGGAAATACTCGTCCGAGCAACGAGCCGTTTCGAGTACCTTAATACTCGAACGAGCATCAAGCTCGGACGAGTATACTCGCTCATCTCTAGATACCATGAAACATTTCCAAAAATTTTCTCCACGAATAGGCCATCCTTAATTCAGACAAGTTGTGATTTTAAAGATTCAGTGACTGCTGCTATTGTTGAGTGGGTCCTAACCACAAACTTCTGGGACCTCAACCCCCCACCGTTAATGCCAAAGTTTAGTTTTGGCAATTAAAATTGAAGGCGCTGTCATTTTGGGGAGGATCATGGCTCCCCGATTACATCATCAGGAGTGACGACACCCCCCAACATGATGGGGAACTGTGCCACCAGCATATTATTTCGGCATTTGCATAGCCAAAGCTTAAATTTTATTTAAATGCCGCTGGTGACTTAAACAGTTCACAATCAGTGGTAGCCAAGTGGGCCAAACCTGAATTTTTACAAGTCTGCTCATCAATAATTGCTGGTCATCTTCACTAATGCCCCATTTAGTCCCCCACTCCTATAAATAGTGGCATCCTGTGAACCCCTCCTATATAATAATATATACCCTTTGTGCCCCTATTCCTATTGTACTATGAACCCAATGGCCCATATTCACTAGGAACTGTGCAGTCTGTACTATGTGCAGTTTACCTGTGTAGTGTGCAGAGGGCGCCAAATTCATGCTTTCTGTTGCATGTTCTTCATGAAACTGGTGCCCTCTGCACTGCCCCGACAGAGTGCACCAACTTTTTTTGGTGCACCTGTAACATAGGGCATCCAACACAATTCTGTCAGATTTTGCAAGATAAAACTGAGCACCGAATACTCCTTTTAGAGCGGAAATATGTGTTGCATGAAGTATAGAGCAGCACCGCACCAAAAAAAACGTTGTGTGCAACACAAAGGTGGCGCGGACACTTCTTGAATAGATGTGCAAGCAGTTTGCATTGAAAAGAGCGTGCAAAGTTCGACAGAAAAGCGGCGCAAGGACCTTAGTAAATGTGCCTAGTCTTCTATACTGTGACCCCCTCTGTGTCCACACTTCTATATACTATGTCCCCTGGTGGCCATATTCTTTACTTTATGATGACCCACTGTCAATCTAACAACAACCTAACCCAAAAAGAAGTAGAAAAAAATTGTCATTGGGGTTTGGTGGGTTCTGCCAAAACTTTAAGAAAGGTTCGGTTTGAGTACGCAAACTGACCGTTAACACCTAAGATTGGTGCCAGCATCGATCCTGGGTATTACATTTTAAAAGCCAGGGTTGTTGTGTGCTCTTGCGAAATACATTTCAATGCTGGCATTTGATTGGTGCCAGCACCTGTAAGGATGAGCCCGAATGATGAACCTGAAGTTGTGGCTGAAGACCATGCTCAGGTTTAGACACCTGGAACCCTCAATGTTCACTGTGGATGTGAACATTGCTGTTTGGGTCCACTCAACCTTAGTGCCAACCTGACTATGCACGACTTCCCCCAAAAACAGACCATGTAACAGATTAAAACGTAAAATATTATACATGATCTGAATATGAAATCAAAGTCCTTAAAGTCCATGTAAATTATTTATATTTTAATACTGGCCATCTATACGTCTAGATAGTTGTTGTCTGTGACTGTTCATCAGGTCAACAGACTTCACACCAACAGCAATACACATGCTGTTTTAACTTAGGATACAATTTTTTTTCTGGAAATAGGATTAACGTATAGTTCGGCAAAAAGTTTGGATATGCCGGAATCAAACTGTCTCAGCCTACTTTTCCCCAACATCTACACCATTTTTACTGGAAGTTTGGAAGATTTCAGCAAAATTGTCTTTTTTGTTAGACAATCATTTAATGTGTAAAGACAACTTAAGACTTCTCTAAGTTGTAGATTTGTACATAGAAACTTTATCTAAAATATCAAAAAAATCTTAAATAAATCTTTGAGAATTTAAGATCCACTGCTTTTACGTATAGGACTAACTTCTCTATTCCATCACTCCTACATGTCTATGTTTAGCAGCCTAAGGATCTGTTACTTTTCCTTCAAAAGATACAAGGTTCTTAGAAACCAAATAAATTCAACAAATAACAAGGATTGTACATAGGTTTTAAGAATTCATATAAACCAATGTCAGGTCGATGAGAGTACTTCACTTCATGTATTTTTATATGTATTTTTTTGTCTGAAGTCAGGTAAGAAATGCAACACTATTAGTAGTCAGCTCATACAGCACAAATCTCAAAGTCAAGAGAAGAAATCAGGCTTGGAGCCAAGTGACCTGAAACGCTGACAGACCCAATGGATCAATAAGTACTAGCTCCCCAGATAGAGAACATAACACTAGGGCAATCTGAACCTACCTTTCAGGCAATAATGCCCCATTTAGTCCCCCACTCCTATAAATAGTGGCATCCTGTGAACCCCTCCTATATAATAATATATACCCTTTGTGCCCCTATTCCTATTGTACTATGAACCCAATGGCCCATATTCACTAGGAACTGTGCAGTCTGTACTATGTGCAGTTTACCTGTGTAGTGTGCAGAGGGCGCCAAATTCATGCTTTCTGTTGCATGTTCTTCATGAAACTGGTGCCCTCTGCACTGCCCCGACAGAGTGCACCAACTTTTTTTGGTGCACCTGTAACATAGGGCATCCAACACAATTCTGTCAGATTTTGCAAGATAAAACTGAGCACCGAATACTCCTTTTAGAGCGGAAATATGTGTTGCATGAAGTATAGAGCAGCACCGCACCAAAAAAAACATTGTGTGCAACACAAAGGTGGCGCGGACACTACTTGAATAGATGTGCAAGCAGTTTGCATTGAAAAGAACATGCAAAGTTCGACAGAAAAGCGGCGCAAGGACCTTAGTAAATGTGCCTAGTCTTATATACTGTGACCCCCTCTGTGTCCACACTTCTATATACTATGTCCCCTGGTGGCCATATTCTTTACTTTATGATGACCCACTGTCAATCTAACAACAACCTAACCCAAAAAGAAGTAGAAAAAATAGTAAAAAAGTAAAAAGAAATGAAAATGCAAATATTGTTCCTGAGGCCACTCCCTCTATAATATGATTCCCAATGAATAGGATCAAAATTAATAGGGGAGAGGGTGTCTATTTGTCACATGTCTTCAAACAACCAGGAGTTGTAGGGTATGGTACATAAAATATAATAAATCCTTGCGGTATTGAAGCTCTTTCCGGATCTTGCCACATTCTCACCAACCTCAAAAATTTTAGCAAAACCCAGTGTGCACTAATATTTGTGACTCTATCATGGCAGAAACTTGGGATAGTGGGATCCATGAATTAACACATGATTGTGTCCCTTTAATGCTATGCAGAAGACAAATCCCAAAGAAACAACAGGAATATTCCGTACAAAACATTATATCAATCAACCGGTTTCAACTTGTTGTTCTTCTTTAGGATACGTATTCAGCCAATCTTCAAAGGAAAGAATCATCTGTATCTTACATTAATATCTTGTATAATTTTTTCCCTGTTGGTACACTATTTTTCACATTCAGAAGACAAAACCCTTGTTTCTTCGCGATTACGATGCTTGCCATGCACCGGGCAAACTGTGTGTAATGCCAGGTGAAGAATGCATTGAATATCTGCCGGTGTTAAAAAATCCAATATGCTTTCAAGGCGTTCGCCTAGGAATAAATGGTCCCTGTCTCTGATTTGAAAGGGATTTAGTAGTGTTGCACTTGCTATAGACAAGTAAATGAGGGATTAAATTATAATCTCATATAGTCAGAGGACTTTGCAGCCCGCCTCGGATTTGTAGCGGTAATACATATAGCTTAGTCGATGGTGGGGAATTTGCTAAAATAGCACATTTTTATATATATTCTGCCCATTTTTGCATTTTCTAAACAGAGGAAGTAAATGTGCAAAACGAGGATTAAAATAAGTTTGTTGATCAAGGTTTTTAAGGGTATTTTTGTGTCTATAGAGGTTTGCTAGAGGATAACTAAAGATAAATCACCTGCAATATAACAATTCTAGTTCTCTATTGTATACATAACGTCAGAGATTTCTCCTGATGAAATACTTAGAACAGTGCCGAAGGCTTCGGGATTGCTGACACAGAGAAAGTATATATTTCTCTTCTGAGAAAAAAAAAAATGATTGATATATATATATATATATATATATATATATATATATATATAATAAATTATATGTGGGCATTGGACCTATAGTGGATTATTCCACTCTATTTATTTGCCTTAGATCTAATTATTATTTTTAGCTTCTTATCATTAAAAAAGAGCCCTGGGTACCTTCTGTCTCATGATTGGTTTAGGTGGCTATTGGTTCCCTCCCACTATAGCTCCAGTCCCTTAGATTGGCTACTATTGTGAACACTAGGACTTCAGTGTACGAAAAGTGAATTTAAGCGAGTTGGGCCAACAATCTCATGTGCCAACTAGGGAAGTTGCCATTGGGGTTTGGTGGGTTCTGCCAAAACTTTAAGAAAGGTTCGGTTTGAGTACGCAAACTGACCGCTAACACCTAAGATTGGTGCCAGCATCGATCCTGGGTATTAAATTTTAAAAGCCAGGGTTGTTGTGTGCTCTTGGCATTTGATTGATGTCAGCACTTGTATGGGTGAGCCCGAATGATGAACCTGAAGTTCTGGCTGAAGACCATGCTCAGGTTTAGACACCTGGAACCCTCAATGTTCACTGTGGACGTGAACATTGCTGTTTGGATCCATTCAACCTTAGTGCCAACCTGATTATGCCCGACTTCCCCCCAAAACAGACCATGTAACAGATTAAAACGTAAAATATTATACATGATCTGAATATGAAATCAGAGTCCTTAAGGTCCATGTAAATTATTTATATTTTAATACTGGCCATCTATACGTCTAGATAGTTGTTGTCTGTGACTGTTCATCAGGTCAAAAGACTTCACACCAACAGCAATACACATGCTGTTTTAACTTAGGATACAATTTTTTTTCTGGAAATAGGATTAACGTATAGTTCGGCAAAAAGTTTGGATATGCCGGAATCAAACTGTCTCAGCCTACTTTTCCCCAACATCTACACCATTTTTACTGGAAGTTTGGAAGATTTCAGCAAAATTGTCTTGTTTGTTAGACAATCATTTAATGTGTAAAGACAACTTAAGACTTCTCTAAGTTGTAGATTTGTACATAGAAACTTTATCTAAAATATCCAAAAAATTTTAAATAAATCTTTGAGAATTTAAGATCCACTGCTTTTACTTATAGGACTAACTTCTCTATTCCATCACTCCTACATGTCTATGTTTAGCAGCCTAAGGATCTGTTACTTCAAAAGATACAAGGTTCTTAGAAACCAAATAAATTCAACAAATAACAAGGATTGTACATAGGTTTTAAGAATTCATATAAACCAATGTCAGGTCGATGAGAGTACTTCACTTCATGTATTTTTATATGTATTTTTTTGTCTGAAGTCAGGTAAGAAATGCAACACTATTAGTAGTCAGCTCATACAGCACAAATCTCAAAGTCAAGAGAAGAAATCAGGCTTGGAGCCAAGTGACCTGAAACGCTGACAGACCCAATGGATCAATAAGTACTAGCTCCCCAGATAGAGAACATAACACTAGGGCAATCTGAATCTACCTTTCAGGCAAACTGCCATCATTGTGCAAAGACATCGAGTTTAGGCGAGTGAAATAACAAACCTTACATATTCTTGTTCTTTATTATCTCTACTGATATTTAGTTGCATAAAATTGCTTTATATAATGGTAACTCAGCCTAGATCACAGGGGGGAATTTATAAAGTCACGGCACACGGTGGTGCGCCAGTGCATGATGTCCCGCCCCCTGCCCTACTGGTCGCTCTGAATGGCACACTCCGTGCCCCTCCTAACCCATTTGGACAGGAGGTGGTGTAAGGGGAGGCATAGCAAATTTTTCAAGGCTCATACGCCTTCACCTGAGCAGAAACTAATAAGTGAATATATCATTGTACTATAAGCAACCAAAATGTCCTTAGAAGTTGCCTACTCCCACCTATAAAGACAACTTTTACCGAAGAGCCAGGTAAAGAAATAGTTTTCTCATCTTATCTGCAGCTATTTAGTCTCAAGTGGTCGGCGCTTGTGCGGTGGCATATGATATCCCTGACGCTGCTCCCGTGCAGCCGGATGCATCAAGAGACTCCGACCTCTTGATGTATCTGGCGGGGTCATGGGCAGCATTTATATCTACCCCAGGCCCTGAGTGGTGTAGAAATAAATGCAGCCGGTGAATTTTCACATATAACAATTTGTGACTGCAGCCAGTGCTCAGGTGTGAGGACAGGAGTGCTCCGCAATAGCCCACATCCCGCCGGCCACACCCCCTTTCACGCCCCTCCATGCCCAACTGCCATAGATGTGGCAGAAAGAGGAAAATAATCACAAGTGCTAGCTATATGCTAGCATTTGGGATTATTTCATGGCTTCTATGCCAATGACCATGATAGGTACCCCCCTATGACCCCAACCACTTTCTTTGTACTAAACCTGACATTAGCATCCCGTGGGGTAAAGATGGTTGGTTCATCATGCAAAAATTGGTGTGCTCTGTTGACATTCATGATGAGTTTATAGCCATCTTTAAAATATCCGTACAGTACTTTGTTAATTGATTAAGGATTAAACAATTGATGTTCTAGGAATGGGACGTGTCATTACTGATGTGTTATCACTCAACCAGTTCCCTATACTGCACGGAAAAGACCCCATCAGGTCGAAACAGCACTGTCTACAGTTGGGAGTCTGTTCCTTCTGGAATAGATACACTGGTTTGGCTTTAATTCCGCATCATGTCATAAGGCTTCTTGTAGGTCATGCTTGATGTCAAGGGAGCTGCCTTATAAGGTAGCTAAAAGAGGCAGGGTTTTCCTTATCCCATCCTGGAAAACTTCTTTGCATATTTCCTCATTACTGGGTGAACAGGGGTTGGTGGGATGACTTGTCAGCTAACACTCCCACAAGTCTGATAACAGGTTACTTTGAAGTACTCACATAGAAATATTGAGAGGTGCTACCCTCTTTATAACCCAAAATAGACTCCTGGTTATGTCCCAACGGAGGTGACTAAATTGAATATAGGTGGTACTCAGCTATGCTACACATGAAACGGCTGTTGCTTGTTCCACTTACCCCCAGCTCCGACCCTGACCATCTGCTAACTTTCTAAGAGGATATAGAAAAAATATATTAGATTTTAACAGCTGAGTGTCGCTATACTTTTTTATTTTTTGGCAGTAGTATTGGTTCCATCCTTGGTTAGTACGGGCACGATTACCAATCACTTTGCCAGAACAAGTATGTTACGTTATTGGAATACTCCATTCACTGCTTAGCACTGTTTATTCACAGGGTTTATATCCTTGACTCTTATTGTTAAGAACAAAAGTAACAATGAGATCAGATAGTCCTTTGTATTGGAAACTGCTGTGTAAAGAGTTTGACATTGTAAGAGCCTGGTCTATTTCCCTTTAATTTACATCCCCTAGGAAATAAAGGAGAGAAGTGAGAAGATGAAGATTTACAGTTTCCTTGCCTAGACATGCCCACGTTCCTCTGAAATATGCTCTTATGGGCAAAGGTGACAAGTGTATGGATCAGGGAGAGAAAGAAAATTGATGAGTACAAGGAATTAGAGCAGAAGGGATAGCACAGAGGTCACTCTCAACCATATGTGCAGAACATGACATTTACGATACATGGGTGAATCGCAATCTGACAGTCTACTTCCCTGCTGCTCTGTAATTATCAAGAACCTACATTGCCCTTATGTCCATGGATACCTGTGTATAGGCACCGAAAAACTTTATTAAAAAGGATGTTTTTAATTAAAAAAATATTTTTTTTTAAATTTCATTCTATAAGAATCCATATGTCTTCAGGAGCTAAAATACATCATATGTCGTAAAGCTTCCTTTATACATAATTTCCCCATGACCAATAGACGATACAATGGGGGATGATATCAACTAATCACATCTTAACAGGTGACTCTGGTCATGTGGATGGGCACCATCTATTCACAAGGTTTCCCTAATTTCAGTAAGGATTGGGTATGTTGAATATCAACACCCTTAGTAGAGACATTTTTGGCAAGAGTTTGTTTCTCATTGAATACACATGTGTGTGGGAGAAGAACTGCTCTTGGCTCAATCTGTTTTTAGACTTTAGCCGTTAAAGGGGTGTGGATAGGTTACCCCTTTAAGGTCTTGTCCCATGAAAGACACATTCTGTTTCCATAGGATAGGGAATAGGTGCCAGATCTATGAGAATCGAATGGCAGGGAGAACCAGTGCTCAGGAATACCAGGGTGTTAAATATTCCAGATTTACAATATTCTAACTAGGGTGTGAATATGTACTCAAGAGTTGATCAAGCACAACATGGTCAATGAGATACAAAGGTGATATGATTAAAATATGTATGGAGAGTAAGTGTGAAATAATCAGGGGTATATATGTTCATTGCTGGTGTTGTACGTGCATTCTTGACATATCTCAAAGATAATGTAAGATCGCAACCCCCAACCCCATCCTATCACATGGCATTAGTTATCCTTTACCATATGAAGTTCTCTTTGTGTTAGCACCTATCACATCCACATCATACCACATTCACATGACAAGAGGTATCCTTTACCATATAATGGTCTCTGTGTTAGCTGGTCATAAAGGAATTTCTATGGATGTTACCATATGTATGGATGTGACCAAGACTAATGGGTGAATTTGGCTCACAATGTATCTCTATAGGAGTGTAGTCTTTAAAAGTGACTCTGTCCAAGGGAGATGGGGACATTTAGCATTCCACACACACACACACGTCTATACATAACCCTTGCTCTACTCACTATGAAGCTATGAAAAATCCCCATCCTGGGAGTCCCTTTAGAAATGAATGGAGTGCAGGTCAAGCAGGTCTTCACCAGAGCTTCACTCACATGGAGAGCTCCTCACCCCTCCCCCTCCCCGTTGTGACCGGATGGCATAGGCATCTACGAGAGGCTTGATGTGGACGCAAATTGTTCACCACTATGACTGTGGTAATCTTATTAAATTTGTTATCCGTGCCCACTTTTCTTCTAAACTTAACAATTTACAATTCTGCTGATGAGCCAAAAGTGCTATGGGTAGCATTACCATAACCCCCTCCATGCTGTAGCTTCCCGGGCAGTTACACTGTGCAGAGCATCCCTCCACAACTGTGTGCTGTAACTTCCTCAGCTACCATGAGATTACAGCAGGAAGAGGGAGAAGTATTGAGGGAGCAGGGGAACGGGAAAGTGCTCCTCCAGTGTATAGCAGCTTGTAAAGTTGCAGCACGGTTTATACTTTTGGCTCATTATTATAATTTTAAAGGTTGATTTTAGAAGGAAGGAGGACATGGATAACAAATATAAGAAGATTACCACAGTCACGGCGCCTGGATCTATGACTAAGTGGTTTATTATGATGGATTTTGATGGTCGATTTACTTTAAGTAGTACAAACCTTATAAAAATAAGTCAATATATTGTTATATAGATTTATTAATCATTACGTGTATACTAATTAAACAGCGCCCCCTCTGGCCCCATAGTACTACATTCAGTGAGGGGTCTTAAAGTAACCCTGACTCAGTCCAGTGATGTGGTGTATTATATTACTTTGGGGATTGTGTATAATTATGATGAGCAAATGTAACAGAATAATGGTATTTGCACATTAAAAATATAGAGGTGCTAGCGACAAATTCTCTTTAAGTAATTTACAGAAACGTAATTGAAATAATTATCATTTTTGAGTCTTTTTAACTGTATTTATTCAACACACGCTCCCTGCATTGTAACTAAAATAATAAAGTTTGCATAATTAACCTACCTCCATATAAGATATCTATAGAAGAAGAATTAATAGAAAAGCAGCGGTGGTTGCTAAGCAACTGCTAAGCGAAGTCACTTTGTAGCATTATCTACCGGTTGTACAAACAATTTGGCTGCATTACATTCTGTTTAGCCATCAAGAATAGAAAAACCTCAAAATTAAAACGCTGAAAGGTTTGGATGATATCATTTACAATGTACTAAACAGAGAGGATTAGTAAGGATACTTTTCTCATCTGTCAGCAGATCTGCATGTGAACGTATTGTCTGCCCAAGCCATGATGGCTTTCTGATGGAGAAAACCGGACCAGGTGATGAGGCCTTCACTATATTAATGGGACTAGTCCATATTTTTCTGGATTTTTAAAAAAATGTTTTACTAATGTTATGTTTGACTTATATTTGTGAAATATTGCAGTTTGTATTCACCTTCATAACTGTATTCCCTGAAGCCAAAGTAGATCTGTTGCTGAATAATGTTGAGCTGACTCAAACTGCAAAGTTTGGGTCTGTGCTGAACTTTGCAGGTCTGGATTCAGTTCAACTCCCCACCAATAAAACCCACCATTGGTGCTGGCACGAAGGGTCTTATCTCTTTAAATACTGTGGCACCGGCAACAATTGTGGGTGTTATCGGAAAACAGATTTTCAAGGTCGAGTTTGGCTGAAATCGATTGAACTCTAAATTTCTTGGGTAAGCTCACCTCTATTGCAGAAATTTTACATCCAAAATGAAATTTATTTTTAGTAAATGAAGTAAAACTAATTAGGTAACTACTGGCTTCGATATTGCACAAGTGGGACGACAGTACATGGTGCAGCAGCATTCATCCCACAGGCAATGTTCAAACTTCAGCATCTTACAGGGATAAGATAGCCCAGAAGATAGCATAGCATGGGCTGGCATTAGACTTAAATCATCCATATAAAACAGGAAAACCCAAGAGGACAACCCAAGGTTGTCACATTAGGTTCCACTTTTGCTATGTAAAATCACACTCACGTTCTGTCCAAAATTATTGCTCCTCATTGGTCTAAATAACTAAACAAAAATAACTTGCTATGAGTCACATTCCAAAGAGCTAAAAATTTTACTCCAGTCCTAAGTCTTGTGACTGCCAAATGACAATGAATTTAGCGGTCCTAAAGATCCCTTTTGTAAGTTAAGAAAAACATATTTCTTCTAAATCTACATAACCTATGACAAATTTGTCACCCAGTCTGAAGAAGCTGGGCGTTGGCATCAGTAAACTCTCCCAAGTATCACAAAACCAATTTTTTTGAAAAAAATATTTGGCCAACGCACATCACTCATCCCTGTTAAGAGCCAAGAGCCAAAAGTTTAGAAAGGACATATCTTTAAATACGTTGTCCACCGGATAGGGGATTGCAATCTAATTCATGGAGGTCTGACCATTGGGATTCCCGCCAACAACAAAAAAAGGGGTTCCGTACCCTGTCAGCATGAGCCCTGCCCCGCTATGGAAATGAGAGTGTAAGTGACTGAATTTTGTGGTCACCAACTTCCAACAGGCCCATAGTGTTGAAGTGAGCTACCCGATGCTCCATTAGTGAGTGAATTGGAACCTCTGCTCCCATTATCGATGGGGTTCCAAGGGAACAGACTCCACCAGTAAGAAAATTTTCCTTTCTAATGTCCCTAAAAAGAAGACTTGGGACAATCCCTTTAATACAATATAACTGCAGCTTCCCATTGATCTGATCCATCACAGCATTAGCTATTAATATTTTCCCATCTACTGTATTCCCATCTATCTTTTCCTGTTTCCCTCTGACAGCAACTTTCATGTAAAATAAAGCATGACACGTAGAATTATGGCACTCTCCAATGTATCATTAATTATCTATCCGAAATGCTTCGTTTTCATAGAGGCAAATTATTTATCATTCTAGTGTAGTGCGCTGTGAAATGACAGTCAATTAACAGTTTATTGATTAATTATCTCAATGATTCAGCACAAAGTGAAAACTGAAAAATTACGGGTTTCCAAATACAAGAATCCTCTAAGCCGTCAGGTAAAAAAAAAAAAACATGAAATGACTGTCGTAGCTGCCATTTGCCTTATGTAAAAAACGTTAATCTCTTCTCCCTCCCTGACAGATAAGGAAGCCTCGGATAAAATGCAGATCAAAATCGAAATTAAAACTGTCAATACCAGAGCAGTGAAAGTTTCTCATTTCGAAACCAACGCGCTTCGCTTGGCTGCAAAATTCCCGAGTAAATTTTTAGCACATGACAAGGTGCCATTTATAAACCCTGATAAAAAAATGATAGATCTGCACTTCCAGATGGAAAAGAAATAATAATCATAAAAAAATTGTAGAGCATCAAAAAACCAGAGTCGTAGCCGAAAGAACGTCTTTTAAAAACATTTTAAATTGGAATATGAACGAGTATTTACTATGTGAAGCACAAAAAAAAAAAGGGAAATGGAATTGTCAATTGAAATGTCAGATTTTCAATGCCTGTAATAATATGGTGCCATCTAACATACTTTTATTGCTAAAGTTGCCTATGAAACGATAAAAAAGAAGTAGTTTTCTTGATTGTCTGGGAGGACATTCATCTGTATATTTATGTCTGTGTATGTTTTACACAGTAAAATCAATCTTGGAAAACATGTCTGGTGTAAGAGTTTTATGGGGGCTGTAAAGCAATGCTGTATCCCTCGCTGAAGATCGGATATTACTAACTCGGGATGCATAATTCTCATACAAATAAACATGTAAAACAAAAACACATGCATTCCATGGCACAAAATGGAAAGCATATAAAAATACAGGCACTGAAAACATTAGTTTTTGGCAAGATTTGTTCATAAAAATAACCACATAGGGGCAGATTTACTTACCCGGTCCGTTCGCGATCCAGCGGTGCGTTCTCTGCGCAGGATTCGGGTCCGGCCGGGATTCAATAAGGTAGTTCCTCCACCGTCCACCAGGTGGCGCTGCTGCGCTGAAAAGCATCTGAACGCACTGGAGTTCACCGGCTCGGGCTGAGTGCAGGTAAGCGCGCCCCGAGCGACACATTTTCCGCTCTTAAATGCGGCGGTTTTTCCGAATATGTCGGGTTTTCGTTCGGCCACGCCCCCAGATTTCCGTCGCGCTCATGCCAGCGCCAATGCGCCACAATCCGATCGCGTGCGCCAAAATCCCGGGGCAATTCAGGGGAAATCGGCGCAAATCGGAAATATTCGGGTAACACGTCGGGAAAACGCGAATCGGGCCCTTAGTAAATGACCCCCATATTGTCCAAAGAGTTTTCCAGGCTTTGAAAAATATGGCTGCCCTCTGCCAAAATGCTTGGATTACCTGTCTACTGCGAAATTATAGCTCAATCCCATGTGGAGTAAGCTACCAAACACAACCTGAGGACAGGTTTGGAACGATTTCTCAAAGAAAGCCGCAAAGTTTTTCTAGCCTATAGCCACACGCGCATGTATGCACTTTGCAGGCCCAAAGACGTGATACCTTGTTTGTGGCCCATCCATTATCAATGGGTGAGCGTGGCTCGAAGAAGGGCAGGAATAAAACCTGTTCTCTAGGTTTTAATATATGCATCAACTTTGGGCTTGAGACCATTGATAGAAACGGGACAGTGCACTGGCACATCTCCCTATTACACATAGGTGTGCATGAACCTTCATATTGTACAGGCAGTCCCCTGGTTAGGTACAAGATAGGGTCCAGAGGTTTGTTCTTAAGTTGAATTTGTAAGTCGAAACTGTATATTTTATAATTGAAGTTCTAGACAATTTTTTTTTTTTGCTCCAGTGACAAGTGACAATTTTTTGTAATTGGACCAAGGATTATCAAAAAAGCTTCATTACAGACACATTACAGCTGATCATTGCAGTCTGGGACTAAAGTAAAGCATCCAGAGAGCTTCACCAGAGGTCACAGTGGGCAGAGGGGTCCGTCTGTAATTAGGGGTAGTCTGTAAGTTGGGTGTCCTTAAGTAGGGGACCGTCTGTACTGGTTAACAAAGTCATCTGTAGTACATGAGCAAGCAAATTTTAAAGATGTCCTTAATAGTGAATGGTCGTGTTCGGCATTTGATTTTGACCACCTGACCTGGGCACGGTAGCCGAAGAGCCAATCGACCAAACTGACGCCCTAGCAATACCCCTGCCAGCAATCCAGCAAAATGTCCATGTCAAAAGACCGAACTTGAACACCAAACTTGACCATTCGGTCCACTTGTCTCTAGTACTTATACTACCTCAAGGAAGTCAAACTGAAACTCGGATTTACTTAATCCCAAAAGTGTTGGTACAGATTGCACAGGAGCAGTGGGGGCTTATCCAGAATCCGAGGAGTTACACCTAGAAAAGGTGTTGGAGTTTGTGTAGCTGATGAACCGTCCTCTTAAGCTTTAGTTTTTTAACGCTTTTTGTTGTGTCCAACAAAATCATCATGCCCATTCAAAGTTTCGATCATCACAAAATTTAAGTCAGATCACAGAATGGTCATACTCTTCCATTGTCGATTTGTAATCTCCGTAGCATCTGGGAAGTTTTTGTTGGCAACTGAATGATGCAATGTAAGACACTGAACAATTTCATATATTCTGCTTATGCCTCCAAGCATTGCCTACACATGATTTCCTTGCAATTGCAAGAAAGTACAATTGGAATCACAACTGAATTGAGGAAATGAGCATACAGCTATGTCTGCTCCATTAAACAGCGTTGTTGATTTGATACTATATGAAAGTCAATAAGTTCCTCATTTGATACAAATTATCTAGCATTTAAATGCAAGTATTACCTAGAAATGGCTGAAATAATGTTTAAATGATTAAATTATGCAACGTTATTGTTCATTTTCCAAACAGTCTAAGCAAATAAAATAAAATTGGGAGGTTCTTACTGAAATGTAGAACTTCAGAAAGTATGTCCTGAGCGTCTAACTCTATAAACTGCATTTAATAGAGTATGTAATGAAAACCACATTTCTTACCGGCTATTCAGGGTTTTATTATAGGTGGCTTATACTGCAATCTCCTCCCATCGGAAAAACGAAGATGCTGAGTTGCAGTACCGGGAACGGTCATAACTAAGCTTATGATACAGTTCTGCTGGCCGTAACGTTCTGCCAGACTGAAAAGGAAACCCTAGAAATTTTGTAATGATCTTGGTCTTTCAAAATGAGGGCCTACAGGTTTTTCTGCATGATCCTAACACAAAAACAAAATCCTTCTGAGAAACCAAGGATTAATGTCCTGGTGATCAGTTCCTTTTTCAGATGAAGAATGGACCCTACTGTAGATAGGGTCGACAGCTGCACATAGGCTATGGAGGGCTACCAAAATTTCAATACCAATATTTTTACTATGGCTTCAAACCCTACTTCTGGAGACAATTTGATGGACACTCGGTGAGTCGGGATGTGGAGTCACAAGTAAGTGTGGCCTCAACCATCTTATTCTTATCTTACATATAATGTGATGCTACACAAGCTTCACATGTTCAGTAAAGTTAGATTTATGGAAACTTCTTTTTAACGTAAAGCTAAAGCTGAACATATGCAAGAATCACCACCCAAAAAATTGAGCTCAACCTTAATCGGGAGAAATGCAGTAACGATTTTGGCTCATAGACAAGTTTCCTAGTTAAAATAACAAAGGGTCTTTGCCTTTATACTAGTGAATAGAAGAAAGATTCTAACTTATTGTATAACTGACCACATAAATGGTCAATTTCCAACCCACAGAAGTCCAGACTGAGTAGTAACTCTCTTTTTGTCGGTATAATGTCAGCAGCACAAAGATGTCATTGTGACTACTTTCCTTTTATCTTACAATATAATAGCTGGACAGCATGGCGGCACGTTCCCATCTCCGATGCCTGTCTAATTCCCCAAATGGATGCAAATCTGTGAATTTTTACACACAGAGCAATCTAGTTATGAGCAATTTAGAATACATTACTTTTAGAGACCCATGAAATAATATGATTCCCGACAGGTGCTGGTATGAGAACAAACTGAAAAATGTGCTCCACATAGGTCTATAGAAAGCTGTTCTAGAAACTGTACTATCAAGGCCCATTGTCGTCACATTTGTCATGTAGGAAAACATATTCTAGATACATAGAAGATGGGTTTCAAACGAATGAGCATATAAGTATAAACCATAACAAAGAAGCAGACCCTACATGTTCTATTGGGGCCTCATGATATGACAAGTTTTAACTGGAATCCTTAGACAACCTGTAGAGGACATCCTTCTCTAAAATGTCAATGTCAGCAAACTAGAGGGTGAGGAATTGGGCTAAGAGGCATAAATACTGAAAAGGGATGCAAACAAATAACATATACCCTTGAATGCCTCTTCAGTTGACATGAGGAGAAGTGACTCTTTGAAAAAAAAAAATAATTGGCCATAGAAAGTTCAACCTATCATATCTGACAACAGTCCCCAGCACAGGTGTCTAGGGCTAACATAATGAAGAAGAATCCTTAATCTTAACCTGAAGAATGACTTTTCACCACCATCACCCATACTTCAGGCATTCTCCCATGAATTTTGGCCCAGACGTCTAGCCCTTACTTTTGTGGAGGAATCCGTGATTAAATTTCCCTATACGCACAGCCAAGCTTTCTGTTTCCACCCACAACCATTCATCCGGGATTACAGAACCTAATTAGCAAAGGTTAAATTAGATTCAATACCCAATATGGGTCTTATTGGGTCTGACTCCACCAATCTGACCGTTTTTAAAATGATGACTCAACAATTGATGACTCAACAATGAGAAGGGCAAGATAGAAAATTGCACCTATGCCTCAATCCATGAATAGCTTGTTGTCTATAATAAGTGTAGGAGTTGATGGATGCTTTGAAAGGTTTTCTTTGAATGGGAGAGCTTGTGTTTGTTGGAGACCCTGCATTCTCCATAATCAGCATAATATATCCTTAAAGGGAACCTGTCAACAGCAACTTGCCTAATAAACCAATAGCAGAATATTGTCAAGTATCATAACACCATCTTCTTTTTGTTTTTTTTCATGGCCCAGTGTGGTGACATCATCCAGAAAATCAACTCTGAAGTGAGCTGTAAATTGGATGTATAAAGGAGTAGGAGGAGAGTTTGACACTGATGTCAAAGTAGGGAGTTGGAGTAGTGAACGCCTCCTCCTCTGCGATAGAAATCATGCATGAGACTTCAGAAGATCTGGTTAGTGATGTCTCCGTATGCAGAACCCTCAACTTCAGTGAAGGGGGCTTTCTGAGAATGAGAGAGCTTGACTTCAGTGTTAAAATCTCCAATCCTTGACTTTAAACAGCCAATTTACATCTCACTTCAAATTAGATTTTCTGTTTGATGTCACCACACTGCCATGAAAGAAATATACTGGTAGGGGTTTATTAGGTCAATTTTTGCTGACAGGTTCCCTTTAAAACTTAAGGCCAAACATTTTAGTGGTAATCTCTGACACCACAATGATGGGGAGCTCAGTTTGATCATTGCTTGGTGCACCCGCCCCCCATTTTGCTAGATGTGGGAACCCAAGCACTGAAATTAATATTAATCTGTCATACAAAGCCAAAAAGATACATTTATGATTTTTTTTTTGTTTTCCGAGAAAACCATTGAACGTACTTTATCCACAACCATTAATTGTTAGTCATTGGTATTCCTCTCACTGACTGAACCACTAAAGAGTCTAAATTAGCTATGGACACCATACTGTGATTATTTTTTTCTCACAAACTGTACAAAGGAGTCGAAAAAGGCTTCTGCATTACAATCTCTGCGTGAACAGATGACTTTCTCTCTTTTTTTCCCTTTGCACTTTATTTTTTTAAGGGATACTTTAGCAACTGTCCCACTGATCACTGTTCCATCCTCATCATCATAAGCATCGGCTACGAATCCGAAATTAACATCGTTCACCCCTCACCCACACTTTGATTATTCTCCTTACGTTTGTGAGCGGTTTCAGCTGGCACAATTTTCTCGCTTGCCTCCACGAGCTTCTCTGACATTCACATACTGATTGCTTCAGCGGTACAGGGAGACTTTTATTATTCCATGATTAAGTGACAACTGATTTCAAACTGGGGTCTGGCACACAAAAGGTAGACAGCTCTCTACATTTCTTGGCATCAGGAACATTGTTCTCTGCTATTGCTTCAATACTTGAAAGTTAAAACACTCAGGGAAGCAGTGGTGTTGCAATTTAGGAGAAAACAGGTAATTATGTATTCTTCGTTTGACTTTTCGCTGATACAAAAGTGTTTAACCCCTATGTGTCCTAGAGAGGCGGCGGCACAGCCTCTTTTTTTGTCGTCTCCCGTAGAATCTAACCGTTCTTTGTCATTCCGTTTCTTTTTAGATACAATAAGATGAGTTCTTCTAGTAGTTATTCTACATTACTAGAATTATACAATATGACATATTATCATAAGGACATACATATCATTACGACAAAAACTACGTGGGAAAATGCTATTTTCATGTGTTTTTCTGCTCGTCTAGACTATCTAATTTTGGCATTCGATGTTGCACTTAGCACCTGCTGATAGGTTTGTGAAACAACCCCAAAATATCTGAAATTAATACAATTTCTACATGTAGATTGCAGGAAGGTTTTGTGGATAGACAAGAAATTTTGGTAATTTTTTGCAAATTGGCCTTATTTTTAATAATTTAATTACAACCCCAAATAATCTGAAAATAATACAATTTCTACATGTACATTGCTGGAAGTTTTTGTGGATACACAAGAAATTTTGCTAATTTTATGCAAATTTGACTCATTTTTAATAATTTAATTCACAATTCAAAGTGGTGCATGATGTGTAGCTTTGCTGTTTCTTTAGCCAGTGGTTCTCGAAATGTATGGTACCTACCACTTGTTGGTGAGACTCCCCCAGTTTTTGATAAAGTGGAGCAAGAGACACAGTTTTAACTAACTTCTTTATAAGGTTTATTAATGGTAGCTGCAATCAGCAGAACGGATTCTTTCAGCGTTATTTTATTCAACTTTTGAAATCACAAATATAAAAAAATTTGGTTTAATTTTTAAATAATTTTCCATGAACTATGACCAATATTTAGGCCAAAGCATCGTAACATTCAGACTGCTGAGGCCAGTGGTTTGAGAAGCCCTTATTGAAATCTCTAATTTATGAGCCACACCTGCACCCCTGCAGTACACCACCACTGAACCCACTGCACCTGTCACTGAATAGCATGGGATGAACATTCATAAAAAAATAAGAAAATATCATGATTAGAGAAGAGCATATTGTCCAAGAAGAAATTTTGTTAAGGTCAATTCCAAATCAATGTTTCTTTAATTGTCCTGAAATTTTGTGTTAACCCCTCTAGTTCTCTAAAACTTTTAGAAGATTTCATTTTAAAAGATTCAGAAAATATTTGGAACCAACAAATAGATCTGCCCATCTCCAAACATGATAGAATATAGGTTGATTCCAGATCTCAGCTCCAATAATACCAGTAATGAAAAGACTTGGTGCAAGATCTCAAAGAGTATTGCGTTAAAAAAATTAAATTAGGCAATTTTTAACCCTACTCTGGAAATATTTGAAAACTGGAGTTTTCATTTTTTCCAAAAATAACCCAGTCTGACTTTTAGCTACTAACTACACTACTTTTAATTCATTTGTATCTCTTTCTTTACCTCTATTTTTTACCAAAGACCAAGCCATTACATTCACCCACAAGCTCTGAATATAAATTGGTAAAATCTGTTCTATAGTTATTGTATCTATCATGATACACTATACTGAAATCCCAAATGTCCCAAATTTCCCGACTTCAGATACACTGAACTCCAGAAAGCTGAATTTCCCTTATCTAGAGAGAAGACTTTACTATTCAACAGTTAGTGTGGCATATTTCTGATTCCCTTGGTACAGATCAGCACCCAATGTGGAACCATAAAATGTTCAAACTAATGGTTTGTTGTGATAAATTGCCTAAATGTACATAAGCACTGAGAAATGTGTCAGTGGAAATACTTTTTAATGAAGTTAATTTTATACTACATGATTCCTCATGGAAAAGGTGAGGATCAGCCCCACTGAGAGAAAACCAGAATAACACCCACATGGATTCACTACCTGCAAACTGTAAGTAGCCAGAACATCTGCAGCAGAGTTCCAAGGATCAGCAATTCATTTCTGGCATGAAAACTACACATGGATCCAATGTCTAAACATGAACTACACAAAATTCCCCAGTATGGAGAATCCAAAAGTAAAGTTTCAAATACAGGTACTTTCATTGTAAACGGTGTTGAAGACTTTGTCATAATTACTAAAATCTGCTAGAGGAATTTAATACTAGAAAACTTATGTGTTCCAAGAGCACCTGGCTACAGAACTTTGCAGTTCCAGCTTGTCCGATCATAATTTATATCCAATTCAACTTTATTTCATCTCAACACGTTGATTCACTAGGTTTATAATAAATTTGGATTAGGTCTAAGTTTCCCATTGCTCATTGGCATGAGAGCTCAAGTTCCCGTGTGCTCTTCAATGAATGATAGGTAGAGAAGTTATTAAGCACATAGCTTACCTATTAATTCAATATCCATTGAGTTCATGAGAACAGATAAGTACATTTCTTACGGATGGGTGTTAAATATCCATTGTGCCTAGTGATCAGCGGCTATGCCGAACATTGCGATTTTGGCTCCCCGAACCTGGCTTTGCCGACTGCATTTTAGTGGTTAGCATCTACAATCTGTGCCAGCATCAATCACGGGTGTTAGGGGCGTTATCATGTTCAAGTTTGACTACCCAAACCAAACTCTAGTTCAGGGTTCAGCTGAACTCACCAAACCCAACCAAAACCAACGGTGCCACTCATAGCTAATTGTAACCCACCATTTAACATACAAACACATATAAACTTACATTGACTTCATCCCCTGTGACTCTCATGCCCTGTTTTCATTAATACAATATAGCTTTCAATTTCCTTTAATACCGCTTTACTTTTGGAGAATTTCTTGTATAATTGTTCTCTTTGTTGTAACAATGCAATTTAAAGACAGAATTTAAATAAGATGGTTGTATTCAGGGAAGACTCGTCCTTTTAAGAGTGTGTTTTGAATATTAACATACCCCGGCAAATTAGTTTGCACTCATTATCATAAGCAATTACTTACTGTTTAGATGCTTCTAGTGTTCTTCTGGCAAGTAATTTGCAAGAATTAAAACACAAATTTAAAATACTTTTCTCCACTGTGCAAAAAGATTGTGTTAAGTACGAAGGTCGTGTATACATTAGTGCCTAATACCAAAGAAATTCTGAAAACCGAGACTGAAATGGGAAACTGTCGGTATTAATCCCCTACTGGATTGACTCTTAACCAGATTTACCATAATTTAAAACCCATATGTCTCCAACAGAAACACAGAGGTTTTATTGGGCTGAAAGCCTATTATATAGATGTTCTCCAAGATAAGAAGTGCTCCCTGTCCGAGATAGGGTCACCATAAGATCCACCAAGCTACCGGCATAATCACTTAGGGTTCATTACAAATTGACTTTATTGCATTTAGGGTATTGCTTGAAAGAATGAGGTCCATGATATCAAATTTAAGGGTCCAAGCTAAGACTGTACTGATTGTAAATGCCAGATCTGGAAAGGGACAATGGGCGCTTACAGCTCTGGCTCAGAAAACATCTGCTGCCTCTGTTTGCTCCTGGGATGAATGAAATTTACAAAAATAGTGAAGCTTGCAAATTTATTGTAGAAGAAATAACAGCACTCTCCCTAGTGCCACTTTATGGTAACCAATCTGTACATGAATGTCCATAAATGGTCCTTTAAACATAACGAGGCATCCAATCCAATCCATCCACCTATCTGGAGGTTTGTTGTTTCTAGTATGTAAAGATTTTTGCAATGGTCAGCTAGCATGGAATATAGGACTCCTTAAAGCGGCTAAAATCCTTCTAACAAAACTAGTACCTCCCAAAGAAGTACCTTGAAGGTATCTCAGCTACTTTACTAATAACTTGATTTGTAGGTACCCCAAAACAGTTAGTGGAAAAGACAACTACATGGTCCAACCCAACTACAGATGCAAATCTCCTTTACTGAAATTAAGTCACGTGTACAATACCACAGTGGCATGCACCATTGTCAAACGCATTTCAGACAACCACCTGTAATCATGGCAAAATAGCTAGCCACTGTTGATCTGGTCTGGTTATGTCTTAAGGCCCTTTATTTGATAATACAAAAAGAATATTTCTTTACCGTGGAAAGAGGAAAAAATATAGTTCTCTATTGCATGTAAATAATGTATGAACATAGTGAGTGTTGGACAGCTCCGTTGAGGTTTACCAATAATGACTGAATTTCTCTACTCTCCAGCACAAGGTCACCTACAGAACAATACTACTTTCACATTGTTCTCTGTATAGAATCTTAACTTCTATGTGATATACAATGCATTTAATCACGTTCATAACTGTAGACCCGTCCTCCATTTTTCTTGTCAATAGAATAATAGTGATATATTCTTTATATTCCATTTTGGAGCGTTAACCTTGTACTATAAATGCTCGGTACATGATTAATTGCTACATTGTTTCAATAAGCCCAATTGTATAATTTCCTGGGTTTTATGACTATCCTTTGTTAAGTGTTTTTCTTATATGACTTTGTGTCGATATGTTCAAGTCATACAATGGCGCATAATATATTATTATTTAGTGAAGATTTAAAACATGTATATTTTATTAATTAATACAGTAAATTGCCTAAGACAAGAAAGAGTTGTTTCCAGCACAAAATTAATACACATAATATGGGCAATGACTCCATATTATCAGAATATCGGTGTTTAAAATGCTAAGACAATGCACCTCATCATCCAGACATTCCTGTCCATAAAATGTTCATGTGATTTCTAATTGTCCATGACCAATCTCCCATCCAGGACCTTATGATATTATTCATGAATACAAACCTAAGGTCCTTGAAGGCACACAAAGCATTTAGCAAAGTGGTGAACTCATTTCAGATGAGGTTCTAGGAAGCAGTGAGTATGTATGATGAAACAGCTCCTGGATACATCAACATCCAACTGTAGTCACATTGGATTGAGATTTATAAAATAAATATTTTGTAATTTGCTTAAAATAATTCCCTCTAAATTCCTTATACCACATTTATCATTAATTCTTTACATTGGGGGTCGGGAATTTACTAATCCGCTATGGCCAGGCTTGGGGCATAATTTAAATAATCTAAAATGCCTTGTGCCATCTGAATCAAGACTTTTACATCATCTTTTGATACTTTTCTGACTTGTCCAAATGAGGGGCATGACCTCTGAAAAAAGATGCCTCCTGGAAAAGACCATGTGCCAAAAAAATAAGACACTGTGCACAGTTAATAAACCAAATAATAGCAGGTCCAACATTAGTAGTCACGAGTCTTACACTGCCTTACTACCCAGTGTTTCTAAGAGAACTTATCATCAAAATCAAAGCCTACTGTTGTCTAACTCATACCATGTATCACATGAGTAAGTGGCCCCCAGTAGCGAGTAGATACTTATGACTCAGATAAAGTTGCAAAAAGACACCAGTCCATCAAATCCAACCTATAAATCCAAAAGTGGTGATCTCAAAAAGTCAAAAACCCTTGAACAAAAGGATGTGGCTTAATGGAAAAAGGTCTAGAATGGAAATGCCCTGAATGTTCCACAATTCTGGAACATTTCGATCTCAGCCGTAATAGTCCAAGGATCGAGGATCTTTGTCTGAAATATGTAGAGAGGAGGTAAATACACAAATATAACAAACTAAAACCACATAAAAATATGTAAGTGGATGAAACAATGACTTTCTGATGCATCTAAGCTCTATTAAGCCTTCAGGAATGCAAGGTCTTGTACATACCAGGAAGCATGGGATGAAATGTGTTAGCAGATCGGAGAGCACATACAGATAAATAGGCCATTTAGAAATAGCTCTATGAGGCATACAAAGCATTGTTCTCTACTCAAAGATGCAAGGACAGAATGCAAAGACAAGGTTGATAACTAACATGAGAGGTGTCAGAGAGTGGATACGGGTGAAAAAAGATTGAAGCACTTCAAAGTAATTAAGTTGATCATGGTATAGCTGCAATATTCCACGTGTAAGCACGCTTTCAGATTTCTATACATTATTGAAAATCTTTCAAAGCCGTCTTTCGCTCTCCTTTTCCTCGGCAATCAATAAACAATGTAACTAATTTCTGCTAATTACATAGTCCTTGATTCCATAATGATTATTAATGAAGACCAGAGTTGCCCCTAATTACTGCTCATATAGGCAACGCTCATCGGAAAAAGGGAACATTACGGATTTTCCTCAAGTTTAACCGGTTTAACTTTCTCGCAATGTGAAGTTCTCTTTGATTGACCTTGTTTGGAAGAAGCTTTTAGCTTTCCTAGTAAATAACACACCAAATAATATGGTGTGAACACGATTTAGGCCTTAAAGACTTCTATCTTCACATTTTTATCAGAGAATTTCAGTCTCGGAGGAGAATATACCTTTACCTAAGGAAAATAATGTGATGTGACCCAAAGTTGTCATTATAGGAACTCACTAACAATGTCCTTAAGCCATGCTCTCCTTGAAATAATTAAGTCGAATTTCCTTGGCTAAGTCACCTTTTTGTGGATGTACTGATAGCAGAAATAAAAAGGTGATTTATAGCTGCCTTCTAGGAAACATCTAATGGCAAATGAATCACCGGAGGAGTAACCTGCATGGGTTTGCATGAAAATAGTTGAAAACTATCAAGAGATGTCTGTCTACCATATATCAGAATGACACAAAACGAGAGTCGCGAACCAAGAGCATGGTCAAGGGTAGATAGGACAGAAAAAAGAGATTGGTATAAGGTACAACCACAACGTGCAATTCGGTATTAAATTACAGATAGCAAATACTTTCTCAAATTGTGTATATATTAGATAAAATGATTCAGTCTATTACCAAGATAACCCAAGTCTCCTTGTAGACAAATCGCGTGCTGCCACCATGTTGGTGGTCATGGTTTGTATTGTATTATTACCCTTATTATGTGAATATCATAAATTCCCTTTTATATTCACAGCCCTTTAAGAAGCTGATAATCACCCATATCAAGCCTTGCTTAATATATTCCCCCACACATAATAAATTCAGAAAAAGCCAAGAATCTAATAAGGCGTTGGAGGAAACTGGAGAAGACTCAAGAAGAACACAACCTTTTCATGAAAAATGTTAGCTGTGCCTACAATACAGAATTCGATCCAGAATTCGAAATGCAACTAATCTGGAGTTATTCTATGAAATGCTTGTGAAAAAGAAGCCTTGTGAAGATGTTGACTTTGGTCCCAAAACAAGTGAAAAGAAAGGGGACTTGAAAAAAAACCTATCCCTCAAGAAAGTACGAAGAGAGGTGCCCTGCTTGTGCAGCCCAATTTACAAGCTTTATCTACTTATTTAGGGAGCTCAGTTGTTCTACTATTGCCCCTTCTAAATTTCTGGGTGGTAGAAGGGGCTTCCTCTACCTCGGGTCCCAGGTGCATCACCACCTCCAGCCCGTCTGCATCTAGGCACATGATTTCAAGATAATGGGACTCGTTAACTAAGAGTCTCGCGGACACTTTTGTCGGACTGATCACCTTTTTCGGGGCATAAACGACTTGCACAAGCATTTAATAAGTGTGTGCATTGGGATTGTGGTGTACGCAGCCCTTTTTTGGTGCAGCTGCGTTGGCTTCCATGCAGCACAAATTAGGGGGCGTACCGTCGGACTGTCTGATTCAGAAAGGGCGTCATATTTAAATTGTCCTAGCCCTAAGATGCACCACTAAAAAGATGGTGAACTCTTTTGGACATGAGTGGGGAAGCGACACATTCATGAGATCAGGCGCACAATCTTAGTGAATCGGCTATGGGTTAGCGGTGAAACAGAAAGCCAAGTGTCAATCCCTTGCAACCTTCATGGATATTCTCCACTTCTGTTTGAACGATGCTTGTAAAGGGGATTTCACTTTACTAATGTGCATTAATGTTTCACTTATCACAATATCCTAACTTGGTCACTTTATCCTGCGTCTCTCTCCATCCTGCTAGTTTGGAAACATAAAATAGATGTAGGTTGATAGGATATTGAAGAATGTGTACCATGTACATTATGTACATTGTTTATATCATAGTCCTAATTATTCATTAAAATAGTCAGGATGCAAATTAGACAGATAATGCATCAGATAGCCCTCCGACAGTGAGACGTTGAGTACTTTTAATGCATATAAATATCTCTGTGGACAATCAAACACCTGCTTTGCAACGTGCTGCAAACTCCCCTTGATTAATTGAATTTACTTTTTTTAATTACATTTCCCATTTACAATTACCATGTGCCCACATTAAAAGATGCAATAGTTTTGATGGTTTTATGTGTTGTAGATATAATCGAGTTCCCCACAGTCTACCTTTTAAGGGTTTAAAATGCAAATTTATAATGAAAAGGTCAATCTTACGGATTTTGAGAAATCATTGTAGAATACTGTACAGGAAATTCGAGCCGCTCACCATTTTACCAGAGCTGATTAATATTCCGGCTAAATATTTGCTTAACCAACAAACAAATATTTCGATGGGGTAGGGACCACAAGACGACAATATACAGAACACTGATACAGAAATTAGTTTTATATTTTTAGAATAATAATTAGGACAATGATTTAAGCAGGTTTTTTGGATTAAAACTGATGAACTATCCTCACAGTCTGACACCCAGCCCCCCCATCCCCCACAGCAGATAATTTGCTGACTCGGTGCTCCTGTCAGCATTGCATTGACTTCTCAGACCGGTTCTGTAGTGTCCATCAGTCACATGGATCGGTTACAGCTCATTCCCATTTAAATAAATAGGGTTGAGGTGTAATACTGAACACGGCCAATATACAGTGTACATACATGAGGAGTGAAGAGAGCACAGCTCTCATACATGAGGAGTGAAGAGAGCACAGCTCTCATCTCAATGCTGTGATAGCCCAATGATCAAGTATTCAAAGATATCAGCTATTGTATCCTCACCGACCTGATTTTGATGAACTACCCTTACGAAATATTAAGTTCACTTATGTTGAATGTGAATGAACAATTATGACTTCTTCTAATGGTGGCACTTAGATAACTTTTTATGGACATTTACCAATCTTAGTTCTACAAAACCTAAGACAATTTTTTATTTTCCATTCCGCTTGAAACAAGTTGTCTTCACCAAGGTCAATAATTTAACGTGACAAGGATTGCCTGCGAGACCTCTCTATATGGTCAAATGTTATTGATCCGAAACATGAAGTCCTCCTGTGTGTCCCAACTTTCACTTCGCATGTTCTCGCTCCACTTATGCAACTTCTAATGGAGACCAACAAACACACTCACACAATGATTCGTCAAAGTGTTCATAAAAAACTCTCTGTGACACATTCATGCCCCCAATCATTGCTATCATAGAATAAAGTAATCTCCAGATAGCGGCTACACAACACAACACGTTCCTTGTCTGGCAGTGGCCGGCTCACAGCAGCGTATAATTGTGGATCTCTGCACGAGTCACCACTATGGTCTGTAATCTCATGCACCAGCTGATTTCAGCACAAAAAATGGTACATTAAAATGACAAAAAACCTCTAGAAACAGCTTCAAACCTAATCTTTGGATCTCACATCCCACCTGGAAAATAACCATGGACATTGTCTGCCTTTTTTTTTCTTTATGTATTTAAGTGAACATTGAGTCATAAATCCACTATATACAGTTCATCCTGTGAAAAGATGGGCCGATGACTGCGATCATTTAAAAGGAATTACCCAGGCATCAAAAATGGAAAATTATAGAGACAAGGAAGCAAGCGACAATCATCGGGAGGAAAATATTCTCTCTTTATCGTGGTTTTAAAGGCAGAAAGTATTTCACAGAACGAAAGTAATGAAATTCTACATATACACAATGGCCCAAATTTATTTACTAGCACAGTTTTCACTAGTTTTGATAATTGACCATCTTGATGGCCTTCAAAGGAAATCAACCTCTGGAAAAACAACCCCTACTTAAGAACACCCAACTTACAGATGACCCCTAATTACAAATGGACCTCTGGATGTTAGTAATTTATGGTACTTCTATAACAGTTATCAGAGGTCTCTGCTATTAAGCGTTATTGTTAATCCTGGTTCTGATGACAATCCAACATTTTTAAAATCCAGTTGTCAGAGAGGCCAAAAAAATTTTGGCTGGGGTAACAATTATAAAATATACAGTTTCAACGTACATACATATCCAACTTAAGAACAAACCTACAGAACCTTTCCTGTATGTAACCCGGGGACTGCATGTACTCACCTCCTCTCCTCTACATCTTGATCCTGGAGCAGTCCATCGCTAGTCTTGAAAAGAAACTTATAATTAGCAGCACTGAGCATGGGGGCGAGATGTCCGGTGCTCCGGGCTACAAATTAGGCACACCCCCTCACCTCCCTCTCCTGGGGTGCCGGACATCCCGTCTTCACTCTATGCTGCTAATTCTAAGTTTGTTTTGTCGGGGTATCAAGACTAGTGACGGACAGCGCTGAGTTAAAGATGAAGAGGAGTGGAGGGGAGGTGAGTATTTGCATGTTTTTTAATGTTTTTGTTAATGTTGATTTCCTCTAAAGTGAGATAAAAAGGGAGTGATAGCACCCCTGGAGTTTAATGGGGCTCTGTTATATATTTGACACTTGGGGCTTTGGAGCTACGAGATATGCCCAGGGGAAGAGGTTTAGATTAGTCTATGTAATATGATATAACATTTCAATATTTAACATATAAAAAGCATTTTCATATTTTATCATGTCTTATTAACAATCCTGCTTTATCTAGACCCATAAAATGTGCCAGTCAATGGATACAATCTATTTCAAGCTCATAAAGCAAACCTCTCATAATGCAGTCCAAACACAGTCAGGATATTGAAAAATATGCCATAAGATGTGTTTTTTTCTTGATGTATGACCTACTGCATTGTATTTACTTTCTGGGCCAAGTAACCTTTTTCCATGGCTTTTTCTTTCTGACTCACTCAGCATCTATTATTTTTCTTTCTGCGGACATCTTTTTTTTTTCTGCCGTTGATGATTTTTGACCTACGTGAAGCAGAAGAGCAAGGGAAAGCAAAGTGCGTAGAAGGGAGCACTGGCTCCAAATCATTGTCATGTCTTCCTTAATCTCAAATTTTTCTCCATGAAAAATCTCCAGATAAGTAGGGATTATTAAATACAAATCAGTAGCCTATTGTCTGTATTTAGAGGAAGAAACAGGAACATACGGAGTGATTATTGTTATTTTTTTAAGTGTATCTGCCCTTAAAAAAATTTGAAGTAATATCAAGTATTAAAGCAGGAGAACATGAATTTTTTATCTTTTGCTTGTGAAAATGAACGTTTCATCTACCAGAGCTGCAGTGTAGATGGAACGTTCCGGTATGACGTCAGTGTCATCTTCTTAAGGCTTCACTACACTAGAGATCTCTGAGGGTCGATATCTGAAATTGGCTAACAACTATCACTCCCAATTCCCTAATTCACATGAATGATCAACTCGGTAGACACTGATGTTTAGTGAAAGGAGTACATCTGCCAGACAGCTCATCACCAGAGAACTTGGCCAAGCCTCATCTCCTCCAACATCTGCCACCAGGGGAGTGATGGGGAGAATTGAGAGAATTAGATGGTCAACAAAACTCAATGAAATCTGAGTATTCGGTCAATTGGGATCTAATGTGTATGTGAAGGATACATATAAAATTTTGAAAGAGTTAGGCTACATTCACACTAACGTATGGAGGACGTATATACGGCCGACGTATATACGGCTGATATATGTCCTCCATAGACGTCAATGGGCGCACGGCGCCCTACGGGAGCGGTACGGTGCCGCACACGTGCGGCACCGTACTGCTCCGTACCCGGAAAAAGATAGGACCTTACCTATCTTTTGCCGTAATACGGCGCCGTGCGCCATTACTTCCTATGGAGAGGGGCGGGGGTGATCTGCGCTCTCCTCCTCTCCCCGTACACTGCCGTTGCCCTCTATGGTACGGGCGGGCAACGGCAGTGTGAATATAGCCTTAGGTTCACTTGGAGATTTCAAGCAAAGACAAATGAGCTCTTGTCTGCTGGAAGGAGACATCTTTCATGCAGTGAGTTTTATACATCTAAACTGGTGACGTTCAGTGAGGTTTTGGTTTGAGTTCAGGGACCAAACCCAAACCTCTCCTATTTAACACCTGCGATCAGTGTTGATACCGGTCAAGGGTGATCACTCAATGAACTACCGCCTGCTGGCAGCATTTAAATGGCCAGCATGCTGCCATTTTCCAGGGATTGCTTATCCCCCATGACGTCATCAAGGAGCAACAATCTCCAGGAAAATGGTGGCACACATGTGCCGTCTGCATCTGACTGCCCCTGGTGGCTGTGCATCACTAGTCAACGCCTTTACGATAACTAAGTATGTGTTTATAAATTCAATTGAAAAACCACAGGTACTCTGCAATAGCCAAAAGCTGCTATAACAAACAGAAACATATTCGTATGAGTGCTTTATTTTTTTTAGACAAGACACAGTACTATCGTACGAATATGATAAATTGTATTAACCAGAGGCGTAACTAGAGCGGTAGCAGCCATGGGGCCCTCAGTGTTGGGGGGCCCATAATCTGAACATACACACTAAAGATTGGAAGATGTGCACCATTATATACATATTATTCAGCACATTATACGGCATAATAAAAAAGAATATATATATATATATATATATATATATATATATATATATACATATTTGATTTCCGGTGTAGAATATATATCCTACAGAGCTATAAAAGATAAACTACTGTATGTAACTGTCTTGGGGCAAACTTTCCAGAGAATTTCTGCAAACTGTACAGAACATTTAGTAAAAGAAAATGCCTTATCTTGTTGTAAGACAAGAATTAATCCAATGCGAAGGCCAGTGTAATTCCTTCATAATACCATTCTATTCCCAATTCTTACCCTGATCTCTTTGACGTTGTGTTTTCCCGATAATGTTTCCTGCCTTATCTACAACATGTTTGCTGCGTAGGCTAACACTTTAAAATGTGTCACTATCTTATTGAATACTACATGGATTACTGAAAAACGGCCATATTTTTGGGCAAGATAAAGTGCTTTTCCAAGTCATTGAGCTAGACAAACTTCATTCTGTATTAGAAGAATACAGATGAGCACAGATTTTGTTGTGCTTTTTATTATCCACAGAACATTGTAGCCAGTGGGCAGTAAATATTTGTAGTCTTATATATTGTTGTTATTATTATTGTTAGTATCCCAATATTGATGTTGATTTTATTTATATTTATTATATTAATAATTTTGATACAAAGCTATGATGCACCATTTACGGAATTTGTATTAGTCTGGCTATGGGATCCCATAGCTATACCTCAGCCTATATACTGCAGACTTTCTATTATTTTTTGATAGAAATTCTTTGACATTAACAATCCCCTTATCTCTGCCAATAAGCATTAGAATAAAGAAAGTTATAAAAACTGTAGTATACCTAGATTTTTTTTTATACATATATATGACTCGGAAGCTATATAATAATAAACAGCTTATAATCACCTTTGGACCCTGAAAAGCCACGGTGTTGTCCGTGACTATTGGCCTCTGTTTGGGACAGTTCTATGTCTATTTTTGGAGCTCTGCTGCCCATCAGAGCCATTAAAGTGGCTTAAGCCCATTAATAAATGTTCTTATGCTTTACTTTCTGAGATTTTTTTTTCCAAAAAAATTTCCAGGACAAGGTCCTAGCACAAACATCAGAAGGGACTGAAGTAACTATGAGACTTTTTATGGGACTTCTTGAAAAAGTCCCAGGTCATGAATCAGGCTTATGCCAGATCAGTGAAGAGGTGTAAATAGTCCCATGAGACTTTTTAGCAGTAAAAAGTCCCAACAAACCTCAATGTGATTTTTTTTTAGACTTTTTATGCCAAAAAGCCCAATGGAAAACCATTGATAAATAACCCCCAGCATCTTTTCTGGCAAACCAACAGCAGCACCACTGCTTCACCCCTACTGTAGTGACCCCTATGCATGACTGTGTAGCCTGTGTCTATTTTTTTTACTGTCACTAGTACTGTACTGTAATTGTTTCCTTTATGTAATGTAATGTGGTCATGTTAACCTGTATTGTGCTGTATCGCAATGTCCAACAAACTATGTTTACAATCAACTAAGGAACTAGCAACATGTAAGAATGTGCCTCTTGTAGGGTATGTATGCAACTGTAAGGTTAAACATATCAATAACCGTGTGTAAAAATTGCCAGGATACTATGTACAAAATAATTTCTGCTCTATGGGATCACTAAATTACTATTGTATCATATCATATATGCTCATTATTATTTTAAATTGCCACCATATATAAAAATATTTGTATACCTGGACAACCCATTTAAAGACGGATAACATTCCCAGAAGCTGACCAATGGAAGTATGGAATGAGAATTATAGCTTGAAGTTAGTCTACTATTTCCCAAGTCAAATACAAATGGTGACTGTTCTACTACATCCTTCCAATATACCAATTCATAGAAGACTAAGCCAAAGATACGGATTTTAATAGGTCAGAATAACAAAATGAAAAATCTCGATTTCTTGTTAAAACTTGTTATAAGTCATTTCGTATTCTTTATCTTATTGAGATTTTCAATGTCTTTGTACTGGAAATTGTCTTATCTATTCAGTATTATCTTCCTCCCTTTCTCCTGTAGTTTTCCAACTTTCTTTATCTACGGCACAAATCTCAAATCTTTTTTCTTGATAAAGTGATTTGTGGCAGAATCCTTAGAAATACTTAGATCGCATGTACTGTGCCAGCATTTTCTCTTCTCTCAGTTCCCTGGTGGATTTCACAATATCTTTTTTATTTCTTCATTAAAATTTCAATCATGTCTGTGCTTGGGGAAAAAAAGCTAAAAATAATATGACATAAGGTATAGCGTGAAAGGGTATTAGGATTTGTGGATTAACTAGATATTTGGCTTCTATACCGATCCAGTACCTACCGGTACATCTCCCCGTAATCTGATTTTTACAAATGTGATATATATATATATATATTGTTGGATAAAAAATGTATTGAATGAAATTCAAAGCAAAGTCTCAAGCTTACTACAAAAATCTAAATATTAATGGCTGCTTTTATGAAACCTGGTTCCCAAAAATAAAATGTAAAAGTTGGCTACGTAAACCCAAATTAGTTTAAATTTAATTTATAACTCATTCCCACAAAATACGGTTATATTGCACCTTTTTTAGGGAAAAATCAGCAAATTGTAGGGGCCAGTGTATCAGGATCGGAGTAATGTGTTCCAGTCTCAATATTCGGTGCAACAGGTGTGTGTAATGTTGAAATTACTAAGAGTTTCCGACCTCTTAGTGATTTATCAAGCACCTCCCACTGTGCCATATATATCTAGTGGCTCCTATCACCTGATACAGCCAATGTCCAGTGTCCGGCATAGCAATTCTACTCCTGGTTCTGCCAGTTACTGGCTGGTGCGCAGGCACCACAACGGCCTTCTCTGTCGCCAGGTACAGCCATCTTCATGCTCAACTTAGCATGGAGTATACATAAGGAGGAAAATAGGCACAATTCTGGGCCTTGTGCCAGGAATTGGCACTATTTTATGGCATGTATATCAGAAAAGGTTCCAAAAACAGCTCATAATTATTGATAAAATTATTATTATTTTACCAAAAACACTCTAAAATCTTGACTAGAAAAGGAAATACAGCAGCCCAAAGGGTCTTTTAACATGACTAAGCTGCTTCCTATTGTCTACACAGTGTCAGATTGAAAAAGTGTACAGATTTTTTATATTTCTATTTTAGACAAGCAATTACACTTTCCCTACTCAAATCCGTTTTTTTAGTTTTCAAAAGAAATCAATCCTATAATTTTAGTCAACTCTTTTGTGAGTAATCTATTAAACAATCCCATAACTGTGCTCATTTTATAGCAATTCATAATAATAGTCTTATTTCCCTTCAGAAATCCATATTTCATTTTGGATTATATATTATATATTTATGGCAGACGTAATTTCTAATTAGATTTTTTTGTATAGTGACTGTAATTCAATAAACTAGTGACAATGAAATCAAACTATGCTCAGTTCTATACATTAGATTGGAATTAACTGTTAGTTATTGCAAAAAGATAAAGAAAAATGTGTTAACTTCTGAAAAGTAGAATCAAGACAACACCAAAACGTAAGAAGGAAAAGACGTAAGAAAACGACTCTCGAGTTGTTGACTGTTTTTCCTGGTATCTGTTCTGTTCTTTGTTGTACAAGTATTTCTGGTGTATTTCTAATGGACCCAGAGGACATCGCTAAAGGTTAATTAGATTAAAATAACTGTTTACTATTTTTGTGGAAGATTTCGATCGGAATAGAAAATGTCATCGAGGGTGTTTATTGAGCATATGGCGCCTACGGAGACAAATATAAATAAGCAATTGACACGCACAGAATACAACAAGTCAGAAAATACTGCTGTCATTGTCACTACTCATGTCAATGCCTACAGTCCAAAGCAATTGTGAAAAGCAACATTCGTTGATCTCACCGAAACTCTACCAACTCTACCAAAAAATTCTCTCAAGACTAAAACTTACAATATTTAGTATATGATTATTTCAAGGAAAAGTCACCATATAATTGGCAAACTATATGAAGAATGTGATCAAAATCTTAAGATCTAGTGAATAGACCGGCCCTACTAACTCATCCCAGTAGTATGTAGGGAAAGAGGGCTGTTTTCTCAAACCTAAAATCAACTTTAAAAGCCAGAAGAGCACTTTGGGGCATTACCAGAGCCCCTCTGGGATGTGGCTATACAGACTGTTACACTGTCTCCCACCTCTGCTCCCCCTCTCCTCCCCCAGCCTCTTCCTACAGTGATATCACACTCTAAGGCCGCACGAATGGATGGGAGACGTATATATGGCCGCACGTGTGTCACCATACTGCTCCATACCCAGAAAAAAGATGGGACATATCATATCTTTCCCCATGTGTAAGGCCTGTATGTCGTGTATTTCTATGGAGGGGGGAATGGTCACCCCTCCACCTCTACATGGCACCAGACTTATGCTCGTTCGGCTACGGCCAGGCGGGCATACAATTTGTGTAAATGTAGACTAAGAGGGGAGAGTGCTCCTCAGTGTAAAGGCCAGTAAAGCTGCAGTACACATGGGCTAAGGACCCCCTACCGAGCCCATATGGGTCTATAGCATAATTTAATAGTTTCTTTTAGATATAAGGTTAAGTTAACACATTTTAAAAGATTTAAACAATAATGGTGTCTGGAATTATGAGAAAGTGTCCCTGGTTTATCACAATGGATTATACTCAATGGAAATTGAGTCCCCCCCTATGAGCAGACCAACCAATTTTCTGTGTAAAATTGCCTGGTCTTCTTACAATCTTTGAGCAGACAGACCGATATTGCCCAGTGAATTGTGCGATGTGGTTCTACTCAAAGAGTAGCTCACATAGAGTATAATGGGTAAAAAAAACTGAACACTGCAAAAAATAGGTCATTCTCAAAGGGCTGGTCTTTTGGGGAGGTTTCACTGCACTATAAAAAAATATTCTAGTTGTCATTTTTTATTTTACAATTCACCAAATAAATTTGTGTTAATTGGGTTGCAAAAAGAGTGAGATAATTGTTGTTGTTGTGTTTTTATCTTCAATTATCACAAAATTTAACAGTTCCAACTCGAGCCATGGGATATGATATGATAGACTTGTTATAATAACTGTAAAGTGGCGTCATCCTGGGTAACAGCTCTGTCGAAAATAGAGGTTATTACTAAATATTGCTTACACTGAATACATTAATTCATTGGACATTTCTATGTGATTACTAGAGATGAGCGAACATGCTCGTCCGAGCTTGATGCTCGGTCGAGCATTAGGGTACTCGAAACTGCTCGTTGCTCGGACGAATACTTCGCCCGCTCGAGAAAATGGCAGCTCCCGCCGTTTTGCTTTTTGGCGGCCAGAAACAGAGCCAATCACAAGCCAGGAGACTCTGCACTCCACCCAGCATGACGTGGTACCCTTACACGTCGATAGCAGTGGTTGGCTGGCCAGATCAGGTGACCCTGGGATAGACTAGCCGCTGCCCGCGCTGCTCGGATCATTCTGTGTCTGGATGCCGCTAGGGAGAGAGCTGCTGCTGGTCAGGGAAAGCGTTAGGGTGTTCTATTAGCTTACTGTTAGGCAGGAGTGATTCTCAAAGAACCCAACAGCCCTTCTTAGGGCTACAATAACGTTCTACTTTTTTTATTTTAATTTGCATCTAGTACCATTTTGTGAGGAATTAGCAGGGGGACTTGCTACCGTTGTGTTTAGCTCTTAGTGGCACACATATCCATAGCAAAGACCGAAGTGGGAAAATTTAGTAGGGGTTGGATTTCAATTAGGCACTAACTCAGTGTCATCTCATCTGGCATAGTAGTGTGCTTTGATACTTGGCTAGAAAATAGCCATAGGAGAATACAAAGAGCTTACTTACGCATACAGTAGCGTTCTATATATTTGATTTCTGGTTGATCTGCTGGTGGCTGTACTTTCTGCAGTGCATGTACTAGCCAATTCTGAGCAATTTGTAGTGAGACTTGCGACCGCTGTGTTCTGCGCTTAGTGACGCACATATCCATAGCAAAGACCGAAGTGGGAAAATTTAGTAGGGGTTGGATTTCAATTAGGCACTAACTCAGTGTCATCTCATCTGGCATAGTAGTGTGCTTTGATACTTGGCTAGAAAATAGCCATAGGAGAATACAAAGAGCTTACTTACGCATACAGTAGCGTTCTATATATTTGATTTCTGGTTGATCTGCTGGTGGCTGTACTTTCTGCAGTGCATGTACTAGCCAATTCTGAGCAATTTGTAGTGAGACTTGCGACCGCTGTGTTCTGCGCTTAGTGACGCACATATCCATAGCAAAGACCGAAGTGGGAAAATTTAGTAGGGGTTGGATTTCAATTAGGCACTAACTCAGTGTCATCTCATCTGGCATAGTAGTGTGCTTTGATACTTGGCTAGAAAATAGCCATAGGAGAATACAAAGAGCTTACTTACGCATACAGTAGCGTTCTATATATTTGATTTCTGGTTGATCTGCTGGTGGCTGTACTTTCTGCAGTGCATGTACTAGCCAATTCTGAGCAATTTGTAGTGAGACTTGCGACCGCTGTGTTCTGCGCTTAGTGACGCACATATCCATAGCAAAGACCGAAGTGGGAAAATTTAGTAGGGGTTGGATTTCAATTAGGCACTAACTCAGTGTCATCTCATCTGGCATAGTAGTGTGCTTTGATACTTGGCTAGAAAATAGCCATAGGAGAATACAAAGAGCTTACTTACGCATACAGTAGCGTTCTATATATTTGATTTCTGGTTGATCTGCTGGTGGCTGTACTTTCTGCAGTGCATGTACTAGCCAATTCTGAGCAATTTGTAGTGAGACTTGCGACCGCTGTGTTCTGCGCTTAGTGACGCACATATCCATAGCAAAGACCGAAGTGGGAAAATTTAGTAGGGGTTGGATTTCAATTAGGCACTAACTCAGTGTCATCTCATCTGGCATAGTAGTGTGCTTTGATACTTGGCTAGAAAATAGCCATAGGAGAATACAAAGAGCTTACTTACGCATACAGTAGCGTTCTATATATTTGATTTCTGGTTGATCTGCTGGTGGCTGTACTTTCTGCAGTGCATGTACTAGCCAATTCTGAGCAATTTGTAGTGAGACTTGCGACCGCTGTGTTCTGCGCTTAGTGACGCACATATCCATAGCAAAGACCGAAGTGGGAAAATTTAGTAGGGGTTGGATTTCAATTAGGCACTAACTCAGTGTCATCTCATCTGGCATAGTAGTGTGCTTTGATACTTGGCTAGAAAATAGCCATAGGAGAATACAAAGAGCTTACTTACGCATACAGTAGCGTTCTATATATTTGATTTCTGGTTGATCTGCTGGTGGCTGTACTTTCTGCAGTGCATGTACTAGCCAATTCTGAGCAATTTGTAGTGAGACTTGCGACCGCTGTGTTCTGCGCTTAGTGACGCACATATCCATAGCAAAGACCGAAGTGGGAAAATTTAGTAGGGGTTGGATTTCAATTAGGCACTAACTCAGTGTCATCTCATCTGGCATAGTAGTGTGCTTTGATACTTGGCTAGAAAATAGCCATAGGAGAATACAAAGAGCTTACTTACGCATACAGTAGCGTTCTATATATTTGATTTCTGGTTGATCTGCTGGTGGCTGTACTTTCTGCAGTGCATGTACTAGCCAATTCTGAGCAATTTGTAGTGAGACTTGCGACCGCTGTGTTCTGCGCTTAGTGACGCACATATCCATAGCAAAGACCGAAGTGGGAAAATTTAGTAGGGGTTGGATTTCAATTAGGCACTAACTCAGTGTCATCTCATCTGGCATAGTAGTGTGCTTTGATACTTGGCTAGAAAATAGCCATAGGAGAATACAAAGAGCTTACTTACGCATACAGTAGCGTTCTATATATTTGATTTCTGGTTGATCTGCTGGTGGCTGTACTTTCTGCAGTGCATGTACTAGCCAATTCTGAGCAATTTGTAGTGAGACTTGCGACCGCTGTGTTCTGCGCTTAGTGACGCACATATCCATAGCAAAGACCGAAGTGGGAAAATTTAGTAGGGGTTGGATTTCAATTAGGCACTAACTCAGTGTCATCTCATCTGGCATAGTAGTGTGCTTTGATACTTGGCTAGAAAATAGCCATAGGAGAATACAAAGAGCTTACTTACGCATACAGTAGCGTTCTATATATTTGATTTCTGGTTGATCTGCTGGTGGCTGTACTTTCTGCAGTGCATGTACTAGCCAATTCTGAGCAATTTGTAGTGAGACTTGCGACCGCTGTGTTCTGCGCTTAGTGACGCACATATCCATAGCAAAGACCGAAGTGGGAAAATTTAGTAGGGGTTGGATTTCAATTAGGCACTAACTCAGTGTCATCTCATCTGGCATAGTAGTGTGCTTTGATACTTGGCTAGAAAATAGCCATAGGAGAATACAAAGAGCTTACTTACGCATACAGTAGCGTTCTATATATTTGATTTCTGGTTGATCTGCTGGTGGCTGTACTTTCTGCAGTGCATGTACTAGCCAATTCTGAGCAATTTGTAGTGAGACTTGCGACCGCTGTGTTCTGCGCTTAGTGACGCACATATCCATAGCAAAGACCGAAGTGGGAAAATTTAGTAGGGGTTGGATTTCAATTAGGCACTAACTCAGTGTCATCTCATCTGGCATAGTAGTGTGCTTTGATACTTGGCTAGAAAATAGCCATAGCAATAGGATAGCATTGTTTGGTTTTAAAAACTCAAAAAAAAACAAAAAACACAAAAAAAAAAAAAAAAACACAAAAAAACCAAAAAAAAGTAAAAAAAAAAATAAAGTTATAACTCTCATTTTAAAAATGTTTAACCCGAGGGCTAGGGGTAGAGGACGAGGGCGGGGACGTGGGCGTCCAACTACTGCAGGGGTCAGAGGCCGTGGTCCTGGGCGGGGTGAGACACCACCTGCTGATGAGGGAGCAGGGGAACGCCGCAGAGCTACACTCCCTAGGTTCATGTCTGAAGTTACTGGGACTCGTGGTAGAGCACTGTTGAGGCCAGAACAGTGCGAACAGGTGATGTCGTGGATTGCTGACAATGCTTCGAGCAATTTGTCCACCACCAGTCAGTCTTCCACGCAGTCCACCCATGTCACCGAAATCGCCACTCCTCCAGCTCCTGCACCTCAGCCTCCTCCCCCCCAGTCTGCCCCCTCCCAGGAAAATTTGGCATTTGAACCGGCATACTCTGAGGAACTGTTTTCTGGACCCTTCCCACAGTCACAAACCACTTGTCCGGTTGCTGCTGAGCAATTTTCCGATGCCCAGGTTTTCCAACAGTCACAGTCTGTGGGTGATGATGACCTTCTTGACGTAGTGGAAGTGTGTAAAGAGGTGTCCGACGATGAGGAGACACGGTTGTCAGACAGTGGGGAAGTTGTTGTCAGGGCAGGAAGTCCGAGGGGGGAGCAGACTGAGGGATCGGAGGATGATGAGGTGACAGACCCAAGCTGGGTTGAGAGGCCGGGTGAACACAGTGCTTCTGAGACGGAGGAGAGTCCTCGACCAGAACAGGTTGGAAGAGGCAGTGGTGGGGCCAGACGGAGAGGCAGGGCCAGAGCTGGTGCATCAGCGCCAAATGTGTCAACTAGTGAAGCTCCCGTGGCGAGGGCTCCTTCGGCGAGGGCTAGATCTTCAGAAGTCTGGAGGTTCTTTAAGGAAACACCGGATGACCGACGGACTGTGGTGTGCAACATTTGCCAAACCAGGCTCAGCAGGGGTTCCACCACTACTAGCTTAACTACCACCAGTATGCGCAGGCATATGAATGCTAAACACCCCACTCAGTGGCAACAAGCCCGTTCACCTCCGGCCGTGCACACCACTGCTCCTTCCCCTGTGTCAGCTGCTAGTCAGCCCCCTGCCCAGGACCCTGCCACAAAAACCCCATCGTCGCCTCCACGATCCTCCACAGCATCCACCAGCGTTCAGCTCTCCATACCCCAGACGCTGGAGCGGAAACGCAAATATAGTGCAACCCACCCGCACGCCCAAGCCCTTAATGTGCACATCTCCAGATTGCTTAGCCTGGAGATGCTGCCCTATAGGCTAGTAGAGACCGAGGCCTTTCGCAACCTCATGGCGGCGGCCGCCCCTCGGTATTCGGTCCCCAGCCGCCACTACTTTTCCCGATGTGCCGTCCCAGCCCTGCACCAGCACGTGTCAGACAACATCATCCGTGCCCTGACCAACGCCGTTTCTGACAAGGTCCACCTGACCACGGACACGTGGACGAGTGCTGCCGGGCAGGGCCACTATATATCGCTGACGGCACATTGGGTTAACTTGGTGGAGGCTGGGACCGAGTCTGACACTGGGGCTGCTCATATACTGCCGACGCCGAGGATTGCGGGGCCTACCTCGGTCCAGGTGTTTCAGGCCTACTATGCCTCCTCCTCCTCCCACCCCTCCTCCACCTCCTCCTCCGAACTACCATCCGTGGGCACGGCGCCATCAGTCGGTAGCTCTAGGCACAGCAGCAGTTCCGTCGCTAAGCGACAGCAGGCGGTGCTCAAACTGCTGAGCCTAGGCGACAAAAGGCACACCGCCCAAGAGCTATTACAGGGCATCATGGCGCAGACTGATCTGTGGCTGGCACCGCTGAACCTCAAGCCGGGAATGGTTGTGTGTGACAACGGCCGTAACCTGGTGGCGGCTCTGCAACTCGGCAGACTGACACATGTGCCATGCCTGGCCCATGTGTTAAATCTGATAGTTCAGCGTTTCCTCAAGACATACCCCAATCTGTCTGATTTGCTCACGAAGGTGCGCCGCATCTGTGCGCATTTCAGGAAGTCCAGCCCAGATGCTGCCACTCTCAGGGCAGCGCAGCGCCGCCTCCAACTGCCCGCTCACCGACTGTTGTGCGACGTGCCCACGAGGTGGAATTCAACACTGACCATGTTATCCAGAGTTTACCAGCAGCGCAGAGCGATTGTAGACTGCCAGATGTCAACTTCCACCAGAACTGGTAGTCAGGTCAGTCAGCTTCCTCAAGTCTACAATGAGGAGTGGACGTGGATGTCTGATATCTGTCAGGTGCTGAGTAACTTTGAGGAGTCAACACAGATGGTCAGTGGCGATGCCGCCATCATCAGCCTCACCATCCCGCTGCTTGGCCTGTTGAAAAACTCTCTGGTCAGCATGAAGTCGGAAGCTTTGCGCTCGTCACAAGAGACAGGGGAAGAAAATTCCCTTGTTGATAGCCAAAGCACCCTCAGGTCTGTTTCTCAGCGCATATCGGAGGAGGTGGAGGTGGAGGAGGATGAGGAGGAAGAGGAGGAGAATGTTGGTGAGACACAAGAGGGGACCATTGTTGAGTCCTTTACTGTTCAGCGTGTATGGGCAGAAGAAGAGGAGTTGGAGGAGTTGGAGGAGGAGGAAATGGACAGTCAGGCCAGTGAGGGGAGTGAATTCTTACGCGTTGGTACTCTGGCGCATATGGCAGATTTCATGCTAGGCTGCCTATCCCGTGACCCTCGCGTTCAAAGAATTTATTCCAGCACCGATTACTGGGTGTTCACTCTCCTGGACCCACGGTACAAGCAAAATCTTTCCACTCTCATCCCTGCAGAGGAAAGGAGTGTGAGAATGCATGAATACCAGCAGGCCCTGGTGCACAAGCTGAAACAGTATTTCCCTTCTGACAGCGCTAGCGGCAGAGTGCGTAGTTCTGCGGGACAAGTAGCGAGGGAGAGTAGGCGAGCAGGCAGCTTGTCCAGCACTGGCAAGGGTACGCTTTACAAGGCTTTTGCCAGCTTTATGTCACCCCAGCAAGACACTGTCACCTGTCCCCAGTCTCGGCAGAGTAGGGCTGATCTTTACAGAAAGATGGTGAGGGAGTACGTAGCTGACCATACCATCGTCCTAAATGATCACACAGCTCCCTACAACTACTGGGTTTCAAAGCTGGACATGTGGCACGAACTGGCGCTGTACGCCTTGGAGGTTCTTGCCTGCCCTGCCGCTAGCGTCTTGTCCGAGCGGGTTTTCAGTGCAGCTGGTGGCATCATCACCGATAAGCGTACACGCCTGTCGACTGACAGCGCTGACAGGCTGACGCTTATTAAAATGAATAAAGGCTGGATTTCTCAGAATTTCCAATCTCCACCAGGTGAAGGAAGCTCAACCTGAATAATTGATCCACTCCTCCTCCTCCTCATTTTCCTCCTTCTCCTCCTCTTTGTACAGTAAAGCAGAGGAAAATGGCTATTTTTTGACAGGGCCCACTGGCTCTTGCTATAGTACTTCATGCATTTAATTTTTCTGGAGGGCCACCTACCCGGTCCTCTGTTTGAAACAATTTTTGTGAGTGCCACATACAGGCACTCAATCTATTCCATTTTACTGCAGGGCCACCTACCTGCTCCTCTGGTTTGAAACATTTTTGGGACTGCCACATACAGGCACTCAATCTATTCCATTTTACTGGAGGGCCACCTACCTGCTCCTCTGGTTTGAAAAATTTTTGGGACTGCCACATACAGGCACTCAATCTATTCCATTTTACTGCAGGGCCACCTACCTGCTCCTCTGGTTTGAAACATTTTTGGGACTGCCACATACAGGCACTCAATCTATTCCATTTTACTGGAGGGCCACCTACCTGCTCCTCTGGTTTGAAAAATGTTTGGGACTGCCACATACAGGCACTATCCAAATTAAATTGTCTCCATAGCAGCCTCCACACGTTGTCTCCATTGCTACCTCCAAAAGTCGTCCATATAGCTGCCTCCATACATCGTCCCTTTATCAAACGAGGTGTGTCAGGCAGAAATTTGGGTTGTTTTCATGGATTCCACATCAAAGTTGTTAACTTTGTCGCCACCCTGCTGTGTTATCCACAAAATATACTGGCAAACTTTTACCATTTAGGGATATTATTTCAGCGCTTCTTGCGCATCTGTTTACATTGCCCTCACCCGGCATATCCTAAACTTATAAGAACGCTACTACACTTGATCTTATACAAAAGGTTCTTAGAAGTGCTGTTTGGGGAGTAGCCTAGAGACAGGGGCTTGAATTGGCGAAAGCTCGCCTGGCAGCGGAGCGCCAGCTCCATGCGCATCATGCGCTTCTTGCGCATCTGTTTACATTCCCCTCACCCGGCATATCCTAAACTTATAAGAACGCTACTACACTTGATCTTATACAAAAGGTTCTTAGAAGTGCTGTTTGGGGAGTAGCCTAGAGACAGGGGCTTGAATTGGCGAAAGCTCGCCTGGCAGCGGAGCGCCAGCTCCATGCGCATCATGCGCTTCTTGCGCATCTGTTTACATTCCCCTCACCCGGCATATCCTAAACTTATAAGAACGCTACTACACTTGATCTTATACAAAAGGTTCTTAGAAGTGCTGTTTGGGGAGTAGCCTAGAGACAGGGGCTTGAATTGGCGAAAGCTCGCCTGGCAGCGGAGCGCCAGCTCCATGCGCATCATGCGCTTCTTGCGCATCTGTTTACATTCCCCTCACCCGCCATATCCCAAACTTATAAGAACGCTACTACACTTAACTTGGTGCAGGCTGGGACCAAGTCTGACCCTGGGGCTGGTCATATACTGCCGACGCAGAGAATTGCGGGGCCTACCTCGGTCCAGGTCTCAAAGGCCTACTATACCTCCTCCCACCCCTCCTCCACCTCCTCCTCCTCCGAATTACCATCCGTGGGCATGGCGCCATCAGTCGGTAGCTCTAGGCACAGCAGCAGTGCCGTCGGTAAGCGACAGCAGGCGGTGCTGAAACTGCTGAGCCTAGGCGATAAAAGGCACACCGCCCAAGAGCTATTACAGGGCATTCCACATCAAAGTTGTTAACTTTGTCGCCACCCTGCTGTGTAATCCACAAAATATACTTGCAAACTTTTACCATTTAGGGATATTATTTCAGCGCTTCTTGCGCATCTGTTTACATTCCCCTCACCCGCCATATCCTAAACTTATAAGAACGCTACTACACTTGATCTTATACAAAAGGTTCTTAGAAGTGCTGTTTGGGGAGTAGCCTAGAGACAGGGGCTTGGATTGGCAAAAGCTCGCCTGGCTGCAGAGCGCCAGCTCCATCCCAAGATCCAACTAACATAGTTGCAGCACCTTTAATCTACTACTAGTTCACTGCCTCCATAATAATAATAATAATAATCTTTATTTATATAGCGTCATCATATTCTGTAGCGCTTTACAAATCATAGGAAACAAATACAAATGTAATGTAACAGAGCACAACATTTGTATGGAACAACAGGAGTGAGGTCCCTGCTCGCCAGAGCTTACGGTTTATGAAGATGATGGGGTAACACGAGGTAAAAGAATATTTAATGGTCAAGCCATTCTTCTTAGGGAATAGAAAAAAATATAATAAATGGAATTGCTGTCGCTTGAACCACTCAGCCGTCATCTTATATACCAGGTCCAGGGTGAATGGGACTGCAGAGAAGTCTGGTGCCTGTTGGTTGCTGGATAACAGATGGGAGGACGACACAGGACGGGTTAGTAGAAGAGTTAAAACTTCATGCAGTTAATGAGTGTTATAGGCTTGCCTAAAGAAATGGGTTTTAAGAGCACGTTTGAAACTTTGGAGGTTAGGTATTAGTCTGATAGTCCAGGGCAGAGCATTCCATAGAATTGGTGCAGCTCTAGAGAAGTCTTGGAGACGCGAGTGGGAGGTCCGCACTAGGGTAGAGGTTAATCTAAGATCACTGGCGGATCTAAGAGCACGGGTTGGGCGATAGACTGAGATAAGAGAGGAGAGGTAGGGGGGTGCAGCATTATACAGAGCTTTATGGATGAGGGTTATTATTATTTTAAACTGTATTCGAAAGGAGACTGGCAGCCAGTGCAGCGACTGGCATGAACTGTAAGCATACATGGTCCCCTTATCAAACGAGCTGTGTCAGGCAGAATTTTGGGTTGTTTTCATGGCTTCCATGTTAACTTTGTCGCCACCCTGCTGTGTAATCCACAAAATATACTGGCAAACTTTTATCATGTACCGATATTATTTGAGCGCTTCTTGCTCACCTCCTTTGGTTCCTCTCTGACACCCATTGGTTTGAAGCCTGAGTCCAATTAGGGTATGTCGCCATGCCACTCTCTAGCCTGCTGCCGCTGCCTCTGCCTCTGCCTCTGCATGCCGTCCCCTATAGTGTCAGGGTCAATTATTGGATGTTTTACATGCTATCTAGCTTCATTCTGTCACTCTGTCATGGCCATGCTGTTGCCCATAATTTCGGCATAATGGTGCGATTAAGCAGCCTCAGAGGCATCCATGCATGCTGCCCCTGCTGTTTCCTGTCCATTTCCGTGGTGTTTCCATCCTTTTCTGAGGTTCCCAGGTGTTTGGCCAAGCTTCCCTGTGCAGAGCCTTGGTCCCCTTGAAAAATGCTCGAGTCTCCCATTGACTTCAATGGGGTTCGTTATTCGAGACGAGCACTCGAGCATCGGGAAAAGTTCGTCTCGAATAACGAGTACCCGAGCATTTTAGTGTTCGCTCATCTCTAGTGATTACTATTAAGAAATTGAGCAACAATATAAATGAATTTCTATCTACATTTATATTGTTAAATATATGGAAGGCAGAATAATAATGATGACGATAACAAAATATAAATAAATATAGGTATATATATATATATATATATATATATATACTGTATATATATATATATATATATATATATATATATATATATATATATATATATATGTATACATGCATATATATACAGGCAGTTCTCGGGTTACGTACAAGATAGGTTCCGAAGGTTTGTTCTTAAGTTGAATTTGTAATTTGTAATTTGTATGTTTTATAATTGTAGTTCGAGGCAAATTTTTGTTTTGCTCCAGTGACAATTGGAGTTTCACAATTTTTAGCTCTATTTGGACAAAGGATTATCAACAAAGCTTCATTAGAGACAGGGGCTATAGTAACATCCAGAGAGCTTCACCAGAGGTCACAGTGGGCAAGAGGGGTCCATCGGTAACTAGAGGTCGTCTGTAAATCGGGTCTTCTTAAGTAGGGGACTGCCTGTATATATATATATACATATATATATATATATATATATATATATATATATATATATATATATATATACAGTATATATATATAGTGAGAGAGTGAGAGAGAGAGAAATGTTTTTGGGTATTCTTTATGTTTATGAAAAAAAAGATTGTGCAAAAAATTCCTTGGAATGTACCAAGTTCGATAACGGGTGAATTATTAGGACTGGCCCCCAGATAACTGTTGGACAAGACATGTTTAATCCCCCCTATGTGTTTTGTGTGAGCAATTGTGGGAAGTTTCAAGGAGTGAAATACTCTTACATCAATTTGTTGTTTTGTACTCAAGAGTTTGTACACAAGAGACTAAACTTCTTTTGGATGTGATTATTTTTACATTTAATTTTTAACACAAGTTGTTTGTGTTTTTTCAAAATAATATTTATTGGTAATATCAATCATATGAAATATAAATGCAATTACTAATTATTTTTTTTTCATTATTTGCTAATTAATATTTATACCATAAGGCACAATAGGACACAATAGGAAATATAATTGGAAAAGTGAATATTTTAGTATAAAGGTTGGAACAGAGTGTACCAGTCACTGAAGAACTGTAATAAATGAGTTCAATCAACTGCGAATTACAACCTAATTACAGTCATTATGTGAAATATCAAAACATCTACTGTATACTGAAAGGGCGCATGTGCTAAAGAAATGCCACGCTCCAATGCATCGCTTTTATGCATTATTTATTCTAGTCTGTTGCTCTTCTTTATCATTAATAAATCAAATTTTGCTTAAAATAAAAAATATACCAAAAAAAACTATATGTTGTGCTGTTACCAAAATTATTTTATACCTTATTTTTGGGTTTTTTTGAGCTACTAAGTTTCCTTTACAATATATATTACAAAAATGTTAATATTTCGGTTTTGATGCATAAATCTAGTGATCTAAATGGTTTGCTTTGCTCATTATAACCTTGTAATGCTTAATTTCTATGGTATCTAAGGAATCTGAGGAAGCGCTAAGTCCTAGCGCGAAACACGTTATTCCAATTTTTAATTTTAAGAACCTTTTATTGTTTTATCGCCATTTATGGCTTAAATAAAAACAAGCCTTTTTAAGGAAAAGCTTCCGAGTAAGTCAGCGCCTGTCTCATGTCCCAAAACTTGAGGAGAACATCAACGCACCCTATTCGTTTGCTCTTGAATACTGTATACTGTTTACAGGAGAGCGAACAGTGGGACCAGGCAGCGGTTTAGAGCATTGTTACAGGCATCAAAAGGAGTTGTGCCCTTGATGCACAACTCTCAGAGGTGAGTGGAATACCACAACACTGATATCCATATTATCAAGGGTAATACACCATAGGAACGCTCTCTGTCTCCTCTTGTCTCTCCACCTCATTCCTTTCATTTCTATGGTGAACCCATTTGGGAATTGATCACCTGCGGCTGGTTTTAGGTACTGTCTGGTTAGTAGTAGGAGACCAAAGAAGAAATATTGCTATTACTATGGACAATACAAGCAAATAGAGATTGTCTAAAGTAACCTAGTAAATTTAGAAATTGTCCAGGAACCAGAAATGTATAAATATTTATAGGGAAGGATATGGGAGTTGTGGTAGCTGTTACAGCATTTGGCCACCACACAGAGCTTGGAGCCTAGCACTTATTACTATGTTCTCTGTGTTGTTAATCTGTTCTGGGACATGTGATGGAGGATAGGCCATCATTATAAAATTCTGGACAACCCCTTTATGTGCCATGTATAGAATTTATGATATACAGTGAATAGGGATGAGTGGACCCACTACGGTTCAAGTTCACACAAGTTCAGCCAAAACAAAACCGGGAGGTTTGCTTTGGGTACCGGACCCGCATGCTCACTCCCAGTAGTAACATCCTCAATTGGTGTTGGCAACAATTGCTGGTGTTACCCTTCAAACGGCAGGGAAGCATAAGGTGATGTCATATGAATGGACAAAGTGAGTACTCTGTCAACACTTATATAGCACATGCACCACCAGCATTTAAATACCACTGATCGCATCAATCGGTGGTGTTAATGGAGAAGAGGTGAGGTAATCCCGAACTTCTACTTAAAGTCTGGATTTGGGAAATCTATACCTGAAATATTCACTGTAAAGCCAAACATTGGGGGTTCAGGTCCCCAATGTTTTAGAAGACTACAACTTTGAGAAGACCCCTCCCTAAAATACTTGTTTTATTTTCCATTTTCATATATGGAAGCTGCCCCCGATGAGCAGGCCACCCCTTTAAAAGACCAATTATTTGTGTATTCTAAATATAAATCCAAATCCCCACACATGAGATATATATCACATATTCTCCCGAATTCATCTTTTTCAATTAGAATGTATATAACGTTACTCTCGACCGTGAAAAAGTTCCCATAAAATTGTTACAAGTTTAAAAAAAAAATCAATACAAGATATTAATTTATCTCACATATGATTTATTACAGTTTAATTTGTTATTGTTTACAAATGTTCCTTTTCAGTAACAAAAGAATCATTTCTAGCAAATTAGTGACCACATGAATAATTACTCTCCTGCTAGAATGTTTTCCTATCAATATTATCACCTACAGGGATTCTATAATACACGCACCGCAAATAAGAACTCATTTCCGGAAGCTATTACCGATACGTTGTTTTTCTATGCTGTCATGCATTTTTTTAATACATCTAAATCTTCGCTTGTCAGAAACAACGTGTCTCTAATATGAGTACATGCTGATTCCCCCGAAAAACAATATCCAATATCATATGAGCTAAATTGCTTCAGTGGATGGTCACGTCAGTGTCGGTTATGGAGTGATCTGAGAAGTGAAACCCATTGTAGAGGTCTATGAAAACATGATGGTCCCTTACTATCTAATTTCTGAAAACATGGATGATTTATGTAGTATATGTTATTTCATACGCATCCACCAACTTATTCATTCTTAATATCTATCTATCTATCTATCTATCTATCTATCTATCTATCTATCTATCTATCTATCTATCATACCTATGAACCTGTATATCTTTGGTATTGAGATTATTCGATATAGTGAAATATTAGTTGTCCCCAATTTCTGTCTTTTGTGATTGTTAGTGATTGACCATTACCGTTCTGTAAGGTAGTGGTTGGCAACCACTAGGACATTTAGAAGTACTCTGGGACAATTGATTTTATCCTCAGCATATGTGAGTAGGTGGGCAGATTTTTAGTCTAAAAGCGGATCAACCAAAAAAATTCCTAAGGGAGCAAAGCTTTTGGGTCAGAGGACAAGCGTGGAAAATTCCTAGATGGAACAAAGTTTTTGGGTCAGAAGATAAGCTTGGAAAATTCTTAGATGGAACAAAGTGGGATAAAAGTTTTTGGGACTTCATATAGGTTTTGCTCAACATCTGTGTCAGCACCTAATGAACATTGCAGAATCACTCTAACAGTGTTAATGGGTGTTTACAAGTTTGGGTTAATAAGGGCTTTTGGCTGTCTAGGGCTTTTTTCAAATTATTGTTCCATAAACTTGTGATATAAACAAGTTAAAAAAAATTAAAAACAAAATCAATGTTAACAATAATGAAGTTAATTCAAGATTACCTGAATATTGTAGAACATCTTAGACCAATGTACATGAACCAATGATGGTCAATCCAAAAATTTTATGAGTTTGTCATTAATGGATGTCAACAGGTTTCTGATAATACTATGTTCCCGTGACAGAGGCTCCGCCTGGGACAGAGGATCAACCTAAAATCTTCCTAAAGGGAGCAAGTTTTTGAAACCTCATTTAGGTTTTCCACAACCTCACGTCCTTAAGAGCACTTACTTAACAATACAAAACCAATTGAGCACTAATAATGAGTGTCTACAATTGTGTGATGCTATAGGCCTTTAGCTATCTAGGGTTTTTTTTCAAATCATAAACATGTGATATAACCAAGTGAAAAATAAAAATTTTAATTTCTAATGTTAAAAATAATGACGTTAAATGAAGATGACCTGAATATTGTAGAACGTGTATATGACCCACCAGCGGTCAACCAAATATTTTGATGATCTTATCCCATCAGATAAATCATTACCAAGATTTTTTTTCCCTTCCTAGTGTGGAGTGCCATTATTTTTAGGAATTATTCAATAACAATCTGTCCAGTTCATGGTAATGGACTAAATCCTAATGTTAATGGACAGAGGTGGGGGTAGACGTACTCTAGAGAAAAATCTGCTAGATGAAAATCCTCAAAAACTTGGAAATATAGTACAAGCTTAGAATCCAGACTGGATCTGAAATTTCACAGTTGTGATTGGCAATTGGCTTCTGCTATGTTTCATCTTTTTTTGCGTGTTTTATTTAAGACCTGCTTTGGTCATCATTTTAAACCATCTAACAATCCAGAGATGGAAGAGGCCGGAGGACCCTGATGTGTGAAGCCACTAATGAATACGTGTTTGGAAGAGCTAAGTGTGAAGTGCTAATGACATGGCACAGGTCTCCGAATATATTACAGTAGGATTGCAATTTCTGAATTTAAATAAGAAGGAATTAAACTTTGTAAAAGTAGACCAGGTTCAATCAGCTCTGGTGTCCTACGGGGAATAGTGGCTACATACGAATAGATTGCGCATCGACAAACGAGTACAAGCAGATTTAACAAGCCCTTATTAACACTCACATTCCCATGGGAACTTGGTGGCAATAGACAGTACAATTATTTTGTTTACATTGCATCAATGCCCTCTCTTTAGCCAGCGCACATTACCCGAATGACCTCTCGCAAATGAGCCTACACTATGGTGCTCAAATAAAAACTCTAATTTATCAAACATGTCTAAGCTTTAATGACATTTAGAAACTATTAAATTATTTTTTCGAAGGGAGCTTCTTGTAAGCATGGAAGTCAATAGAAGGCGCATTTCTCAATCCCTCACTCTTAATTACAACAAAGGGCCGAGCTCCATTGCTTCGATTTCTAAAGCTGCAAGAAATGAACACAAAAGGCTCAAAATCCAATTTACTTTATGCAGTCCCGTTATAAAGTCATTTATTTTTGGAAGACAGTTTGATATATTACCATTGTTTAGCAAAAAAAAACCTGTTTTATTTTAAATAAGTGTTTTATTTTAAGGAAAGCTCTAATTAAACAGTTATATAAAATGTTATTACATTTCCTATTTTACCAGAATTTTCAAAGGAATTTTAACTATATCCTATATCCATACTTTTTGTCCAGAAGCTGCTTTCTAAAATAAAATCTGGAGCCACAGATGTTAAAGAGAATGTTCATTCCTTTGAATTTATCTCGCACTCTGGGGCACATTTACTTACCCCTTCACCGGAGTTCACAGAAAGTGCATTGTCCAACTCGAGTGCCGAGATTCACTAAGATCTTACGCCCGATATCCTGCATGTGTTGCTTCCACGCTCAGGTCCGACAAAGTTCACCAACTATTTAGTGGTGCATTTAAGTTCTTGGGCTTACGACACAATTTTTAAGTTAAATCCGGACCTCAGTCCGAATCAATCGGATTGTCCGACAGCACACCCCCTAAAATGTGTTGCATGGAAGCATGTGTTGCATGGAAGCATGTGTCACGTGTGACACAAAAGCAACTCCTGCTACTTAAATACTTGCACAAGCCAATTTCCCATTGAAGATAGGGCAGAGTCCGAAAAAAAAGTGCGTCGCAACGGCTAAGTAAATGTGCCCCACTGTGTAGACTGGTCTAAAATAACAAAATATCAAAACAGTCATACTTAATGTGTGCTGTTGTTTTCAGGGTTCCCCACTGGTCCATGTTTACCAAGTTCCCCATGTTAATATAAGACTGCTGAAGCTTCTAGAATCAGTGGTGATGGATGATGAATCATAATGTCAGATCATTGTTAAAGCTGGGTGAGGTCTGCACTGTAGGTCGGGGGTTAAGTAAGTTAATGATAGTCAGGAGTAGCAAATAGCGATTAAATAATATAAGCATGAGACATTTTGAATTTTTTAGCATCAAGGTGTAGGGGGGATATCAGTCTATGGGATTGATTCTAATTTTAGAAATGGTTCCATAAAAGATTATAAAATGTAGCATAAAATAATCTTAAATGTAATATAATGCAAAAAATATGTAATTATTATAATATAAAATAAAAATATAAAAAAAGATTGATAATATAAAAATTGTTTTTAAACAAAGTACCGGTAATAAAACCTAAAATGGATAAATACTAACATATGAAGCTGCAATCAATAAAATGTATAACCAGTAAAAAATATATATATAATAATAATAACAAATTAGTAATGGTAATCATTATATCAATTGTATGGATGACTAGCACGGGAGGAACAATTTTTTTGCTACGTGTCAGGAAGGACTTAAAAAATGAAGGTGCCAATGAAGTCTCCATTTTCTCTTTATTAATTTTACATGAATGATGTCTATCGATTGTCTCAATAAGAGATGAATCTCAAGTAGATGGAAAGCTACAAAGTGTCAGCCAGGAAGCTTGTGCCGTACAACCGTCCCGGCCAAGACTAATCGTCCAAAGAGGAATAAGTGACAGCACTAAACATATCTGTTCCTGCGTCTACCTCATATATCTAAAGTATGACACGCACAAACTGTACATCAGATAATATCCTGGCTCCGATATTCACTCAATTTTATACACTCAGTAGGAAAATTCCATTTATTATGCGCCCTAAATGAATGGATGTGTATTGTAAAGGTGAAGCCATGCGGCAGGGAAGATGACCTGAATAACATGAAAATGTTTAGTAGCTCCACTAATATGGGAGAGAGTTATAGTTATCACAGTCTCCGAGCAGTAATTCTAAAAAATGTTACCAGAAAGTAGAACCTTATGTACCTTATGGAAAATAAATCACAACAGCCACTCTTACTGTTATATATATGAGCCATTGACAAGCAGAGCATTGTATATCTTCTCGAGGATAAATCACTCTATCCACATTTACGGCTATAGAAGAACTCCTGACAAATTTACTGTTGCGTAGGGTTTCAGTCCCTTGTCCATGCCGAAACTTTAGAAATGGTCCTGTGAATACTGATTATATCAGCTCAGTTTTTCTCTGTGCGTCTTCCATTCTCATTCAATACCTCACTCCGTCATTTAATCCTCTAATCCCAATGTATTACTTATTATTCTGTCTACGTTTAAGGAATTCACTTCCCCAAACTTCTTAATAACTTCAAATCTAGAAACTGAGATTCTCACAAGTTCTAATATTAAGGTCAATAGTTATGATTAAATTAAAGTCATTGAGAAAATACTTAAAGTGAACCTGCCACCAGGAATGTCATTTTTAGCTGGAGACAGGTTCCAGTAAGTCTGTGCTATGCTGATTTTAAAAATGCCTTTGTGAGCAATCCAAATCATTTCAGTACTTTATAAAACTTTATTTCACATTACCTGCCTCACTTCCAGCAGCGTGTAGTGAGTCCCTGGGGAAGTTAGGAGGGAGGACAGCTGCAGCAGCCTGTGTGTCCCTGTGTCTCAGTCTCCTTATGCATTCTTCCTCTACTCCACACCATCCCTCTCCCTCCCCTGGGAGACTGAAACAGGCAAGCACGGACTGTAGCTGCCCATCCCCAGGTACTCACCTTGCTTGGATTTGAGGATGATGGAAGTTCTCCCTCGAAATGCATAATCCCAGTCTAGAAAGATTAACCTTTGATGTACCCCAACTCTATTTGAACTTCTTCTTCCCGTTTGCCACCTTTCTATCTGATTCAAATATCTAATGACCTCCTACTGGATGAAAGTTTTGAGTGAGAACCACAATCTTCATCAAATCCAAGCAATTGTTGATGTGGGAGAAATGTGGGGTAAAGTTGTACTTTCTGTCTCGAAAAATAAACCTATGATGTACCCCACTTCCATTTGAACTCCTTCTTCCCATTTGGCACCTTCCGTCTGATTTTTTCAAGTATTCGATTTTGCCAAACCAGATACCTATCTAACTAAAACAACCAAGGTCCTACTTTCTGAAGCAGAGCTAATTTGCATATTTCTCCCAAAGAACAACATCTGTATGTTATTAAATCTCTAAACACCAACTAGTTCTCATCGATAAAAAAACCCATCACTCCGACGACAACAAATAAACTACAATAATATAAAAGAGGTTGAAATAATTTATAATAATAGTATTACAAATTCATAGCCCGAGGCGAGCTATAATCAATAGTATTTTTTGAATTTTTTAATAGACATGTGATATTGATTCTTTGTGGTCCTGATGCCCTAAGATACTATATGAACGTATCCTTGGTTCAGAACGTTTGACTATATAATGCAAAAAGTACAATGCTTGAGGATTACGAATCCAAACATTGGATTTTCTCTACAATGTATTACTAAGTACAGCAATATAAAAAAAACTATTTTTATGAATACATGAAACATATATAACCGGCTAATGGCTGCTGATCGCCAATTACAATCTGAAGAACGTTCTATGGTGATGTTTCGGCTGTAACAAAATCCCACATGCTGCTAATCCTAAAACAGATCTAATTAGTTTTTAGATATCAAAGACTCTGAGTTTCCTTTAAAGGGGATTATGAAAAAGTCTTCAGAAATCATCACAGAGCATGGGGTATAATCCATAGAGACTCCATGTAGTACTTTTTATGTAAGAATTTTTTTTTTTTCCTTTTTAGTGGTGCATCTCTTGACGTGTCAACAAACAACCTTGTATATCTGACCCAGCGTTGTGTTTTTTTTTTACATCTATGCTAAGACATCAAAAACAATCCGGATGCCGATACACAAGGGATTGGGAAAAATGTGCCAGCTTTTTACCTCCATTTTTCAATTTAAGTGTCGCCTTTTGTGATATCACTGGGTAGTATCAGATTTTGGAAAAAGAAATCGTTGCCGAGCTGTTATGCATTATAGATGTCTGGATTGCAGCCCAAAGCTCTGTGTATTCTTTGTGGAATGAAATGAGATACCCCAAAGGGAGAAGAAGAACCGAACTGCATCACAAAATCCAAAGGATCTTCTCCGGTATACATTCCTAATGAAAGGGAAAAACGGCTGCATTCTAAGCCATAAAATGAAGCAATTATTTACTAAGCTTCTAAATAATCCACAAATTAACAGAGGAAAACAATCACCGCCGTCAGAACGAATCATGTCTAATTGTTTTCAAGTGATAATCATATTATTTGGAGAAAATAACTGAAAATGGAAGGAACAGGGATTCTTATTTGTCTTCTCTTTCTTCCGGAAATAAATACAAACAAGAAGCATTACACAGCATCTAATTACTATTACTAATGACGGAAGTTTCTTATAATCTGACAAGTCCTGGATAACAATGGTGTCAGATTTTTGGAAATTCATTATTAGTTTAAGTTCTGGCATTGATTTACAAGAAGATTAATGATGCTAAAAAACTGGAAGACATTCTGTGCCACACATATCTCTACAATCTAGGGCAGGAACGCCCCATACCAGCCTGATCTGTGACTGGGGTCAGGCCCCATGACCAAACTGCAAATGGGACAGGCACTACTAATGTAAACAGGTATAGTATAGTCCACATATCCTAAGGATATAATTAACAACAAGAAAAAGCAAAGGAGGATACGTATAATGGACCGAAAAATTAGACAATCTTTATTAATAATGCAAACATCAATATACGAATGTCAACAAGACCACATATAAATAAAAACACTATGCAAGGTGTACTTGGCCTCCCAGGACCAGGTGTGTCCTGGGCTCCCTAACCCAAAACTGACCAAATGACAATGGTTGTATTCAATGCAAATGAGTCATGGTGCTAGATGGAAACAGACTGCAATAAAGAGTATGAGCACGAATAAAGTAAGTCATGCCTCACCATGCCCAATTGATGTGGAGGTGGCGTAAGAAGGGAAAATAGTCACAATTCCTGGCTGTGCATCGAGAACTGCGACTATTTCAGGGCTTGTATATCACAAAATTGATATATGAGCTTTAAACAATCCCCCCATTGTTTGTTAACTATAATATGTAACTAAAGGAACATGAAACAATAAACAGGGCACAGTTACTGGAGACGGAAGTTTGTGCCAGAGGGGGCTCATCTGCCATATAAGAAACTACATGTTTGGTTGGTGTTCTGTCACAGAAGATATATAGACGGTAGCATTGCGTGACTTGCTGATGGGCCCACGGCAAAGTCTGTGCCAGTCCCCTGACTGTACTGTATGGTTTATAGTCTTCTCATATGGGAAAGTGACACCTTATGGGCCCCCTAAGCCTCTTGGGCCCGGTTGAATCTGCACCCTCTGCACCCCTTCACATTACGCTCCTGGATTGTAGATAGATAGAGTGACAGATAGATACATAGATAGATAATTAGCACTTATACATATGACTTTATTTAATTTTCTTTATTATTTTATTTTCATTAAAATGTGCTAATTAATATCTCTTTTCAAATAAGCGCCTCAATCTTGTGAAGACCCCGAAGAAAGAAAAATATCACTTCTTGCCACGTTATAAGGGCGGTTTCACAGATTTATTAACTTCACCTTATTAATTTTATTTTGTCAGTTAATATATATTATTTTCAGTACTCGTCTAGGTGGTAACATAAAGAAATCAGAAGCCTTCATGTGATAATTGCAATATCTGCTTCTGTGAACAACGGAGGTAGCCCAAAGCATCTAATATACCATTCAAATGAATGACTTTAATATTTCATAGACTGTAGAATTTTAATAATTTCAGATATGGGACAATAAGTAATTTAAAGGGTATATATCTTAATATATTAAACATGCTTAAGTAGATGGATAGATAGGTAGAAAATACATTGACAAGGCTTGTGATATGTTTCATAGCTCCCATTCTGTACAGGGCAGATTTGGTCTCCTAATTATTAGGAAAGTCAGTGACATCGGCTCTCTATGGACTATAATTGATGACCCATGAAGCTTTTCCTCATTCATCATACCTCTAAAATTCAGTCTCAATATGTTTAAGAAAAATGTCATAGAATAAAAATAGACCAACGTCCAAATATTTCAGAATATTGGTACGAACAAGAGCAGAAAGATCCTGTAATCATTATTTAAGAAATGTTATTATTGAGAGTGTTACATATCGGGGTGCGTTCACATATGGCGTCAACGCATGCGTTTTTTATGCGCCTTACAAGAGCTCAGAAGAGGACATTCACCTGATTACAATACTGTCAACATTGCGTTTACAAACATACGTCTTCACAAACTTATGCATGGGAACATAAGTTGACGACACACCTTAAAGGGCATCTACCACCAGGATGCAGGACTGTATGTAAATGAGCCTGAGGGGCTCCAGGTGTCAAAATTCTTAACAGAACATGGAGCCTCTCAGGCTCATTTGCATACAGTCTTTCATCCTGGTGGTAGATGCCCTTTAAGAGAACATTCTTTCTTAGATAATTAAATAGAATGGAAGCCTCAGATTACACTTGTAGACACCAGAGATACAGTTTATTTCTGAACCTGTTATGATTGACACCTGTTGCTATGGGTGCTGATTAAGGTGGGTGTCAGTTGTCAGACGGCGCTTATCTTCAGCAGGAATGCAAAAGAGTAAAATCTACCACTTTTCAGACAGTAACATTTTGGCAATTTTCAAAAACATATGGAATATGTTATTGTACACAGCAGAAGGTTACATGTCCATAGAAGGTTCTATGGGGGAAATTTATCATTGGGGTTTTCTGTCTCTGTTTGGGTTTTTCTTTTGCGCAATTGTGGTACAAATACTATTTTGCGACTTTCCATTGCGAAAAATTGAACATAGAACAGGGTAAAGTCATTTTAAAATGTATCAAATTCATTATTTGCATAGACTAGTTTTCACAATACTGAACTGAAATCAGGATTTATCGAGACCAATTGCTCCTTAGAGGGAAATGTGCGCCAAAAAAAGGACATTTTGCAACAAACACAAAAAAAACAGACAAAGCAAAAAAAAAGATATAAAAATACAATAACATACATACACTCATTTGAGGACAACAAGGGAATTGAGAATAGACAACTAAGTGAGAGACAAGTTGTAATGATAAATTCCCCCCATTGAATGAGAGTGAATTGGCAGAAAAGCATCTATAGACTAACAAATTCTCTAAGAATAGATAGAGAACAGACAGTGGGCCAGAGATTTAATGTTCCAAAAATTAAATTTGAAGCGACTGTCTAGTCAGTATTTTAAAATACCATTTGAGTCGCTACAGGAGATGATATCAAGCTATGAGTGTCCTCAGATACGGTATAATTTCTTGTCTATGTTTCATTGACGTAAAGGCAGACCTTCGATTTTAACCCATACCATACACATGAAGCGTGAGTAGAATCAGTTTAAGAAAAACAGTAATGAAATGCCCCTTTGGAAAATTTTGGTGGCTTTTATGTTACATTTTGACACAACGTGGAGTCTTTAGAAACATAAAAATATATTTATGAATAATATTATATGTATATTAAGTATATGCAGGGCACGGGTTGGAGAAGAACATGATGTCATTCCATTACTTCATTCCATAATTATGAGAGATCCTGGGCCACAATGCAAAATCTGTTCTAGGTCTCCCAACTAGGTCTCTCTGCTCTAGGTCTCCCCAACTGGAGGGAATTTATGAAGTGTTGGTCCATTGTGCCCCCAAGTTCATGCTTGATATACCAAGAGGCTGCTTAGAACATAAGGCACAAGGCACATTACTAATTCTAGCTCACACAGCCCTCTCCACTTTGTGGTGACACATGGGGGGGGGGGGGGCAGGAATTGTGGGCCAGTATAAGCCTTCAAAGCCCCCTCATTGGTTATTATGGGTACGAAACAACTTATAGGCCCCTTAAAGTTTTGGGGCCTGGGTGGTACACTTTGAACCCACTTTAATTACATCCATGGTGCAGTTCTCAAACAATAAGAAGGGCATCTGATATCGGTCTGGCTCATAAAATTGACTTTAGCCATTATTAATTAAACACGGCTAATAATGTGTATGGAACTATTAAGAGAAAACCAGATAATACAATAAATGTGTTTTAAAATGCAATAGAAAAGAAGGATTGACCATTGTGGCTGTGGTACAAGCATAAAACATTCCTTCGGTTTCTAACTCACAAAAAAATGTTTGACCTGTTTCATTCCTTTAATTAAAAAGACCTCAATATATAATCATTTATGGAAGCACATCAATAATCTATTATGCAGTGTGCTAAATGTATTCTTCTGAAGCCCATAAAGCAGGCCTCTTGGCAGAAGGGCTTAATTTCGTCTAATCCTTCCATTAGCTACATGGCCAATCATGATTAGAGATTAAGGTCAATTTATTTATTTGGAGTACAATAAGAAACTTAATACATTTTAAGCAGTCTGTGAGTAGGATCTCACCGTCATTCCCGTGCCGCAGCAATATCATCCTTCCGTGCTTTGGCCCTACGGTTTTCTCGGTTTCATGTTCTACTATCAGTTTTGTAAAAGCTGCAGAGTTCTATGATATCTCCCTGAAAATCTTGTGTTCCTAGCAGTTTTCACCGGGAAAGATAAAGCACGTAAGAACATAATGACAAAAACACCACCATGATATCCATCACTAACAAAGCCACGTCGCTGCCTGTTCCCCTGCATACTGAACATTAATCATTGATTTTTCTTCTATGTTTGTCTTCTGGTGCTAATGGACATGTACTCCAAAGACCATGATGGAACTGACAATAAATCCTTAAAGGGTTTGTGCACAAACTTCTATCTAAATAAATAAATACAAACACTATGTATATTCCAACTCTTTTATATACACTACTCTTATGCAAACCTATTCTATGGGGGTCATTTATTAAGACTTTTTTTCTTTTTTTCCTCTTATATATTTTTTTGCAATTTTTTGCCCCCAAACTTGCGACTTTTCCACTTTCCTAGCAATGTTAGGCATGTAGGAATTTTTCAGTGTTGCATCTGATGTATCTAAAAAATTCAGATGCTAGAATCTAAAAAATAAATTCACAATTTTGCCACAAATCATCGTAAAGTGGCACAATTTTGGTGAAATAAACTGAAGTCCTGAGGAGGAGTAGACAAAAATTGCAGAAGGGGTTGCAGAAGAATTTGCGTCTTTTGTGTAACATTTTTTTTAAAAAAAGGTTAAAAAATATATAAATATATATATGTGCCTGATATATCACACTCTAAGATAAATTTTAAAAAGTCTAAAACCCAGAAAAAGCAAAAGAAGACATACACAATTGTCCTAACTAAAGATAAATGTCCCCCTATGTGGGTGACCAAAAACACAGTTATCTGGGTCTTCCTTCCTTTTATGCTCTTTTGTTAACCTACTTTGTCACAAAAAGAAAGGAGAATGAATGAAAAGAAGCATCAAATAACCATAACATCAGACTACACATGCCTTTTCTGTAGTCTGTTACCATGGAGACTTTTAGATCTGCAGTAAGACTCAAAATCATTTTAATCAAGGCTCCAGGGCTGTGCAAAAGTTTTAGGCAAGTGTAGAAGAAAATAAGAAAAGTAAGAATACTATCAATATAGAGTTCAATGTAATTAAAACCTATTTTTATAGTACAGATGAAGAAGAAGTCCTGGAAGTGACTATTTGACTCCCCATTCCCACAAGACTCCGCATCTCAACATCATCAATTCTCCTGGGATTGCATGAAGGATTTTGCAAGCCTACATCCACAGACGATCTGGGCATAGATCTTCAAGGTGTTGGAAACAACCTCCATGACCATCAAAATCATCCCCCAGTTTTTATACTGCCCTGTTGAGTCCCCTTTCCCAAGAAAATAGGTAAGTCAAAAATTAAATTTTAAAAAATTGACTGTTGGGGCCCAAAATTTCTATAGATGCCATGGCAATTTTATTCTGTCCCTGGAACAACATGGTGGTAAAATATGTTCAAAACAAAACCACAGAGAATCGAGAATTTTGAAAGTTCTTCCGTAAAATAAACACTTTTCACAAAATGTTAGTTAAGCAGCAAGACACCTCACCCTTAATCAGTATTTAAGATGCTGTTTTATCGACTCCACAGTCTAGTGCCACATTTAAGGGGTGCTTAAAGATTATTACACCTCATCTGATTACATCAATTCATTAACTTAAGAACTTTACCCATTCAAAATGCAACTATAATCTCAATAGGGGGTCATATCATTCAAAGTGAGCAATGTGCCATTCCCAATGAGATCTCTTTACGGATAAAACCCCATTGATAGATCACAATTTAAAACTGGAGTCAATTTATGTTCAACACATGTAGGAGATACAAGATTTTGTTTATTGATAGATTTTGTGAGAATAAATGAGAGGAACTAAGATGCTATGTTTGTTTCTTAGGGGTGTACAAATGGGTATAAAAGTCATCTGCTTCTGCCACAATTTGTTGATTAATAAAAACTTACCCAAAATATAGGAATAGGGTTACTTTTTACATCATACTTCACATCCAAGAGCATATAATTCCTTTATTAAGATCTATCCGCACCAAGCTTGATCAAGCCCCTTGTGCCAGTCCTCTAGAAACAGACCACCTAACAGTCACATGCCTTCGTTAGGACATAAACAGGAGAGTGATGTGTCTAGATCATTATGACCTTTTTTGAGGGTTACTTTTTGCCCCTTGTTTTTGGATTACTCTCGATTGTCCTTTAGCATTAAACTCCACAAGGTAGACCATTCTTCTGATATGACCTCTATATCGAGAGAGTGGGCCTACAAAGCTTATGCAATGTCCTTGTTTCATCTCGTAACATTTCACATCTCTGATGTTTATTACCTTCATTTGCTTCAAAAACGTAATGTACTTGGAAAGTGTCTATAGAACAAATCAAGGACCAACATCAATGCCACATTCTCCATTGATTTATCTTAAGTTTTCTCTATTACATGAATACTTCACAATACCATCTAGAAATTATGATCAACCATAATAGTTAATACCAAGAACATTGCACACAATCTAATTTCAATTCTCAGACACACATTAGCTAAACTAGAAAAAAACATTTTAAAGTTTGAAAAACATATATTGGAAAGCTTAACGAAATTATACTTGAAAAAAAGATTTTGAACATAGAATCCAAGTGTTACGACGATATTTAGAAGAAAACCACTATGGTGGCCCTCTGGTACAATGACTTGCCCAAACGAAGCTCAACAGCAGAATCCATATTTGAATGTATTAATAAAAATACATAAATCAAAAAGGAATTTAAAAAAAATGCATAATTTCAGAGTAACTATTTTATGAAACAAAGGTCATAGCTGTTACGTTTCCTACAGAAGATGACTCTTCCTGGTTGAATACTACACTTACAACTATTTCATTTCATTTTTCATGTCTTACTTCCTGAAAACTACTCTTCTTTTCTATCACTTTTTCTCCGAGTTTAGATTATTCCTTTTCAATCTTTCATTCCACTTTTAGATTCCAGAACATAAAGTGGTAGTAAAGAAAACAGGGATGCTGAATGTTAATCCACCCTCCCGGGAATAGAGCCATAAGAAGGAAAGCCATAAGATGTGTATTTATCACTATGTATGGTCTCTTGTCTCAAGACAAGAATCATCTGAATTTATTACAATGCAGTACACTTGATAAATGGTCGGAGACAAGACTCTTGGATCTGGAGGAATAGTCAGAGTCTGTTTAAAAATAAATGCACTGCTTGAAAGGAGTTAAAGTAGGTTAGCCACGAATTCTTATTTGAGCCCTTGGCTTGAAAACCACATGCAGGGATTAATCCAGAACTAAGTGAAAGACAGAAATCTCTTTATTTCTTTGAATAAAAAAAATTCCAACCTGGGTTGGAGAAATATGAATATTACACATTCCCATCGTTTCTATATCAGTAATGCACAGTACTGGATTGTAGTGTCACAACGAACAATGGGAGGAGATGTCTAAAATCATGTATAGGCCAATCCCAGGAGTATGTTAGTTTATATGACTAGAAACATGCTGCCGATGTTTAGGACTAAAGTTACCATAGCTAGGGTCTTAAACGATCAGGAACACAATACAAGCTTATCCAATGTCCCCCTCACATTTCATTCATACATTTTTTTATTTGTAGTCCACAAAAGCTGCCAAATTTCCTTTGGCCTAAACCTTTGTTTAAGGTTGTCATATTCCGGCACTAGTGATTTCCACACTGCGCACAAACATCTGAAGCAACTGAGTGAATACTTGTACATAGGCCTTTAAAAAAGCCTTGACTTATCAGAGTAACTTTATCTTCCATTTCAATAACCAAAGTCACTCTGGAGCAACAGCCCCTACTTCAAACCTTAACATCTCAGTCAACTCAACCCCCTTCGTACCTCCAACCTCTGATACTACCAGTTGTTCTTTGGTTCAGTACTTATAAATCATTTTATTGGAACCAGCCTAAAAAATGACCTGTAATTACTGATGAGTGGACCCATTAAAATTAAGGTCTGGCCGAGTTCGGTGCAAAATATTAAAAAACTGATCAGTAACACCTTTGATCAGTTCTGACACCAATCGTGGGTGTTAACAGTTTAAGTGGCGCTGGCAAAGTCACAGCCATTTTTGTGATAATCATCCTTCCCAATGACGTCATCCGTGATTTAAATGACTTTGCCAGCGACATTTAAAGAGGTTATGCCCATGATCGATACCGACACAGATCGGGGCTGATAACAGTGGGGATGTTGACGCAACACCAAACTTTGCTGTTTGGCTCCACTCAACACTACTTGTGATACAATTCATCCAACTGTAGTAGGACAAAATTGAGTCCATAGGATTAATAAAGCCTCTATAGACAGTTTTACTAGACATACTACATCTATATTATAGTTATTGTTGAATAATTTGTTTTAGGTCAACATTTTTTGTTTGCTTCATAGTTCTACCGAGCCAACAAATGGAAAGTTGTATATCTGGTATCATTGTAGTATTAAAGGAGTCTATCATAGTGGGCTCCATGCAACACCACTACTCAGCTAAACCCATCTGCTAAATGTATTACTTTTATTTGAAAATATTTTATATAGAACTATACATCCTATTACTATCGATTCCAAATACAGTCATGTTCTTTGAGTTTGGCCGACAGGAAGGAAATACAATATCTTTACGTTTCATAATCAGCCAGTCGAAGGCAAATTCATTAATTTTTTAAAGGGAGAAGGATTCTATTCTGAATTAGAAACCTCAAATGGCAATGATATTTCCTGAGCAAACCTGTTATTGTTAGCTCCTGTCATGCTGAGAAACTATTAGAAATTAATTTTTAAATGGAAATGGAAAAAAGGCTCTCGCAAAGCTTCAGGGAGATAATAATATATTGAGAAAGTAGCCGAGCTTTCAGATTTCTTATAATGAAAGACCAGTTGTCCACTTCTTTTCTATACTGTTTTCAGACATAGAATAAAAATTCGACATAGTAGCATGTCTGCGATAATATTAATACGGGGATAAGTTATGTAGCATGCAGAGCTAGAAAGGAGATTTATAATACAATGAAACACCAAGGAAATGCAAAGGTTCTTGGCTAGAAACATTGCTGATTGCTACAAAACATTGGAGTCATCTAAAATAGCCCAATATAAAAGATTCAGCAGTATGTAACCTGAGATACATAGACCTTGCACAGATCTGCCCCAACTCTTTATCAAGGATTGTGTTATTATGACAGGAAGACCAAGAAAGATGACAGAAGAAGGCACGATGAAGGATATGGTTACTCAGTTGTGTGTCTTCTCTCCACATGTCCAGACAGATTTCAGTAAAGGATGGTGTTGTGGTCAGATAACATTCCATTAGGGCAGAGAAGAGGATACGGTAGAGCTGATGATGAGACTCGGACAGAGAAGAGTCTTTCCTGCTTTGATTTTCTGTCTCTTCCAACTCTATGTATGACCAAGCTTTTTCCAGTATCCTTTTTAAGCTATCAATTTATAGATTTCCCACCTACTTCTATTCTCGTTGTATGAATCGATCATGTCACACAAAGAAAGCACAGTCGAATATATTGTCAATAACAGTTTTAAGTGTGATGTGTGAGGAGGATGTCACGGTTGCATTGATGTTGTCCTAGGTCTACAGCCAAACGTAAAGACAGAATATGGTGAGCTAAGAGAAGTTCATTAATATAAGAATATATAGAATATGTGATTCATGTCTACAGTTGGTCATTTACCATAAGTAAATATGAAATATCATGCTTTATATATTCACATATATGACGGACCGACTATGGAGTCGGTTCTCATGAACTTTTGTGCTATTCTCACAAAACTCATCTTCTGCTTCGAGAGCTACAGAAGAGGCGATATTCATTCACACTTCACATAAATCTTAGCACAGCTTACCACCTGAGAAACACATCTAATCACATAATGGATCTCTATCCTAAAGCTTTTATCCTGGTAGTCTGTGTTTCATGATGTCAACAACAAAGAGAAAGCTGCAATTCTAATATCCGGCTCAGAGGGTGTTTCTAAATGCTTCTTAAGTACCATTTTCCCTTACTAATACCAAACTTGGGAGACTTTTTTTGATTGTCACAGAGCAAAAAAAAAAAATTAAAAATATTTTAAATACCGTATATACTCGAGTATAAGCCGACCCGAGTATAAGCCGAGACCCCTAATTTTACCACCAAAAACTGGGAAAAACTATTGACTCGAGTATAAGCCGAGGGTGGGAAATGCATTGGTCACAGACCCCCTCAGTATATAGCCAACCAGCCCCCTATACTATACAGCCAGCCCAGCCTGCCCCAGTAGTATACAGCTTGCCCCCAGTAGTATACAGCTTGCCCCCAGTAGTATACAGCCTGCCCCCAGTAGTATACAGCCTGCCCCCAGTAGTATACAGTCTGCCCCCAGTAGTATACAGTCTGCGCCCAGTAGTATACAGCTTGTCCCCAGTAGTATACAGCTTGTCCCCAGTGGTATACAGCTTGTCCCCAGTGGTATACAGCCTGCCTCCAGTGGTATACAGCCTGCCTCCAGTGGTATACAGCGTGGCCCCAGTGGTATACAGCCTGCCCCCAGTGGTATACAGCCTGCCCCCAGTGGTATACAGCCTGCCCCCAGTGGTATACAGCCTGTCCCCAGCATTAAACAGCACAGCCCCCAGTAGTATACAGCACAGCCCCCAGTGGCATACAGCCTGCCCCCAGTGGTATACAGCCTGTCCCCAGCATTATACAGCACAGTCCCCAGTGGTATACAGCCTGCCCCCAGTGGTATACAGCCTGTCCCCAGCATTATACAGCACAGCCCCCAGTAGTATACAGCACAGCCCCCAGTGGTATACAGCCTGCCCCCAGTGGTATACAGCCTGTCCCCAGCATTATACAGCACAGTCCCCAGTGGTATACAGCCTGCCCCCAGTGGTATACAGCCTGCCCCCAGTGGTATACAGCCTGGCTCCAGTGGTATACAGCCTGCCCCCAGTGGTATACAGCGTGGCCCCAGTGGTATACAGCCTGCCCCCAGTGGTATACAGCCTGCCCCCAGTGGTATACAGCCTGTCCCCAGCATTAAAATAAAATAAACTTATATACTCACCCTCCGATGTGCAGCGCTGCTCCCCCGATGTCGGCGCCGCTTGTCTTCAGGCGTCCGCACCGCTTGTCTTCAGGCTTCGGCGCCCGTCTTCTTTCTTTCTTTCTGAGTATATAAGTTTATTTTTTTTTAAGTATTTTTACTCGTATAGTTAAGTATATTGACTCGTGTATAAGCCGAGGGGACGTTTTTCAGCACATTTTTTGTGCTGAAAAACTCGGCTTATACACGAGTATATACGGTAGATTTCCTGTTGCATTTATATAACCTATAGATTAAGTTTAATCATTTTTGTAGATCCTTTAAGGTCTTTCCATGTTCCGTGGTGTAATTTTTGGGTCTATCTTTTCACTAGGTTGTGGTTAATACTGATAGTTATACATATAAAATATTAAACAATTAAATGCCTCATAATATTCAATTCCTTTCTTACTCTGGCGTAATTGATAATGATGCACTTAATTTTGTGGTTAAATTGAAGAATCTCCATTGTAGTCAGAAGAATCAACCCTTAAGTTGCTCAAACACATTAGATGAATGAGAGTGGACAAAAAGATTCTGTCAGGCCTAGTTGACCATATAATGTTTTTTGGGCTATCCCAAATGTTCTTTGACACACAATAAGGCTGAAATATCTGGAATGGTGAATTACGAAATTACCGATGCCTAGTTCCAAAAGCAGAACTTAAACCCTTGGCTAAAAATCTTTGTGTATGAGAGAGTTGCTGGAATAGCTATTGGGAAACCTACTGTAGGTTTCTGACTTATGTGGTTACAATATTAGATGGAACAGAATTTAAAAGAGTACAGTAGAGTATCTCAGGTGAAGTCTATTCAATCTGCATTATTTAGAGGGAAAATACTTGGTTCAGCCTATTACATGCTAAAGATAATCATTCTACCTTATTACATTACACGGCCAAGCAGTAGACTTAGAAGATAATAGCAGTAGCTAGAAGATGGTCTACAATATCTACTCTTGACTTTTGTTGGCACAACTTGAGTATTGTCTTCTGTGTTAGGTGTCAATATATAGTCTTCAGTAACTAAGAAGAATCTCGGAATAGATAAGGTGGAATAATGAGACATTAGAGAATATAGGGGTGAGACAAGTCGGAAAAAAGTAGTTCTTCCATGTACTATAGGAAAAAACAATCTGACACAGCAGGGAGAATATCGAATGTGCGTAATATGTTGTACATTGCAGTTTCTCGTAGTGAGACTTGCATGTCAGACACCAGAGAGGATAAGGAATATTTGTTGGATATATAGAGCATCAAATGGGCTCTAAAATTAATTTTAGATCTAGCAAATATGAACATACATGCCAGGACTAAGGGCATTTATCGCTCGAAACGCATCAGCTAACTAGTAATCTGGGGTGAATACATATTTTAATGGATGATAATTTTAAAAAATCTTGTTTTTACGCTAATTTTTCGGGGAAAATAATCTCCTTGGTTCTTAATTTTGTCAAGACAAAAATTTTACAGATAGTTTCAAGCACCAGATACTCTGTAACCCAAATTAAACAATATTTTGGAACTGTAAACCTGAACCTTGAATAATTCTGATGTTGGTCCTAATGTGTGTCCATGCTTGTTTTAGCTACATGAGGACACAGTCTCAACAAAAAAACAGTATTGATGTCCAGTGTTAATCAGGTTTGTAAAATAGGCCAAAATGGCACTTAACTAATGCAGCAATGAAAACAAAGTAAATTAAATTCTCGGGGGATTGAGAATATTTTCTGCCAAGATGGAGCAGCAGACAGGGTTACTGTTCATGGTGCCAGATATCCCTTGGCAGCATGGAGTGAATAATGTGGGACTAATCACATCAGCTTTGAGGAACCATTCCAGGAACCTTACCCAAATGCTACAATGTACTAGAACGGTGAAGAACAGAAGCTACTGCTAATGTATTAGCCAGAAGGGCAGAAAAGGACTGGTGCCATATTTGAATGTAAATTCTGACTAATGTGATGCTGAACTCAAAATAACATTGGAATGTGCCCACAATGAAAGGAAATTTTGCCCAGAAAAGTATATTAAAAAAGCTTCCGCCATTCTTTTTGTGTCACAAATAATAATTCATATTTTTGGAACATGCTATGGTGAAATGATTGATGCAGTACTCTTTGTTGTAGCATATGATACACAGTTGTAGACACAGTATTATCTGACAATATTTCCCATAGCAAAGTACTTTTTGTGGTTTTATATGGTACAATAGTTAAAGGGGTTTTTCAGGTTTGACAGAAAAACCTGTTGGGATTTGGACTGTGGGAAGGTAAAAATGTAAAATAAATTTACTCCTTTTTACGGTGATAACTTGGCCCCATTGTTGACTGAGGTGTGGATGGTAACATGACCACTTGAACCAATCAGTGCAAATGGTGGTCACTTGATGGACAACAGTGATGTCACTACTTAATGTCACAATGACCATTTATAATTCTAGCCCAGTAAGCAGTGTATACACAGAGAAGGATAACCAAACTAGGGCAAAAACTAGGGCAAGTTATCTTTTATTTTAGTACCTTCCTTCTACCCCGACCCCCATGGGTTTCAGTTAAAATGAGAATCTATGCTAGTTAGTAATCTAAATGTCCACATTTCACAAACCTCAAAACCTAGATCTACTGTATAACTATTTAATATGTATATGTTGAGAGAATATAAAACTGTAAGTTGCAAATTTAACCCTTCCATCTATGGGCATCCACAAATACAGAATTCTCTAAAACCCACCCTGGGATTTATTCACGCAATAAGCCTTGTGCTTGGAGCCTGTAGCCTTGGCACCTGACAATCACTCCTAAAAAAGATCTTTCTTGCTCTCATAACACGTGGAAAATAGCTGAAAATGTGACAAAATGTACTGTGAGTATTGTGCTGATATATGAGATTTTGGAACGTGTCTTAATTAGAAGAAATTCTATTTTGAGAATTTTCCCACAAGCGTTACCTATATAGGTTTACCTGTTATAAATATTTAATAATGCCCTCCTTCCGCACTATGCAAAAACGATTTAAATCCAGTAATATTCTTTGTCAAAAATATGATATTTTGAGTAGAGCGGTAGGAAAAATATTCATGGCTTGCGTCCATTTAAAATGTCTTTTCAATTTTTAATTTAGAAGGCATAATAATATGCAATGACCAGAGGAAACCATCTTAGGTCAGTGAGGGGGTTACCTAGTAAAAAAATGTTTTATAGGGGTAAAAGAAGACGCCTATTTCCACCTATTCTCACGCTTTGTTGATCCAGAAATAGTCAAAAACGCTTATGACAATAATAATAATAATACAGGCGGTCCCCTACTTAAGAACACACGACTTACATACGACCCCTAGTTACAAACGGACCATTGGATATTGGTAATTTATTGTACTTTAGCCCTAGGCTACAATACACAGATGTAACAGTGTTCACAGGAGTCTGTAATGAAGATTTATTGTTAATCCTGATTCTAATGACAACCCAAAATTTTTAAAATCCAATTGTCACAGAGACCAAAAAAGTTCTGTCTGGGATTACAATGATAAAATATACAGTTCCGACTTACATACAAATTCAACTTAAGAAAAAACCTACAGACCCTATCTTGTATGTAACCGGGGGACTGCCTGTAATAATAATCTTTATTTATAAAGCAGTATCAAATTTCATACCTTACAAATCATAGATATGAGATAGAAGCCAATTTTCCTCACCTTGAGGGACAAAATATATCCTGGAATTCGAAGAAAAAAAACATCCCTGGATCATGACCCTTCTTTAGTAATCCACCATTCTAAAATGTGACTGCATCCTCCCAAAACTTGTCACATCTAATTACAAGATATGGGTTGCACCGTTACTTAGACCCATTTTCTTGCATGAAGCTGAACTGCAATAACTGGCACAATCCTGAAAATCTGTTTCGCTAAAGCAGCCATGTTTTAGTTAAGCTTGGAAAAAATAGGTACCTTGATTTTTTTTTTTAAGGAAAACTTTGATTTCTGTTGTAGCCATAGAGAAGCTGTAACAATACAACCGAAATGGACAGAAACGCGTCAGATAGTATCACCTGCTGCTTTTATCACGCTGCTACCTTTTTTGTGAATTTTGGATCAATATAGTTGGAACCTTTAATTGGAATCGAGAGTGCTGACCGTCTTTTTTTTTTTTTAAATGGTCAGAAGCATCTGGACTGTTGGAACACCTCAAACGCTGCTGCTTAATCAATGAGTGTATTATATACATATATTTGATCCAGGTAAGGGCAAACTTATTTTATAAGACATAGGACGACAAGCCACATTATGAAAAAAAAGAGTATTTTTTAGGGATTAGAAAAAAATTAAACAAAGTACAAAAAACAATACTGAACCTCCATCTCCAACTGTAAGTCAATAACATAGAAAGGAAGTGATTTGCATAGTGTAACATTTTTGTTATTGAAATGAGGGTTGACATTCAAAATTATTTAGTGTGACACATATTGCAATTCCCTATCGCGCCACAAAGGACTGTGCCCTGCATTGTCAAACATGTTCCTTTCTGGCTCTTTTCTTATCACAAGGGATACAAGTATATAATTTCTCACAATGTGGTTCTGTGTAACTAGTCAACAACTTACTCATAGTATGACGTATTTGTACCTCTCGGACACATGTATGTACTTTTATAACGATGCTAATATTTTTCATTTTTATGGTCAAATCTACATATTTCCTGGTTAAGGAAGAAGATATACAAATATATTTGTGTTAAAATGTAGATTTTTTCTCTTTTATGGAAATATGGGATCATTGTTACATCTCCGTAGATGACATTAAAACAAGAAATATATCCTCTTAGAACAAAATTGTAATAATTTGATATTCTTTTTATTTAATATTTGAATTATTTTACATATTGTATTTAATAATTACTGTGTTTTTGAAGTAAAACATACATACAGGGGTTCCCCAACTTAAAGACACCTGACTTACAGATGACCCCTAGTTACAGACGGACCTTTCTGCCCACTGTGACCTCTGCTGAAGCTCTCTGGATACTTTACTTTAGTCTAAGGCTGCAATGATCAGCTGTAAGGTGTCTGTAATGAAGCTTTATTGATAATCCTTGTTCCCATGAACAAAAAAAAAAAAAATGAAGATCCAATTGCCACTGGGACAAAACTTTTTTTGTCTGGAGCTACAATTACAAAATAAACCAGTTCTCACTTACTTATCAATTTAAGTTAAGAACAAAGCTACAGAACCTATCTTGTACGTAACCCGCTGACTGCCTGCATTTCTTCACGCTCTGCATGTAACCCGGGGACTGCCTTTATAAGTAGTATTTTCCAAAAATTTTACTTTTATTACTTCTTTCTTTAAAAGTTTCTTTTTTTAATAAAAGGGTCTTTTGATGGACTAGTCTATTACGGCACCTATCATTCTTTGATAACATTTTGCAAAGAGAAACTACAACAATAATGTCACGTCAACTACACGTGCCTAATGTTGACCTTAGCCAAAAAGGTCAGGCATAGGCTGAGGTTAGGCATAGGCTGTAGCACTATTGTGTAGTTCTTATCAGCAGAAAAAGGAGGAGCCATGGTAAATCGTAGGAGAGGAGGGATATCAATCTTCAATAAATTGTAATAATCCCAGACAACTCTATTAATAACCTGTTTTGTTAGATTTTTATTCAACAGACAATCATAAGGTAAGTCCGAATTTTTTTTTTGTCTGTCTGTCACCAGCAAGAGGCAATTTGGATAGTCATAATGTCATTAGTATCAGTAGAGAACAGCTGGAGCTGATCTATAGATATGTTCACCCATCGATGGTCGGTTAATTACCGCTTGTCATTCAGCTGCTCATGTATAGATTTAGGGTCGGTCCAGTGACTTAAAAAATGCTCAGTGCTACAAATAAAAAGAGACATTAAAAAAATTTCAGTTTTAACCACCATGCCAGTGAAATATGTCAAAGGTGTACAGCGAGCACTCTAGAACCCTCATGCGAATTTCCGAGGGTAGCGGTAATTATCCTTTTAAAAATTCAATAACATTAAACGTGATGGGAACGGCGGCTAATGCTCTAAATCTGCATTTTGCCTTGAAGAGCGGAGTACAAAAACATGTCAAGTCAATACTTAATAATGGAAAATGTCTCATTTATTCATACTGTCAAAATTAAATTAACATGTTTTTTGCTCACTTAGCGGCTGTTAATATTTAAGTGATCTAAAGACCATTGGTGACACCAGCTAAACTCTCACCCGACCCGGGTGACATGACTCGGAAAAGACACATTGAGGGAACTTGATTCCCATTATGACGCTCACTCTTTATCTGCTGTTGGTACTTACTAAGAATCAACATGGACCTTTAAACCTTTCTTTTTTTGGTGGCAACAGATCAGCAAAAAGTTTGTAATATTGAAAGAAATTAAATTTTTAGTATACCGTATATGCCGGCGTATAAGACGACCTGGTGTATAAGACGACCCCCCTACTTTCCTGTTTAAAATATAGAGTTTAAGATATATTCGCCGTATAAGACTACCCCTTTTCCAACGCATACAGTAGTATACAGCACAGCCCCCAGTAGTATACAGCACTGTCCCCAGTAGTATACAGCACTGCCCCCAGTAGTATACAGCCTAGCCCCCAGTAGTATACAGCCTAGCCCCCAGTAGTTTACAGCCTAGCCCCCAGTAGTATACAGCCTAGCCCCCAGTAGTATACAGCACAGCCCCCAGTAGTATACAGCACAGCCCCCAGTAGTATACAGCACAGCCCCCAGTAGTATACAGCACTGCCCCCAGTAGTATACAGCACTGCCCCCAGTAGTATACAGCACAGCCCCCAGTAGTACACAGCACAGCCCCCAGTAGTACACAGCACAGCCCCCAGTAGTACACAGCACAGCCCCCAGTAGTACACAGCACAGCCCCCAGTAGTACACAGCACAGCCCCCAGTAGTATACAGCACAGCCCCCAGTAGTATACAGCCCAGCATTTAAAAAAAAATAATCATATACTCACCCCGATGCTCCCCCGATGTCCGCGCCGTCTTCTTTCTTCTGCCGGGCGCCGCCATTGATCTTCCCCGGCAGGCACCTAGTATGACGCGCCGCTGCTGACGTCATACTAGGCGCCGACCCGGGGAAAAACATGGCGGCGCCTAGCAGAAGAAAGAAGACGGCGCGGTGAGTATGTCCCATGCGCATCTTTTTGAGGCTGCCGGCAGCCATCGCTGTGAAAACACCCGCGATCGGTGCTAGCACCGATCGCGGGTGTTACCGGTAAGCCTTTGCTGCAATATGCAGCAAAGACTTACCGGCTATGGAGAGGGCTCAGCCCGTGAGCCCTCTCCATGCAGCGCGATCCGACCGCGATCGTCTTATACGCCGTCATTACCGGCGTATAAGACGATTACCGGCGTATAAGACGACCCCAGAGAAGACAGAAGATTTTTCTGTCTTCAAAAGTCGTCTTATACGCCGGTATATACGGTAATTAACAGTATTTTATAATAATAGGAAACCATATGATGTTGATTTTCAGGATTTCAAGCTCCATATCTACACATCCCAGAATTCCCTAGTGGAGCATCTATGGCTTTAAGTCTCCACACGCCTTTAAGGTGGCCTTAACTGGCAATCTCTCCATAAGGAGAACACTTACTGTCTGACCCATGACAGATATAGGCACACTTTTTAGAGGAGCTCATTTATAGGGATTATAATGTTTTTTTTTTCATGTATTCTACATAGGAGACAAAAAATCAAAAGAGAGTCCAAAGATGATTAATGATTGAGATAGCTCAGATGAAATATCTAGGATGAGGAAAACACTTTAGGGGACCAAACAAGAATTGGTTTTAGACCGTAGTTATTGAGAAGCTGAAACTTCTTTAAAGGGTTGTATATGTTTGACCTTCCTCTCCGTCAATTAGCAAAGCCCTCATTCTTGTGATTGTGGGAATTCTGGTTTTGTGATCAAGGGGGTCCTAGCAATTGGACCCACTCTGATCGGACCAGATTGAAGATAACATTTATATGTGGTACAACTCCCTTAATAATTTTGCCTTAGCTCTGGAGGGACAAGTTTCTGTCTATCATATACTGCTCTCAGATAGGGAAATAGACACCAAGTGCCATCTTTAGGAATGGAAGAGGTTTCCACCTGCTTTTCCGATAATTTCATGGACAGAATAGTGAAGAACAATGTACAGTTTATAAATCAAATGCATATTTTCTGAAAATGTGGCTCAGTGACGAGCTTTTCACAGTTTATGGTCGGTTACCATATGTTGTTTAGTCTTTTTGCCAGGGGCTGATAACTCTCAGGCCCTCAACCCCTCAGGGCACTAATCTTTTTCTAATGTATTATGATGCCTTCGACAATACACTTTAGCTTGGTCAATAAAATATGAGTTTCTATACTGGGAACTGCCTGCAACTAAAATACTGCATGAGTAACATCTAGTTTGCATCCTTCATAAATGATGCCAGGCTCACTTCTACATAGTCATATGTCATATTATGCATTTCAGTCTCACAATTTCAGCTTTTAGCTTTTCCGTCAATTGTAGCTTTCTCAAAACATCATGTTCAATTGGGGATGATATATACAAAGGACAATTTATATCTTACAATTTGTACATTTGTAGAGGAAAGTATGGGTTTACATACTTTATATCCTTTATATTTATTTAGTTGTATTTTTGGATGATCACATAACATACTGTAGATATTTTGTGCTCCACATAAATTCTTGCAAGAATTGACTAACTGTAGTCAATGTCAAGTTCCCAGATTCAAGCCACATCTTAATTTGATCATTAGAATAGGGTCTGATTTTGAAAATATAGGTCAATCCAAAATGAGATGTAAAAGTCGCTAACATTAGAGCAATCAGACAAACTTGGGTGAAATTATAGAAAGTAACAGCACATCAGTAAGAAGCATATCACCTAAAAATGTCTGTAGGCCACATGAACATTAAACTAGCACTGGTAACATTAAAAAGTCAGTCTACTAATAAACGTCTTCAATTTGACTCAATACACCCCATGATGAATGGGTTGACCCCCCCACTATAGCTCTTGCAACAGGCACCCAAAATTGCATAACAAGTGGTCATCTCGAAGGGCGGTCATCTCGAAGAGGGAAAGTTTTGCCTTACATTTTACAGCTTGGGCAAAAAACTTTCTCAAGAGAAATATCCTTAACATCTGAATTCACTCAATTACACTTGAAGAATTAAAGCTAAGTCTTGATGCTGATCATTGGCATTTCTTGCACTAGTATTATCTATCCAATATCATGGGCATGAAGTCAAAACTTCCCTCCCTTTTCATTGATCTCTAATGAGATCTTCCATCAGTCAAGATTATTTCAGCTCATTATACATCTCAAACTATCTTCACTTTCAATCCCTCAATTAGTCATTCTATACATTGAAAAATCTGAATAGTTACACCCCCTCTCAATGAGCTTACCCATTTTCTTTGTCTGAAGCATTGAAAACGCTGCTGTATAATTGCCTGGAAATATAATTTGCATTCTATGAATTCTTTACTTTTAGAGGCATTAGAAGTAATATTTATCCTTTTCTATTGTCAGTTGCTACAAAGAATGAATTCTATCTGAAACGACCCTGCAATCTTCATTTACATTGATCTTGAGAGCATCGGAAGTAAGCCAAGTCTTTTATCACTTCATGTAGACAACTTACTAGTTCTCTTGGACATACAATGGCTGTTAGCTACATACTCATTCGGAGGACAGCGGGTTTTTTTGGTCTGTTTATACATATTCACGCTTGGCAGCCAGGTTACTACTCAGAGTAGTCCTTCCACAGGTGGTCGCTGGCTCAATTGGGACAGATGTCAGTATGAAGCCCCATTGGATAAGGAAAATGAAAGCCATGGAAAGGCTGAAGTGAAATCAGTTTAAGATCAAACGAGAGTTAAAGAACCAATCTAGGTCAGGGCAGTCCATTGTGGCTCAACATTAAGACAAGCTAAGGTCAAGTCACAGCCAAGGCCAGAAACACAGAAGTTAGGTCAGCACACCTTTGAGAGAAACTAGAAACCTAGAACCTTATTTCCCAGGCACCTTCCTTCGGGGATAGATACTGTACATTTTAGGAATAGATGCAATGGCTCTTTGGATTCTACTTAGGACCCATGGGATGAAGGTGTCAGCCAGAAGCAGGAATACTCCGCTCAGGCAACAGAGGGATGGAAAGGTGTTGTAGGAGGAACTGGTGACCTTACCAAGGAAGATACATAACAACCATGCAGGGAAGGACCACAAATCTTACTGATGTCTATTAAGAGCAAATGATATCATAGATCAAAATCTATCCACATGAGAGTAAAGCATCTTCTACTTTCAAGAATAGAGTGGTCAACCTCAATGAGGACAGTCTTCAGGAAATGCATAAAATGAAATACGATGCTATCAAGAAATGGAAAGTTCATAGTTATTTATGAAATAAACTAAAAAAATATTCTGGTTTCAATGTTCCTGTAATAAAACAGTGGAGCCACTAATGTACTAATGACCTTGGGTAAGTAGAAGGTCACACTTACCCTGTAGTATTGAAAGCTATAAAAAGGACACGTCATGAAACAAACAGTACAAACACAAGCAGAAACCTTTACCGACAAACCGATATCTATGTAGGAAAGCGAAACGAGGGCATTGAGGGAAAACATAAAGAATATATATGCGGATATCGCAACGGTATTGTCGAGGAGTTAAACTGGAACGATTTCTCCTCCACCTGCCAAGGGAGAGCTTTTAAAAATCATTATCTTGGGAAAGTTTTCTCTGATATCTGCTTACGGAATTAATTCAAGGTTTTGCATTCATTTTCTAGTTGCGCTTGGTATGATGTTCTATTTTATGTTTCATTTCAGCCCAGGAGCTAGTAAAAAGAAATACTTATCATAGAATAGGGCTTATTTGGCACAAAGTGCATTTACAAGCAACTGAGGTATTGTTAAGCCTCGACTGAAAAATAGAGCAGTTTTCCAGAATAGTTTCTATACTTTCTGCATAAGGAATAGAAAATCTATTCTCTTGCTTTATATAAGCTATTATGTGCTCAGTTTTATACTTTTGGGGGAAACTTGGAGGAAGATAGACATATTGGAGGAAGAATACTTTTAATTCCAGGATGCCTAGAAAGTTTTATATATCGTAAATGTATATTTTTATAAATTGAATCATATATCAACTTTGTACACTTAAAGGGGGTAGATATTTTGATGATCTTCTATTAGGAAAGTTCATTAATATCATATTGATGGGTTTCTGACACCGAGTAGCCTCATTGGTGATCTGTTCTCAGCAGTCAACAGAAGATGGAACAGGAAGTAAACAGCTCAATTCTTTATGTGTGGCCTAGATAAGTAACTAAAGTTCAGCTTCCTTCCAAAATATTAGGAGCTGGTCTGCAGTAACCAAATCTAGCCACTGTACAGAGACTGGAGCTGTCTTCTTCCTGTCCTATTCTCTATATATTAACTGAAGCTCATCTATAGGGGTGCTTGGCATGAGACCTCCGTCAATCTCAAATTGATGACCTATGAAATAGAGCGGTAATGAATATTTTGAGCTCAAAAATACCTTTAAGTATAAAGTTAACCCCTTTTTATGACTTTTAAGAAGAAAGTAGGCCTCATATAAACAGTCATATAACAAGTATGCAAGGCAACATTAAAAGGATATGGAGTGTCTATAGACTCATTATAAGCATCTATAGGAGCTACAGTATGTGTATATGCTCATATGCCACTGCTTTCAGACTAGCGATTGGGACCCCTTTTCTTATGATCATAAAGAGTCCACCAATTGACATACGGGATAATGTTACCATTAAGTTGAAGGAGTTGGGCACTAATAAGAAACCTTATCAGTCTCTCTGTAGTCTTTGGGAGTCACAAGTTACGTGACTCACTGGTAGCAAGATTTCCAGTGATGTCCTATAAATGGGGCCATGTAGTCATATATACCTATGTCAAGGACCTCCAACCCCAACTACTTACATAGGGGGGGGGGTTGTTTTAGATGGGGGTGTAAATAGTAATGACTGCACAGCCTACTTCATCCATAAGGACGTCACAGTCAGTTCTGCTGTTGGCTAGTCACATGACCCACGTCTTCCAAGGACTACCAAGAAACTTTACCGGGTTAGTTTTGATATGGGTCACCCTATTAGAGTCTTAAACATACCCTTCTAATTTCTCATTAGTCGTCAACCCCTTTAAACCTAGTAAGATGCTCTTCTTACTCTTTTGCTATTTTCTGCAGATTATAGCTCTCTATTATCAAGAATGCCATATTATAATATAATGAGCTATTCTGTATACGCTGCAGAGTTCTGAAATAAACATGTAAAATTACACACAGGGGTTCAGCAGGTCCCTTTTTAGCATTCTGCAAGGTGATCTAGGAAAGTCATTGACCGAATGAATTCATTTACAATGCGGCCCTAGATCAAGGCATGTGACATATGCAGATTGTAATCTTGTAATATCATTCGCAGAACAGACTCGGAGCTGAGAATTACACACTTCAATGTGACTCGGCATGTAAACATCATGCCTACTGGGAGTAATTACAATGATATATTTCACCCATTGTCACTTAATGATAGTGGATCAGTGGATTTCAGATATATATTCTTATTTCTTGCATTTTTTTCGGAGCATGGCATATATTTGGAATGAGAAGCATCTAATTAGAACAATTAGTCTAATAAAATGCGTTTAAGGAGACAGTTTATTTGAAAAGTACAAAAAATAATTACAGCAGGTTTAATGACTTCAGACACAGCTGTTTGTGTTATCCGCCATTTATCCTTTAGTTATCCGTGGCTTAACACCAGGAATAATCGATCAATAAGCTTATGTGCGAACAGTCATGTTAAAAAATTCTGTGTAAAATGATTCAAGTTGTTTGCAAATTTTTTGAAAGCAATGAAATCGCTTTAGTTGCCATAATGGGGCATAGCGTTTGTTACTGTCTGATTATAATACTATATTATTCAATGTAGTGATTATATTACTAATCTATAACAGTAACATCAAACTGAAATCACATTTATAGGAATATTCAGTTATTAACTGTTAGAATATAAAATTAAAGGGGGTGCATAAATTGAAATTGATGGTCTATCCTCGTGGGGTTGGTCATCAATATTGGATCTGATGATCACTTAACCCTACATTGAACATAACATATTGTCTAGGATAACACTGTGTAGTGGAAGGAAGTGATTTCAGCTAAATCCGCTATTCAGTGCATGAGTGAGCCTTTGGTCCCCCATTGATCAGCTCTCATTGCCTATCCAATGGATAGACCCTCAATATAAATTCCTGGACAACACCTTTAAAAGAGACTGTTGGAGATACCAAAGTACGGTACTTTACTATTCCGGTGATCCCATAGACAGTGGATGGAGGACCGTTGTGCATGCTTGATATGTTCCTCCATTCGGGAAAAGGGTCTCCATTGTAATGACTGGGGGCCCATTGATCAGACTCTGTGCGGATAGGGGACTCATTAGAATTTGAAAACCCCTTTATGTACTACAACAATTGCTGCCCAACAAACAAATCACCTTTTGAGAGGTTTGTCAATTGTGTGCCTTGTAATCAGCATGACCATCTCTACTTATTGGTCAACAGGAATTTTGACAATATGCATTGAGTGTTGCTCTCCTAACCTTGGCCAAACATTACATAAACATCTTCATATTTAAATGGTCCAAAAACACACATCATTTCCATGGCTGTCAGACTTGGCTGCTTATCTTGCCTTTTTTATTCTTAGAATATTATCTTTTCCATTTTTCCAAGTGTAATGCTGCATTAAATACTTATTAAAAGTGAAAAGTGGACCTGAACCTCATTGTTAAGGGTTGAGGTCTGTGGTCTGGATTAGGATCATCCCCATTGGCAACACCCATGATCATTGAAGGCATGCATGCCACCTTCTTGAGGATCATTGCTCCCCATGATGTCACATGGAACAAAAAGATTGCTGCCTTAAAGGGTTAACACCTACGATTGGTGCAAGCGCCAATCGCCAGTGTGCGTCCGGATCTACAAACCTGCTGGACCTGAATACTGATGGGTCCGCTCAGGACTACTTTCTAATAATAAATTCTAGAAGGTCCCTTTAATTAGGTTAGATATCTATTCTAGAATACTGAATCTAAATATAAAAAAGGAAAAATAAAAAATACATAATGTAGTAATAAAATAAAAATTGTGAATTAGATTATTTGCAGTTTTATTTTTTTACCTATTTTCACTTATATCCAGTAACCCTTAAATAATGAGAGAATGTAATTCTGTGATATTTCTCCTCCATGATAACCCAGATACCTGGCTGCTCTAGTAAAGTATCCCTGGAGATTAATTTATAGCCCTGGAAACAATGCATCAAGGCTTAGGACTTACAATTATCTCTGCATCCAAACCGTCTAGAAACCAATAACCTCAGTGTTCTCGGGACAAACACTCCGGAGCCGTATCCTCATAAATCTCCACACTGGCTTCAAAATGGCCACCATCTCCACTGCAGTAAATGGCAGGTATATCATAAAGCAGTAGACTTCACATGACTTGTTTCCCGGTCCCCTCTATTACCATTATAGTGACAAGAACACAATCGTCTCCCACCCTCCTCTTTGTAGGAGACAGCCTTTCATGAAGCGGAGTCTTATTGTGCCGGTATCACTGTTTAAGTCATTATATACTGAAAGCAATGGACAGTTTTTACAAGCTAATAACAGGCACTATCAACAAGAAAATGCCGGAATGGTAAAACCGGCCTATAAAATGACCTGGCTTCTATTCCACATGAATTATGTCTCACTTTCAGAGCTATCAAGCCCTGTGCACTGAACAGAAAATGGAGAATAACTGTTTACATGCTGTTTAGAGAATTATTGTCGCAAAACATGTTATTTTCCCCCACAATCACTATACAGTTTATCTCTCATTATTTGCCCTGCGCCGCAAAAACGGGAAAGCATGTACTTTGCTGATATCAAGCAATTTCAGTGCCCGTGTTGCTGTTATTGTATACATAATAACCCCCGTGAATGTAAGCTCTGTGAACAAAATCATACCGTCTATTACAGCGCCAGAATGATGCGATTAGTTGCCCCGGTGAAATATGTTAAACTCTATAAATATGTTAAATGGGTATGAGAAGGGAAAGCTAAAATAAGGGGTTTCCAGCTAGGAGTAATCTGTAATTTACACTGTTAATTTGCTTAAAGGGATTTTCTAGTTAGACTGGCCCGTTCGAAGAGGGAGCTGAAAACAAAAAAAAAATCTTGACTTCCTCCAGCCCCTGTGGGCAGTTTTTACATCTTGGACTAGATGTGTCATGTGATTACTGAAGACTGTCAGTGGCAACAAAGGTCACAGGAGAGTGAACAGTGATGAAAGTCAAAAGTGACATGATAATTCTGCTGCCTGTGACCACTGTAGAGTAAGAGAGCAGTAAGTCAGTTTCTGCTACCCATTCCTATAGATATCGGAGGTTTCTGGAATAACTGGAAAAACCTCTCATCAGAATATTTAAAGCTTTTATAATACGGTGATCCTGTAATAGTGATATTTATCTACTACAAATGTCAAACTACTTTGGCAAAACTACTGTTTTGGCTATTTTTAAAAATTCTAACAGGATCAAAAATGGTCAATAAGAGCAAGAGCTCATCAAGTGCTGTACTTTGCTTTTCCTATCCGCCTCGTCAATATTGACTAGAACTGTAGATCATATAGTATGTTCACACGTACATAGGGAAGAGTGGAGAAGACCAACAGATGGTTCTGCATAGGGAAACCTACCATAATGGCAACCCTACTTCTTTACTGAACCAACACTTATTTCTTTGCACTCCCCCATTCTCATGAAGAAGGATTGGTTCAACCAGTTGAGTATTTAATATTAATGTGGAAAGAGTTCCAGCCTTTGCCAAACTCCTCTGGTGCTGGATTATCTTCTGTGTAAACAGAAGACTGGAAATTTTGAAATTCAAAAAATTCTGTCTCTATCTATAATCCGTTTCCTGGAGAGTCCAAAGGATAAATTAATCCTAGCAATATTACCACTGGAGATGAGCTAATTTATTCATTGGTTCATAGATTTGGCCATGTTTGAGGTATGCAAATGAATCTCAAACTTTTCTGACTATCTGTGGTTTTAAATGGTGGCTAACTAGTGTCGTCATTCATCTCCGAAGAGGGACGGGTGAAGGAAAATGAAAAAATTTGTAAAACTTTCATGAAAATCTCTCTTTTAGTGGATTATAGGGGATTATATATCAATTTCCAGTACAATTCGGACAACATCATTTCCGACCAAATGTAGTCAGATCCAAACCAAATATTTTTAAAAACTCAGTACAGTCTTGGATGAATCACTCAATTTAAGCAGTAAAATCAAGGAAACCAGGTGTTTATGCTATAGATCTCCAAGAAAATCCATGAAATAATCGGTTTTTCTCCTAATGCAAACCCCTCTCGTAGCGGCTCTCCGCAGTAATCACAAAATATCAATATTTAAAATGCATTTTTCCCCCACGTAGAGGTCGTATCACCATCATTTGGTCAGTGCTTTTCAATCTCTCTCCTCCTGCAAATGCTCAGTTTCTGCTGTTTTTAGATGTTAAGGTTATATAGGTCATTCTGGCAAGGGAAATGGAAGGTTAGGTATATTACAAGTAATGTGCTGAGATTCCTATGAAGAAGATTGCTGGACGCAAATTGCCTTTCTACCCTAGGGCGCTTCATGCCGCTCGCACTTGTAATTGTACATACTTTCCCCTTCCCTTGTCTAAGATTGTTTGTGCTACTAAAGAGAGACGGAAAAACATGTAGTACTGTACTCGGCGTGTTTCACTGCACCCGATCGATAAAGTCTCATTGCACTTTCCGAGGCCGGCTTATAAAATATGCAAAGCAAATGGAACTTGCACATACATTTTTCAATTTCACCAAATTGTAATTACACCATTTAAGTCATTTACAGTTGATTACCTAGTAAAGACGATGTCAACAAAAGGATGAAGTATATCAACAAACAGATCAGCTAATAACTGATAAGTGCGAATTCGAGCAAAGCCGGGATAGCGTTCCGACTTTACGAGGATCCGCGGTTTATTTTGCTAATCAAATCTCTATCTCTGACTCCTTACATGATCATCTTTTCCACTGAATGAGGGAATTTTTTTTATAGTCTGCTAATTCACTTGTAAAATGTACTTTTCTTACCGCACTAATAAGATACCAGTGAAGCTAGGGAAAACTTTATTACCGCCGGTATATCAATTTTACGCCAACAGGTTTAAAAACCTGATCCTATCACCACCGTGTTACACATATTGATTGTTCTCTAAAGGAGGCGAATTTTCATGAGTTTAGAATCAAAGAAATTAGATTGGTTCTGCAATGTCATCATGTACTAGGCTCGATTGCTCTGTCTAATTGTTACCTTTGATTCATTCCCGGTGTCCCTCATAGCGGTTTTCATCATCGTAGAATTTTGAATTACATGCAGCAAATGGTCTATGAATAAGTGAAATCCAGATGCGAGGCGTAATAAACATCGAGTAAAAAACGGGCGCTCATCAGAAATATTTAACCACGTTAACAGATATTATATAGAGTATATAACGAAAAGTAGATGAATATAAAGAGACCCTTAAGTGGCGCGTTCTCTGACGAGTATTCGGGTCTGCCGAGATTAACTAAGGTCCGTGCGCCCGATAGCCACCAGGTGTCGCTGCTGTGCCGAGGTCCACCGGAGTTCACCTGCTTCTTCCCGGTGCATGTAAGTGCTGATCTTGCAACACAAATTCTTTTTTAGATTCTGCGTTTTTTCCGAATCCGTCGGGTTATCCGACGGCCACGCCCCCTGATTTCTGTCGCGTAAAATCCGATCACGAGCGCCAAAATACCAGGGCAATTCGGAGCAAATCAGAAATCATCTGGAAACCCGACGAAAGTGCGCAATTCAGACCCTTCGGACCCCAAAGTGTGCTACCAAATAGGCACATACACACCCGACCGAGCAAATCAAGAGTACAAAAGGTCAGACACATGCAAATATGAATAGCGTCAACTCCATAGCACCAAATTAGTTATCCTTACTTTATCTACTTCTCTGCTTACCTGATATCTCATGATGCATCAGCAGAGCATCACATGATCAGCCAAGGACAAAACCATTTCTAGTAACTGAGGGTTAACTGTAATTATTCTTTGCCTCTATATGTTTTATACCATAAGTCAGTGAGGTTAAATTGTGAACTCCTTAATAAAAATTACGGAATCTATTTATAGATTCATAGATTTGGTATGAATCTGGCATTTTCCAGAGTCGCTTTAGACAAATCTTTAAAATTGGTGGCTTGCCAAAACTGTCATCCCAGGTCCTTGGGGAAAAATAAAAAAAAAATCTTAAAAATACTTTTCCTGAATTATTTGTGTTTTAGAGGACTAGAGGGAGTTAAATACCAATTTCCGGAACAATCCGAGTAAAATCGGTTCTAAATGAAAAGGACCTAAATCATTGGAAAAATTTTTTAATAAGGCTCCCACAAATCAGATTGTAGATGATTTGCTTATCTCTACTAATGTGTATGTCATTTTTCAACTGTCCTTTGGTTCTCCTCTAGTGACGAGGGCGGATATAGAAGGGCATATATCTTGGACCTAATAGGGCATGCAGTGATAACCCCTTTAATTCAAAGCAGAAATTAGAATTAAATGTATCTCTTAGTGATCCTGTCTTACCGGACAGGGACTGATCCAGTTATTGGTCTATGCACCCACCCAGTAGTCATAGAGATCATTACGTTTTATATTGCTCTTAGCAGGAATATTACATTTAAGATAGCAACTACCTGATATGTATGATGCATCCTGGGTACCACTCTTCTTGCAGTCTCATCTTAACTTTGGGGCAGTTATATTTGCTTTCACTTTAACAATAAACCTAATAGACTTCACTGCAATGACTGGAATTATTTTTGTTTTCTGTTGTAAAAAAAATGAAATTTCCAATGGCAGATGTATTAGCATTTAAAAGGTCTGAAGAATTTGGCTCCTGGGCTGCCAGGTGCCTTATAAATCTACCGGTTGGCAAGATTGAGCAAAGAAATATAGCTTTTCAGCTCATTGCCATTTGCATTTGCTCATTGAAAAAGTGTCATCCAATGTGACAAAGTTACCTTTATGACTTGGCCTCGGTACTTTAAATCAGTCTACGGTTGGAAAAGCAAAACTAGGTGGGCACATTTATCTCACTGAGCAACCAGCTATCAGATGTGTAAGGTACAGATGTGTAAATAGATAGAATATAGATAAATAGACAGATATGAGATAATTAGATATGACATAGATAGATAGATAGATAGATAGATAGATAGATAGATAGATAGATAGATAGATAGATAGATGAATGGATAGATAAGTAGATAATGGATGCATGAGAAATAATGGAAGATAGATTGTTAGATACGGTATATACTCGAGTATAAGCCGACCCAAGTATAAGTCGAGACCCTTAATATTACCACAAAACCTGGGAAAACCTATTGACTCGAGTATAAGCCGAGGGTGGGAAATGCATTGGTCACAGCCTCCCCATTATATAGCCTGCCGTACCCTGCTTTATAGTGTATAGCCAGTACCTGCCCCCCAGTATATAGCCTGCCAGCCCATATCCCCCAGTATATAGCCAGCCCCCTGCCCCAGTATATAGCCAGCAGCGGGGGAAGCCAGAAAGGTGAGTTTTGATATGTTTTTTGACTCAAGTATAAGCCGAGTTTGGGTTTTCAGCACATCTTTTTGTGCTGAAAAAATAGGCTTATACTCGAGTATATATGGTAATTAAAATTAATAGATAAATAAGTTGCTAGAGAGAAATAAAAACATTTGTGGATAGATCAAAAGATAGATACAAATTTTCAAGACTTCGAAGTGTAGTGCCAGGAATTGTGACTATTTCTCCCATATACCACCTCCCTGCCAAACGACCATGGAGTGGGCCCTATAAAGGGCCTGGTGTAGAGTTACTATATATTAAGAAGCCGAAGCCAGTGACCCCTAGTTACAGGTGGACATCTCTCCCCCTTGTGACCTCTGTGAAGTCTCTGGATGTTACTATAGTCCCAGGCTGCAATGACCAGCTGTAAGGTGTCTGTAATGAAGTGTTATTGATAATCCTTGTTCCTATGACAAAGGCCAGCGCCAGCACTGGGCATACCTGGGCAAGTACCGGGGCCCAGAGCTGCTGGGGGCCCACTTAAGGCTGTACATAAGGAATACAGTCTTTATATAAAATAACTATGAGGGGTCTGTTTGGGATGATAAACTAGGGAATATTTTAGGGAACAGGAGACTGTTTTCGTTTCTGAATTTTTAATGCTGCCACATCAGTTCACTGCAAAAGGGCCCACTGAGACTCTGTCACCCAGGGGCCTACTGATACCTGGAGCCGACTCTGCCCATGACAACACAAAATTTAGCAAATCCAACTGTCACAGGGTCAAAAAAAAATTATCTGGAACTACAATTATAAAATATACTACTTCCTACTAACATACAAAACCTAAATAATCTATCTTATACATAAGCCGTAGACTGTAAATTTAAAACAAATCTAGTTTTCTTTCAATATATATACACAAAGAACACCATCCTGTGCCCATTTCTAATATAAGTCACAGATAATGTATAAACACTGTAAAACACAGCAAAAAGCGTATTTGGTGCCAGGCACATCAAACAGGACTAATTAATTCTATACGACAAAGCTGACAGATTGCTAATCAAGGAAATACAATGCTTGGACAGAGAAACACTAGACTCAGAGCATCAAACAAACAGCAGCCAATGCTAATATCCACTTAGTGTACAAGACTGTATCATCCAAAAAACTTTTATTTTTTATTACCGAATTTCATATTTTTAATGTATAAATACTTGAATGGGCAGAACAGGGATCTTTGTAATGATCTTTAAACATCTAGGGCTGTGAGTATGACAAACGGGCAGCCTTTTAGCCTATCATCATAGGGAAGGATTCTTTACTGTAAGAGCAGTGAGACTATGGAACTCTCTGCCACAGGATGTGACAATGCTCGGTCCATTGTTAAAGTTGAAGAGTGACCTGGATGGATTTCTGATATTTGGAGTTGGAAAAGATTTTTTTTTCTCCTGCTGGTGAATTTTCATCGGTCTCATGAGCGTTTTGCCTTTTTATGGATCAGCAATGTAGGATTGTAGATAAGAATTGATGGACCTGGAGTTTTTTGCAAGTTTATATAACATGATCCATCAATATCATGTAAATATACAGGCAGTCCCAGATTTACACAACAGTTACAGATGATGATGGATAGTAATGTACTGAACTTTAGCTCTGGGCTGCAATGATCGACTGTAAAAGTCAACAAAGAAGTTTGTAATGAAGGTTCTTTTTGAATACTTGTTACCATGACAACTCCAAATTTTGAAAATCCAGTTGTCGGAAAAAAAAATTGTCTGGAGTGACACTTACAAAACATACCTATTCCGATGCAAACAAACCTACAGAACCCAATTTGTTCACAACTCAAGGACTGCCAAAAGTATATTCTACAAAATGGATTGTAAATATGTAAATATATACAGCCTAACAAATACATTAAAGGACATCTTACTACTGAGTACTGGTGGTGGAGTGTCCTAATAAGGTTGGTTATTCCATCTAGAGGATGGGGGCACTGTGTTTAACAGCTTTTGTTTACTGTTTAATACCGAAATATTAACATTGTTAAAGGGACCAAGGTGCTCAGGCTGACAGTGCCCGAGGACCTCTCGGCTTCCCCAGCTTTTATTATAAGCACCCCCGCTGCAAGCCTCCTCTTGCTGCCGGCAGGGGAACTAGGTAAAAGGACACGCCACGCTCTCTCCACGCCCCAGCTCTGACGTCACCAGTCAGATCGTAATTCCCCGGCCGGCAGAAGGAGGAGACTTGCAGTGGGGGAGGTGCATATATTAAAAGCCCGGGAAGCCGAGAGGCACTTTAATAAAGTTAATATTTCAGTATGAAACATGCAATAAAAGCTGTAAAAAACAGTCCCCCCCCCATCCCCTAGACGGAAAGAGCAACTTAATTCGGACACTCTACCACCAGTAATCTGGTGGTAGATGCCATTTAATTATTCAATATGGGTCAATTTGCATCTTACTTATGGAATTTTCTGCCTTCTTCTTGATCAACGCTGTAGCATTATAGAAATTATGTACCTCCAACTATTTCTCAACCGTACGTACAACATCAATATCATGAAACGTATGGCCTAATGATGGGAATGATTACCCAATTTGGGTCAATTTGCATCTTCCTTATAGAATTTTTTTGCCTTCTTCTGCATCAATGCTGTATGATTGTAAATTAGAGTTGATGGACCCTTGTCTTTATTCAGCCCATGATACTATTTGGTACAATGGAAGACAACTTTGTCAGAATGAAGTGACACAGTAGTCTTCGAAAGAGTAAATTTCACTTTATATGTAAAAATTACATAGTAAGTGAACCCAAATGAACATATCCTACATGAGCTAGAGGATTGTCGTGGAGACATGCTTCTCTCCAGTATGGTTGTCTTCCCATGAGTCACACTGGCACCAAATGAAAGTTGACAGGCCAGACTTCTACCGAGTTTACTGGTGCAGATAAGCAACAATAGATTGTTGCTATTTATTTAGACCTTGTAAATGCACAACAGTCAATCAATACGGTGTATATGAAGAGCGGCAGCGCGCCTTGTATAGAGATGTTTATCAGGGACCCGTCAGCCGTGTTCCACTTCTGATTACGGTGGAGCGAGTCCACAGACAACATCAAAAGCTTTGCCTACCTCACGGTGACAAGTCATGCTGACAACAAGTACAATGTTATATAAACCTCAATAAACCCTCAATTCATAATATGCATATTTAACAGTGCATCCAATTAACTACAGTGCTGACTGAGATTAATTTATTATTCATTCTACTCTAACTTATGGTAATACTTTCCACGGCAGACACGGAAAAAAACTGACTGATACAGCATATTGGAATTGTTGAGCACTAGTGTAAAACTTGGTATAATTAAAATTACAGCAAAAAAATGATATGCTATGGCATGAAGTTTTAAGCTATTATCAGATATATTTATACCCACTGTGTCCAACCGCATATATTAGTCTTAGGTGCCGGCTCATCTGCATAGCTCTGAATCGGAGGTGGAGGTCGAGTGACAAGAAGCGCGGTTGGAAGTTGAGTAATAGATCACTGAGTTACAAAATTGATGTTGACAATAATATTCAAAGAAGAAGGTCAATGACTACTTGCTAATTCTTTCTTTGAGTTCCATTAATTCCAAGTCCCTAAGACAGATGACTTAGAATAGGATCACAATGCATTTTATGTCCTCCATTGTGAGGATACGTCAAGTGGATTTTCAATGTATCCCTACAACGGAGGGCTAGGATGAGGAGTGAACAGTGATTGCTGATGATGTCCAAGGTGTTTCCCTAAGGCTACATTCACACGAACGTATGGAGGACGTATATACGGCCAATGTATATACGGCATATATACGTCCCCCATACACTTCTATGGGCTCACGGCCCCGCTCCGTAGCCCGTAGAAAAATAGGACATGTCCTTTTTTTCTACGTAATACGGCACACTGTGCTGTATATTCGTATGGAGAGGGGCGGGGGGGAGCTGCGCTCATCCCCTGCTCCTCTCCGTAGCGCCAATGTATGTCCGTCGTACGGTGGGCATACATCGTGTGAATGTAGCCTTAGTGCTGTAACTATCCTAATATGGAAGAGTGAATGAGATCAAGATGCAATACCAAGCATAGCCATTGAAAATTGAATGGAGCTGTACTTCATAAACAGTGAAGAGGTCACAGTCTCTTTTCTGTGGGGCTCTGGGTACTAGATACACTGGGAACTGTGAGGATAGGTCAACAATATCTGAGTAGATTGAGTTCTGGCTATCCAAGTTGATTTAGGGATCATGTGAATCAATATAATATACCCCAAAATACGTTTAAAGGGGTTCTTCATTGTGAAAAATCCCTCCCTCTTTCAAAATGTCTCATGAACGGACGCCAAGTCTTTACTTGGTAAATTTTCCAACAACAATCAGCTATAATTTACAGGATATTTTGAAAGTAAGTTTTCAATTTCCGTTCGGCACCACCACAGGAAAAATCTGTATTACACATTTCTCATTTGCATAATTGGTTACTCTGTGTAATCCAGGACAAGTATTCGTGAGCTGCTCTTTGTAACTACCCCATCTTGCTAGGATGTGAGAATCACCTTAGTCAGATGGGTCATCACTAGAGATGAGCGAGTATACTCGTCGTAGCTTGATGCTCGTTGCTCGAACGAGTAACTCGCCGGCTAGAGATCAAGCATTTACTTAATGAAACACAGTGAAGAACATTGAAGAACACAATTAAAACAGTGAACATAGGATCATTTAAGTGAAAAACACATTGAAAGGACACAGTGAAGAACACATTGCAGATGTATGGAAACATCTGAAATGTGTTCTTCACACATATTGTTCTTCACATACTATTGTGAAGAACTCCGTTCGGCACACGTGTATTCAGATAAGTTAGCAAATATACGGAACATCTGCAATGTGTTATTCAGTGTTCTTTCAATGTGTTCTTTCAGTGAAAACATCTGCAATGTGTTCTTCTATAGTGTTCTTTCAATGTGTTCTTTCAGTGAAAAATGCTTGACTTCAATGGGGCTCGTTATTTGATACAAGCACTCGAGTATCGGGAAAAGTGCGACTCGAGTAACGAGCACAAGCATTTTAGTGCTCGCTCATCTCTTGTCATCACCCTATTTATTAGGTGGATTTAGAACAAAAAAAACATTTTATCTTTTTTTTTTATAGGAACAATGCCCTAGCTGTCTTTTGCCAGCATCTTATATTGCAGACAAGGGCTATCAAAATAAGTAGCTGCAATTCCAGAAACAACCACATTGCAAAAGTAGCACTATTAAGGGGAAAATTCCCATAGGAGAAAAGTCCCTTTTTTCACTAGGCAGAAAGCAATGTATGCTTCCACACAAAACATAAAATACATAAAATTTACTGTACACAACTTAATAGGACTCTATAGTAATATTGGATATCCCACCCAGCCATTGCATGAACCTTGACATACACCATAAAATACAAAAAAAAGATACATTTTTGTAGTAGTGCTGAATTTATCACAGTGATGTCATATTATGTTAACTAGATAGAAACTGTAATGGAGACAACCCTATAGTTATGATAACCGATTCAGTACACAGAGAGGATACCCGTTATTGGCTGAAGCCGAGCTTATAAACACTTCACTTCCGTACAATAAATCACCAGGGTTGCTCTTCTCCAAACTCTTTACATACATGAAGCACCCACAATCAGCTATAAGTGTCTGAACAATTCAGAAATGTTACGGTAACATAGAAGAGGATGTGACTCAGTGGGAAAACGTTCAATCAAGCTGTAATTCCTTAAATAGTGATGAAAACAAAGTCACACCCTGAAGGTCACGGCTCAAAAACAGAACAGGCTTCCTATGTATCCAGCAAGCCTTTTATTCTTTTAGACAAGATTTTGAGGATTCAGCCTTCATCATGGGAACATCTACTTTAGACGATTCAGTTTTCATGGGTTTGTCTCCTTTTGAAGGTTTAGCCTTCCTCAGGAACATGTCCCCTTTCCATTGCTTTGCATAATTTTTGCCTGTTGCCATCATAGGATAGTCATATCTTTAATTTACTCTTACGATCAAAAGGTTGTTTGGGAAACAATCCATATGTAATCCTAGAGACACAAAGTCAACCCAAAATGGGCATATCTTCTGCTGAATCTTTTGAGCATGAGTTCCCCAACACCTATTTGTGTATGGGATGGTTGAGAAGAATGTACCAATTGTTGAGCATGTCGCTAATCTGAATTTGGTCTTCTGTGGTTTGTGAAAAACTGAGATCATGGACAAGGGTATGAGAGAAGAAGACATTGTGGTCAATGGGGCCTATTTACTCAGGGTCCGTGGACGCACTTTTGTCAGACTTCCCAACATTTTTGGGTTTCGCATGGCTGTGACAGATATTATAAGATTGTGTCGTGGCTGTGCTGGCTTTCATGCGACAGAAATCGGGGGGCGGGCTGTTGGACGATCCGACTGATTCAGACTGAGCTCGGGATTTAACTTTCGAATTGTGTCGCAAGATCAAGCACTTACATGCACCAGGAAGAATTTCGTCGGCCTTGAGTAGGGAAGTGACACATGCAGGATATCTTAGTGAATTGCGGCAAAGTGTATTATCGTCAGACAATGCACTTTCTGTGAGCTCCTCCGGATGGATAAGTAGATGTGCCCCAATGTGTTAATACAGACACTTTATGCACCAGACTAAAATCACATGGTTTAACAGAAATCTAGTGATGGCTCCTGGGTGCATTGGGCCTTATGAGATGAACCAGAATGATTAAAGGGCCAGAGCCTTCTGATACAATGTGGCACATTTACTAAGGGTCCAAATGCTGCACTTTCATCCAGTTTCACAATTATTTCCATTTTGTGGCAAATTGACCCGCGATTGTGGCGCATTGGTGCCGGCTTGCATGCAACAGAAATCGGGGGGCGTGGCCGTCAAACAACCCGATGGATTCAGAAAAACTGCGGAATTTAAAAAAGGAATTGTGTCGCAAGATCAAGCACTCACATGCACCAGGAAGAAGATGGTTAACTCCGGCGGACCTCGGCGCAGAAGCGACGGATGCAGGAACTCGGGCGCACGATCTTAGTGAATTGCGGTAGACCTGAATCCTCGTCGGACAACCCACCGTGGGATCGCGACAGGAATGGGTAAATAAATCTGCCCCAATGTATCTCTGGAGGTGCCATGCTCCAAAATATTTTGCCAGGGTTTGGCACCAGTTTTTGGCCCGTTAAAGTAAATCTGTTGGAAGAAGCGTCTCAGTCTACCCTTATCCCCATCTGTCTCTATCAACATATTCTAAAATTTACAAAAAGTTAGAATTTTGTTTAGGTAACAATGGCATGCTCCACAAATGATGACTTTTTTTAATGCCTTGAACATCAGAAAACTTGTGCCCATGGAATAATAAATCATCTCCATTGAATACAATGTAACTTTATATTAAATTATGTTCCTACATCTTCCTTTGTTCATCTATTATCAAAAGGCAGTCGGCAGCATTTTACATTTTAATGGCCATCTGTGGTTTTACGGCGAATGCTTGTGTCAGGAGAGATGATGAAATATAGCATTTTCTGTGGGGGAGATAAAGAACCTGACAGGTAATATCACAAGGAGCAAAGGTCTAAACATGGCAGGAATATTTATATGCATTCCAGATGCCATTAGACTCATCTTCTTAATACATACACAGCTTACACAACTGAATGGTTTAGAGATGTTGGCCAAACCATTGTTTCGTAAAATTCATGCATGCCCTACCTAGTGGAAAAGCTGAATGATGCTGACTTGTACCAGATCTTAGGAGTATTTCCCTATGTAGGAGTCAGAAGCAGTGATAAGGTGAAGGAGGGGGGGTCTACCTAAAGTTTTTCATTCTTTGTTTTTGTTTCATTTATGGTGAAATTCCACAACAAAGAGAATACAATATTTCCTATGGGACCGGTACACACTGTAGCACTGTGTTTTCTTTCTGGAGGAATACTCTGGTGGATCCATGAGGTATTATGTAGAAGACTAAAGATCATCCATCAAACAGAATACTCACAAAACACAAGGACTTTTTCCACTTGATTTCTTTGAGCCGTGCCAGGCGGCTGCCAATTATTTTGTGGTAATTGGAAGTATAATTACTAAAGTGCAGTATTGAGATTGCCAAGCAAGGCGACGCTGAATTTGTTCTTTGAAGGCGTCTTAAGTGCAAGAAAACAAGTAACTGGCCAAAAAGCATCATAGATAAAACACTGTCATTGAGGATTTACCGAAGAATGGGATGGGGCTCGATGTCTGGATGTAGAAGAATGGTAAAAAAAACTTAAGAACACTAAGAAGTTTTCGAAACTCTTCTGACTTGGCTGAAAAATTTGCAAGTTAATGGAGTATTCTATGGTATACAAAAGGAACTCTTGTAATGCAGCAAAAGACCATGTAAACCAGGGAATATTACTTTGACTTCCCAAATTATTGTGATCTCATATAGTTACGCAAGCTATTTATTTTTGTATATAGCTTAAAGAAAAGTCCTGTATGTTTAGAATGAGGACCTCCACCTTTTTCCCTGACATGTGATGTTGGAAGAAAGTAAGGAAAATCACTACTAGAAAGTATTTACCTTAAATGAGAATGTGAACATATAGTATTTATCAACCTTCAACTAGATAGTTGATAAATTCTAGATTTGTTGGACCTGACCACGGGAATCCAATGATCTCCTGTATCCCAATGATCGACTCCATGGTTCTAGGCCACTGAATATCTATCAGACAATGGGGCATATTTACTAAGGGTCCCGCGGACTGCACTTTTGTCGGATGTTCCGACATTTTCAGTTTTGCTCCGCTGGGACAGACAATTAGAAGGGGATTTGGCGCATACGATAGGATTTTGGTGCAGCGGCGTCGGCTTTCATGCAACACTAATGGGGTTGGCCGTCGAACGATCCGACTGATTCAGACAAACCGCAGGATTTATCTTTAAAATTGTGTTGCAACCAATGCACTTACATACACTGGGAAGAAGATGATGAACTCCGGCAGACCTGAGTGGGGAGGCGACAGATGTAGGAAATCGGGCACACGATCTTTGTGAATCGCAGCACAATGCATTGTTGTCAGAGACTCCATTGGGGATATTTATCATACGCTGGCACTCGTGCGCCTGCGTATGATCGCCCCGCCGCTGCAAATTGGCTTCTGCCTCTTGATGTATCGGGCTGCCAGTAGCGCAGCGCTTATCCTAAAAAAGAAAAAAATGCAGCTGGCGACTTTTCACGTATGAAAAGTCGCCGTCAGCAGCGAGTGCACAGGCGCGGGGACAGTAATGCCCCGTGCCGGCACCACTCCCATCCGGCCGCGCCCACCGCTCGGCCTGCTGTGCCCCCCCCTTCACGCCCCTTCACGCCCCACTGGCGTGAAGGTTGCGGATTGGGGAAAATAATCGCAAAAGCTAGCAATAAGCTAGCATTTGCGATTATTTCAGGGCCTGTGCGCCACTGGCGGTGCGCAGAGGTCCTGATAAATATGCCCCCCTATCTCAGTAACTCTGTCGGATGGCTAAGTAAATATGCCCCTATATTTTTACTACTTTTTAAATTTTTTATTTATATATTTATTTATAATATATTTAAAAAAACATATGTCAATATGGAAATTCGTGTGAATCGTTAACTGGGATGGAAACAACTTATTGTAACCATTAGAAATCAAAGAAAAAAATAAATACAAATATTTCTCTCATAAAACCTTTCACCAGTGATTGATTTTCTCTGGTTCTCTAGGATCTTAAGAAGAGCGTCCTGTGGTGAGGCGAGGGATTAGTAATAATTGCTCCGCTCAACCCTGTACCAATCAGATAATGGCCGTACTAGATAAAAAGAGAACCCCTGGCATTGGAAATAATGTTGGTGACTTAAGATATAAATCACCACTTAGCTCATAAATAAGTATACAGTAATGGGCCCAAAAGGTCAAAAAGGAAGTCAAGCCCATAACAAACTGATATACAGCCAATTGTTTGCTCCTTGGGACAATTTATACAAAGAGGAGGTTTATGGGGAGATTCATAGGTTATTGGATGGTAGACCCCCAACTCGATATCAAAATGGATACCCAGACAAAGACAATTTTGCCTCAGAGGTGTCATATTATTTGGTTAGCCCAAGTATCCTGATCCTTCACTACCAAAAGATATAGTGAAAAATGTTACAAGCCACTAAATTATTAGTAGTGTGCAAAAAAGGGGACAACCTGGTGGTACAAAGACACCAACAATGGCCAGGACCTTTAATGGACATCTACGTCAAATATCAAATGTATTGAACACAAAAATGTGCTGAATCTTATATATATTGGACCCCCTAACTCTTGTGTTACATAATATGTCAGGAGGGTGTTAGAATACTCTATACACATGCTAAATTTCAGTTACTTTACTTTCTTTTCATTGGGAACAATGCATATGAGGATGAGCATGCATCTATGTAGCGGACCACCTAAAAGGGTTTTTTACTACTATTTTTTCAACTATTCTCAGGATTGGTCATCTATATCACAATGGTGGTGGTCTGATATCTGGAACCCCCGTTAATCTGCTGGTTGAAGCAAGTGCAGCACTCCTGTGACTTGTGATGTCATGTGCATTGTTTTAGCCCCAGATGGTGTAAAAATAAGATTTTATACTTATCTCTATCCTGAGCTCCAATCCAGAGCAGCACCTCCCATTATTATGGCCTTTGTTGGTATTCAGCGGAGGTTCAGAGGTAGTCTGTATCTACAACCTGTATTACAGTAGGCTGTAAAATGTCACTTCACCACTGACAATGTATACCAACAGAGACAAGTGGTCATGGGTGATGCCACTATGCATCAGAGTCCCAGAGAGAGGTAAGTATGAGTAATTTGTTGTTTCCGTCCCCTGGAGGATGTACTGAAAAAATAGTTCCCAGAAAACCCATTTAAGTCAATGCAATCGTTATGCAATACCAAGCACTGCCACTTTATAGGTCTTGGCACTATTCTCTGACTCCGAAGAATCCAAAGTGTTGCATTGGGTGTCAAACAATCCCTTATCTAGTATTAGTCAATAAAATATTTTTGGAATACCCTCCTTAAATTGATCAATATACCAACCCACTTAGAGCCCCTATAATAAAAGAAAAACATTCATGAGAATCGGGAGAATTTCTTTGTTGGTTTAAGAAACCTAGAGAAACTAAAAAAACAATAAGTATTGTGTTGGACAATGTGAGTCTGTCTTTCATATGTAAATACTGGGACGCATTAAACCAATGCATTCAATTTGCTTCTGAGAACATTTGCTAATAAATTACAAAAAAAATGATCCAGTTCACAGCTCAAACCATAGAGATTTAAAATAGCTACCAAGATGTGTCTCAAAAATGCAATATCTTCTAACAGCACAATCCCGAAAACTGGGTCAGGAGGCATAAATATGCAAAGGTTAACTATAAGCTCTGCTCTGCCACCTTGTAAGCCTTATAAATGACAAGCCATGATAGTGCAAATGAAGCATGGCAAAGAAGCGGAATGAAGAAAAATTAAGCTGAGGGTCTCGCTAAAGCATCTGTTTATGGGTTTTAATGGAAATTTCCCTATTAAAACGATTTTACAGCAACAAATCCAAAAATTTAATAACAAAAAAACTTCCAAAAATAAGAGTAGACCGAAGACTGAAGATCAGTCATGGAGATTATCATAAGTAGCAGTTGACGTGGATCTTGGATGGTTGTATTTTCTCACGATTCAATATTCTGGCAATACAAGTCATTTTACACTTGAGCACTTGCAGGAATTGTCCACATCAATGTAATTTTTAATCCGTGTGTTTTTGCTGTTAAATAACAGGGGGGGGGGGGGGCGTAAAATACAAGAAATCAATTTATCCGTGCACATCGATGCTCACATGTCTGATATGGTGATAAGGAGACTGTTAGTCTAATGATGCCGCAATCCTTTGTCTTCCCTATGAATGTGTTTTATGGACTGGCAAAAGAACAATAGAAGAAGCTGTAAAGAAAATACCGGAATGTTATTGTCGACAGCAATGAGATGTGGAGAGTGTCAGGATCTTGTCTATAATGCGAGCACAGCTATGCTGTAGCCTGGAGCGATCCAACTCAATACCTGAAGGGTGAATATAATTTATATGTCTGACCAGTAACCAATAAGGTATTAAGGACATGACAGCGGGCCTGACTGTATATTTGGAGACATATGCCAACTTTATGCCAACCAGTCATATTCTAGAATTTGTCAAATAAAGTTTTGGTATCATGGACGGTAAATTCGTTTTCTTAGTTGGGTTGTACAGGCAGATACAACTGATGACCTATCTTTTGGACAGATCATGAGTCCGTCATGAACCTAGGATGTAAAAATATTAAAGGACTTATACTTACCTCAGGCATTACCTCTGATCCAGCACAACGCCTTAACATGGTGCTTCTACTACAGCCCCTGTCTACGGCCTTGTAGAGGGTGCGCACTGTCAACATAATGGGGCAGATTTATCAAGCAGTCTGAAAGTCAGAATATTTCCAGTTGCCCATGGCAACCAATCACAGCTCCCCTTTAAAATATTCATGAGCACTGGTGAAATGAAAGCTGAGCTGTGATTGGTTGCCATGGGCAACTGGAAATATTCTGACTTTCAGACTGCTTGATAAATCTGCCCCAATATCACTGCTGGCCATTTTGGAAGCCAACAGAAACCGGCGGTAATGAGAGATGCCACGCTGGACCGACGTAAGTATAGGTTCTATATAACTTTTTTTGTTCTATATAACTTTTTTATAGTCTGGGGCTCAAATTGAAAAAAAAACATGTATAAACCCAGATGACTCCTTTAATGACCTACCCCAAGGATAGGCTTATAATACTTTTTACCTACAATGCCTTTAACTACCGACCTAAACATGGTCTTTTTATGGAAGAAGGGCTATGAGAGGCTACTAGAAAAGACTGATGCCACTAATCTCGAGCAAAACAATAGAATAGTTGTGGCATCCCTAGATTGTTGGAGGGCTTCATGGACATAGTTATCAATGACTTATCCTTAGAATGGGTCGTCAATATCAGATTGGTGGCTGTCTGATAAACTTACAGTTGTTTGAAAGGAACAAAATACTCTTCACTGCTTACCTAGCACAGTGCTATACAATGTATGGTGGTCGTGCTTAGTATTTCAAGCCATGTGATCGATAGATATAGCATCACAGGTCCAGGAAGTGGCTGAAAGGCAACTGACTACAGTAGGAGCCCTGTTCTTAGTTATTCTTAACATTGTCTTCTTTACCATTTGCCAGTTAAAGAGATTGATTGTGAAATATACTTCCCTTTATTTAAGACGTTAATATATAATGTTAGTATTAGATTATTAGAGTGTGAGGTTAGGCTCCCTTTCAGGTACAACAGCTCTTCACTTCCTTACTTAACAAATTAGGACTGGTCCTAAGTGTACAATCCCCTGCCCCATGGCTCACAGAGAAAAAAATGCAAAAAAATTGTTACTATTGTTGAGTGGACATTGAGTAGAAAGCATTTAGATTAATGGGGTATGTGCACTCCAGCACTTACATGCTGGCGACACTGTAAGCCTCCATTTTTTACGTCACTGTGCTCCCCAGAGAGGTGATGAGGAATGACGGTCCTGTTTTAGTGTGCACAGCTACACTTAAACAGTTAACACCCAAGGTGCCTGAAACAATCACTGGGGTTACTTGGAATGTGGTTTGGGTTCAGGTAGCAGACTCCAACTTTTATCAGAAAATATCTATATAAAAAAGTATTACAGGCGGTCCCCTATTTAAGAACACTCGGCTTACATACGACCCCTAGTTACAATCGAACCACTGGATTTTGGTAATTTATTGTACTTTAGTCCTAGACTACAATAAACAGCTATAACAGTTATCACAGGTGTCTGTAATTAAGATTTATTGTTAATCCTGATTCTTACGACAACTCAACATTTTTTAAATCCAATTGTCACGGAGACCAAAAAAGTTCTGGCTGGGATTACAATGATAAAATATACAGTTCTGACTTACATACAAATTCAAATTCAACTTCAACAAACCTACAGACCTTATCTTGTATGTAACCTGGGGACTGCCTGTATATATATATATATATATATATATATATATATATATAAACATGCTGAATAGTGACTCACTGCTGCAGAATCTTTACACAGTTTATATGTACAATCCCACTCATAGTCATCTCTTTGTTTACAACCGGTGACAACATCGTACTGGGTACACCTTAGTTCTTTAAACAAATCCTCAACCTATAAGAACCACGCTCCGTTCCGTATGACTCACTTCCACTTTAAAGAAGCAAACCTTTATAAATGAATAGCTGATGAAATGTGCAATTCTTTGGGCACTTATGAAGTTTCATTGACGATGAAGGCCTTTTTTCTGCTTGACTAGATCCCCAAAAATTCTCTAAAACCAAAGGAAAATAATTTTTTTTTTATAAATAAGAAGCTGGTTACTGAATGAAATATTGATAAGATCTCGAAGTAGACCAGGAGAGAGTTGTTACAACAAATAAATTGGGGGTTATTTATCATACGCCGGCATATGATACCCCCGCTGGTGCTCTGGTGCAGCCCAATACATCAAGAGGCTTCAGCAGGTAGGGCCTGGGATAGAAATAAACACAGCTGCAGCGAGTGCTCAGGTGGTAACGCCCCGTGACGGCCCACTCCCCACCGGTCGTGCCCACCACTCCCATGGCCGCACCTCGTCTTCACAATAAGCTAGCATTTGTCATTATTTCAGGGCTACTATGCCACTGATGTGGCCCAGGGGCCCTGATAAATATCCCCCATTGTAAGTATCCAATGTCTAATAAGCATGGGACTGACCAATATGGCATTAGTGTTTTGAGTATTATTTTTTGACTTTTTGCATATGCCTCATATATGTGTATAGATTAAAATAGCAAGACATGTGTATACCACAATTTTGTGGTCATCATAGAATAAAACCTTGTTACCAGTGGCCTAACTTGAACCTGTAGGGCCCCAGTGCAAAATATGTGCCAGACCCCCAGAAATAACCAAGAATAATGTACTGGTTATAGTACTAGTCTTCTCACCATATGGGCTACCTAGGCCTCCTGGACCAGTTGTGACCACACCCTCTCAAGTTACGCCCCTATTGTTACTCTTACTCTGGTAAATTTGGGGCAATTCTTAATTTTGCATAGGGTGAGTATGAACCTGACCCAGGTTTGAGTAATGAGTTTTTCTTGTTCCAAAATATTTAATTAAAAACTGATAAAATTAGGATTTTTTTCAATTTATATTAAATTTAAAATTAAAATCAGCAATAATAATTGGGATTGGATTTTGTTTTGCCTTTGTATGATCCATCGTCTCCGATACCATCTAAATTTAAGCAGGAAAACCTTTACTTCTGACCTTTAAACAAAAACTAAGGTGAAGAACCCGTAATTACCAAATGTCAAAACTGGAAGAAACTTTTTGCATACGATAAAAAAAAAATCAAGAAGTTAGTTCTTTCCTTTTACCAAGTAGATAATTATCATCTCTGCTCCAACATCTGATGCATTATTATAGTTGCTCCATCACTTGGTAATAATAAGGAAACTATCACAAAGTAGAGACGACACAATGGTAGTAATAATAGACAAATTGCTCAAAAAAGCCTTCAAATCTATGAAAGCGAGGACCCGATTCCATAGTTAGAGGAGAGGGGGAGATGCTGGAGGTTACGGGGGATGATGTATTATAATTAGGGTTCATGATGGAGGTACGATTTAGCGTTTAATGATAGGGCGCGCCATTGTGTTATTAATGAGGGTGTCGTAAGCCTTGTGTGTAGCTTCCTTACATCTTCGTCTCTCTCTAAGTTATGTCCTGATCTTCGAGACGGAGAATGTTTTGACTTTGTCTCTTACTGCACTGCAGATTATATTATGAGGATGATGATGATGAAGGGATTATTATATCCTGGTAATTGCATCGGGAACATTGATAACCGTATATTTCTATTAAGACCATTGACATCCGGTAAAGTGCTTCTCTCCTGCCACTCCTTGTATCATCAGTCAGTCTCTACCTGGGAACGACATTGTCTATTGCAGGCAACTGACTCCTCATTTCGAGAAGCAGAAGCATGGGCTAGGTGATGAATTACCATAGTATGAGATCACATGTAGGGTGCGGGGAGGGCGAGAAGCCACAACACAAATTCATAGTCTAGAAAATATTGAAATTGTAGAAGGCAGAGCCCCTATTACTACTCTGTGGAGTTGTTGTAGCTATTCCCTATTGAAATCTGGCAGACGAGCAGGTAAATAGTGAGAGAAGGGTGTATAGGAGAGACATAGATAGCGAGAGAGAGAGATCGATGGTAGAAACAATGAAAGGAACGAGACACATAGATAGATATTAGATGCATGGAAGAATTCAGAAAGGAGGAGAGGATAGATAGAACGGCACATAACATAGCAGTGTATAGAATGATAGATAAATAAGGGATAGCTACTATAGAAAAGGCAAAAACAGGATTCGGGATAACACCCTATCCTATGATTATTTGGCTTTGGACTGTGCTGCTCTGTTTTTTAGATACTGTATATAGATAGATTTGTGATAAATGGTAACAATATGATAGAACTATATATGAGATAGACACAGAAAGATATAGAGATAGATATATGGATATATATGAAATAAAAAATGTAACATAGATAGATGGATAGATAGATAGATAGATAGATAGATAGATAGATAGATAGATAGATAGATAGATAGATAGATAGATAGATATATGGATAGATAGACATTGATAGATAAAAGAATAAATGAATAGATAGATTGATACCAGATACTGTAAATGGATAGATATAGGATGACTTGATAGACAGAAGAGGTTAGTTAGATAAATATAATGATAGATAGATAGATAGATAGATAGATAGATAGATAGATAGATAGATAGATAGATAGATAGATGATAGATAGATAGATAGATAGATAGATATGAGATAGATAGATAGATAGATAGATAGATATGAGATAGATAGATAGATAGATAGATAGATAGATAGATAGATAGATAGGAGATAGATAGATAGATAGATAGATAGATAGATAGATGATAGATAGGAGATAGATAGATAGATAGATAGATAGATAGATAGATAATAGATAGATAGATAATAGATAGATAGATAGATAGATAGATAGATAGATAGATAGATAGATAGATGATAGATAGGAGATAGATAGATAGATAGATAGATAGATAGATATGAGATAGATAGATAGATAGATAGATAGATGATATAAAGGTGTATTTCTGAACAAAAATCCTTTTTCCATAAGTAATTGTGAAGCTAAAACCCAAGTAAAGTAAAACTGACCTACTTTTCCTATATATTCACAATATCATTTAACTCTGCAGTTCCTAGAAATATTTCTGAGCCCTCCCGACTCCTGAGATCAAGCTGTTTCTGCACAGAATATAAATCTGCTCTTCCAGTGCATCTTCCCAGGGGATCCTGCATCAAGTTCCATATGAAAGTAAAACTGCAGCCCCTGATCGTCCTCCACCTGCATGGATAATCCAGAGCCTCCCAGGCAGGTGTCTATAGCTCAGTGATGTATGTAGGGGGGTGTATATAGCACAGCGATCCCTATAGTGGGGTGTCCATAGCACAGTGATGTATGTAGTGGGGTGTATATACCCCAGTGATCTATATAGTGAGGTGTCTGTAGCCCAGTGATCTATACAGTGGGGTGACATTATAGTGAGGTGTATATAGCCCAGTGATCTATATAGTGGGGTGTCTATAGCACAGTGATCTATATACTGAGGTGTGCCTAGCCCAGTGATCCATATAGTGGGGTGTCTATACAGTAGCTCAGGGATCTACATAGTCAGGTGTTTATAGCCCAGTGATCTATGCAGTGAGGTGACATTATAGTGAGGTGTCTATAGCCCAGTGATATATGTATACTGGGGTGAGCATAGCCCAGTGATGTATACAGTGAGGTGACATTATAGTGAGGTGTCTATATCCCAGTGATGTATATAGTGAGTTGTCTATAGCCCAGTGATGTATACATTGAGGTTACATTATAGTGAGGTGTCTATAGCCCAGTGATCTATATACTGGGGTGTGCATAGTCCAGTAATCTATACAGTAAGGTGACATTATAGTGAGGTATCTATAGCCCAGTGATGTATATAGTGAGGTGTCTATATCCCAGTGATATATGTATACTGGGGTGAGCATAGCCCAGTGATGTATACAGTGTAGTGACATTATAGTGAGGTGTCTATATCCCAGTGATGTATATAGTGAGGTGTCCATAGCCCAGTGATATATACAGTGAGGTGACATTATAGTGAGGTGTCTATATCCCAGTGATGTATATAGTGAGGTGTCTATATCCCAGTGATATATGTATACTGGGGTGTGCATAGTCCAGTGATGTATACAGTGAGGTGACATTATAGTGAGGTGTCTATATCCCAGTGATGTATATAGTGAGGTGTCTATAGCCCAGTGATCTATACATTGAGGTTACATTATAGTGAGGTGTCTATAGCCCAGTGATCTATATACTGGGGTGTGCATAGTCCAGTAATCTATACAGTAAGGTGACATTATAGTGAGGTGTCTATAGCCCAGTGATGTATATAATGAGGTGTCTATATCCCAGTGATGTATACATTGAGGTGACATTATAGTGAGATGTCTATACCCCAGTGATGTATACATTGAGGTGACATCATGGCTATTTGTTGCCTGTATCTCCCCCTATTCCCCCACAGCCTAATCTTCAGGTGATCTTTTCCTTCATGGCTGTGCAGCTTTATGTTCCCTTCCCCTTGGTTAGTGTTCAGGAACTATCCATTAAATTGGGGATGATAAAGGGGTAGTGAGTGGACCCCCAGTAGTGTACAGTCACAGGATAGGACCCTGTCCATACATGAGCCCTATAGAGAGCAGCTGCAGGTAGTGCTATAGTCCAGGTGTCCCTGTATGGTGCTGGTTCTGTACTACTTGGACCACTGTGCTTCTCGCCTGATCCAGAATCCTGCAGACTGTGAAAGCAGTCATTCAGGGGGGGAATGCTTATTAACCCCTTCCTGTACTGAGTAACACATTGCTGTACACTATCCAAAGACTTAGCTCCCACTGCAGTCAGGATGGAGGCTTTGTAACAATAGGGGGGTAATGCAAAATTTGGATATCAAAGGAACAAGCATAACCCCTTATGTTATGTAGGGGGCTGAGTATAACAATATATAACTGAGTATAGCAATATGTACCATAGATGTCCAGGGGATCATCTGTTTCATACAGGAATTGTTATTATGGGGTGTGATACAGACAACTCATACACAGATTCCTATATACTGTTCTGCTGTATGTATACAGCCCCTGATGGACCATATATTACAGCATCATCAATACAGTACATAGCTGAGCCTTAGCCTGCACATACTGTAATGCAACACTATAGGACCGATGACCAAATATCTGCACCCCTTCACATGCAGCACCTTCATCTCATGCATAGAACTTGCCTGTCCACAACAAGGCAACATTAACCCCTCCACAGCCAGGGGCAGGCAACACACTATCATCATCTTTATTTTTTATTTTTTTGGGGAAACTGGTAAAAATCAGACATTGGGGAGGTGGAAAAGGGACTCACCATTTCCTCCCCTCAAGGAAGCAGGTGACCTGTAGATTGCAATAGGTGCTGAAACATGCTTTCCTCCATGGAAGTGATGAATGTGATGAGATCCCAGATTGGATGCACCCCAGGTCACCCCAAGGACCCCACTGAGGGTAAGAGGCAGTATCCACATGGCCAAAGGAAGGCTGGCACTAGCAGGGCCAGGGTCAGAGCTGGAGTACCAGGGCAGCCACTGCTGCTGCTGCATGGAGCAGTCAGATGCAGCTCTGCACAAACTTTTCCACCCAACACTCCACCAGGCTTGGAAAATTCACAGCTCCATCCCAGACAGCAGCCAATGTCTCCCCTTAGACAATTCTCCCTCTATCTTCTACTTCATTCTTTCCCCCAGTTTTCTGGTCCAATGACACCAATCCCCAGCCAAACACATAGTCACTTCAACAGAGCCACAATCTTGGTAGATATTAAAAGACTTGATCCTCCTCAAAAAAAAATAAAAACCCAACAAAAGAAAGGTGACAAGTTGTGGAGCAGCTTTTTTTCAATTAATGATCCATAGTTTGCAGAAAAGGGATTTCCTCTAGATGAATCGCAGCCATAATAATCCACAGGATATCCAGTTAGGAGACTGAAGAAAAAGCCACTTCCTAGAGCTTGCTGAGGAATAAAAATTGATGTGCTCTCCTAGGTTCTGCATTGAGTGGATGGACTCACAGAGCAGAGTCTTAACCACAGCCAACTCAATAATCAGCCTCCCCCCCAATGCAATGTGAGTGGTCTGACTATTAACAGTAATAGCAGAGCATGTTCCCAGAGAATAGTGCAGCCTTATGAAAGAATCAGGGAGAGGAATATGCTTCCCATCTGAAGCCTATGCAAATCTGCAGTCTCCAAACAGCAAATCACTGAAGCTTGGATGCAGTGCAGAGGAAGAGCCTATGTGAAAGAGGGAGGCAGAATAATGCTGTGGAGGAGAGAGAGAAAAAAAACCTTCTGATTCCCTTTGCTATTATTATACACCTACAAGACCAAAGCAAAGGGGATGCTCAGATTTCAGAAAGGTTCAAAAGAAGCAGCACTCTTATCTCTGGCTGTGTGCACAAGGCACTGGTGCAGATATACTTAGCATTTTCCCCTTCCATGCTATAGATCAAATGTTCCAACATCTTGGAAAAAAAAAAAAGGAAAAAAAGAAAGAAAAACTTATACACATTCTTAACCCTTTTACACACTGTTGCAGAAGGAATCAATGTGCTCTTGCGCCCCCTTGTGCTGGATCTAAGGATTACATGTCAGGATGCCTTTTATCAGGGAGATGGGGTGGGGGGGGGGGTCTTAGAGATGTTATTGCCACAGACACCTACAATATTTTGGTGGGGGAAGGAGTACTCACTGGAGACTGGAGGAGTCTGTGCCCACACTACATTACAATGGAATAGAGAATTGGAGGCAATTTTGCTCTGTGTAATGAAGCTTTGCTTATTGTTTTTAAGTATAAGTGGATTGTAATTAGAGATATTTAAGGAGACTTGTTTCTTGTTTAACCTGTTACTGGAGATCAGTAAAGCAGCACAGGCTATGTGTAAAGCAGTGCTGAATGGGTTACAAGTTATAGTGTACACAGTAGTACAGAAGGAGTTAACGTTACACTATAACACCCTCCATGACAATGGTTCAGAAGGGGTTAAGGTACACTATAACACCCTCCATGACAATGGTTCAGAAGGGGTTAAGGTACACTATAACACCCTCCATGACAATGGTTCAGATGGGGTTAAGGTACACTATAACACCCTCCATGCCAATGGTTCAGAAGGGGTTAAGGTACACTATAACACCCTCCATAAGACTGCAGAAAGGGTTAAACTCTTAATATTTTTTAGTTGCTGCTCAGAACAGTGATGCTATAACAGAAACTATTATCATTATTATTACTATTATTATTATACATGGTGTAATTATTGTTTATTTTATTTATTTATTTATTTTAGGTTTGTTTTTTTTTTAATGGTGTTGGAATAAAAAGACTAAGGCGAGTCTTTTAACCAGTTCAGTACCAACACAGTGAACAATGATATGATCTTCATCCTGAATAAGCCTTTCCCATACCTGTGATGCTTAGGTAGGAGAGCTCTTCCTTATATCATTGATCATACGGACACACAATGACACTAAAACTGAACTGGACAAACCCCTATATAATAACAGAGAGCAAGCTGTCCACAAGAGTGGTGCTGAACTGGTTAACTATGATTCTCCCCCAAAGCCACTGTCCACTAGAAGTGGTGCTGAATGAGTTCTGCTAATGATGGTGATTTTTAATCTCACCTTTTCAATGTTCATTGTATTGGTTTTCAATGGTCAATGTATGATCTCCGGTAGCTATACATCTCAGCGGCGTTGAACTGGTTAAATGCCTATAACACTAATAACACCTCATAGAGGCTGCCCACAATAGTAGTGCTGATCTGGGGGAGCTCTGCCTATATGGGAGGATGATTATTTTAACCCTACATATATTGTACTGTTTATTGTGTTGGTACTGAACTAGTTAAAACACAAGCATTATCCATGATAGTTATCTATCGCAGCAGTACTGAACTGGTTAAACGCCTATAATATTAATAGCACCCCACAGATGCTGTCCATAATAGTGCTGATCTGGGGGGGGGGGGCTCTGCCTATATGTGAGGATGATTTTTAATCTCCCATTTATTGTACTGTTTATTCTATTGGTACTGAACTAGTTAAAAGACCAGCATTATCCATGATAGCTATCCATCGCAGCAGTACTGAACTGGTTAAGCTCCTATAATACTACTGAAACCCCACAGTCACTGCTCACAACAACAGTGATGCCTATTAGTGATGTTTCATCCCCTTGTCTCTGTCCATTACATCGGCACTGAACTGGTTAATCCCCTATTATCATCCCAGTATCCTTATTCCTATCAGTAGCACTAATCTGTTTAAATCCCTTGTATGGCTAATACCTAGTGGTGCTGCGCTGGTTAAAAGGCTAGGATTGGTCTACAGAGCTGTTCACAGCAGCGGTGCTGAACTGGTTAAACGTCTACAGCAGCATAGGGGTTAAATGAGAGAGCTGTGCATATGTATAATTCTAGTTATTGTTGCTCATTATATATTCAGCCACACCCTCTATTTAGAACACCCCCTTTGAAGATAACTATTAAGGGTTAACTTAAAAGAGGCTTATTATTATTATTATTATTATTATTATTATTATTATTATTGTTATTATTATTTGACCCCTGTCCACATCAGTGATGGTGAACTATTAACCCCTTCAATATTAGCACCATAGAGTCACTACACACAGCAGCGGCGCACAACTAGTTAATCTCCCCGTACTATTAGTAATGTCTATTCCCTGCGTATTGTGACTGATCCCCATGTGTCGTTTTATTTCTCCCAGGAAATGATCTATATTTGTGTTCCCCCTTAAGCCCACCCTTAGATGTGTAAGGGGTGTATTATGTAGCAGGCGTTTGTACTCGGCACATACTTATCACGTGAATTCCCTTATGTCAGCTCCAGTAAGCAGGTGGAATGGATATTCCTCCGAGGATTCCTCTACAATCCTCAGTTACGGTGTGATAGCCTCAGACTAGTGGTGCCTCCAGGTACTGCAGCGAGTGAGAACATTTGACATTGATTCTCCAATCAAAAACAATTCACTGCAGTACTGAAACCCGGAGAATCGATTCCCCACATCTTCTAAAGATAAGAAAATACTAAAAAATGTCTTCTCCATCGATTCTCCCGATGGACTTGGGTTTGATGTTCTATAAATCCGGAGACTGTGAATTGACTGTTTTTTATCTTATTTTGGGGCAAATATTAAAATTTTCAAATTTTAAGCAAATTGTGCAGCTTTATAATCAATTTTACTATCTCTATTGATAAATACACGTTTTGCCTAAAGCTGGAAATGCACTAAATATCATAGAGACAAAAGCCTCACACAGAAAAAATCCAAATATCTGAAGCTTATCGTATCCCTATAGTACCTGCTGTCAGGGGAGAGTTGGAAGCAGGGGCGTATTACGACTGCCATGGGCCCTGGGTTCTCTGAATATTATAGCCAGTACAGATCAAAATTCACTTCCTACATACGGCACTAGAATAAAGCTTCTGCCTGCTTTCAATCTGCAGTTTCAGGACCTTTGCAGGACCTTCAAAGGTCCTGAAATGGTTCTTGTGTACCTGTGTATTGAGACCAGGTATTGAGGCCCTTCTTAGTAAAAAATCTGGGGAGTGTGTTTTTTTTGTGACAATGGGCCCCCTAATAGGCTTGGGCCCCAGGCTACTGCCCAAACCACCTATATTATAATCCACTACTGGTTAGAGGACCCCGAAATACATTAGATCACTTTAACAACCTTCAGAAATTGTCAGATATATTTATATTTTATAATTCTAACTCCAGACAAAATTTTTTTTTGGGTCCCAGTGACAATTTTGTGCTGGCATGGGACCAAGGATGATCAATAAAGCTTCATTACAGACTCCTTACTGCTGATCATTGCAGCGTGGGACTATAGTAACATCCAGAGACTTCACCAGAGGTCACAGTGGTCAGAGAGGTCGGTCTGTAACTAGGGGTTGTCTGTAAGTCGGGTGTCCTGAAGTTGGAAATTGGCTGTACTCTTGTTGAAAGGTTACTCTAAGACATTCAAGGAGCTTCAAGACATTTCCACCTGCAATGTGCGCATGCGGGCGTCTTCATCCCGTTTCATACTTCCATTTATGAGTGGCTGCTAAATTAAACATCTAAATCCCGCAGCGTAGAATCACATTACGGCAGGAAGGTTTCCTCCGATGAAGTGAATGGGAGACATCCTCTGCCATATCCTCCTTACAGATTGAAGATGTTTCCCAGCCACTTCAGCCATGATGAGACCTCATCTATTAGGAAAGGTTATCATTGCTTAGAGGTCCTTACAGCAAAGCCTCCTCTAAAGCCCCCCCCCCCCCCGGATGCCGCTCGGTACGGGCTTCCATGTACACATTGCACATCATATGAGCTATAATGATGTGCACAATCACATTTTCCCCATGCAAATCCATATATTTACCAGGTGGGCAGAAAATCATTGCGGCGAGATTGATCGGAAGCTTCGGTATCAATAAAATTTATGAAGCATGTCATTACTGTATATATAGAACTGACAAGGTCCACGGACCCAAAACAAAATGAATAGGCTAATTCTAGCATAAATGAGCAATGCCGTATATATGGTGATGGGGCCAGTGAAGCTCGCAATGTGTAAGTCTGCCTGTCTTTGACAGACTCATTACTATCTGTCTTCACATGGAGTAAGTGTGCAATCAATTCCCCAACATCCTAATTAGCCGAAGGTCTAAGGATGAAACAGGAGGGCAGGTCACATCAGTCCCAGATATTTGTCGGAGTGATTATTCCTATTTGCTGGCACAATTAGAATATATATGGGATCTTATTTAATAAGCTCCTATAAAAAAAAATTGCTTTGGAAACCTATTCACTCATATTGATATAGTTGTAGCGGAACTGGATTTGTCATAACTGTTCTACGGTTGTCCTATTGGTGTAACTCTATAATAAGAGGTCTTATTATATATCAGGGGATCATAAAAACCTGCATTGTGGGTAGAGATTAGGGATTCCATTACTAGATTCGGTAAAAAAAAAATTTAAGACAAAGGACCAATAGGACCGAGGCAACGTAGAAGATAAAAAATACATTTTAGGGTTTGATTATAATATTTTATTTAGAATTTCAATGTTTAATGTTTCTTTAAATGTACCCATCACAGTTTTTTTCAATAAAAAGTCTATATTTTTTTATGTTTTCTGCTCTGAGCACATCACTTCTCCCAAGATCTTGAAATGAGGAAGAATTGGAAACCCGTGAATTGAATTTTATAGGAAGCAGGGAGTATTTTTATAGGGTGGTTTCTAAAAATTCAAGACTTTTTTACTTAGACATAAGTGTGAAGAACAGAAGGATGACATTATATCGCTCCACCCTGTGATATTGTTGATTCTGTATTGAACAGCGATGGATTTTACAAGTCCTTCCCTTTGAAAGGTACTCAGTCCTTCTCTCCAGAGAGCTGGAGCACATACGGGATTGAATCAATCTACACTGTAGTCTATGAATAACCCTAAATGAGTGGAGCATGTACATTAAATAAGGGTTTCATGAATGCTATGTCACTGACTTCCACGATGATGGATTCCAGGGGGGTAAAAAACGGTCATCAGTATCAGCGGAGAAAGCTTCAACCATCCTTGTTATCAATTATAGACATGTATAGATTGAGAAATCTATGTATTGTATATAATAAAGCCCCGACCAACTAAATGTACACACAATAGTAAATTTACTTCTGTAAGGTCTTGATTGATTTGACCCCACTGATAATGGGGTGTCTATGCCTTATTATAGTAATGGAGTGATGCTCAATTTACATAATATGGGTCTGACAAAAATAATGGAGCTTCCAGATAGAGATTGAACAAAGAAGCAACATGCACCTAACACTTTATCAAAATAATCCTAAAAATCTTAATGACTGTTTTTTGCTGAGAATTTTAGAAACTTCTAATTTAAATGTTTGGGAATTTAGCTCCAATGGTGACGTGATCTGGTCTGGACCTGAGTATAGTTGGTTATCATCCCATTACAGGGGTTGGTTGGGCTTAAAATGCTTTTCAAGTCTTACTATAAGAATATACTTATCTTCCATGTGGTGCTCCGCTCCATTCCTTGGGGGTAATGTCACATCCATTAGAAATGGAGCAGATTAGCGCTGTGGTTGTGACATCACTGTTGGGCCTCTGTATATATACAGAGACACTGCTGACGGTAGACACAGCATTGCACTGGTACACCACAGAGAGGTTAGTATAGCTGCTTTTCTATTTCCCCCCCCCCCTCCCTCCCCCCGGCAGTCTTGAAAAAATTTTAAGACTCTTTATTGTGATTTTGGAAATGAAAAATTTGCTACTATCTACTTTTGTGTTCCCATAACAATTAAAGCAACATCGGTTTGGACCAAAAATATTAAGACTTGAATCAAGTCTTACAAGAAATTCTGCAAACCTTAAGTGATGCAAATTTTGAACGATTCGCTTGTCTCCAGCAGCCGAATACACCGGCATTGCTCTGTGAGGTTGTGACCTGTGACCCTGTCACAATGTAGTGCAGTTAGTGAAACTGGAGTTAAAGGGTAATAAGTATTACATTTCCAATAATTGGTGGCCACTATCGGGACCTTGAAGATAGTGAAGTTGTGTTTGAGTGAAGTTTCGGTCAGACATGTCCCCTAATGATCATTTCACTGTCTACTAGGCTGATGGATACACACATAATGGGGCAGATTTACTTACCCGGTCCAGTCGCGATCCCACGGCGCGTTGTCCGACGTGGATTCACATCTGCCGGGATTCACTTAGGTCGTGCGCCCGATATCCAGCAGGTGTCGCTGCTGTGCCGAGGTCCGCCGAAGTTAACCTTCTTCTTCCCGGTGCATGGAAGTGCGTGTCAAGCGACACAAATTCTTTTTTAAATACCGCAGTTTTTCTGAATCCGTCAGGTTTTCCAACGGCCATGCCCCCCATTTCCGTCGCATGCAAGTCGATGCGCCAATGCGACACAATCCGATCGCGTCAATTCAGGGTAAAACGGCGCAAAGCGGTAATATTCGTGAAACCCTGTGATTCGTCCCCTTAGTAAATGAACCCCATTGTGTACAGTGCTCAGCAGATTGTATCAGCCTCATAGACATGGAATGAGTCCTGTTTGACCCAACATCTAGTTCATGTAGTCAAGCAATGAGGGGGAGCAAGGACTCCAGACTATGTGCTGTTTTGATGTTTTAGGAAGCTATCACTTTGGTTTTGCCTAAATATAACCTTGTATATAAAAATGAGTAACATATATGTCTTATACCATATATTACAGCATAACTTGTACCTTCCTTGTCGGTATATCTGTATTTGTGATCATGTGGGTGTCTTGTACAACATCCTTCATGTGAAGCATGCTCAGCAGAAAATCCCCGCTCCGGCACATCCAGAAGAAGAGCCTTCATCTCCGATACAGCGTATCGAAGCCTTAATTTCCTTTTACAGCTCCTCATGTAAATGTTGTCTCTGCTCCGCTATTCACTACTGTCCACTTGAGACTGTGAGATCATTGCAGGGAAAAAGCTTTTTTTATTTACTTCAACAACAATTTGGAAGGTAAATCTCAGCCAAGGCGAGGAAGATGAATGCAGCACGAAGCAAATAAGCATGGCTCCCTCTCCCCGCCAACAGAATCAACGTCAAACGCAACGAAAGCAATGGATCACGAGGAAAGAGCAATTTCCTTCTGTGAGGATTAAGAAATGCCCCTTTTGTGCTGCTAAATCAAAAGATTTTCGCCTTTTATTCTCTCTTTTTTTTTAAGAAAATAGTAATATATTTCATTCCCGGGTAAATAGTCTCCCGAGGAGCAACAGCAATAGATCCAAACGACTTGGCTCCATCTCCAATCGATAACACAGATAATACCCTTTATATTGTACTCCTTTCTACGGCCCATATTGATAAGTCAAGAAAAATTAAAGTGAAACGCGCCGGAGAGATAATTACCGTAACTAGAATGACTTTCCACTAAACACTCCTGTCCTTCTAAGCCCCGAGGGCAAAAGCTCATTTCATTTTTAATCCTGGCCATAAAAACTTCTAAGTCCTCTCAAATGCATGACAAAAATGCTGGCAGTGCAGGAGTTAAAAGACCATAACTAACACATAAGACTTGTGCAAAAAATTACTGGGATCCCCCACCAATCACTAGCGAAAGAGTCATCCTTAGTGCATAATTACAGAGAAGTTTAAATGTAGCATTGGTCAAACAGAACTTATTCCTTGTCTATGAGGCCAATGGAAGCACTGTACATAACTGAATCCATCAGCCTCATAGACTGACAATGTAGAAAACATCAGGAAACATGTGAAATCAACACTTCAAACACTTCTTCACTATCATGTTGTTCCCAATGGGTCATCATCACCACCTATGACATATTTATACACTATAACCCTATAACACTGATTGACCTAGGTATGTAAGGAGATACTAATACAAAGCACCAGTCCAAGAGTGGTCAGAAGCTAGCTGGGGTCAGGGAAGGTTGTATAATTATAGCTAAGAAACAAGCTGGGTAGGTTTGGGTAGGTAGAGCAACATCATAGTCAGGGTTATCCTGGGTTGCACCACTAAAACACTGGAATAGGAATGAAATTCCTGGGGCATTAACATTGGAGACCACCTGTTAACATAAGCCTTTGATGGACAAACCATAGGAGGAACATTTTGTGGGTTTGTGAAATGGAATACAAACATTTTAAGGGTGTGAACCCTTTAAATGGGTCCACTCACCCAATCGGTAAAACCCTAAACTGATACTCGTATGTAAGCTACCATATTGGCTGGGATCGTTGCTCCTGTTGACATCATTGTAGGCAACAAGATGGCTGCCAAAATGGTGCTGGCGACTTTGCTTTTGGCAGTACCAGTACTGATCACGCGTGTTATCGGTGGGGGTGAACCAAAGCCGAACTTCTAACTGAAGTACGAACCCGTACATTGCGGTTCGATCCACACATGGTTAGTCACCTCCGACTGGGGAAAGATGCCTTATATATCCTGTGTTTGCCATGCTTGCCTGATAACCAGTGTTGTGCGGACCCATGCAAATTTTAAGGCCACTTCAGGTGGTGACGTGTGTTTATTTGAATCCGGACAGTCTTCAGAGTCAAGTCTGTGGGAACCTGAAAACGTAAAGTTTTGTACGAACCCAAACTTTTTGCTTCGGATTTGCTCAACACGACGGATAGCCAACTGTAGAGGGCACATCGGCTTTTGCGTATTTGGTGAGAGGTGGGACATTGATAGATGTGCTCCGATTATACAAACCCACTCATTGCTAATCATGTTCATGACTGTTCAAGAAAATGTTGGCACAATATTTGTTTTTTACAATGTGACACAAACGGCAAGTTTAACCTCTTTTGTAGATTCCTCCCCAGATCTATCGCTTTCCGGAGAACAGGTGTTTGGTCCTTGGCTAGCGGAGAACAATAACTGTTGGCAAACACTCGCTTTCCATTCTTGTGTATGTATATAACATTCGGTTCCATCATACACTGTGGTGTGAAGAATCCTGTGGTTATCGCTGTTCGGTGTTGATATCCTCCGTGCTATTTCATACAACATCCACCGGAGGCGTTTCATCCCGATATAGGTCGCATGCTATTATACAAGCTAATGCATGCTTCTTCATTCTGCCCACATAGCATAACACGATTATGGTGAAACTGTTTTGCCATCATTAACATAGTTAACAAGCCCTAGGAAATCTGGAGGTATTTATAGAGCGATGAGCACTTCACATGTTTCCTAATCTGAAAATAATGATATGCGTGAAGAATAATATTTTCATCATATTTTGGTGTTTTGTGCAAGTAACCACAGGGTAAAATACATTAATATATGTGACAAAGGGCAAACTATACAATTTTAAGGAGGACCTGTCATCACCATCAACAACTCCATTTTTTTTTTGCATCCTGTAGGAGGCGCCACTTCACCGATTCTGGCGCAGTTGGAATTTTTTCTCCAGTCTCTACCATTCCTAAACAACCAGTGCTAATAGTTTAGGTACACAGGCAGTCTCTCTAGTGTCAAATGGGAAGTCCTGGGCGGTATCAGATGTACTGGAACCGCCCACCTGACAGTTGAGAACTGAGATAGCATTCCAGCTGCCAAAACTAATAATACTGATTACTCAGGAATGGAGAGGGCTAGAGGAGAAATCCCAACTGCTCCGTAATTAGTGGAGCAGCAACTATCAAAGGATATAAGGATTTGGTGTTGGTGGAAGTCATACAATTTCCAAGGATGTAATGTAATACTGATTTAAAGGAAATCTACCATCAAAATCCATCACGATAAACCAGGGACACTTACTCCTAGGTCATATTCATTATCCATGGCCTCCTTCCTTCTAAAATCAACTTTGAAATTTATGCTTATTAGCCAGAACCCATCAGTACCGTCATGGGCTGTTACACTGTGCAGTAGCACTTCCCCTCTCTCACCATGTCCTGAAACTGCCTTTGCTACAGGGAGATTACAGTAGAGGGGGGATGTAATGTTGGGGCTGGGGAGAGGGACAGACAGCCTGTTACAGCACAGAGGGGCTCTGGTAACGCTCCCCAAAGGCATAATTTTTAAAGTTGATTTTGGAAAGAAGGAAAGAAATATAAAAAGATTACCACTGTCACGGTGCCTGGATCAATGAGTAAGTGTCCCTGCTTTATCATGCTTGATTACCCTTGCCATTTATATTCTCGGTGTTTATCTATGTAGTAAAGATGTCTAGTTGGATATGTATAGGAATGGACTCAAAGCAGAGGAGCTGTCACAGAGCTCAGATCACAGCAGTGTTAGGACACGCCCCCGGTGCTCCTCCAGAAGCTACAATCAGTTGCTGCACTGTAATAATTGATTTATTTTTCTAAACTTATTAGGACCGTATTATATGTCAGTATATAGATATAGATACACATGATCACTTTTAGTCATTGTGGGAGGAGGGTGATATATCTCGGAGGAGAACGAGGACATATGTGCTAATTGGGATATGTGATAAGATTCTCTGGAGTGGATCCTTCACCAGTTATTAGTTACACATGACGGGGTCTAGTCTCAAACCATATAAGGCAAAAAACCTTGTGAATTAAAATTTAGAATAGCCAAAAAAAAAAAAAATACATGAAAACATTAAAGATATTCATAGATTTTTATATATTGCAGGGAAAAGGTGAAGATTTCGAAAATCCTTTCAGTCCATCAAGAATAAATGTCTAAATTTGATTATTGTTCCAAACTACAAAATGATTAAAACCGATGGCAGTAAAATTGGTAATAGTTAATTTTTGTTAAAAAAAACATAGAAAATTTAGATTAATCAAATAATTTATCAATCAATCATTATTGCCAAAAAAAAAATAAAAACATTGATAAACATAGCCAACATTTTACCCGCAGACTTAAAGTTACACTACACGTGTTGTCAGCTTTTCTACTGTGGAGAACGTGCATCGCGAGTCCATGTTTCTGCACAACACGGTGATCGGGATTGTGATTCAATACCCTAGTGTTTAATTAGGAGCGGTGTTTACGGAGCTATATGGGCGCTCTCCTATCATCCATACAAGAGGTGTTTACTAAGAGGACACGATGGAGGTGGTAGTTTGAGGAACATCCACTACAGTGTTGCTTTGAGTTGTCTTAGTAGAGGTGCATTTCCATGTTCACGTTTTGGTTTGCAGTTTTTAGTTCCCAAAATCCATATATCATATATCACATCCGAGTTATATCCTCTGTATTTTATGATCACAAGCCTGTTGTGCTCTGAAAGATGAGAATCTTATCTTTAATATGACACCAGATGCATATTTCTAGGTGCTATAGAACTAAAGATAGGGGTGTCTATAATGACCGCCCCCCCTGTGACCTCTAAACTTGATTCATCTCAGGCAAAATATGACTCTTCTCTGCTCATGTTCACATGACTTTGGAGGAATTATTATTTTTTTTTTATAGGTAAATGGATGAGATTTCCCAGTGGAGATGGAAAGGAAAAGGCATGTCATCCCCTCCCTGAGGGGTTTGGTAGTTTAATGGGGTAAAATCTGTTGCCGTGTATATAATATGACTTAATATAGTTTCAGAATAAGGTAAAATAAATGAAAAATAACAATGAGAAAAGGGTCAGGAAGTGGAGGAAAGTCTTTGTGTGTTGCTAATAGGCTTTTTCTGTGCAATAATTTGGCTCATGTGATTGATAAACTACTTGGCTGTAAACCTATTAGACGTATTCACCAGGGTTTCTTTTAAGACGTAAATAAATCAATGCGTTCGGCGAGCAAGTTTTAGCTCAATTGGAAGCATTAACTGTGCAAGTCCACGGAAATATCTCAGATCTGCTGCGACTGAGAACAAAATATCCCCAATACTTCCCAATGTCTCTAGAAATAACTCAGCAGGAGGAGCAACGGGGACATTACTACTGTGATAGAACAACCACCAGCATCACAACCTGATCTCCTTCCATCTATCTATATACAAGTATCTATCCACACATCTATTTATCCCAATTATCCCATTCTATCTATCTATCTATCTATCTATCTATCTATCTATCTATCTATCTATCTATCTATCTATCTACCTATGTACTCTATCTATCTATCTATCTATCTATCTATCTATCTATCTATCTATCTATCTATCTATCTATCTATCTATCTATCTATATATCTATCTATCTATCTATCTATCTATCTATCTATCTATCTATCTATCTATCTATCTATCTATCATCTATCTACCTATCTACCTATGTAATCTATCTATCTATCATCTATCTATCTATCTATCTATCTATCTATCTATCTATCTATCATCTATCTACCTATCTACCTATGTAATCTATCTATCTATCATCTATCTATCTATCTATCTATCTATCTATCTATCTATCTATCATCTATCTATCTATCTATCTATCTATCTATCATCTATCTATCTATCTATCTATCTATCTATCTATCTATCTATCTATATATCATCTATCTATCTATCTATCTATCTATCTTTCTATTGTATCTTTCCTTGTATTTTTCTATCTATGTAAATCTATGGGGCTCATTTACTAAGGGTCCATGGAGCGCATTTTCGTTGGGTCTCCCGGCGATTTCCGTTTTGCGCTGAATTGCCCCGGGATTTTGGTGCACACGATCGGATTGTGTCGCATCGGCTCCGGCTTGCACGCGACAGAAATGGGGGGGGGGGGCCGTCGGACAACCCGATGGAGTCGGACAACGCGCAGGATTGAACATTTAGAAATGCATCCCAAGACACACACTTACATGCACCGGGAAGAAGAAGGTGAACTCTGGCGGTCCTCGGCGCAGAAGCGTCGGATGCAGGAACTATCTATCTATCTATCTCCTATCTATCTATCTATCTATCTATCTATCTATCTATCTATCATCTACCTATCTATCTATCTATCTATCTATATATCTTCCATCTATCTATCTATCTATCATCTATCTATCTATCTATCTATCTATCATCTATCTATCTATCTATCTATCTATCTCATATCTATCTATCTATCTATCTATCTATCTATCTCATATCTATCTATCTATCTCATATCTATCTATCTATCTATCTATCTATCTATCTATCTATCTCATATCTATCTATCTATCTATCTATCTATCTATCTATCTCCTATCTATCATCTATCTATCTATCTATCTATCTATCTATCTATCATCTATCTATCTCATATCTACCTCCTATCTCCTATTTATGATCCCCTTCTGTACCGCTATTAATCTGTGCCTGATGCGTCCTCACATGGATGTGACAGATATTTTGCTATTCACAACACAACCTTTAGGTGGCGCCTATACGATATATGTGTCTTTATATCACATAACTGTGTTGTTTAGAAAAACTGCTCATCTCATGATACATCTATATGAACTTATTCACCATTACCAGCAGAATATATACACTTAACATCCCGCTTGGTGCTAGGCCAGGGTTTGTTATGGGTTCTGGTCTGGGTTTGGTACCTGAACTCTGGGAGAACAGAATTTTTAAGTTCAGTGGGTCTGCCAGGTGCCTCTCAATAGGAAACACAGCGCCATCTATTGGTAGAAGTATGTACTGCACTGACACATTTCTTGTTCTTGTTAGATATCAGAAACCCAAAAATTTGGTAATTTTTTAAAATATATTTTTGTATCCCACTGCATACAGCGCTTTGACTATACAATGTATTCATATTAATTCCCTCTAATATATTGCTGTACAGTGAACATTGTGTTCAAAGGAAATCCCTCCGCAGAGCCCTCCTGTCAATCATGTTCTTCCTCCGCAGAGTAGGATCTGTAGTGAGCGATCAAGGTGACATATTCTTACTCTGAACATATAAATAGGAAGAATTGGTGAAAAAAATGACACAAGTCGCTGAACTAAAACTAGATAAAATCAATGTAACAATGTGACTACTGCATTAATAAACACCTAATATACACTCACCATACAAGACCAAGGTTTTATGATATGAGTAAAGACAGAAAAATCCTCTAAGAGAGATGCAGTACGACAAAGGAAAGGATTAAGTGTAAGAGAAAAATCCTTAAAAGGTGATATTTTTCCCAAAAAACAGCCCCACACCAGACCATAAGTAATGAGTGATATTGCAGCTAAACTCCATTCATTTCCATATAGTTGAACTGTAATACCAGGACAAACCATGTTCAGGTGGGGCACTGTTTTTGAAGACATCAGGAATGCAGATGAAGAACGATTTAAAGGGGTTTTCCAAACTAAAAATGTTGATGATATAGACAAGCCCCAAATATCCAATTTTTTTGGAATCCAACTACCAGCACCCCCACAGATCCGCTATTCTGAGCAGCTGATCAACAGAGAATGGAACATGAAGCAGACAGCTCCATTATCTGTGTAGTGGTCAGACCAGGTTACTGCAGAACAGATCCCATTCATTTCAATAGGAGGTAAGCCGCAATGATCCAGTTCAGCCACTGCACAGAGAACGGAGCTGTCTGCTACCTGCTCCATTCAATATTTATCATCTCTGAGTGCAGTCAGGGTGCTGGGTGTTAGACACCCACCAATCTGATATTAAAGTCATGTCAAAATTTGTTGCAACTTTAACCTGTTCCGTGTCAACTTTAATAATTCTACTTCCTTAGGCTGCATTCACGATGTATATACGGCCGATATATGTCCCCCATACACTTCTACGGGCTCACGGCATCGTACGGGAGCGGTACGGTGCAGCACACGTGCGTCACCGTACCGTTCCCTAGCCCGGGAAAAGATAGGACATGTCCAGAGGATCCACTACCACTGATCCTGACACATATGAGCCATCCTGTAACATTCCTCCTAGAAATCTTTGCATTCATTGACAACTAGGTTTTACCAACGGTGTGATGGGTGTCCCTTGGATAGTCTTAAACTTCCCAATGAGGACAACCCCACAATTTTAAAAATATGGATGAAAACACCCAGTTGTCAATGTATTCATTGAGATAACAGAGAGATAAGGAAAAAAAATTCAGCAGAATTTGAAACGGATGTAGTCACAAAAGGCAAAGAATGCGCCCAATAATATTACATACATAACTAGGGGGCACATGCCGGAGAAGACATGGGAGTGTTTGTGTATACTTATACATATGCGGGGACCAGGTGACCAATGAAGACCCTCTATACCTTTTAAAATGGACAATTATTTTAGTGATAGACATACCATTATGGGAAACTACACAATAGTGAGGAAAAACCACTATGTGCACTCTATTGTGTAGAGTGCACCCGATTCATGAAGACCGGAGCACGGATACTGTTAGTACAAAAATGGAAAAGATTTAGTGTAAGAAAAAAATGGGAATTTTTTTCCCTAAAAACAGCCTCACACAGCCTTACACACCATTATGGGAAAATACACAATGGCCCACATTTATTAATAGTGAGGCAAACTCCACTATGTGCCTCACTATCGTATAGAGTGCACCCGATTCATGAAGACCAGAGCACGGTCTTCATGAATCTGTTGCACCCTGTGGGCACCCAAAGTGCATGAACCTATCGCACCAGTTTTTTTTATGCTGCACTCAGTTTAACGGCAGTGCACAATAATTATGCCGGACTTCCGACATAAATTTGGCAGCCGGTGTGAAAACGCACCGGAATGCCCCTTTAGGTGTACAGTATTGTTTTACAGTGTGCACAGTGCAGCCATGACACAATACTGTGCAAACACTTCTTAAATACATGTATTTATGTGCAATCTGTGCCAGAATACTGGCACACATTGCTTGATAAATGTGGACTAAACTGAAAACAATGGGGCCCCTCTAATCATTACATTACGATGCCCTATTAGTTACCAGCCTACATGCCCCATTGAAATAACATGGTGTGTTCCCATAATGGACCAAACCGAGGAGACAAGATGGAGCATCAGGTGGCAAAAAAGATGGAGCTTCTGGTGGAAAGCCAAACCCCCCCTACATTTATTGCCCTTTAATACCTCAATTTACCCCTACGACAAAGTTTAGGACGGTAGGAAGAACAGCTCTGAAGCACAAACTCCTGCAATTTTCAATTTAAAAGATCAAGACTATTTTATATATTTCATCCCCCGTGCAGGAATCCCTTAATAGAATTTTTTTTTAAGTCATAAAATGTAGAGATTTTAGAAAATATATATTTTAACTCCATTAGCTTAACCATCTTGGAAAGCTTTAAATAATAGGTTTAGTAATCCATTAAATCTTCATACACTGGAATTATATGTAATTTGAATCACAAAGAGCTTCAATTTGTTCTTTGTATACCAGGGGTGCTGGAGGAGATTACACCTTCCCCAGTCTAGAAGAAATTAATTCGGAGAATTTCAGAACCTTGGATTTGAAGATTGAACACTATGGCGGTGTATTCCATAAATATTTCCCCGACCGGTGTAAGTTATAGCGGGAGCGGGCACCAGGCGTGCACACATAACCGCGGTAATGCAATCTGTAAAACTGTCTTATTCTATATGTGTTGAGATTATTTAGCGTCGTGACATACGCAATATATGTTTCTGCTTTTCTGCCTCTAATTTCAAGCTTAGAAAACTCTTCGAAAGGCGACCGCAATAAAATGTCAGTACCTGATTCTATAAGATTTCTACGCTTGGCTGCCTAAAGGCAGCGCGTGTACAGCCCTATTTATCATGCGGCATCAAGCATAGTATTGTGTACTCGGATGCTTTATGCTATGGTGTTAGTGCCTGGCAAGTGGTCTCGCTGCCGTTCACTGGCGAACATCAATGGCTCGATAGACTTTTTGAGAATATTTTTCTAAGGAAATGCTTCTCTCTTCTTTTATTATAGGTTTATGGTTGTCTTTACTATTCATTGTTCTATTGATCGCCATAGAACAATCATAATAAGTCCTGATAATTTAGGGTCTCATACACATGGCAGATACATGTGCACAGAGAAGGAGCAGCTAAATACAGTTTGACAATGTTGGAATTTTGTATTCCGGTTGACCGCCATTTAGTATTATAGAGGGACAATACAATATGGATCAGATTGGACCCAATTATCTTTATATCTGTTAATTTGCAATGGTTTGACCAACCTTTTTATGTTTCTGACGGTCTTGACTATCCTCAAAAAGCAGATATCGAGGGACATAAGGACTTATCCTTTTGTTTTAGGGACCGGATGGTGATGCCAAACATCTCTGGTGGAAACTTTCTCCATTCATTACACATGGATAGATATGATGGATAGCTGTTACATATTGGATTTGAGCCAGTATAAGGGACACAATGGGGCACATGTATTAACGGCTGGATTCACGTTTTTCCGTCGGGTTTTGGTATTTTTTCCGTTTTGCGACGTTTTGCGCCGAATTCCGCCAGGATTTTGGCGCATGCGATCGGATTACGACACAATCACACCGGGTTGCATGCGACGGAAATCTGGGGGCGTGGCCGTCGGAAAACCCAACAGATTCGGAAAAACCGCCGTATTTACAAAAAAAAAAATTGGCCGCACGCGCCATACTTACATGCACCAGGAAGAGATCAGTGAACTCCAACGCACCTCGGCGCAGCAGCGACACCTGCTGGATATCGGGCGCAGGACCTTCATGAATCGCCGGAAGACCCGAACGCTCGTCGGAGAAGCCGCCGCTGGAACGCGAATGGACCGGGTAAGTAAATGTGCCCTAATAAGTCAAATTTTTAAAATAATCCAAAAAGTTTTACCGGTATTCATTCTATTACTCTATTATAATGACATGAATTTAAAAAGCTTTTGAAGTATGAGATTTCAATGTCAAGTATTCTCTATTGTAAGAGCAATACGACTATGGAACTTGCCAGCACAGGATATTGTGATCAAGCTTAAGGGTAATGCCGAAACGTGTCGATCTTTGTCATGTTTTTATCCGATGTATGAACTAATCTGGATTATAAATAAAGCCTGAATGATTTTTAGAAAGGAACCTTGTGCTGGATATTTTCTGGGTGCAGGTTGTTGTGATGGTTGATTTTACGCACAAGATTTCTCTCTTGAAAGTTGGATTTTTGGGATGGGATATTGGGACAGGCATTTATTAAAATATCTATATTTGGAGTTGGGATGGATTTTTTTTCTAAATATGTGGCAACTAACATGCCGATGGGTGTTTTTTGCCTTTATCGCAATTAATATGGGCTATTTTACCATTGTACAATATCTAGGACCTTGTGAAGGGACTGGGCAGCCATTGGATTCCCGGTGTGTCTAAGATGTAATAAAATAATGAGCCTCATAGGTACTGCAACAGACAAACTAATATAATGGCTACAGGGAGCTCATGGAGGGTGGGTGGGAGCTAAGTTGAACTTACTCATCTTATATGGTTACTCACAACTCTAAAGGTTTAATAGTGGCTGCACCAGACTCTTATGATCCCTTGTGGTTTATGGCCACCGAGATGAAGGTATAAAGGATATATTGTAGAAAGTACATGTGGTAAATACACTGCCTAAATAACATGATTGGTAAGACGTATCTGTAGGTTCATATGTTTTATGGACAGGACTATGCATTTCGGGGGTGGACCGGCCCTTTCATCAGGTCCAAGAGTACATAGGTAGAATGCCAAGGCCAACACCTGTACTGGGTCCCATTTTGTGAGATCCTATGCAAGGTTAGACATCTCATCTAGTTGAGTTTCTTAGATCTTCAGCACAAGGCCAAGGCAACGTGTTAACTTTTTGAGATATGGGGCAGTAACGTAAAGCAGAACTGGAATCATACTTTACTGTGTATCCATTTACTAAACTGAACTAATTTTCCTACAAAATGTACGTTTTAGGAGTATCTCCCAACTAGCTTGATGTGTGGACGCACTTCTTTTCTACAGACGGTTTTCTTTATATCATCTGGGTTCAACTCCACGTCAGGGTGGATGGTGGGTAGAAAATTATCGCTATTTCTCCTTCTTTTTTTTCCGACCACTCTTTAGAAAATTGAGCTATACTTTTAAGTCATTTGGGTTGTCTTTATTGTGCTATTTACAGTGTTTTTCCTCTCCGGCACAGCGTATCTTTGTCATTTTCGATGACATTTATATGTTAAGGAGATTGTCAGGAAAAATGTATTTTTGAATAGTTTATATTTCTCTGTATCGTTTTCTCACAAAAATTATTGCAGGAATTGTCCCTGTGACAATACGATAGAATTAATATTTAACTCGACATCTTATCTTATCCCATTTCAATATCTTAGCACTTGATTTTTTTTTTTAGGCCTCCCGCATTCAATTATGTCGGCTTGGTCTTTTTCTTTGAGGATGTCTGACATGCGAGAGTGGGAAGGTTTCCAAGAGAAAATAATAGATCTATAGATGATAGACATCTGCTTATTGCTAAATTGCTATATACTTGTCATTTGTTGACAGCAGCAGATGATCTTATAAGAGCTTTTGGATCAAAAACGCATAGGATTATACATTGAAAGGGAATTCTACAATGGGTTGAGCGGTATATGAAGCGCACTTCAATCATCCTGTGGCTACAGAGCCAGGAATAGACATATACTTTACAGATCATTCCGGATAAAAAGTATCCAGTCTTTTTCTTGTCTTTTAGTAATGTGTGGATTTATAGTATGGTCCTACTGGTATTATATTGATGTTTAAAGGAAAAGATAGATAGATAGATAGATAGATAGATAGATAGATAGATAGATAGATAGATATGAGATAGATAGATAGATAGATATGAGATAGATAGATAGATAGATAGATAGATAGATATGTAAATAGATAGATAGATATGAGATGGATAGATGGATAGATGGATAGATAGATAGATAGATAGATAGATAGATAGACAGATAAAACGGTTGTTGGCTACATTTAGGCTTCCCAACACTGAAGCCTTTGTCAAGCTAACAGTATCCATGGAATAAAACCACCAGTACTGCCTTTCTTCGTTTTTGTATGTATATGAAGTTTACCACACTTCGTTGGCTGGCACCCATTTCCTACAGATAATGGCAGCACACCAGCATGTTGTTGGCGGCGTGCTTGCACCACATTGATTTTCACATTGTGTTTTCGACAAACTTTAACGGGTCTGCTCATCACTAGTTCCAATGTATACCATAGCAATAGGCTGCACTACACAATTAAAATTTATAAAAGTATAAAACAAAAAATAAAACAAAGGTTACTTGACTGGTGTACACCATTTTGGCTTCATATCCCAACCATTCAAAAGCCAAAGTAATTCAATATAGTAACCCCATTAAAGTTACCTTCCGACGCTCTCCAGGTGTCCTGCGCTGCTGTCGGTCTGATCTGCACGCCATGTAAACAAACATGGCCGCCGGACTCAGCTTCCGGACGTCCGGGGACGGCCACGCCTACCCGGCCCTATTCGAAGCACTGTGTATGCGGGCCAGATGGACGGTGGGTCCGGCCGGAAGCCGAAACTAGCACTGCAATGGTAGCCATGTTTGTTTACATGGCGTGCGGACCGGAGCGAGGGCGTCAGTAGGTAAGTACATCTATATTTTTTTGAGCAGCCTCTTCCCGTCCACCTTTTGCTTTATTCATAACTCTCGGACAACCCCTTTAAGTGACTAATGAACGGATCTTCTTCGAGGCACAGAGTGTGCCATGTATACTGTGTATCTTCTGTTGAGGAGACTATCGTCAGGATAGAAGGTCATATACGTATTTGTAAGTAATGTCTCGCCCAGCCACAATGCGGATGCTGCCTCCGTCGTCTCATAAGGATGATATTAAATATTGATGCTGCTTTCCAGAATTCTCCACTATGTTTTATTTGCCGCCCCTGACAAAGTTTGGTACAGGAGATTTGTGACAAAAGCATTCTTCACTCTTCCTAACACGCTTGGCTTTTCCCTGCAGGATATTCTGTAAGCATCTACATTTCCTATATGTGCAGCACTAAAGCAGCATGGAGGCCGTTTATGCCGTTCACTGGATGTCAACAATAAAATTCTCAGTCATTAAGTAAATAATAAGAATCAATTTTTGCTTCAGCTTCTGCATCTGTAATTTTTTTATGGAATTATTTCCAATAAGAACAACTGGTTTAACCTCAGTTTTTTTATTTTCATAAAAGTTTCTCTTTTTTCATGTTAGTAGTCAGCTTTTTAAGGTTGCATTTGCTAGGGGTCTATTATAACTAAATCATATATCGTAGTACGGGGGGGGGGGGGCAGCATTTATGACACCCCCCTTCTATTAACACTCGTTCTATATACCATATACATATTACCGCTTTTGTTTTGACCCCCAACATCAATTTATTAGCTGATGGATGAGGTATGGAGCTTTTCACACTGGAAAACCCCTATCACCAGAATATCACCAGAATTTTAACCCTCCCTCCCTCCCTAATTTTCACCTAAAATTATCTGCCACTGAGGTAGTGCAATTTAATTACAGCCACTTTTATGATATGCAAATGAGTATAGATGAGTCACATTATGAATAGTAGAGTCATGTTTGTTTAGGCTGCCAGTGAACCATGCCTTCCTCTTTTGATTGACAACTCAGTGTCTCTTAAAATCTTGGCCTGAGCTGACAGGAAGTTCTCTCCTTGCCCACTTCCTGTCCTTAACAGAATGTTGTGCCTCTCACTGCATGGTGAGTTTAGCATTGAGCACTGTATGAAAAACTGGAGAAAAGTGTTTGGTGGTGTTCCAATCCTTTTTAAATGGCAGGTATCGGAAGGTTGGCAAACAGATCACAGATCCTTTTGTCTGCCCTGAACATTAGGCACACCCACCCTAGATGATTCTAGCATGAGCATGATCAAGTAAGTTCAGTGTGTATGAGCAAAGAGGGGATTGGAAGGAATTTGGAGCATTGAGCCAATGGACTTGTGGCTTAGTGTCCCATATCGCTCTTAATTCTTTGTGCATGTGCCACGTTTCAGTGAAATTGAACATGTACACCACAGGTGAAATGTACATATGATCCAAGTCCAGGTGGCTCATGCACAGTAAAGCACAGCTGGCTCATGCGCAGTAAAGCACAGGTGGTCCATGTGCAGTAAAGCACACGTGGTTCATGTGCAGTAAAGCACAGCTGGCTCATGTGCAGTAAAGCACTGATGGTTCATGTGCAGTAAAGCACACGTGGTTCATGTGCAGTAAAGCACTGATGGCTCATGCGCAGTAAAGCACAGGTGGTTTATATGCAGTAAAGCACTGATGACTCATATGCAATAAGGCACAGAAGGTGCATGTGCAGTAATGCACAGGAGGCTCATGTACAGTAAAGCACTGATGGCTCATGTGCAGTAAAGCACTGATGGCTCTTGCACAGTAAAGCACTGATGGTTCATATGCAGTAATGCACAGGAGGCTCATGTGCAGTAAAGCACTGATGGCTAATGTCCAGTAAAGCACTGATGGCTCTTGCACAGTAAAGCACTGATGGCTCTTGCACAGTAAAGCACTGATGGCTCTTGCACAGTAAAGCACTGATGGCTCTTGCACAGTAAAGCACTGATGGTTCATACGCAGTAAAGCACTGATGGTTCATACGCAGTAAAGCACTGATGGTTCATACGCAGTAAAGCACTGATGGCTCCTGCACAGTAAAGCACTGATGGCTCCTGCACAGTAAAGCACTGATGGCTCCTGCACAGTAAAGCACTGATGGCTCCTGCACAGTAAAGCACTGATGGCTCATGTGCAGTAAAGCACTGATGGCTCATGCGCTGTAAAGCATGGGTGACTCATGCACGGGCAGTTCATATTTGCTTTGAGTCCCGTCCCCCCCATGGCAATTATGTGCACTAAGCTATAAGAAATTGGGGGTAGTTTAGCGTCCCAAATTGACAGATTCTCTTTATGCTCTTTATTATTTGTACTTATTTTCCTCCAAAAGTGAACCCAGGCAGCAGATTCCAGAAGCACAACCTGATTCATATTATACACAACTGACTATTGATACTGTATAAATAGTAAAGCATCAGAAAGGTTTTTTGATCTCCTTCCAGTGTATTCTTCAACACCGAAAAGCAAGAAGAAAAATTAAAACCCAAATAGCGAGTAGAAGAAAAGCCGCATGTTCCCCGGATATACATTCAATAGAGCTTCACGCGAAGCCATTATCCCTTTATATGTTCAGTGCACTTTTTACATAGCAACATAAGTGTATAAAGAAAATTGTTATACATTAAACAAGATCAAGGAAATTGCGGCACAGTCAACAATTCTTTTGTCTGTACGACGTAAATTGAATATAAAAAGCCAAGACAACACAAGGAACAACTCCAGGTGGTAGACAGACCCAGTCATCGCACAATAACCGCTTTGCTGGGTGGCTTTCTACATGCGCTATTTTATGAATGTTCCGTAGACAATATCTTTTGTAACACGGGGGTTAATATATTTTTATTACGTTGCTATTTTCTTGAAAAACACTTTGGTTTCCTTCTTGGATTGTCAAGGGAAAAAAAGTTTAATAAAAGGAACGGTGAAAGTGCCGTCTTTCTCGAAAAAAATGATGGCGTTATAAAATTGTTATGAGGAAGGATGTTTGGATGTGGGCTATGCTACAGTCAAAGGCTCTTTGTATTTTATTTTTTACAATTTTTACCACTCTGGGTCTCATTTTATGAAAATATCACTCTTGGAGAACAGCTTTTACATGATATATGTATATATGTCCTATGTTCTTTATATTGTCCAAAACTTTTGAACAAATTTTACATAAAACTAGAAACCATAAGATTTTTTTTTCTTCTCCTTTCCTTTATTCTTGACTTTCAGTCTAAAATCACTTCTGAATTCCATCTTACTAACAAGAGACCCAAAAGGTTCACCAAAGAAGTCTAAGGAGAGGGGAGGGGTATGACAAAGCAGGAGCTGAGATGAAACAGTTCTATCCACCAGGACTAAGACTCGGAGAAAGACTAAGATATAAATGTTATAAGGGTGAGAAATAGGTTAATTCCCATTCCACCGTTTTGCACATTGTAGTAATGAACAAGTCATATTCCTGTGCAGATTTGCAGAGCCTCTGCTCAGGTTCCAATTGAGAGGGGAAGGCTGAGGAGTTCTCACAGCACTGTCCCCACCCATTTGAAAAATGGGCCGCAAACCAGGACCATTTTTTGGTGGTGCGCTTTAGGCCTTAGACCACGGCCATGTGCTCGTCTGGACCGGATCTGGGGCATAGTACACGGCCAGATGGAGTAGGAATGGCTGCATACCCCTCCACTCTCCATTGAAAGCCAAGCGACACAGCTAAGTCATAGAAATCTATGGGACCTGGTTATGATGCGGTGAGCACACAATGTCTCGACCGATATACGGGCTGTGGTATGGCCCCCTAACACAATTTAATTTGGAATATTTCAACGTGCCAAAAAGGTAATTAAGGGCCAATCTGTATGTCCTCCCTGGTTTGCAGCTCTACATCATGGGCAGAATAAACATTTTGACATGATAGATCTTTCTTCCAAGATGGCTGACTATGTTCTTTCTCTCTTTTAACGTACTTGGTGCCATTGATCAGCCTCACTATCTTCCTTATTATAATAATTGACGTGGAGTAGGTCTGCCCCTTTCCCTTATCAATGATTACATTCTATATCTATAGTACCTCCACTGCACAAGGCAATCTGCTTTATTACAATTAACCAAAAGCAGCATATTTCTTCAACCTCTGTTGGCCATAACCATTGACTTGACTCTTTATTGATGACTTTTCTCCTACATGAAATGAATCACTAGGCCTCATGTTGTTAGATATCACCATACACCAGACCCTGGGATTGTAGCTCATTAAAGTTTATTTAAAGGGGTCATCTTAGATTAGATAAAGAGAACCACTCTTGTCCGGAAATAGTACAGAATATTGAAGCTCATTTCCATAGACTTCCATGCAGCTGAACTATAATACCTGACACGGATAGGACGAGACACAAATGTCACTCTCCATACTTGGTGTTTCCTAAATATAATATAGAGTTATTTTAATTCACTCAATCTTTCATGGTTATAGGAAACTCTAACAATATGTCTTCCCAGAGTTTTAGTAAAACGTTGGTTAATCAATACGGACAATGGTGCATCTATACATAAGGTGAATGTCAACAGAAACTGGTGATTTTGACCGGGCTGGATGACTACTTGATATACGTGGGGCTAACCCCATTCTCTCCCAACAGATGTTGGTAGAAAAATGTTTGAAGACCCTTAGTCTTTCCGGGCAAGATTTTTTTTTCTTCCCCTTCCTTATTTGGAGATTTTGTCCAGTAGTAGGGTGAATGTGTTTGGAAAGTTAAAGGGTAATAGTTGTCAGCCAAAATAAGGGATTAAACACAGCTAGCAATTTGGAGAGATGAAGCGGCACTGTGAATATGGATTATATCCAAGGGTAGGGTGCAGGCTTGTAAGGTCCGACTCAAGGATCCCAAATGTCCAATAGGCAAAGAATAGGAAAGCAGCACTCCGTGACAAATAGGTGTTTATTTCACCAGTGGAGATTACAACGTTTCAGCTATCTCAATGTAGCCATTTTCAAGTGGCTACATTGAGATAGCTGAAACGTTGTAATCTCCACTGGTGAAATAAACACCTATTTGTCACGGAGTGCTGCTTTTCTATTCTTTGCCGAATTAAACACAGCTATAGAAGGCGTAAGGCCATCTTGGGCGTTCTCTGTGTTGGTCAGTTTTAGCAGTTCGATCCCGGTGCAGAAAAAATAGATTTTGGAGTTTGTAGTTTGACCAAACGTAGCTGTGTACAAAAATCCTTAGGCTTCATGACTATAACCCACGCCTAGTACATGGCCAAGTGGAGAAGCGAGGAAGAGTGAGCCCCTCCCCTCTTTATTGGAAGCCAAGCAGCCATCCAGTTCGGTCACAGTGCGGTGAGAGACCGTGTGGACACTGCATGTGACCGGGTGTCATAGACCTCTATGGGGATCGTGATACGACAACAAATGGTGCGGCCATATCACCAGCCCCCATACGGTCGCATGCATTGGGCGTTAGTTTTGTAAGATGAACATTTAATGAAGTTCTTCCTTGTAAGATCTAGGAATTCATTTTCAAGAACTAGACACATTGATTACACTATATTGTTATGAACTCGCATCCTACAGCAAACTCTGTACAATTTATATGCCACTACAAAAATTCATAAAATATTCATTTTTGAACATTGTGACAACGATATTACTTCTCAACACTGTCCCCCGAGTAACTTAGCCCTAAAGCAATTGCATCCTTAACCCATAAATGCAAAATTATGTGTCACTAACCAACACAGAGACGAGGAGGTTATCATCATGAATATAACGTATATCGCCATCAGGAAGTTAGATGCTAATGGAACCGGCAAAATGAGAAGATTTGTCTTTAGATCCAAATTTACAAAGAAAGAGTAAGTCACCATTAAAGGCATCACAAACATTATGCTCCTCTTATCATCTCCTATGGCACTTAGTCTGTATACTATAGAAGTCTATTGTAACTCTGAATATTTCAGGTTTACAGCTGAGCCTGTATACAACATGAATCTTTTATGGCTTGGTGAGGGCACAAAGATACTAGGAAGGTCACACATGTAAGTAGCATAGACTTCATTGAGTATAACAGCAGTATATACCTGGTGTATATACACTATATACATAATACTGTATGTATTAGGCCACACAGCAGACTCATCATATCACATTAAATGATTTATATACAGTATATAGTATATATTGCATCACCCCCAGGGGCAGAATAAGACTGTATGGATATTATAGCCCCTACAAGTCTGGAATCACTTCCTACATATGATACTAGAATAATCTTCTTGGGGAATGGAGGATGTGTCCCTTCTATCTGCTTTCAATCGGAGGTTTCAGGACCTTTGGGGATCTTCAGGGACTTTCAAAGGTCCTAAAACGGCTCTAGTGTGCATGTGTATTGAGAGCAGGAACAGATGTATAAGGTTTTCATGGGTGAATGTCTTTCTCAGTATAAAATTTGGTGGGTGGCCATGGGCCCCCTAGAAGGCTTGGGCCCTGGGCTACCCCCCAAACTGTCTATATTATAGTCCACCAGGGGCGTAATGATCATGGTCGCATGGGATGCAACCCTGACCGGGCCCCAGGAGGAGAAGGGCCCGGGCTGTGGCAGTCACATCTGCCTAGCGTGTGGCGGTAAATATCAACCCTTGACCCTTGGCCGTGGCCCAGGCCCATCTGCAGTGAGTATGCCGGTGGCAGGGGCAGCTAGTGGGCTGGGTCAGCAATAGCTGGTGGGTGGGGATGGGGCCGGTTGAAAAGAAGAAAACAATGTACTCACTTTTCCAACCCTGGGGTCGGCAGCAAGGGTTTAGGTATATGGGGGTCCCCATTCCTAAGTTTGCATCAGGGCCCACAGGGGTCTTGTTACGCCACTGTAATCCACTACTGACAAGAAGTATAATGGAGCTGTCTACTTCCTACCCCAGTCTCTGTGTATTATGCTCAGTTCTGTCGGACAGTTAGGACCTAATTTATGGATATGCTGTCATTTTTAACCCCTTTAAATCTAAGATTCAAAATCCCAGATTCAAGCTCCTACACAATTCCGGAGGAAGTCTATCTCCCCTCGAAGTGACTCGCTCCTCGGCCAATTTACCGCATTCAACATATGATTTTTTAATTAGAAATCCGTCACCATTGTGTCCCTTTAAACCATAAAAAGAAATGAATGCGGCTTTTTTATTGCAGATCAATTAACGCAGGATGACAACTGGACGGATGCAATGTGCTCAGAATCGCTTCCCATAAAAAATATACTACAATGTAAAACTGGAGGCATCTCGATCCCTGCCAGAGGCGAGCCCCTTCAGCACTAAATACCTCTTCTGGACATGGAGAAGGAGCCCAGGCAGACAGTCTGGCAGATTAGAAAAAGCTTTTGTGCCTGAATGGAAATGAGTCTAGCCTGTAGATTAAGTATTGACTGCTGGGCGAAGCCTCATCATTGTACTACAGACCACTGAGCTCCGCAATAAAACACACAGTGAAATACAATCTCTTCTATCTCCTCCATGTTCCCTCTGCAGCATCCAGAGGCTCCCGAGTCCCTAAACAGCCCTCCGCCTGATGGAATCAATACATATAGGAGCGGTCTATCACTGGTAGAAGCCATCTACTTCACACAGATAAAGGAATAATATCATATCCTAAAAAAAACAGGCAACATTGTAGCAATAGCTTTATGTCTTTTTACGTGGAGACAAAGTAGAACTTTTCTAGACGAGAAAATCTAAGGATGTCATTCATATTGATCCAAGCTACAGATGAGACTCCGTACGTTCATTGTCTGTCTGTCCATCTATCCATCCATCCCATATCTATCTATCCATCCATCCCATATCTATCTATCCATCTATCCATCCATTCCATATCTATCTATCTATCTATCTATCTATCTATCTATCTATCTATCTATCTCCTATCTATCCATCTATCTATCCATCTATCTATCTCCTATGTATCTATCTATCTATCTCCTATCTATCTATCTATCTATCTATCTATCTATCTATCTATCTATCTATCTATCATCTATCTATCCTATCAAGAGACATTTTCAGAACCCCTTCAAATACTAGAAAGTGACATACAGTACATACACTAAACCTTTTCTATACTTCCAGTTCTTGCTACCCAAATGGAAGTGAGTCAGAACAGCAGCTAAAAATCCAATTTCTCTTCCCCTCAGGTGTCACAGAAGATTGTTACAGAATGAAGGTTGAAATTTATGACTGGCTGAAATTGTATAATATGTACTGTAGTATACCAAGACTCATGCTGGGCTTCAGTGTCCATTGACCAACCGATAGATCTATCTATCTATCCTTCTTCTACCCCTATCTATTCCCCCCTTTTAGTAGTGACCACTTCCCCATCCATCCATCTGTGTATCCCATATCTGCAAATCTACCTGCAATGGTCATTGGGGCGGAGTTACGATATAGAACTCACGGTAAAATCTTCTGTATCTTGTGTTTTGGGAGCACTTTAATGATACATTTCTAAATACTTTCTTAATCTTCCAGGAAGAAAGCTGAGCATTACCGCTGATATTTATGATCCTGTCTGCAGATTGATATCTTAGTTCCACTGTCTGCAGTATATGAAAACGGTAAGAAGCCATCATTGTTAGCTTCAATAAATTATCTCCCGACGTACAGAAGGTTCTGCAGCCAAGGAGCTATTAACACCAATTCCCAGCAGTTACTCTGTAACCCAAGAAGACCTTTCTTCTAGTCCAACTGTCCCTGTTCCTGATTGGATAATTGTTAATTGTATGCTAATCACTGATTGCATGAGAGTCTTAAAACTGAATGACTGAATGAAACTGAATGACAGTCTTAAAACTATTATGCACAGTAACGTAATCAGGCATAGATCATCTTGTTAGATAAGACCTCAATGTAACATGGAAAATTTAAAGGGAACCTGTCACCAGGGACCTCATTTTCACTAAAGACAGGTTTCAGAAGCCCTTCACACCAGCAGTGCAAATATGCCTTTTTGCCTTTTCTAAGCATTTGCATTACAGTATAATTGTATGTTATAACTTACCTTGCTCCCTGACAAAATCCTGGGGTAGTCACAGGGGATGGACTTTGGTTTGGATGCATTTCAAAAAACAACATGTGGCTTGTCTGTGTTACTCACTCCTCAGAGCTTGGCCCCCACCTTTGTGCACCTGTACAGCTCCACCTCCTGCTTCATTTCAGAGGTCACAGCCTGGTGAGCTGACATCAGTGGGGGAGGAACAAACTGTACAGGAGCACAAACATGGAGACAGCCTGCAGCTCAAACAGGTGACATATTGTTTTTTGAAATGCATGCAAACCAAAGTCCAGCCCCTGTGACTACCCCAGGATTTTGTCAGGATGCAAGAGTAAGTTATAACACACAATTATATTGTAATGCAAATGCTTAGAAAAGGCAGAAAGGCATTTTTGCACTGTAGGTGTAATGGGCTTTTACAACCTGTCTTTAGTGAAAATGAGGTCCCTGGTGACAGGTTCCCTTTAATGGAAATCAACCACATGGATTTAGTAGTTTTAACCCCTACGCCCTGTTGTGTGCCCCCTGAGACAGGATTCAGTCTTCATTTAGCTGTTAATGGCTTATATTTTGTGTAAAAGGACTTTTAAAAATATGTAAATGAGCCTCAGGGGCTCCTGTGTATGTCACAGAAGTTTGCTGTGACTCTTGTCTGTCACCAACTCTCTGTCAGGGGAAGGGAGGAGGCATAAGCACCAAAGGAAGGTGTGAATAATCAGCAGCTGATGGAGCCCGGAGAGGCTTCTGTGACATACACAGCAGTCCCTGAGGCTCATTTCCATATTTTCAAAGTTCTTTTTTTTTAAAAACAAAAATTAAACAAGAAGCAAATCCTGCTTCAGGGGCCACACGACAGCATGTTCGTATGCTTGGGTTAAACCCACTAAATCCACGTGGTTGATTTCCTTTGTTCTTGAAGTGGTATAGTATTTCAGAACACAAAAATAAAACTTGGGAGTTCCACCACCTACTTTTGGGAAAAAGCCTGTGAGTCCTTTCTCTTCCACACACTTACATTAAAAGGCATTGAGTCCTGCTTGCCCCACCCACTTGTAGAATAATCTTATGAGACCTGCTCCTCCGCCCTGTTGTAGAAAAAAACTTTGAGTTCTGCCACTTCCGACCATTCGTAAAAAAAAGCTGATGAATTCTGTTCCTTCGCCCACTTGAAAAAAAACTGTAATTTCACGTAGTCATAGAGAAACCCTGTGAGTCATGTTTCCTCCAGCCATGTGTAGAAAAAGCCTATGAGTCCCCCAATTACTCAATGATAAGCATGAATCTGACTTCGAACATCCACCGACAGGAAGACATTTATCACATGGCAGCACTTCATGTGCCAGCATATGCTTAAAGCCCCGCCCCTCCAGTGCTATTGGATACATCAGGATATTCCGGCCACCTGATCTACCGAGCAGCCAACTGCCCCATCGTACAATTCTAGAACATCACTATTAACCAGCAATCATTCAGGCTTGAACTGTCGTAGGCTATATGGAGTGTGCGGGGAAGGAATGTCCTGTATGGCTCACTTTACCACTGGCCACACCCCTTTATGCCCCTACACACCCACTTGTACTTGGCTTAAAGGTGACCTTAATACCTGGTGGTTTCCTAGTACCCCATAGACTATGGCTGTGAGTTGTGCTTCTTCCATTTACTCGTTTATAAAATGTTACGTCCCTTTTATACATTTACTTTTATAATTTTTCATTGAACTATTGGTTCCGTGGATAGAAAAATTTAAATATATGAATATCTAAGATAATTAAGCATCTGGGGGTCTTCTGTGAAAAGTGAAGATCAGTAACGTAGAGCTCTTCTCACTTTGGAGGTCCTTCATGTCCTTCATTACACACAATACCGTTTGAGTTAAATCTCCATTGTGTACTACAAAATTTTCCCTGTGGGGGCGCTGCTACAAAATTGGATTCTTACTTCTAAGTTTCTAATCTAATTGCTGGGGGTCTCAGGATCATTTCAATAAATTTAGATTGTCAAAAGCAGAGAATCATCTATGGTTAAAAGAGAAGACACTGTTATCATCACCACTTATACTACACACCGGAGGAAACCGGCTGCCTCCAACATCTCAGAATTTATGACTCGCCTCTTTCTTTTATTATCTTTTATGGTTTAGGACATGTACCCTTTATTGTGTGGCTGTTTTCCTGGTAATATCTCGGCTCACAAGTGGCCATATTGTATTATTACATAATATAACATAAGCACCCTCATGGCCCGTTCTATCTGAGGATCGGATATTGGGACAGACTGTTCTACACAAGTCCATTCACTCGACAGATGAAATACAGATGGCCACCGGGATTTGCCAGTTCTGTGATTTTCAGTGAATTTTGAAGATCCTGGACAAAGCATTAAAATTAGGAGATTTTTAAAAGATTCATTGATCTCTTTTTACTACCTCGAAGTGTTTACAGAATATGGAGGTAACCTTCTCAGTCTTGGTAGATGCCACCATGACATCTTTCCTGGTGGGTCCAAAAGTTCTGCTTCAGTTTGGTGACTTTACAGTGTACAGCGAGTTTGCAGTGTGGTGACTTTACAGCGTACTGTAAAGCTGGAGAAGACATTAAAGGGGTTGTCCACTTTCAGCAAATAGTTGATATTGTTTGTGTAACGAAAAGTTGTATAATTTAACCAATATACTTTCTATACCAACTCCTCACTGTTTTCTAGATATTGGCTCGTTATTTCCCTAGTCATGTGATGTCACACAGGTGCACGGCTCGTTTTTTCCTGGTCATGTGATGTCACACAGGTGCACAGCTCTTTATATCCCTGGTCATGTGATGTTACACAAGTGTAAAGCTCATTATATCCCTGGTTATGTGACGTCACACAGGTGCACGACTCGTTATATCACAGAGGGTAATCAGAGCTGTGCACCTGTGTGACATTAAATGAGCAGGGATCTAATGAGTCATGTACCTGTGTTATATCACATGACTAGGGATATAACGAGCCGTGTACCTGTGTGACATCACATGACCAGGGATGTAATGGTCCATGCACCTGTGTGACATCACATGACCAGGGACCAGTGTTCACCCACAAGAAGTAAAGAATGAAGCATCTTCTTTAAGAGGGGTATTTAATATAGATTCCACCCAATCAGTCTGGCAATAACATTTCTCATTGGCTGAAAGCTTATTTTTATCAAAATATCCTTCCCAGTGACATTCCTAGTGTAATCTATTGGGAGGGGTTAAATATCAGTTTTGAAGGGGGGAGGGGGGTATACCCCTTTTTGTAATAATGAACAGATTTACCAAGAATTATTTATGGTGGGTAAAGTATCCCTTTAAGGCAGAGTATAGTGTCAGTAAAAACCTTACTTCTTGAGTCACATCCACAATGTCTGTAGCACAAGAAAGAATGTGTCTGCATAGAGACTTTACTGTAAGAACATTGTCCCAATGTTTCTGTAGTAACATTGTGCGGGGTACCAAAATCATCGAAAACTGAACCAGGGAAAAAATCTCCAGTGACGTCCTCAAAGACCTTGAGAGAGAGAATGGAGACATATAAAAGACTCCAATACATTATAGTCCTTTGGGTCTCTAAAACTTCCTCAACTATTCAGAAGAGAAATATAAAATACTGAGATTCAAAGGTAGAGACTCAATGAACCGAAGGGAATATTGTAAATGTTGGGTTTCTATGGAGACAACTAAAAACACCTATCTGTCTTTTGTATGATAAACTCAGCAGCATTTCTAATAACATGGGGCCAGATGTATAGCTTGTTTTTTCTGTTGTTTTTGAGCCTTTTAATAATGGCACACTGTTTTTGCGCCAGTTTTGCGACTAAACACCAAACTAGCCGCGCAGCAAAAATAACCATGTTTTTCTCATTTATCCTACAAATCCAGATGTTTTACTGCACCTAATAATATTCATCATTTGCGACTTTTCGTTTAGGCACAAAAACAAGCACAAAAACACTCCAGCTTGAAGGTGGCGTAAACTGGGAAGCAACACCCAGCTCTAGTGCAGAGCAGCTTACCCCCAGCAGCAGAGCAGTGTATCCCCTGTATATTACAGCAGCTGAGCAGTTTATCCCCTGTACATTACAGCAGCAGAGTAGTGTATCCCCTGTATAGTACAGCAGCAGAGCAGTGTATGTCCTGTATATTACAGCAGCAGAGCAGTGTATGACCTGTATATTACAGCAGCAGAGCAGTGTATGACCTGTGTATTACAGCAGCAGAGCAGTGTATGACCTGTGTATTACAGCAGCAGAGCAGTGTATGACCTGTATAGTACAGCAGCAGAGCAGTGTATGACCTGTATAGTACAGCAGCAGAGCTCAGCAGAGTTCAGCAGACACTACTGTTGCCTTTGTTTACAGTTCATGACCTTCTATTTACAAATAATCTGCAAAAACCTCAGCTCAGAGCAGGAGAGAAGAGAAGTTTGTAGGATTTTGCAGATACTACAGACAAGTGTCCCCTGTGTAGCAGGATGACCCCACTGGTGTCTGAGGAGGATACTGGCCAGAATTACAGGGGGGCAGCAGTAGATCAGCAGTGGGGGATCCCCTCCAGGAGAAGCCCCTGCTGAGCAGGTCACTGGGTGTCACACACCTGGGTGCTGCTGTGAGGGTCATTTTTATGCTGGGGTGTGGGAGAGAAGCAGGTTTTTTCTATCTATTTCTATCACCAATCTACATATCCATCTTTCCATTCATCTATCTACTCTATTATCTAAGTATTGGAAAGTCCAGAGCAGCACAGCAACTGGGTCGGGTGCAAAGTCCTTGACACTCTGGCTGAAGCGTCCTGAGTATATAATTCCACAAATAGGCAGCACTCCTGGTTAGTGTTCAAAAGCGGTGGGGTATCTTTATTCCATGTGCAACGTTTCAGCTTACGTAGAGCCTTTGTCAAGCATGCTTGACAAAGGCTGTACGTGAGCTGAAACGTTGCACATGGAATAAAGATACTCTATTATCTATCTATCCCCTCATTATATATCTGTCTAGCTATCTATCTATGATTCAATTATCTATATATCTCTATGTATCCTTCTATCTATAATGTATCTTTATTTTGCTTTATTATATATCTCTCTTTTTACCACTCTTCATTTATCTGTCTATCCATCTCACTTTTGTTAGCTATCTCTTTTTATATCTATTATCTGTCTATCTATCAATCTATCTATCTATCAATCTATCTATCTAATATCTATTTATCTATCTATCTATCTATCTATCTATCTATCTATCTATTATCTATCTATCTATCTATCTATCTATCTATCTATCAATCTATCTATCTAATATCTATTTATCTATCTATCTATCTATCTATCTATCTATCTATCTATCTATCTATTATCTATCTATCTATCTATCTATCTATTATCTATCTATCTATCTATCTATCTATCTATCTATCTATTATCTATCTATCTATCTATCTATTTATCTATCTATCTATCTCCTATCTATCTATTTATCTTCTATCTATCTATCTATCTATCTATCTATCTATCTATCTATCCATCCATGTGCCTATCTCCTATCTATCTATCTATCTATCATCTATCTATCTGTCTGTCTGTCTGTCCGCATCCGGACATATGCATTACTTCAGCTCCATGGACCCTTGGTATCGGAAGATTGGATATGTTAACTGTCCTTTATAGAATAGTGTTGTAGTCACGTCGGCCTGTGCTGGGAGGGGTAGATGGGAAGCTTTCCCTTCAATAACTGGTGTTATCTAACTAGTGATAATAATGAGACAACTTCTAAGAATCAATCTCTACGGAAAAGGAATTACCAGTGAACTATGAGGATGAGTGACGGGTATACACTCAGAAACAATAAGATTTCAGGAATTTTTTTTATTATTATTATACGTTTCAAAACAAGAAAGTGTACAAATCAATAACATTATTCCCATTATAAGAAATACATAACATTAATCATTTTCGATTTTCTGAGGACACACTCGCGTTAAGAAAGACTAAGTAAAATACCTGATGCCTTCCTCAGGGCTTCACCATTTGGTTTGTCCGTGGACATGCCCTTTAAGTCTCGGCTCATCTCTCCAGTAGAAGACGATTAGGAGGTTTTTATTATATTTGTTCCGCACAGTTTGATGTGAAAGCTGCATGTTTTATATGTCAGAATGTACGAAAGCATCAAGTCATAAAGTATGTGTCAAGTGTGTATTTTCTGTGAATCTGGAAGAACAAATTTAATCTTGTAGGTTATTATTTGTCAACCGCAAGGTAGGACAGCAATTGTTTTGTTCTCTTAAAGTGTTTTCAGTCAAAATAGCATCAACTAATGTAGAAAAATAGGTTTATTTCAAAGACTCTTGAGTAAAATGCACATTAATTAGTCAAGAAATTGAGCTTGGGATCAGGATTTTGGAAAACATTTAGATAAACAGAATACAATAAGGAATGTTCTATCCATTACTATTAGTTGCAATTGTGGTAATAAAAATTAGCAATGACCTGAAAAGTGCTACTTGTTAGGAGTCATAGTAGTGGTAGTCAGTAGTGGTTAACTATAGAAGTTCTAGATAAAATGTATTATAGTGGTACTAACAGTAGCAGTGGTAATAATCTGAATTAGACAAAGAAGTTATTAGTAGTTATTGTTAGTTATGGTGTTACAATAGTATGAAGTATCGGTAGCTATAGTCGTTATCAGTCATTTTAGTCATAGAAGTAGTAGTATGTGCAAAATAGTTATTGGTGGTAGTAATAGTAGTGAAGGGAGTAATAATAGTCGTGGTAGTAATCGGGCATAGTAGGGAGTTATAGATGTTGTAGTAGTACTTGATAGTTAGTAGTGGTAGTGATAGTAGTAAAGGTACTAATAGTAGTGGAGGTAGTAATCGGGCATAGTAGGGAGTTATAGATGTTGTAGTAGTACTTGATAGTTAGTAGTGGTAGTGATAGTAGTAAAGGTACTAATAGTAGTGGAGGTAGTAATTGGGCATAGTTGGGAGTTATAGATGTAGTAGTACTTGTAAAAGAGTAAGTAGTGGTAGTAATAATTATAAAGGTAGTTATAGTAGTAGGGATAGTAATCGGGCATAGTAGGGAGTTATAGATGTTGTAGTAGTAGTTGAAAAATAGTTAGTGGTAGTAGGGGTAGTAATCGGGCATAGTTGGGAGTTATAGATGTAGTACTACTTGTAAAATAATTAGTAGTGGTAGTAAATAATTGTAAAGGTAGTAATAGTAGTAGGGGTAGTAATCGGGCATAGTAGGGAGTTATAGATGTTGTAGTAGTACTTGTAAAATACTTAGTATTAGTAGTAGTAGTTGTAAAAGTAGTAATAGTAGTATTGGTAGTAATCAGGCATAGTAGGCAGTTCTAGATGTTGTAGTAGTACTTGTAAAATAGTTAGTAGTGGTAGTAATAGTAGTAAAGGTAGTAATAGTAATCAAAGTTTTAGTAGACGGTAGAAGTTGTAAGTCATACAAGTTTTAGTAGTACTTTACAAGAATTAGTGGTGGTAGTAAAGTGTCTAGATGTAGTAATAGTAATCAAGGGTTTAGTAGAGAGAAGAAGTGTAATTGATACAAGTTGAAGCAGTACTTGTACAATAGTTAATATTGGTAGGAATAGTAAGGGACGTAGTATTAGCAGTTGTAATAATAATCAGTTGGAGTCAGTTTTATAGAAATTGTAGTAGCATGTGTACAATACTATGTGTCGTGGTAGTTACAGCAGTAATATTCAGCAGTGTTAGTAAAGAAGAAGTTACAGTATTTGAAGTAATAGTAGAAACAGTAGTGGAGGAAGAAATAAAAGTAGACGTGGTAGTAAGGGTCGGCTCCAGGTTTGATTAAGCCCCACTATGGATTCAATAGATATAGACCCCCTCACCCCATGGATTCCTTATGTACAGCCTTATCCCCGTGTAAATACAACATTGTATTTCCCATTGACTTTACATTTTACTGCTAATTCTACTTTAATGCAAATTAGCTTATTAGCTGGGATATTTTCCTGTTTTTCACACCCTTAACATAAATATTGACATCCCCAATAAACAGAAAAAAACTGGTACAAGCCCTGCCCCTGATGCACTAAGCTCATTAACATAAAGATAAAAAATATATATCTACAATCTCACATCACAGAAAAACAGGAACGTTATATTTAGGAAGTTACAAACATGATGCTGTTCTTACTTGTAGACCGATTCTGAAGTGGATAATCTCCAATAATGTCCTAATTTACTGCACTATTCTATTTTTATGCATTGTGTTCTAGATTATGTTAGGTGAAGGACTTGTTAGTCCTGAACTCCATTATGTGAATGTAAATGACATCTCAGAATGGCGATCTTCTCCTATTTTTATTTCTACCTGTTCCATTTTCATGTTTCTGCTGTAATTTTCCCTTTAAATCTAGGACACACGACGTGTACTTGAGTAGGATGGGGTAGACCACTGTGCTATGTTACGGTTATGTCTATGGGATTTCATATGTGTCTTAAAAATGATCGTTACAGAATAGCACATACTAAAAATACTCCAACGACTAAAACATTCGGCGGTACAACAGAATTACAAGCCATTCTACTCCCCATAGGATGGATTTAAAGTATTATAAAGGCTTTGTTAGAGCGGTAAACGTTTTTCAGACGTGTCATCAACCTACTTTTAAGAAAGTAAAAGATTTATAAGGAAATAAGTACATTTCTCTCATTGCTTCTGAGTTCTCCAGTTTCTCATAATACTGTTTTGGGAGTCTAAAGCACTCCCCCCTGCTTTTGAATGGACTAATCTAGAGCAGGGGGTGTGTCTCAGACTACACTACAAACACTGGGGTTTATATATTAGGACGAGTACTTTGGGCACCGGTCTATATCATCCGGCCCATGTCAAACGCCAGATACTTAAGAGGCTTTGGCCTCTTACAAATTTTGGAATATCCCTAGTGTCGGGATTTGAAATCCAGTCCCTGGATGGTGTAGATTTAACAATGACCTGTGCTTTTTAACTGCCACATGACATAGAAAAATCTCACCCTGATACCCACCCACACCACTAACTTTTTTGCAATGTTTTCCAGGATGGAAAGTAGCATGACTAGTCATGAGCGAACCCATTCAGTTTGGGGTTCCCTGGGTTCAGATGAACCCGTACACCCGCAGGGAACACCTGCCATAGGTGTTAATCCTTTACATACCAGCAGCAGTATACGCTCATTACTATTTAACTTTTTTTTAAACACCAGTGTTGAGCTCCACATGATGTCATCAGTTATAGACAGTACTCAAGAAAATAGCAGCAAGAAGGTTGAATATTACATACACTCCGCTACATTACCGGCAGGGGTGAGCTTGAACACCAAACCCAAAATTAAAGTCCAGGTTTGAAGACCTAAACCCAAAATGTTCATCTTGGACCTAAACATTACGGTTCGGGTTGGCTCTTCGCTAAGCATAACCAAGGAATTTTAACTTTTTGGGATACAAAGCAAAATAAATTTCCCTCCACTGTGTTACACTGATTTAGGGTAGTGTCTCAGACTACATTATGTTCAAGTGATCCATGCAAGACCAGTGGATGGGTCTCAGCGTACTATACTAAGACAGTGTTTAAATGGTTCATCTAAGTGTAAGGAGAGTACACTATGCCCATTGTGTGCTCAAAGTAAGGGAACGCTTTTATACTACAATAACGCTATCCAAGGGAGGGCTTTTGGATTGATGTGCATGATGTCTATTCACATGTCTATCGAAAATAGGGAGTATCTCCGACTTCACTATGAACACTGTGCTTGAAGTAGGGGAATGTCTTAGACTATTCTATTCTACTGTGCTTGAAAGCTCAATACTAGAGAAATCGAATAGTCCACTAGGCTCATGGTCGATCTAAAAGGAGGAGTGCCTTAGACTACCAAAATACAGAATGGATTGAATAGCCAGATAAACTGCTCACAATTCTATAGAAATGAGGAAGGGTTGAGAATTGGAGCAACCAAACTATAACTATCACATTTTTAACTATGCCTAAAGCAGTCATTGTGATATTTTCATCATAATAGTGGAACGTTCCTTTAATATTTATCACAGTAGCTCAATTCTATTTTCCAATACCATAACACTACTACATTTTCACAGCCCAACAAGAGCAAAAAACATGAACATTTTTTTGATGTCGCAATCGAATACATAGACGAAAAAAATATTTACCAAAGACTTCAAACCTGCGTTCTGGACAAGAGAAGAATAGATGGCGGATAATAGGAAATTCAGAAAGTTCTCATTGAGAACAACTTTCTTTCTATTGCCTCTCTTCCACGCCTTAAGGTAATAATAAGCTGGAATAATAGCCATAAATTGTTCTGTGGGAGAAGTACCTTGGCTTTTGGTGAGGGAGGCATTAGCCGGCCTGGCTGCCTATTTGGTGTGCTGCATATGCTATAGTTAATTCAATAGGCGGTTATTTAAAGGTCAGCTAAGTCTGCTGCTGCTTTTCATCTCTGTTTAACAAAAAAAAGAGCATTTCAAAAGGTAGAAATAAGTGACTGTTAAGTTCAGGTACAACACAGCAGAGCTTAGGGCTAAAATTACCAAAGCCACATGCAGAAATAATTTGCCAGTTAAGTGCACGGTTCTTTTAAGAAGCCACTCGTTCTGGAATGTTCTCCGAGCGGCATCGCAAACAAGTTTGTTTTTTTATGAGTATTTTTCATCGCGAAACAAACCTCAAGAGTTTTCCAAATTCATCTTTAATTACGTTTTCTTGCCTGTTTACAATAGATATCGACTTGACACAAAGGAAATATGTAGGGATACGCCGAGCGGGGGAAAGACAATTTAGAAGCTGGTACTAATTATAGTCTAATTAATTAGTGCAGATAGCAATCGCAATTTCAACCCGTCAAGTAGGCTTATAAATATTCGACATTGGGGAATGGCAGAAGAGGGAATGAGTACCTCAATGTAAGGTGATGGATGGTATAACCCTATGGGGTTCAGTAGGAGTGGTCGGGCCTGGGAATTGGTCCCTGAGGGGACACTAAGACTCTTCTGTAACAACAAAAAAGAAGAGTAGAACTCTATTGCCGAGGGCTCTGTTACCGATTGGGGCCTAGGAACTATGGTAATTGTTTTTTCTAATTATTGTCATTTATCACTTTATGTACAAGATTTCGGAGGGATTTCGGAGACCCCCACTGTTCCTCTTTGTACAATCATAGTTAAAATAAGTTTACAGTGGGTACAGAAAGTCTGCAGACCACTTTGAATTGTTTTCTTTTTTGGACATTTTTGTACTCCAATGAATAAGTAGAACCATCTCAAGAAGGAGCTGATAGGTGCCCAGGTAAGGAGGGATCTCAGGGATCACAGAGGCTGCTTGGTGAGGAGTAACCTTTGCTCCTGTTTTCCCGAAAAGCTACTCCACACCCAAGTAGTTTCTCCAGAAAATTTTATTTTAGCAATATAACGTTGATTTTAGTATAGAAATTGTTGTTTATCTAGATCTGTTCGATCTGCCTTAATAGGTAGATTTCTAAATGTAGGTTTCCTTTAAACTACTAGTCCCATTAGGTCAAAAAAGTTTTTTTTTTGGTCATTAATATACTCAAATGAAGGAGTAGAACCATCTAAAGGAGGAGCAGAAGGAAATGGACAGCACGTGAATTGAGTGTGAGTGTCACAACAAAGGGTATGAATACTTATGACCATGTGGTATTTCAGGTTTTCCTTTCTAATAAATTAACAAAAATATCTACATTTCTGTTTTTTTCCTGTCAAGATGGGGGGGGGAGCAGAGTGTAGATTAAAGAGCAGAAATACTGCAATGAAACAAAGAGTGAAAACTTTTCGTAACCACTTTTTATGGCATGGTTTTTAATGACTAAGGAATAGTGGGAAGGGGAGGAACAGCCTGGTACTGAACTTGATAGTGTTTGTTAAAGATGCCTGTGATTGGATCCCAAACATTAAAAATGAGTTAACATTCACCATCTAATTTAAAATTTTCAAAGAGTTGTTTAATCAATAACTTACAAGGTTTTCCCAGGGTGTCCTGCTGCTTAGACCCTAATAACCAACCATAGATCGGAGACCTGGAAGTAATTGATTTCTCTACAGCACCTCCGCAGGATATATTAGGCATTACAACTGTACCCTGCTTGTAGGTCCTCCAGATTAAGAGACATGGGTTTAAATTGTTGTCCACTATGGATAACCAATGTTTAGGTTAAGATTTCCTCAAGTCAGTATACAGTATGGCAAAAATAGGTGTGAACACTTTAATTTCCAATAAAAATCCATGAACGCAACAATATTGATAATGCTAATATTCCCTCTTTATATATGAAAGCCATTTCTTCAAGTTGCCTAAATATGACCTTCCACTTTCTCCTCTAGCACTTCTTTCACATTAGAACACCGGTCCCTGGTAGATAACTAGGTACCACGTTGAGAAATTCAATTTTGTAGATGAAAGCTATACACTACAAATTCAATTTTCCTCATTATTTTTCCATGAAAGTGCAAATGAATAGTTGAGTTAATTGAGTCAGCTAAAAATCAATTGTGAGAAATTATCACATCTAGAATGATAGGATAGAGTGTTGTAGGGAGAATACTGAAATCCTTAGGGGTAACCTATACAATGAAACCACTACGACATGTGATGAAACTGAAACATAAAAGAACATGTTGGATGGTATCACATTTATTTCTTGGTTGGTCATAAAACTTTATTCGGCATAAATTGGTGTATTTGCTCAGCCATCCGCTACAAATTTTCAAAAATATTTCTATATTCTGTATATATAGTAATATATATTGACTACCAGAGTCACTAACAGCATCTACTGAGCACCACAGACCAGCTACAACACCATTGACTCTCACTTTGAATTTTTAATACCGGACGATTGAGAATCAGTATCATATCAGGTCAAAGAACTGCAACCAACGAAATGTTTTTTTACATTTGAGGCCCATTTACATTATTTTTAGGGCTAAAGTAAATTCCAATTGCAGGAATCAAATAAGAATCAAAAATATGCAAACAAACACATTTGTAGAAATGTAATAGGATTGACACAATATCAAAAACCCTAGGGTTACTCAACTGTTAAAGGGCCACAATAAAAAAAATAGTTCTTAACTGAACACCTCCACAAACTAATACAAAACACAATGAGGGGCATTTACGATTCTTGTCTGGCAGTCTTCTTGCAGACAAGGCATATATAAAGTCCCCATTCTTACGTTTATGTCAGATATGTGTCCCGTCTGCCACTTTGGGTGAAGCGGGGCGTGGGCCGTAAAGGGAACATACCGGCTTGCTATGCTTACCGAAATAAAAGTGGGACTATAGCGTAAATCTCTGCTATGTCTGACCTGGTTTACCTTGTTGTGATTGCTTCCAGATTTACGTAGAGGGCGGAGCCTTTTAGTAAACCTGCGCCGGTTGGGGGGGGGGGGTGGTCCTACCCAATATATGCATAGTTTAACATGTTATGGGGTGTAACATGACACAGGGATTCACCAAAAAATAGGCCACATGTCATGTTCTGTTCCTGGTGGGGTATCCAAGTGTTTCAGTTTTTCCAACAGTTTTCCTTTAATTTGTCTTTTTGAAATTTGTTGTTACAATGTCCATTTTGCAGTAAAGAAAAACTCTCGTATGATTCCCGTTACCCCCCTCTTTAATCATTCTGAATGAATTGTAGTCTTCCAGAGTTTTGATTTTTTTATGGTCCACTGTTCCATGAGTCACATCTCATTCTTAATGTGCCATTGTTACTCTACTACTAATACAAAGTTACAATTGCATGCAGCAGGAAGAACTCGTACATCAATATCGGCGGTCAGTCCAGGACAAAGCACTAAAAATAAGCCTCTACCCTGCAGGGAAGCTTCATTCTTTTAGGCGGATTTTACATTGAAATATCATATAAAGAAAAGTCCTGTAGAAAGACGTAAAAAAAATCAAAAAGGCAACGTCTCTTCCGATAAGATATTCACTATGATAATTGGGAAATATATACACAAAGCAACCGACGTCCTTCTTCCATGTAAATGTCTCCGCAGATTAAGTCTTGTTGATACCTAATGAGGCAAAGCTATTACATTTCGTTATCAATTTATCAAACCTTCCTCAATACGAGTGATCTCGTAGGTGTTCCTTTCTTGGTTAATATCCTTCCATCATTTGCGGAATAGTTACAGATTCAAGTTAATTGATCATGAGATGTGTGTAATGGCTTGTGATAATTTACAACTCATCTTCATATGACAAGTTACAAAAAATAATAATTATTAAAAATTTGAATTTTTTTTTTTAAAAAACCTACATCAAGCATTTCATAATTCTGGAAGAAAGGGGGGGGAGGGGGATCCTGCGATGTAGCGTGAAATGTTTCGCTAATTAAAATTAATATAAACACCTGATGTTAAAACAATAATAAAAAAAAAGTCAGCTGACAAAATCGAGATAAAAGTACAAAGAGTCACTTCAATGAAATCTTTTTTAACGACCTAATGTTACCAGTGAGGTTTTTATATTAATATAATTACCTTTGTCCTATTGTTCCATTGTTTAATAGCCTTTGGCGAATTTAATAGACAATTAAATAAACAAAGTTCTTAACTTTTTAATTTTTTTTTTATTTTTTTTTTTTTTTACATCAATGCGTGCATATGTAAGGGTTTAACAACTTAAAATCTTCATAGGAAACTTAGCATGAAATAGTCTGGGAAATTGTATCTTTATGTCTTTTATACAGGCAGAACATCCAACCCTAATCTATTTTTAGCTAACCCTACAGCACTTCCTATACTAAGCTAAACTTTATCTAGCTAAACTTAATTTTCTGGAGAGGTTCCTGGAATGTGGAGTCGCCTCTCCCAGGTCCACACCCAGTAGCCTTTGCAGACAGAACGGGTCACCCTGCTGCCAGCACACACCGAATGAAGCAGCAACTACCAAATAACCAGAGTGTTCTCCTAATTTCTAGATACTCTTACCTGGATTCTCCCTCAGCGAAATTGGATTATGGTCAATAGGATCATTAAATTAGGAATTATGGGATTGCTTGGGGGTAAGATGTAGGTCGGAATAAAGATCTTCTCTAGAGATTAGGAAGATTACGGAGCAGAGATACTGAACACTCCGATCTTCAAATTGTCTTGGAAAATTTTAAATTCTTTGCAGATGGCATCTCGTTGTAGCCAAATGTAGCCACATGTACAGTATTAAGAGCAACCGGGCTCGTGCCTAGGAAGCCCATCTGTTTAACAAAGCCTTTTGACAATGGTTCATTTATGTACCGCATCTATCTCTCTATTATCTATCATTTATCCATCACTTTTGAACTTTATAAAAGGTGAAAAATTATTTCTATGCATTTAGTCTATTGGTTATACTGGTTGACCTTAGATTGGTCAAAGTGTCTGGTTTTGTGGGTTCTTTGCCTATGTAATGTGTATTTGGTGTGTAATTTGCTTATTAAGGGGGATTTATCTCCAAGTTTTCTGGAGTACAAGCCTTAAAATAATCGCAATCGCATTATTTTCCACCTTGGACCACTTTCACGACACTTGGGCATAAAGGGGGCTGTGCTTGGTGGAAGAGTCAACCAGTGAACTAGGTATAACCTGCATCTATTCAGCTTATAGCACAATTCTATACCAGGCAGGACCTGCAGTAGAATTTCCAGCAACTGGAAGTCTATTCTAAAGAGGGAAAAGGATTGAGAATGTTGAATATTAACATGTGCAAATTTTTCCTCTTAAGACAAACCCTTAATAATCGTCTGGCATCCGATTTGTGACCTTATTCCATTCAGAGCACATTCACGTTTGGTCAAATCAAGGAAATTAATATACTGTATATAGGATGGTAATATTAAAGGGGTTGTCCAGGGGTTGGGGTTGGATGAAAATCATGGGTGTTATCCTCCAAAAACAGCTCCACATCTGACTGCGGTGTGTGCAGGTATTGTAGCTCAGCTGTATAGTATGACCAGGTGTGGAGCTGTTTTTGGAAGAAAGCAGCCGTAGTTTGGAAACTATGGACAACCCATTTATGAGCTGTCTGAAGCAGTAATGGTTTATGACCCCAATAGTTTTAGTAATCTGAATCTTGTAATCTGAAGCCTATAATTGGTACCTGACCCAACGATAAAGTGCCATGCTTCCTGGACACAATATGATAACGTTATTTGTAGAGATGAGTGAATCATCAAAGATTAGATCATTGGAAGCTGTTGAACTTCCTAAAATTTGTTTTTGATCTTAATTAAAGATGAGTGGACCTGATGGTTGGGTACACATTCAAGGTCAGCTGCCTGACCCGGACATATTGCCAGATTGGTGACCGAACAGCCAGTCCGGCAAATCGACGTTCCTAGCTATGGTTAGTTGGTATTGGCATCAATTTACCGGATTTGCTGTTCAGTCACTAATCCGACATATTTTCGGGTCAGGCTGCCGAACCCAACTATGTTCATCTCCAATTGTTTTGGAATTTTCTGTATAATGCCTCTAGTCCTCTAAAACACAGATTTATTATGTACAATGTACAAAAAGATCCAACTCTCTAGCTCTGCTATTGGCTATGATAAATATATAATATTTCAGAAACACCTAAAAAGACTATTAAAACACATAAAAGAAATAAAAATAACAATTTATTCCCAGGGAATTTCAAGGAGAAAGACTCTACTCCATTGTTCAAATTTGAAGTTAGTGCCTAAATTTTTTATTTTTTTTTACAAAATTATTATGACCACACAAAGGTAAGACATAGAAGCACAACGAAAAAGGACCGTTTGTTTATCGGTAGCAGCGAGATATCCTATAATTTTGGTGAGTTAGCTGTAATTTAAAATAAAATTATCCCAGCCTACTAACCTGTACTTTCCTCTACCCTGGCATTAGCCGCCAGTAAACAGCTTAAGCCATTCATTTATATATTTTCCCTGGAAAAGACGCATTTTCTTTTTGTCTTTTTTTGTATAGTGTCATTATTCGGTGGAAAGAGAAAAAAGAAGAGAAGATAAAACGTCTTATTACTTTCTATCATTTACCAGCCTCTTTTGAATAGAAAGTCTTAATTTTTGGTGGAATCTTGGACTCTTGTGGAGGGAGTTATCTACAAGTTGTGTATCGAAACCCTATCAGATCCAAATATTTTCGCACTGAGATTTAAGCTGCGTATGAAAGTCCTTCTTTCCTTGGGTACCAGTGCCTTCTCACTTATGAAAAGCATTTGCATATGGCATTTTTAAACTTAATGGGGCTCATTTACTAAGGGTCCGTATGCCACACTTTTGTCGGGTTTCCCGAATATTTCCATTTTGCGCCCAAATTTTGCACCGAATGGCGCACGTGATCGGATTTCGGTGCATCAGCGCCGGCTTGCACACGACAGAAATCGGGGGGCGGGCCGTCGGATTCGGACAAACCACAGAATTTAAAAAAGGATTTGTGTCACAAGATCATGCACTCACATGCACCAGGAAGAAGGTGAACTTGAGCAGACCTCGGCGCAGCAGCGGCACATGCAGGAACTCGGACGCACGATGTTAGTGAATCGCGCCAGACCCGAATCCTCGTCGGACAAAGCGCTGCAGGATCACGACGGGATTGGGTAAGTAAATCTGCCCCAATATGTCCTACTTATAGGTGTTCTCCTGGCACCCATCATAAGTTCAGAAAGTGGGAACACATTTAGCATCTGCTTTGTCTTGTAACAATATAACACAATAAAATCAAAGGGGTTTTCTGTGTTTGTACATTTTTTTTAATATGGGTCCTAGGAGGCTGTGGCATGTATCAGGCCCTAGTGGGTTTGTGCTGATGTTAATAGTGATGATAGGTGCTAACTTGATCTATAAGTAGGTCTGGTAATTTATTGAGTTTACACAACTTGGTGCTCATAATAAAAAAATAGATGAACCCTTTAATGGGGTTGGACACTATTTTACAAAAGTTGCCCATGTACCTTTACTGCTTTTATAATAGTACCTGAATGTTCATCAAGTGATTAAGCATTCCTGAATTTACTTTTGTGCTGTGTTCAAACTAGCTGTGATTCCATGTTTACATGCATGAGCACTGAGGAATAGGAGGGGCTGCAGCTGAGATATGACTCATTCTGCTCCCTCTCCTCTTCCTGTGTCTGTCAGTGAGGTCAGACTGTATGTGAGAGAAAGAGAGACACGGTGGGAGACGACATAAGGACAGTCTAGAGCAGTGAGAGAGAGAGAGAGAGAGGAAGCTGTGTATATATACAGAGGGCAGCATTGTAAGAAAAGGGTGAAAAGGCTGAAGCTTTCAAAGGAGGCAAAGACACAGGTACCTATACCTGTAGCCAACCCCTAAGTTTTGTTATACATTTAATGAAGTCAGTGAAGTGAGTGAATGTTCGCTGAACCTGATGATTTTGGACGGACTGGGTAACAAGCTAATCTGTTTTTGGGGTTGTCTCTGAATTTCCCCCACAATAGAAATCAGGTGAAGAAGGAGGATTCACCTTGTTGAACTTCAACAGACCAAGAACTCTCAATAAGAGAAGTCTTACAATAATTGTCTGCTTACTCTTTACTAAAAATGTGCAAGGATGGTCAGGATTAGAGATGAGTGCATCCTTCTTGACATTGACATATTGCCGGACTGGCGGTAGATAAGCCAAAAATGGCAAGTTGAAGCCTCTGGCCACCCAGTCATGGCTATGATTGTCCAGATATGTGACAATATATTTGGCCAATCAGGACACACTCAAACACGAACAGAAAGTTTGGGTCCACTCATCACTAGTCAGGATGAATAGCTGCCAAGACCGCTTGTTTCTAAACTGTCGTGTCAGCTTAATAGAGCCCTTTGAAAAAGTCAACCTTTTTGTGACCATCTTGAATTATATATAGAATAAAATGTAGTGGAGCGTCAATGATTTACATAGTTCATCTCGCAGATTTTCTCCACTCGGAGCTGATCTTCTCCGAGCTCCCACCATTATTTGTATTCTATTTCTATTTTCGTGCGTCTGCTATGCCAAAAAGTACTGCCGTCCTAACCTTCAGCCCAAATCCATTTACAAGAGCCCGGCTCCCACATCATTTCAGTGACCTTTCCCTGTCACCAGCCGTACAGAATATTCAGCGGCCGGCTCTACGAGCTTTTCCACGGAACATCTATTTCATATTAAATGTTTTAGTGAATCCTTTCTCTGCTGCCTCTTGATAACCTGTGCCAGTTATTAATTTGGGAGAACTAGTAGATCGATACATAATATACAACGTTGTATGACATTTTCCCTTGTGTTTAATACAAACAAATGTGATTATCTTGTGGCGGATGAACTGTAGTTAAAAAAAAAAAATGGCACCGTGACTTGGGGCTATGCAGCAGTCTGGAGGGGGTAGAAACAGATGGACTTTTTACTCTCTGTCATGTCTGTTCTATTACTTCTTTACACATTATTATCAACAGACAATATGCTACAAGCAAAATCTTTAGGGACGGGGACATGGTTAGCCGAATGTACTAAATGCCATAGACAATAGTGGCACAAAAAGATACATCCTCAACGTCTTTAATACAACCATGACCTGGTATTTAACATAATTTCCCAAAGCGTTGATTGTTAGTCACCCTATGAACCAAACAACATTGTTTATGCTAATTTGTATCAATATGGGGTTTCCTCGGAATTATAGTGGCATTAGAAATTGAATTTTTGGGGCTCAAAATTACCCAAATGATTGCCTTTTACGATGTTTTATTTGTCTCAGTTTAGGTGGAGAAATTGCTTGGTAATTTGTATCCTTGTTAGTTGCCATACTGGGGATAAGCTTTCTTTTAGTGTTGAGTTTACTGTAAAGTTTGGGTTCAATAATATAGATAAAAACACATAGAGACACAGACATAAATACCCTCAGGGCTTGTCTTAGGAGAACAGAACTATCCCGAAGCCCGGTCTGTATTGGATAATCCCCCTAGTGGAGCACACACCTACAAGGCGGCCTTAATTGGCAGTCTCCATAAGAACTTTTACTTCCTGACCTGAGTCTAAAGCTTCTTACTCAGCCAAAACACTTGTTCATAGATTCAGGCAGCGTGACTGTGGTCATCTTCTTATATTTCTTATCCTTCAAAAATCACCTTTTAACATTATGATAATGAGTCAGAAGGGCTCTGGGAGGCGTTGCCAAAGCCTCAACGTTCTATAGTTTCCCCTGTTCCCAATGCAGGAGGGTGCTGGGGAAGCTAAAGACCGTAGAGGCTTTGGTAATGCCTCCCAGAGCCCTTTTGACACATAATCATAATTTTAAAAGGTGATTTTAGAAGGAAGAAGCCATGTATATTAAATTTAAGAAGATTACTACAATCACGGTGCCTGAATCTATGAGTAAGTGTCCCTAGTTAATCATGGTTTTTAATGGTAGATTTCCTTTAAACAATATACTGTATATATATTACTGACACATATCATTTTAAGCTCCTGATTGGATAATTTTAAGATTTAAGTGTTGGTATGTATGTAAGTATTAAGTGGTTATGTTAAAAGAGTAACATGGGTTGTTTGAGGCAGTATGGCTCGGTCCTGGAAATAAGCTGCAATACCACATATATCCTATAGAGAAGAGTGGTGCTGTGTTTGTAAGTAGTCCCCTTTTTATATTAAATAGATACCACCCTTAAAACGTAGTCATTAGATATTCACCATTGGTTATCTCAAATTGAACAAAAGTTGCAGTTAACCATAAACTTTCCATGACTCAGTATCACAGTTGTAGTATTTTTACATATTGTAATGACCAATACATCTCTGTCAGACCTGTTTCCAGTTGCTACTTTTGGAGCTACAGAGGCAATTAGTGGCAGCTCTGCTCTCATTCATACCATTCAAGTTACGTAGAGTCACCTGAGTCACATGATTGATGGTTACTTACTCACACCTAGTCATTTGCTAAAAAAGCCATGGCGCCTATGGAAGATTAACACAGTTGTGTGCACATAGAAAGCATTCAGTACTGTGATTTTCGATGTCGATTTTTCATGTATTTTGGCACTGGTATATAAAAATAACACATTTAATCACATTGTCAGTGAATTCATAGGATTTCATAGAAAATTAATAGAAAGTATAAATCTACAGTATAATTTTTGTATCTAGATTCTATTATGTTCAAACAAAGCTAAAAAAATCTTTAATTCTGTTTAAAGGAAAAAAAAACAGCCATTCAGGTGAATGCACATGTAAAGTAAATGGACGAACTCAGCCCAATTTATCAAATAACAATGAAAGGGAAATTTTTCTTTCTTTCTATTTTACTTTTTTTTTGGGGGGGGACAAGGGGAAATAGCGTCAACTAGGAGAAGGATGTATATACGTTAAAGTTTAAAGAAAACAAATAAAAAAATAATGATAATAGTCATAATCCAAAAATAATCCAAAAAATTGTTATTGAAAATACTTGCCCGGACTACAAAATGGAGGTTCAAAAAATATTGGAGATCATTAATAAGATTTTTTTTTCTCTCTTATATATGCAAATTTTTGGAAGATCATTCGTAGATTCACTCAGCACCCTACTGTTGTACCAGATTTATCTGTAAAATCCAGATGTGGATGTTTGCCAATTTTTCAACAAATAATCCCCACTCCCCTTCTGGAATTTTCCTATGCTATAAGAGAGTTTAATTGTGCAAAAAAATGGTGACTTTTCTAAACATCAACCTCTGGATTTTATAGATAACATTTAGAATGGCCGGCCGATGAATATACTCGAGTATAAGCCTAGTTTTTCAGCACAAAAAAAATGTGCTGAAAACCCAAACTCAGTTTATACTCGAGTAAAAAAAAAATATATCAAAACTCCCCTTTCAAACTTCCCCGCTGCTGGCTATATACTGGGGCAGGGGGCTGGCTATATACTGGGGGATATGGGCTGGCGGGCTATATACTGGGGGGCAGGTGCTGGCTATATACTATGGGACAGGGTCCAGCAGGCTATATAATGGGGAGGCTGTGACCAATGCATTTCCCACCCTCGGCTTATACTCGAGTGGTTTTCCAAGGTTTTTGTGGTAAAATTAGGGGCCTCTGCTTATACTCAGGTCGACTTATATTCAAGTATATACGGCAATCCTGTTTGGGACGAGGTTTGCAACAGATTTTTAAAATTTGTGTGCAGCCAAACTCGGCAGAACCTGAATTTTGACAAGTGTGCTCATCACTAATGTCTACCATTATCATAGCCCTAATTTGGCTAAAGGCTTCAATATCACAATATGCTAGATAAGATGAACTTTGTGTTCTGAGATATAGACTCATATTGTAAGATTAATGGTTTGATATCGAAGCCTAATAAAATTAAAAGTTTGTACTGAGATGTTGAGATTTTTCCTGTTTCTTCTCCCGAAACGTCTTCATTTTTCCAATGCAGCCACTTTACTCCCTCCAGCATTCTCTGTTGTCTTCCGCTTTCCCCTTTGTGCTCAATTTTCTATTTCAGGCCTGACATTACAGAGAAAGAGTAGATCAAATGAACATATCTCTGCACAGATGCCTTTGACTCTGGAACTTTTCCCTGTTTTGTCACCATAAGGGTGAAACAGATCTCATCTACAGATGAAGATTATTGTGCATTTTTAAGATTCTGCACCCCCGTTGCTTAATATCAAGATTGTTTAGAACAACTCCAGACATCCATTTGTGTGATAGTTACACGGAGCCTGCAATCCCCCAACCCGCATATGCTGAATTAGTTTTATGTGTTTAATAAATGCATCCGATAAAGACATTCATATGGAAATGATGCCAATGGAAGGAACGTCTCGTAACAAGCGCACATGATTACGATATGTGAATAGTCAAAATTCCTTTCTCCATATTTCTTTCGCGCACTAACCTTTTATTCTTCCACTGTGTGTCATGCAAAAGAAATATTGTTCAGTTTATCATTTACATTAATGGAGAAGTGTGTACAGCCAGTGGAAATGTATGCAGAGGCGCTCGCTCGAGAGTCCTCCGATGAGCAGTTCCCAGTTCTGCAGTCACAGCTGCTAAGATAATGACCAGTCAACCATTAGTTGTCTAGCGAGGATCTCATATTCCTAGCACTGAGCAGATTTATACAGTTTGATGCATCTACATGCGCCCTCTGACTTGGCAGAGGCTACATTATTACTTCTAGATGACATTAAACTGTTTACTAGACTTCCAGTCTCTGCCTCAATACACCTATAATTACTGGTTACGACGGCACTAGCACAATATGCTAGAATGCGGAATGGGCAAGTATGGACGGGGGCACATTGCTCTACATATGATTAATCATGCATACTGGCATTATTTATAGATTTACATGTTACAATTCGACATAGAAAATCTATGTACTGCAGAACGGGCTCATTGGCTCGGCAGTCAGAGCTGGTACAAATATCAACAAGAAATGGGTAACAGCTTTCTATGACCCTTATTACATTTCTATATGCACTCAATGTCTGAGAACGAGAGCAGGGATGGTGATGCGCCTTCTACTTTACATTCATTATCTTCTATGTGTCTTTTTTCTATACACTTTTGCTGATGGCTCTAGTATATTGCTTAGAATATTATAATAACATTTTATGATAATTTATTCCCAGAGACTACAACTCTTTACTTCCTTTAAAAGAAACCTGCTATCAGGAATACACTAACTGAGGTTTTCCTCATGGTAGATTCCTTTCTCTATTCTAAGCCCTACATTGTCTCTATCTAATCCTTTACCCCTAACTAACGCAATAAAAACTTTATCTCTCGTTTATGTTAATTAACTTCAGAGGCTACTGGGGGGTGGAGTAGCCCGGCCGAGCACCAGGAGCTAAGACTACCCTATGCCCCTGTTGCCTCTGAAGTCCCTCCCACAATCCACAGCACTCTTTAGCTTTTCCACGCATGCGCTATAACTTCTGGCTCAGTGATGGAGCTCCAGAGAAGAGCCAGTAGTTATTGCACATGAACAAAGGAAAGAAAAAGGTCTCAGTACCAGTGATAGGGTAAAAATTATTAGTGTCCGTCAAGACTTTATTTAAGGCATTCTAAAAATATTCAAGGGATATCCCCTGGACCATAAAGAAGAGAAAAAAAACATACGCATTTCAGGTGCATGCGGCACCCTTAGTCATGGTTAAGTGTGCCGGGTGCACCTGAAACGTGTAGGTTTCTTCCTCCTCTTTATGGTCCAGGGGATATCCCTTGTATATTTTAAGAATGCCTTAAATAAAGTTTGGATGGATATAAATAATTTTTACCCTATCACTGGTGCGTGAGGATCTCCGGCACATGTGAGCGGTTTGGATCGGTGAGCAGCAAAAATTTATTTTCTCTTTTACATATCTTGGAGTTATTGCGCATGCGTGGGCATGGGCTGAAGTGCCGAAGGGCGCTGCAGGGTTTTGCCAGGGGGTAAGTCTTCAGAGTAGACTCTAAAGTAGCCTGTAGTCTCTAAAAGCAATTTACATAAGCAAAAGAGATTTTATTTTGTTACTTATGGAAAAAAGATTAGATTAAGAGAAGAACAGAGAAAAATTAACCTACCATAAGGAATATTTCAGTGTATTACTGATGGTAGGTTTACTTAAAAAGATTTTCCCCATTTTCTATAATACATTTGTTTTAAAAAAAATATCTACTCTCAGTTGGAAGGAGTTTGGCTGTATTTTTTAGCCAGGGAAAACCCAACGGCTGGGAAGTATACAATCATCTAAACCCCCTTCTCCTAAACTTAAATTTGGTTACTAACTTAATAATTTTTCAAAAAAATAATCCAATGCCACCCTAAAAAATAATAAGCATAACCCAAAATATAAACACTTTTATCATATCAGTTCATTTTATGACGCACATATCTGGACACGTTCAACTTAGAGAAAAGTTTAGTAAGGATGCAACTCTACAAAAAAATATAACTCACCCCTGGATACAAATCACCACAATTACATCTGGTCACATAAGGCCCCTGCTTGTGCTGTGACTCTTTGTATCTGCCATATTTTATACCAAGAGCACATGCATCTTTTAGAAACTGTTTAACCACTTTAAATACTATAATTCTTTCATCATTTGGCTTTTATGCTTTCAAGCAATTCTTCTCACACTAGATGTTCGATAGTTAGAAACATAATGTCCTGCTATTTAGTCCCACACACCATGGCAACTTGTTCTAGAACTACAATAACATGGCAACTACAACAGTTCACTGGAGTTTAATAAATGTCTTTTGACCAAAGTAAAAAATGAAGGATGGTATTAAAGGGAGGGTCTATTATTTGCCTAAAACACATAATAGTCAAAGGCTTTATGTAAACAAGTTTGCACATTATGGCTTAACATTGCTACAGTGCTAAGGAACGACTTTAGAAAAATGAGACATTGGGGCAGATTTATCAGGGCCTCTGCCCCACATCAGCTTATTGCTAGCACTTGTGATTATGTTGCCCTCTTCAGCAGCGGGGGTATCATACGCCGGCGCACAGGGGCAGACGTATGATAAATATCCCCATTGGGTTAGATTTATCAGGGCTTGTGCACAAGTTTTCTTGCATACAATACCTGAAATAGGCGCAATTCCTGGCATCGGCTAGGAATTGGACCTATTTTCCCCTTTATGCCACCTCCGCGCTGGCTGTGGTCGCAGCCATTGGATGGGCAGCTCAGCTGTATGTCAGGATTTATCAGGAGGCTCCGGTGGGAGCCAGGCAGCACCTAAATGTTCCCTATTGAATGGGCTTACCTTAGGTTCAGATGACGACTAACTACTAGATCTTCAAAGCACTGTATCAAGTACTAATTTTTGTCAATGTGCCTATAGTAGTTCCGGCACTCAATCCCTCATTAGCCAATGACCACTACTAGGTATGGAGAAGGCCTTTATTAGGAAATGCATGTGGTTTTTAGGTTTAGGCTGAGCAAAATTGATGAATGTTTGGGTCCTTGTAAAATTTCAGCCAGAAGTTTCGGTTCGGCATTTAGGCTCACCCAGAAAAACTGGTTGATAGGCTTCTGAGCAGCCTTAATATTAGCAAGTCCAACTTAGTTTTCATGTACTGCTGTACTTCTGGATTCAGCTCGTTCTCTCAGGTGAGGTGAGAGTCTAATAGAATAAGTCTATGAACCTCATGATGACCCTTTGATGTATTGAATGTTAAGAGACTATGGGCACAGTTTAAAGGTTGGGTAAGTCCAGCGGGGCAAGAGATGTCCTACTTGGCTGATCTTTATCTTGCCTAAGAGACAATAATCCAAAAGAGAGAATCTCCGTAGATTTTGGAATACGTTTTCTAAATTTTAAAACACTTTATTGATCTATTGCTCAATGATTCCCTAACGCTGCATTTGAGTATTTCTATTGTTGTACGATTATGTTACCATATTTTTCAAACTATAAGGCACACAAAAAATCCTTTGATTTTCTCAGAAATCAAAGGTGCGCCTTATAGTCTAGTGCGCCTTATATAGGCAACAACTGCCTTGAACTGTGCACAGGTCTGCCACCTGCTGGTCATTCATCCTTATAATCAGGTGCGCCTTATAATCCGGTGCGCCTTATATATGAACCTAGATGTTTTAGGAGGCATTTATTGATGGTGTGCCTTATAATCCGGTGCGCCTTATAGTTAAAAAAATACGGTACATATGTGGTTAACGGTATTACATAAACAACTAGTCACATTAATAAAATTATAGGTGGAGGCTAGGATCTGGGTTACTCATACAAATTCATTTAAAAAAAAATATGCATAAAACAGGCTGATAACGCTGAAATTTTGTCCTTCCTATAAAATGCTGGAAAATATTCATCTCCTTATTCAGCAGTGCTAGGTATATTTTTGGCTTTTTAATAAGATGAGTTTTGTACTGCATATAAATGCTGAATAATTACTTGTATTGTAATGACTTGAAAATTAAAAAAGTTCGATTTTTCAATTTTTTTTTTCGCTCCTCTTTTCACACTGCAGCTTTTTTCTTTTTAAATTACAAAGTACTTTAAATGACTGCACATACATAATGAAATCTCATCCTTATCACAAGTGTAACAGAGCTCAATTTGCCATTACATTTTATGTGCTCTGTAATAAGAGATTTCCAGTGATATCCACGTTGATCAGCGGGGGCCATTCCCTGGGATAGCCACTAACTCTATGAATGAAAGGATAACAGAGAACATCATGTGCTCAGAAGTCTGTATAGTCATGCACAGTCATGCACCTGGACACCCACTAAGCAGGGAACTACAATATAGGCCTTGGTCACCCTAAGTAAAGTCAAAGCTTTGGTTCTAGTGGAGCTACCTCGGGTTGGTCGTCATTAGATAGGTTCCACTCTAGAATCTCAAACGATTAACGACCTAACCATAGTATAGTACACAGCCGGCTTGTGGGGTAGCAGCATTGAAAACCCCCAATAATCAGCTGATTTGCACAGCTAATCAATGGGGTTGTCTTGGTCACACCTCAAATGATCACCAATTAATCATCTTTACTTATAAGTTTTGGGAAAGAAGACATCTTAAAGCATAAGCATGAGTTTAACTTGAGGGTTCAGCTCCCTGGGCCGGGACTTCACCCAAAAATTCTGGTTTGGTGTTCAGTCTCACCCCTGACGGTACTTTAATGTTGACATTTAGATGCCATTGGCATCTTTCTGGTGGCATTTAAAGGGTTAACACATGCAATCGGTGCCAACACTGGTGTTAGCAGCCAGTTTGTGTTTGGATCCAGGTGTTAGCAGTCAGTTTAGGATTGAGTCCAATCGTACCTCATTAGAAGGTTTACATGCATTCGGACTGACTACACAGAGTACCAAAAGATCCCCAGTTAGTCCATGATTCCAATACAATAATAGTACTTGCTATCGATTTGTATACTATTATTTGATCCCAGAGATAAATTTTTTTATGTGTAAGGACATGGCCTATGTGATACTATACAGGTTTGTAACTAGAGAGGGGGCAGTGGGTATAGATGTACCTTGACCCAGGAGCCTCGAAGGGTCCAAAATGTGCCTTTCGCCAATGTTAGGAGACCAGTATTCTAATTATTATTGGGAACCGGAAACAAATTTAGCTTTTGGGCCAAGAAGCTTCAAGTTACTTTATTTTGTAACACAAAAAAATTACTGTGTAACTCAAACTAGAATACTTCCATACATTTCCTATGAACCCATGTCCAAAATATTAAAATCATATTGAAAAATTAAAGATACTATATATCATTGTCACAGTCTGAGCTTTATGAATATATCTATCATCCTTGATCTGACTCCATAGCCAACACCACCTTCATAAATAACTAAATTATATGAAATGGAAAAATCACAACTTCATAATAAACCCCAACACTTAACAACAAAAAAAAACCCATAGTGTTATGTGGCATTACAATAATTTTCACGTTTCTACCATTTGTATGGTAATTTTTCCATTAGCGCTTTTCATTTTTAGAATTATGCAGATAAATAAGGCCATTTGTCTAGAATTTCCTGTCTGTAGGTGGAATTCTGAGTTAACATGAGTATGTGTCACGCTGTAAAAACCCAGTGGGAAAATACCTATTCAAAGTGTTGCCATGTAAACAGCGCTTCCCAGAAGTCTGTTCTCCTTAATACAAGTTACTCATTTGCATAATGATATTTGAATAGTTTCGAGATCAACCTTCCTCTTTTCCTTGTTTTAAAGATGTCTCTACAGCGACCCAAAGGCCAGTCCAAAATACTATCACAGGCTGTAACTGGATCACTAGGTATAGTACCAATTTAATTGTATCGCATTTGCAGAAAAATGTAAAAATTATACAAAAATATTCAAAACTATGCACCATGGAAACAAATCTCAGAGGTCATTCTTATTTTTATTTTCGAAAGCAATAGCTATAATGGGGCAGATTTATCAAGCTGTCTGAAAGTCAGAATATTTCTATCACAGCTCCCCTTTAAAATATTCCTGAGCACTGGTAAAAGCTAACCCTCGCACATGCTCGTTCTCAGGCGCAGGAAACAGGGAGGGAGGAGGACAGAAGGGAAGCAGTCAAGCTCCTCCTATGAGAATGAAGACCACTAGAGTAGACAGACCTTTGTCCTACATCTATTTTTTTTTTCTAATAGTTTTTTTGTGCAAGAAAACAGCCTCTAAGTGGGGCCAGTTTCAGTCTTGAATACAGAGCTGGGCTGTCTGTATGCCCTGAAAACTGTCGCCCTCTAAAGGCTGGAGGAAGTGTGTCGACGGAGATAAAATTCTCACCTTGCCTCATGGATAATGTGGCTCTGCCAAATTAATGAGGCAAGGGGATCTTTATTTTTTTATTACCTTTTTATAAAAAAATTAGGCCACATTTATCAAGGCTTTACAATGATGCAAGTGAGCCACAGGGCTCCAGGCTTCATGAAAACCTATGGAGCCTGGAGCCCCTGTGGCTCATTTGCATCATTTTAAAGCCTTTTTTTCATAAAAAAAAGTGCATAGGAATCTTAAAGAAGAGTGGATCTGGGCACATATCAGTAAGGTCATTGTGCTTGGTTTACAATCCTTAATCTTGGTGGTAGATTTTCTTTAAGGCTGGAAGAACCTGACTTTGCATCTTTATGTTTAAGTGAAAATTTAGGTTTAAGAATTGTTTTAAAAAATTGATCAATAGAAAGAATAATGTAATATGAAAACCTATAGAGCCTGGAGCCCCTTAGGCTTGTTTGCATAATTTAAAAAGAAATTTTGTGCAAAAACCAGAACATATGGTAAACAAAGAGCAGATCCTGCCAGAGGGGGCACACACACCATTATGTAAGTGTTCTTGGTTTACAATCCTTCATCCTAGTGGTAGATTTCCTTTAAGGAAATCCTTGAAGGATGCTCCTTAGTACAGGACCATTTCTTAATTCAGGAGGGCAGGGTCAGGTCACACAATTGGGTTAATTTGCTTTTGAGACCATTTACAATCCTTCATCTGGTTGGTAGATAATTTTTTTAAATAGATTTTTATCTCTTTTGCCATATGCTGTCAGAGTGCCGCATGTCCTCAGATGCTAGTTATGGATGCCTACATCCGTACCATGTTCCTCTGAAATGGAGCTAATTCCTCCATCCTATAGACAACTACCGTATGCATTTAATTAGAGCTTGATGCCTCCTGATGCTTAATCTACGAAGAGAAACAGTCAATGCTGTCAAATCAAATGGTTCCTTGACATCAACTGGGGAACAAGAGCATAAGCCTGATGCCTGATGAACATCTACATGTGACCAGGACCCAAACAGACATGCAGAACATCAGCGCAACAGCCTGAGGAGCATGTCAGAAAGCCAGCTGCTACTGACCGAAAAATTGTTTTCTATATCTAAGCATCTGGGTCCAGTGAATTGAGTCCAAAATTGTAAGTCATGCAGTTATTAATTGTTATGTTCTTGTGTCCTCACTAATAACATATCTTGTAAAGTGCATCAGCTTCTGTCCTCATTTCACAGAAGGAATCTTTGCCTTTAGGATGAATTTGGTGAAGTGAATGCTGAATGTCTGTGTTTTGCAGGTAAGGCTGCACAGTTTAATAGAGCTACACCTGTCATAATGTTCAGATGTGTCCCTGGCGTCGGAATCATTGCTTGTGGGCAAAAATATGTGAACAGCTGCTATACTTTACGGCAGTGAATATATGAAAAAGTAGACGTGTAAAACACAGAGACTGTCAGGACGATGAATCAACCGACATCACAAAAGGGACGTTCAAAATAAAAAAACATTGCCCCGTTGCCAATGTACAACAAAATGTGTTGTAACTATACAATTTAGGCCCAAATGTCAGCAAATTCTTCATAAATGAAAGAGTTTCTCCGCCAACAATCAATGCTATTAGCCACAGTAAAGAACTGCAGGAAGGGGCTGCTCTTGCTTTTGAAGATTGTTCTTATTTAGAGAAGAAGCATCTCCATTCGATACTAAGGGAGAGTCGGAAATTGTGGAGGGTAATGTTTGGTTATTTCCGACACTCCCATTCACAGTCTATGAGGATGCTACAGATAGCTGAGTGCTGTGCTTGGCAATGTCTGATGTTCCCATAGTAATATATGGAGCCAGTGGGCACAATCGTAATTAATATGTGAGAACGGGAATACCCCCGCCCCCCCCCCCCCCCCCACTGGTCAGGTTGGATAATAGATAATTTTCAAAATTGGTCAAACCCCATTAAGAGAGTTACCGTGTTCTATCCAGTGAAGTTGATAGTTCGAAAAACCCCTTTAAGATTACATTACATATAGAAGCACATATATAAATTAACCCCTTTAAATCAATCAATTAAAGATGGCCCCACACTGAAGAAACCCATACAGCTGTTCCTTTCAATGTCCATATACAGCATGCAAACACTTGGATCAGTGTAATGCTTCGCTACCAAGTGGACATAGGAGTAATGCAGACTTCTTGCGATGGCTCATCTTTCTTCAAAATTAAAGGGTAAGCCATGTTTAAATCCAACAGGCTGATTCTTTACCCCAAGACATCTACCAGGAGAAAATTTGAAAACCATGAATCATATGGTTCCAACCAACCAAGATGGTTGGCCAGTAGTGTTGAATGGCTAGAGACTTCCTGCCGTGGCTCCTTGTGGCTTCTTTCATTGAATCATTTTACTTCAAAATTAAAGGAACAGCCATGTTTAAATCCAACAGAACAGTAACACCATCAATTGCCCCCAATGTATACGCTGTATAATAAGTTCTGCATAAAAAAGGCTACGGAGGCTACGGTAAGGCTACGGAGGTGGAGTATTCACGATAATACAGTATGCTGGGGTGCACTTGTGATGGAAGGTAGATATTACAACAGGTCCAGAGAGGCCCAGCACCTCTCTGTATTCCTGTATGGTGTGAATAAAAGGTAGTTACATCGTTCGGGGAGTGCCCAAAGTCTTTTTTGCCTTTTTTTTCTTCTAAATCAAACAGGCTGATATTTTTACCCTTGACATCTACCAGGAGAAAATTTGAAAACCATGAACCATATAAGATGCCTGGCCAGTAGTGTTCAGCGGACCCGACCGCAAAACTTTGCCCGTTCAGGTCCCCCAGAACTGACCCCGAACAGGTGTTATTTCTGTAAATGCCACTGGCAAAGTCACCAACGACATTCAAATCGACAGCTAGCAGGACATCATAAGCAGCGTAGACCCTCCAAAAAAATGGCTGTGTGCCTTGCTGCCGGGACAGCATTGATTAAAATTCCACTGGTGATTTTGCCAGTGGTACATAAAGTGTTTACACCTGCCAGCACCGATCACAGGTGTTTGTAGCTGGTATTCAGGTCCGGGTTTCGAGCCCAGAGCAAACCCGGACCCAAACAGAGGGTTGGCTCACCACTACTCACCACTTACAGTAAGCAAGTTTGCCCACCATTACGCTGCATTCATAATTGAATTATTATACATTCATACTGACCAAGAAAAGATACATATTATCCTAGCTATTATTTTACATAAAACACGATCTGTAAAGTAAAACACATCTTCTTTTGTATACATAGATTTTATTTTTATGTATTTATTTTCCCGTTGTAATACACGTTGTCGCAGATGACGATGGCTAACTACAGCTCATTATCTTGTCAGACGAAATAGTAATTTTCTCATTTTACTGTCCTGTTTTCCACGACCGTGTAACTCATATCTTTTTCTCTTCCACATTGTATTTTTCATCTATCTTCAGCTCACTTTATTGTTAAATTACATGGAAACCTATTGTTTCAACTATTTAGCAAATAATGTGTAAGCATATATTGTACGTAAATCATGATATGTCAGGTTCCTACACAGAATCTTAAAGAGTCCTGTTGCCTCATCGAAGGAAAAACACTACTTTTGTATTTAGCCGCTGTCTTGTTGGGCTCATTTGCATACGGTGGTCTCTTTTTAATATATGCCGTCGTAAAAGCAATATAATTAGTGATTTTCAATTTAACTTCAAAATTGTCAAATTTCATTTTGATTACCTCATAATTACACTGCAGTTGCAAGCTGAAAACCATTTGGATTCCTGCATGCAACACGTCTGTGGGGTTTGATGGCGGCTAATGAAGCGTGCGAATTGAGAGGTGCTCAACCATTACTTTTACAGCACATCATTTCGCAATGTTCGAAGTATTTGAGGCTGGCTCTCCTACTAAGTACTTCTTAACAAATCTGAGATATGAGAATCTCTAATGAATTTGTAAGCAATTGCACAATAACGCATGAGTTCACTTCATTGGAAAAGAAATTGTTAAGAATCGACAATTAAAAAAAATTAAGGAATATTGGAAACTACCTAAAAATGCATGCAAACATGTTATAAACGAGAAATTTGACCATCTAAAAATAAAACAAGATGATTTATACCAACAACTGATTTAGAGGTCACTACTTTGTCAGTTTAAAAATATTTAAAGGGAACTTATCAACAACAATTTACATAATAGACTACTATCAGATCCAGGTCCACGGTCCAGGGTGATGGAATTATCCAGAAAATTACTTTTGAAGACAGATGCAATTTTTTTTTAAATAGTCATTGAGACATCTAGCTCAGCATTGAAGTCAAGCTCTCTATGGCTCAATATTCCCTCAATATTCAGGCAAACCGAATTTAAAAAACGTGTCCGGATCCTGAACCCCAGCCAGTAACACATGTGATTGGCGCTGACTTCATTAATGGGGGATAGAGCTGAACCCAGCCCCAAACTTCTAAGAATGCAATAATTAACATCATAAACCAGACTTTGAGAGGGTTCACCATGATGTCCGTAAGTGCTGGACTGTCAAGTAGCTGAGGCTGGGTGAACATGACTTTATACGACCTCTTTATGTTTCCTCTCAAAGTGGAATTTATGAATGATGCCACCATACTTGACCATTAAAGAAACATGATCTGGAAGGTGTTGCTAGACAAGACATGTGTAGTGGTGTATTAGGTCTATTTCTGCTGAGAGGTTTTCTTTCAATTATTGGATCTCATGAGTCTAAAGGGGTTGTCATGTTTAGATACGTTGAGATAAATAGGTGCACAACTTCCATAAAAGTGCCACAATATGGGTAAATTAATTTAAAGGACTATCAGTTATAAAAGTTATGCCAGGTCCTAAAGATGGTCATACACTTTCAATAGACACCAGTAGAGATGAGCGAGTATACTCGTCCGAGTATACTGCTCAGTCCAGTATTAGCATACTGGGACCGGCTCGTTGCTCGGACGAGCATCTTGCCGGCTCGAGCATTAAATTAATAAAAGACATTGAAGAACAGTGTTTACAGTGAAGAAGAACACAATACAGATGTTTACAGATGTTTTCCTTGTTAAAACACATTGAAAAAGAACACTATTCTTCACTTTGCAGGTGTTCGCGCGTGTCTTCCGCTAAGTTAGGAGATGTGCGCGAACATCTGTAATGTGAAGAATAGTGTTCTTTCAATGTGTTCTGCACTTAAATGGTCCTGTATTCACTGTTTTCACTGTTTTCATTCTATTCTTCACTTCCGAACTTAACGGAAGACACGCGCAAACACCTGCAATGTGAAGAATAGAATAAAAACAGTGAATACAGGACCATTTAAGTGCAGAACATATTGAAAAACACTATTCTTCACATTACAGATGTTCACATTTCCATGTTCACATGCACATTTCCTAACTTAGAGGAAGACACGCACGAACACCTGCAATGTGCTCTTACAAGGAAAACATCTGTAAACATCTGTAATGTGTTCTTCTGCACTGTTCTTTTAATGTGTTCTTTTAGTGAAAAATGCTCGGGTCTCCCATTGACTTCAATGGGGTTCGTTATTCAATACAAGCACTCGAGCATCGGGAAAAGTTTGTATCGAATAACGAGCACCCGAGCATTTTAGTGCTCACTCATCTCTAGACATCACTCAACAATGTGTTTTCGGGCATATACTGTATCACTCCAACTGTCCCAGTCACATGTATACTCATATAAGCAGAGCATGTATGTGTTCCTATTGAAGAAGATGAAAAATACTTCTGCTAGATCACTATGTTGTCATGCTGAGTTTCCCATCTCCCTTCAACATGATGTGTGAGGGTCAACACATCCTATAAAGTCAGCACACCCCATACGCATTAGATGGATGGCTGATCTTACCCCAATCATGATAGACTTATTGTTCTGTTTATCGGAGTAAAAAAACTTTCTTTGGACCTGCTCTACTTGATAATACACATTCTGAAATGTGTATCATCAAATAATCCTAAAACTACTACATTCAGTGTTTCAGACCAATGGCTCAAGTCCTTGGTTTGCTTTGTTCATTAAATACTATACATGTTATGGCATATAAAAACTTTCACAAGCAAATATTATAATGCCGCCATTGGCTTTACCCCATTTAATTCCCAAACACGTCCCTAGAAACTCCTCAGGTCATGTAGAAATTTCTATAAAATTGATAAATAGAATAAAATTTCCCATAAACAAGAGACATCGTTAGATACAGTTTAGTGGGTAGTAGAGACTTGGATATTTATGTAGGACCATTGGCCTGGAATGGCATCCTAAAATGCCCTGAGACCAGCATCTGCTGAGATCAGATGGAATGAGATAAAATCTTGGTTTTTGTGCCAAGTCCTGGAAAAGCTTCCTGCGAGCTGCCAAAATATTATATTTTATCTTGTTGGGTACATTTTATCAGATATTAATTTGTTAGTTAATCAGTTTAGTTTTGCCGGTATATTTTGTAAAACTTTATTGAAAAATTAATATAATTTGTCACTGTCAGTTTTTTTTTTTTACAGCCTCTTAAATAAAATGGGTTATACATTCCACCATCAGCCAAGTCTCCTAATCCCTTCATAATAATATCACCTGCAAAAAATAATTAAAAATAACTTTCACAACAGAAGAAAGCTTTGATATTTAGGTTACCGGTGACAAAGTCATTGTTAATGAACAATTGTATGGTTTTTTTTCCATTGATTAATATTTAGAAATGTGATGCCCTGTATCAAGTTTAATTAAGATGTAATGACCTGAGGTCGGTTGGGCTATGGGGATGTGGTGGTTATGTAATTCTGTGATATTAATGATAACAGTTGGCAAAGCGAAAACTGGAACACCAGGAGAGAAAAACATTTTGTAGGACAGGTTACACCAAAACTTTCGGAATATCGATGTGCTACATTCTTTGGGGACTGGATTAAGAGCACAAGGAAGGAAAACATACAAAAATAGAAATGTTTGCTTCCTTCAGTTATCCTGAATTTAGCAAGTATATTTTATTATTCAACCTTCCCCTTTACTCTACATCAAAATCTTACTAATTACTTGTTATTTATAGTCTCACCAGAGAGTTTCGTAAGAAAAACAAATGAGAAAAAAATGGACACATTCTTTTAAACAGTGAACATAAAAAGTTATGATTTGTGTTAATACTGCTAAATCCTAAAACCCCTTGCTTTAAAAAAAAAACAAGCTCTTTTTTGGACCAGGGTATCTTGGGACATCATAGGAAAAAAATGGAAAAAATTGTGTTTCCAGCACTCTGTTAAAAAAATGTAATACTTCGTTCAAATTCTATAAAAGTACATGTTTACTGGAGAGCACATGTCCACTGCCCCGTTTTGGGAAGACAAAATATTTCTTAGGTTGCCTTCACAGTGACATTGCCCGTCGTACCATAGCACGGCAGGCACGTGCCGGCGCCGGGGAGAGGAGTAGGGGGTGATCGCCATTTACCCCCGCCCCATATGAATATATGGTGCCATATTCCGGAGAAATATAGGACATGTCCTATCTTTCTACGGGCTACGGAATGGTATGGTGCCACATGTGCACTGCACCGTACCGTTCCTACACCGCCGTGAGGCCATTATGATGTATGGGGCACATGTGGGGTATACACCGTATATACGCCGTCTGTATATACATCCCCATACGTTCGTGCGAATATAGCCTTAGTCTTAGTAGAACTACGGATGATTAAGGGATGTTTTGTTTTTGGTGCATTTGGATAATTTCTCTAAAGGTCCAACACCTTTAACATGTCTTGTAGACTATATTATTGATAATTTGTAAATAATTACACAATAAATTGTTGTCTTTTGATCATTATGCCCATTATTATGTTTCAGAGGTTGGAACCAACTGGGGATCCTTTGCTATTCTGATGGGCCAGGCTAAAACTGGTCAAGCCTCTAGCAGTTGGTGGGACCAGTTGACTAGTATATGTGTAAGTGGTACATCCAAACTCTCCCTTTGGCATATTGAATTCTAGGATATATATAATACTAGACATCACCATAAAAGTTGGAAAGTGGCTTCTTCTCCATACAAAAAAGTTGCCCACTAAGCTGAGCTAAATGGCAAATTACAGTATATGGGAAAATAAAGAGCCAAAGATGTTCAAATTGTGTATAGGAGACTTATTAAACTTGTCACGAACAAGGCTAAATTCTTCATGGTGCCATTGTCTGTATAAGGCATTGACTTTATATGGATCACAAAGGATCATGATTGATCCCATTCTGTTTAGGGTCTGGCAGTTTTGGTGTATGAAATAACAGACCAATAAATGTTTGCTTTTTGAAAAGCCCCAAAGGAACACAGAAGCAGTGATAACCGTGCCTTATATACAGTACGTGTATATATTAACATATATGTAAAATATGTGTAGCTAGAGCTTGAGTAGTCCAGTAGTCCTTTGAGCAGTAAGAACAGCCCCTTATATATAGTACATGTATGTATTAACATATATGTAAAATATGTGAAGTTAGACCTTGAGTAGTCCAGTAGTCCTTTGAGCAGTGATAACAGTGCCATATATACAGTACGTGTATATATTAACATATATGTAAAATATGTGTAGCTAGAGCTTGAGTAGTCCAGTACAATGTGCCTTTTGTACCATAAAGATATATAATACATAAAAAACCCCTGAAAAACAACAGCTTATCTTGGCAGTCCTTGAAAGCCATTGACCTGATGAAGGACTCCCGGAGAAACCAAATTATTGACTCATAAGCATGGATACAGTGTTTCTGTTGTTGATTTGTGAGACGTAAGCTTTTTTTACACCTCCATATAAATCAGCCTTGTCCAACAGCGTTTCCCTCGAGACACTCGAAAAAAGCAGGAAATATATTACCCTGAATACTGTCGGCTCCTTTTTTGACATACTGTACACCATGAAAGTAATTAGCTAATTACACGCTATTTACAGAAATATTATCATTCTGCCAACAGTTCTGATGTTACCGTCTTTCATTATCGTGTGGCGAGAGATCACATAAACAAACATATACAAGACCGGCAATGTAGGAATTTTTTTTATCAATTTTTTGGACCGGTCTGTATCTTAAAAACTAAAAATATTTATTTACTGTTATGAACTATAACTTTATATCTCAAGCTTCATCGTAAACCTAATTCTACAATCAGCTAAGTCTTTGTATGTAATATTTTACCATTTCTCATAAATGATTCTTTTTCATCCCGTGTATAAAGGCCCCCGGGTGATTTATAAAGCAGCGAAATCTTATAAAATGCTATTTAAATATCCACAGGACAAGAACACAGCTGTTAAATCCTTCAAACTTTTCCATTGCCTTCTGGATGTTTAGAGGCTAAGAAGGACTCTGGTGCCCTTATTGGTTCATGCTATAAGCTCATTCATTGCGAGTCGAGGACATTTATATAGCAGCTGCAGTTTACATTCCAGAGCACAATTGTTGAGAGTTCAACAGTCACACTCATGATCCACACAGCCCTCCGAACACAGATGACATGCATGCTGCTATTTTCGTAACAAAATAAGAAGTCTAATTAGTTGTATGGTAACTAAAATTTAGAAAATTGACTTTTAGTGCTAATTTATGGGTAGCCGGGCATATGTTTAATAGGAAATGTTTTGTAGAAAATTACCTTTTATTTTTATAATTTTTTTCTTCTTTAGTCTTCTTTTCTGTAGAGATCACTTTTCACTCTTACCTCATTCTCAGGATTGGATACTAACTGATAATAGAGTGATAGTCTGAATTGTGCAGTCACACGTCGAGAGATGGGTGCTGAGTAGGATTTGGGTTCCCACCCCAAGTACATCCAAAGTAGAGAGTAATCCAAGCACTCCTTAAAATATGATGCCAGGGATACTTTTATTTACATGAAAAATATAAAAAATCTGTGACATTTCGGGCAATAAAGGCGTTTTCAAACACAGATCATATGTGTTGAATAGGGTATAGTTGGCTTGCACAGTGGGCGCTGGGTATAGACACAATGGGGCTCATTTACTAAGGGTCCGCGGACTGCAATACTGTCGGGTTTCCCGAATATTTCCATTTTGCGCTGAATTGCCCTGGGTTTTTGGCACACGCGATCTGATTGTGGCGCATCGGTGCTGGCTTGCATGCGACAGAAATCGGGGGCGTGCCGCCGGACAACCCGACGGATTCAGACAAACCGTAGAATTTAAAAACTAAATTGTGTCGCAAGATCAAGCACTCACTTGCACCAGGAAGAAGAAGGTGAACTCCGGCAGATCTCAGCGGGAAAGCAACACATGAAGGAAATTGGACACACAACCTTAGTGAATCGCGGCAGACCCGAATCCTCGTCGGACAACGCACTGCGGGGATCGCGACAGGACCAGGTAAGTAATTCTGCCCCTCTGTCAGAGGAAAGCATGCCAGCCTGTCCTATTGAGATTCCATCTCATCATTATATCATTCTCCTGATTGGGCATTGAGTATAATAATATAGTGACATTCCCTGCTCTTTGGGGATCACTTTGCTTCATTATCTCTTTTTCACAACTAAAATGATAGCTTAAAGTTTTAACTTGCATTTTGATGCATTTAGCATAGGATCAAAATATTGACTATAGGACCAAAAGGACAACAAAACTCCTCCCCCATTCTACACAGGTGCCGAAATAATTTCATATGCTAGTTACTTTTTCTTGTGCCTATATGGCAAATATATGGCCTTCTGTTCATAGCTCACATCAGCAATTCAAACAAAATAGTAGCTCCTAGAATAATAAAATAGCTGAAAAATTCTAATTTGGAGCCTGAAAAATATAATATAGATAATCATGCAGTTTTTAATTAACTGACCTTCCAATTTAGGTTTAACCTGGAGCTGCTGGACCCAAATTTAAAATCTGTAATGATAATAATATATAGTTCATAATATATTTATAGTTCCACATAATACTAGAACCAAGGGGGAAGAGGTATGATACAGTAGTAGGCCTTTATCAAGACCACTTCTTATGATGCCCCCTAATCCCTGTGTGGCTTGCACCTACTTTATGAAATCTTGTATGCCTCATCCCCTATTGGGTGCACAGCTCACCACAATTCATTCTAGTGGAGGATTAGAGTCAATCTTATTGTCGAGAAAGCTTATTAACCTGACCGGGAACATTGACTCCGCCTTTTCCTCCATCCCCCTTTCTGAAACTGTTAAGGGCAGTGAAAAACTCCATTTACTTTTGTGCAAATGGAGTCTAAAAAGACACAAACAGGGGGTTTGCACCTTTTCAACAGTAAATAGGCAACCATAGATGACCCCCAGTGAATTAAAACACCGGTACGATAGGCCGTTCTCAACTGGAAATGAGCAATGTAAGCAAAAATGTAAATGCTGCTCTAATGCAAATTGGATTTTTAAAACCAATGAAAAGATATATAAACATAATTTTGCAGACTTTAAAAGTTTTTCCTTTTTTTCTGTAATTTAAGTCAACTATTTAACTGAAGAAGTGAAGTGTTAAACACATATTTTACCCTTGAGTGGGTTTTATTAATAGTAACATTTTATTCTGTTTTATTAATTTTGACAAAGCATGGGTAGACTGCATAAAATTTCCTTTAATGATACAACATATATTCTTGAAATAAAAACCACTGGAGTGAAAAACGGAAAATTGACGAGCAATCGCAGTTAAATATCATGAAAAGGTTATCTAAAATAAAGTGCAATAACATGTAATGTAGTCGTAATGACAAAGAAGGGGCTCTCTCTGACAAGTCTCTCTTCCCGGGACATACAAGTGTTAAATCATTTGCCGTTACAGTGAGATGACATATAGCAGGTTCAGTAGAACGCGGACAAGTCTGCATTATTTTTCTACGCTAGGTAATTAATCTGAGCTATCGCTGTAGTTCGTCCGCAATGATCCTTAAAGGTAATGATTATAATATTTGATTCTCAAATCCATCACACAATGATATTTCTAAGAAAAGCACGGTAGCCTGTCTCATAATGTATAGCCTGCTCCGGTACGTATGGAGAATGTAGCATAGAAGTAGAACTCCCAATGGGGATATGCAGAGCAATTTTTTTATTCTACATTTTCTTTACAAAAAATGTCCATGATTCTAAGTTTGAAGTATCCATTCAATTGCTTCTCTACTGTGATTTTCTTTTGTAATCAAAAAATTAGACGGCCAACGGAGTTCCCGCAATACAGAGTGTCCGACGATCATGCACTCCGGCTCGATTCACTGAGATCGTTCGCCCGATTTCCTGCATGTGTCGCTTCCCCGATCAGGTCGACGGAGTTCACCATCTTCTTCCTGGTGCATGTAAGTGCATCTCTTGTGACACAATTTTAAAGTTAAATCCCGTGGTCAGTCTGAACCCATCGTATCATCCGACGGCCTGCCCCCACCATTTCTGTCGAATGAAAGCCGGCGCAATCCGATTGTGTGTGACACAATTCCCTTCTAAATGCCTGTCCCAGCGGCGCGATCCCCGGAAACTACGGAAAACCCAACGGAAATGTGGCCGCGGGACCCTTAGTAAATAAGCCCCATTATGTATAATTATAATCAGAACATTTCTTTTTTCTTATCTTTATTTTTTACGTATTTTTAACTTTTGCTAAATAAAACTGTACACTTTTGACTCTTGTTTAATTGAGTCATTTTGAGTCAATGTTATAGAGAAAGAGATAAAAGGGCTTTCCATAATTGTGTGGCGGGGTTGTTTTGGTATGAAAACAGATCAGATCCACATACTCACCGCTCAGGAGAGACCCAATAGTACCAGTAACTCATTTGTGGTCTCCAATGGCTTTGGTACTGCCAGAACAGAAGTGAGAATTTTATGTATATTGTGTGTGTGGATTAATTCCTTCCCCAAGCAATCAGACCTGAAGAAACGGGCTTGTGACCAAGGCCACCATTTGGCTGAGGCATGCTCAATAACAACATCACATGACATCATCACTTGCAGCCTGAAAGGTGACACCTATGAGGTGCTGCTGGAACCAAAGGGTCCTCCTAAGAGGCATCTATGTGTTGTGGCATGTTTCCTGTTAGCTTTTCTAGAATCTTAAAAAAAAAACCTGTTAAAACAGTTGACAATATTTACACCTGTCATTTACTGGTTGGTTTAAAATCCTACTGTCCGAATGGAGTGTCAGTCATGAGTGTTATGGCACTAAGCATTCTACATCAGTTTCATGCAGGGGGGCATTTCGTTACTCCTGTGATGCAAGGAACGACTGTTACTGAGATCAATGGGGTCCCAATGGCTGGATCCCCAACCAATTACACACCTATTCCCTAATCAGTATATTTTTGTTAAAAAAAATGTTGATTGCGATCAAGGACAATTATTTTTTTCTAAATGTATTCTTTTGCCTCCTTGTTAAGAATTATATACATTGTTATATTTTAGCTTACTAAAAACTTTAAAAATACTTCTGATAGATTTTAAAGAAAAATGTAATTTCAAAAATCCAACTCTGTTTATATACCGCACTGTTGCAGACACAAATGGTCTCAAATCCTAAGGTTCCAATGATCGACAGAAGATGAGATTCAAATATTACATTTTTCATGTTACAAAACTTAATATTTCTAAAAAGTAAGATCAAGTATGAAGAAGCAAAATAAACCTGATACACTTTCTAAACTACCGTACCTGGAATAAAAGAGTAAATGCTTATATAACAAATCTGTGCTCAGACATTTCGCTTCTTCTCATGGCTGCTAAGTGCCGTAGACAGACTTAGATGAACCTGAAAATTTCTCTCAGAGGAGACACACTTGTCTGGTTTATTGTCAACAGGCAGAAATATAGAAAAGGAAAGAATAGATAAAAAACACCACAAAATTAAATGTCAACCAAGCCTGAGACCATAGTAATGTACATATGCTATATAGGCAATTTCCACATTATTAGGCATTAAGAGGCTCAGAAATCTTCATATAAAATTACTCAATATACAGAGGGGATCAACATGGCCGACAAAGGCATCATACAGATATATATATGGTAATAACAAATAAAAAACCATAGGAAACCTGAAATACAATGGCACCCCAAAATGGTTTTTATCGCTTTTACTCCATGAAAACTCTTTTTCACCTTTTAGGTGATCCAATGATCAGCCGATTGCTGCAGAACCAGTTGGTATATTTTTTTCTTTAGCTACCTCTACAGGAAGGATGGGGTGTCACAAAACTTTTTTTTTTTTTTTTTTTAAAGAGAAAGGATGGGAAGTGTATTTACACGGGAAGCATTGGGGCACCTTTATTTTATGGTCTAACAATCCCATGTTTTTTTCTACTTCTACTTCTAAACCCCTTTATGAACGTGATTTCTCATTTCTGATGATCATTTGTTCTTCTTATAGAGGGTGTTGGCGAACCTATGGTACGGGTGCCAGAGGTGACCCTCAAAACCATTTCTGTGGGCACTCAGACCATAGCCCCAGGACAGAATTCACCAAATAGGACCAAATCCACCAAATCTTTCTGCAGTCCCAGGCAATAGATGCTGCTCTTAGCGCTAAATTGAGAAGGACAGAACTGCAATGTCTTTGGAGGTCCTCCTGCTGGACCCACCATCCTTCCTCTACTGAGAGACCCTGGAGAGAAGATACAATGTCTGAGTCTGAATTTGCCCTTCTTTTTTCAATTGTATTGGTTGCCTCAGGGGGCCGACACAATTGAAAGATGTGGAAGAACAGGTAGCAATAAGTTACTGCTTAAAATGCCATGTCAGCACTTCACGGTAAATAAGTGGATTTTTGTTGTAGCTAGGGCACTCTGTCTCCAAAAGGTTCGCCATCACTGTTATAGGGCAACAAATTAATTAAGGCCTTGCTCCACAATACGAAATCCCAATGCAAAACGCTGCTAAAATCAGGCTACAGAAAAAAGCCTTTGCGATATTCACGCCACCGGCACAAAATGCCACTCATGTACTAAGAGGATGTACCAAGAGGTTCTTTGTGCCTAGATCATTTCTATGCCACATCATGCCTGTAGTAGAATTCAGCTAGAAAGCTCTCAAGACTTCAATAAAGTTGGTTGACTGGGGCAACCCTACTCCTGCCCGCCCTATGTCCCTCCCCATCAAATGGAGTTGGAGTGAGGTGGAAAAAGTTGCAATTCTTGGCAATGCACAGCAACTGTGACCTGTTCATATCTTGTACACCAGAAAACGGTAAGGAACCATTGCCAATACACAGTTGTCCTTGCATCATACCCATGTTTACACATGGATAACAATCCTATTTTGTGATATTATTTGCTCATTATTTCATACAGAAAATGTAATAAATGATATCCATTCTTCACTTTTCTCTTGGTTTCTTGTAAAGCTCCTGTGTCCACACTTGCTATCTCTCTTGAGCCTCGTGTATGTATTTGAGCTTCCCTACTGGCATGCCAAGCCAAACAAAATCATTTATTGCAAATGAAAACCATCGTATTGCTCTAAAACAATGGTTTCCAGAACAGGATAAGTATATATGTCCCAGCTGATAACATTTACACTGCAGTTACAGATTATATGTTTCTTCCCAGGTAAAGCGTCACTTTTCCCTTTAGATAATAGATAGAAACTACTTTGCAGTTTTACAATGAATCACATGTAGCATGAGTCATTTTCGAAACTTTTAAAGGTAAAAGACAAAACAATGTTTATCAGGGTTCATTCACATTACAATTTTATCCATATTAAGTTTTTACTGTTCACTGTTAAGTTTCCAATGCACATGCTTAACTTATCATTATGCTTCCTTGATCTAAGGGAGGCCAAAAAAGATTGGTTTACCACCCATGTTAATGGCTCCCAGAGAACAGTGTCTATCCTTTTTACATATTTCCCAGAATCCCCACAATGGAGCATCAATGGCTATAAGTCTCAACACACCTGCAAGGTTGCCTTAATTGGCAAAGTCTCTGTAAGGAGTACTGTTACTTCCTGATGCACATCGGATGATGCTCTGCCTACAGTTGGGAATCTGTTCCTTTTGTAATAGATATACTGTTTTCTTTAATCCTGCTTCCTGAAATACATTTTTTATTGTTAATGGGGCTGACATTTAAGGTAGCAAAAAGAGGCATGGTTTTTCTTGCCCCATCCATGGAAAATGTATTTGCATATATCCTCTTTGCTCAACCTATCCTCAGGGATGTGGAGTGAGATAGTACTTTTTGTAGAGTTGTTTTTGTTATAGGAGTCTATACATGGCTCTCAGTGGTTGTGATATGAATTGTAACATGTCAAGGACTTTGGGGTTTTCCAGTCTGCTATACAACTAATGACCCATGTGTAGTAAAGGTCATCAGAAGTTGATCACGGATGGGAATGTCCACAACAGCTTAGCATTGGGGTGCTAGGTTTTGCACCCTCACTTATAAACCTACAATCACTTCTCCTTATGTATAAGTCTTTAGTAGTAAGGGAGCTCGGAAAACGACTATATATTCATCATGTGTGAAATTTTTGGAAAGGTCAATAGAAGTTAACCGGTTGGGGTGTGATACCCAGAACACTCACCAATCTGCTCAATGTTGATAAACAAGCAGATAGTTCTGACTATAATTCATGGACTATCCACCTGAAAGCTGTGGCTGTAGCCTGCAGGATCATCCATGAACTTTCAATGCTCCAAACAATCAACGTCTTACCGCCTGTGCAGCAGAGAGATCACTGTAACTAAAACCCTTTAAATTTCCATCACTAATAGGAATGAGTGGACCGTATTAAAATTGGATCTGGCAAAAGTTCTGCCCAAACAGTTACACCAATTGCGGTTGTGTCATCTATTTAAATGCCGCTAGCAAATCCATCAGTTACATTCTAATTGATGTGGGACACGTGCTAGCTCTTACCAGACATAGTGCGCCATTTCTGGGGAGGATCAGTGCTCCGCTATGCAGCATTAATCTTAATGCCACCTGTGGCATTTAAATAGATCACACCTATGATCGGTGCCAGCACTGTGGGTCTTATTAGTTGTTGTGTTGAGCCAGAGGGGCCTTGCAATGTTCAATATGGACCCAATCTTTGTAGTACAGACCTGCTCAAGAATTTTTTGGAAAGATAAGCTGGACACATCTGAACTACACCCGACTTAAAGACAACCCCTATTTAAAGACGGACACCTCTGCTCACGATGACCTCTGGTGAGGCTCTCTGGATGCTTAATTTTAGTCCCAGGCAAAAAATAATTTTGTCTGGAACTACAATTATAAAATATACAGTTTCAACTTACATACAAATTCAACTTAAGAGCAAACCTATGGAACCTATCTTGTATGTAACCCGGGAACTGCCTGTATATGATATGGACACATATAATTTTCTTTAAGACAGACCGTTTGGCTGCATGACATCATAATAAAGAAAACAAGTCTGTCCTAACAGTAAGAAACCCAGACAATGAAACGGGTTAAAGAACATCCTTAATTGAATGTCTACTTCCTGTAGAATTATAATGATGAGTTTAGCATTGACTTCCCTGGAGGAAACATTTAAATTACTTCAGGTCAATGCCATCAAATTTCCCATGTAGATACAGCCTTCGCCACCTTGGGATGAGGCAAGAGGGACCAGGAGATCAAATGTAAGTAACACAAAGTCAAAAGTCCATCGGAACAGCTGCTCTGATTTCAAAGCGATGACTGAAGAGCTACAGTTTTATTCATGCTGATTAAGATATTAATATTCTGCAATGCTTCATGAAAACAGCATCTGTCCTACTTTCACTCACCTCCTAGAGTACTACGCGGGAATATTTGCAATCCGCGGCAGCAATCTACAGGTCTGAGATGCAATTACACACCGGTAATGAATTCCTAATGATTTCAATTCCTGATTTGAAAAATATGTCTTTTTTATCCTTGACAACTGCCAAGTTTTGACAGGGAAATGGCCTATTCTTATAAATCGTTCTCCTCAAATATTCTATTAAACAGTATTGATGCCGGTTTATTTCTAATGACACATTTTAGTCGGTACTGAAAATCTTAAAGTGTATCTCACCTCTCAAGGTACATTTAAAAAAAATAGTAATCCAATGTGTACATGAGGAGTGACACTGTTTCATTTGTTACTTGTAATGTTCATTTTTTAGCAGAATTTCCCTGTGCAGTCCTCTCTGTCCTAGTGTGACCTAGCTGCTGTGACTCATTTCCCCCCTTCCCCTCTGCATAGACCTCTATGTAGTCTGACACTTCAGGGGGCTCCTGTGTAAGAAATGACAGATTATAATGCAGATTAGGAAAGGGGCAAGATATTAAGAGTTAAAGGGGTTTCCAAGAATTCTGGAAAATCCCAAAGTCCTAGGCCAGGGGTCACAAAAAAAAAAATTCACTCCTCTTCTACTCACGGTTCCCTCATACCTGAAGAACTTCAAAACCCCCCAAAAAAACAAAAAACAAAAACAACACGTACAAATGTTCAAATGTATGGGATTGTTTCACTCATGGTTGAGTTTATATCTTTGGGTATGAAATCTGCGTCAAGAAAGAAAAATAGTGAATTCTTACTTCTTGACCCAGATTCCATGGTGAATCTTCATGGACTTAGTCAACTGAGATTGTCAATTTATATTCCACATTGAAAACTGGATTCATGGCATAAGTTTATATCATTGGCAAATCCAGTTCTAAATTCCATGTAAGGCTACATTCACACTGCTGTATGGGGGACATATATACGGCCCATACTGCTCCATACCCCGTACAAAGATAGGGCATGTCCTATCTTTCTCCAGAATACAGCACCGTGCGCCATATATTCCTGTGGAGAGAGGTGGGGGTGAGCAGCGCTCTCCCCCTCCCCCTCTCCCTGCACGCTGCCATGTGCCCACCATGAATGTAGCCTAAAACATAGGGATTATAGATTGGCCATATACAATAATCATAGCACATGTGAATCCACCCTTCCAGGCAGCTGGGATATAGGAATGTTTTTTTTGAGAAACACTAATCAGAAACACTAATATATCTCAATGGGGGTCATTTATAATAGTTAGTTCTCTTTCTACTTGTTTCTTCCTTTGTTCCAGTTCATTTTTTGGTCTAATTTATGATAAGGATTTTTTTACTATGTTAAATCTTTTAATTAATTTTTCTGTTCCTTTTCTTCATTTGGCGCCTTTTTTGCAGCGTTTTTTTCTTTATGTATAAACGTTTGCTAACCCCAATATTTTGTTGGCATACTGCAGCGTCTTTTTGGCACAATTCAATAGATTTTTGTCAAAAAAGGTCCAAATCGACAGAGCACAACTGTCCTGCTTACTTAAAAAGGACTAACCTCTGACCTCTAAAATTCTGTAATTTTAAACAACTTAGGAAAGAAGAGCAAAAAAAGCACAAATTGAAAGGGAAAAAATCAAATTAAATCTATCATAGAATGTTTTTATTGTTGCTAAAGTTGGACTTTATCTACCTCCAAAATCTTAGGATAAATATCATCTTTCTCATTGGTTAACATTGTCTAATTATTTTTATCGTAACCCAAATAACCATGATCGTTGCAACCAAAAAAATCCAGTTGATGATGGTTTTCCGGTGGCCAGGAGACCCCTGTGTCAAGCTGAATCAACTAAGCAAGAATTGGACATGATTGGTGTTCAACCCCGAGTGCGCAAATAAACCCCAAATTTTTAGCTTTATTAAACAGTTCTTAATTCTATGTATGCACTTTTATATTGTAAAGTAACCTTTTTTAAGTTGAAGTACACATAAAACAATTACTCTGTAACGATACAGAAGTAATGTCCTCTGCAGCTTAGCTCAGCTAATATGTAGACTTTGAATAATTGGTCATGAATTGTGTCCAAAAATGACTGATTACAGACCCTTAAGCATGATAATATCTAAATTATGCAACCTCACATTTTGCCGCATCATGCCCTATATATTGTACTTGTCAATGATAAATAGGGGGAAAAGGCTATTAGGAAATTTTATAGACAAAAGAACTACATTGCTTTGGTCAATTTTCGTAAAAATCTTTAGAATCTTTTCTCATTTTGAAATTAAATGGATGATCCCGTAAAAAAAAAACTTATTACAAATCCCCTAATCAGAAGACTTGGTTGCACGTGAATGTTACTACTACATTAAAAGTCTATCAAGCAAAAGAAGACAACTGAGTGTTGAAGGGAAAACCCTTCAAGTCCATAGACTAAGACAGAAGTGGTGGTGTAGGATCAGGGCTTCATTCATTCTTATGATTTTTTGAGATACTAGCAGTGGATGATAGGTTATAAGTATAGACTCACTGTTTAAAATGACAGCCAAAATTTTGCAGCAGCCAGTGTACCGCTCTGGCCGTGTAGTAGATCTGGAAGGATGCCCTGTAATGTCAGGTCAGTTACGACCAAGCCTGATGGGTTATAGTATGGCTAATGTACCAACAGTTTTCCATTGGAGACCATAGTAAATATGGTCGGCTGGGGCATTCACACCACTGCTGGCCTCCAGCCGACCCTCCTCTATGTCAGACTCCATGCTACTTGGAGAACGATAGGACATAGATGGGGGTCGGCTGGAGGCCAGCAGTGGTGTGAATGCCCCAGCCGACCCCCCTCTATGTCCTATCTTTCTCCAAGTAGCATGGAGTCTGATAAAACATAGTTTTAACACAATTTCCCCCATGTGGTCACAGGAAAGTGTTGTTAGCTACAGTGATATTTGTTGTTCCTGTTATCTCTTGCACCACCAAATATTATGTAGCTTTTTTTCCCTTAAAAATTATTATGAATTTTAATCTACCATTAATGAAATCTAAAGTGATGCTCAGAATCCGGCATTCAGCCAGCACGCAGCACAATAAGAGTGACAAAAAGAAATATTCTTATGCTTTCAGAATCGTGTTGTGTTTAGCTCGCTCCGTTACACTCTATGCACCTGTCAAAATACCTTCTCATCTTTTCATGGGACTTTAATGAAAATCATATCTTTCAGGCAACATTGATTCAACATAATTGGCACAGGGGTGATAGTGAGTTGCTCATCATTCCAAATGATTTGGCAATCAATTGTACTTAAACTAGCATTGTCGCTGACACGTTTTTGTATTTGCTCAATGTAAAAAAATATTTGCTTTGCAATAATACAAGTTATGGCTCAATAATACTGAGGCTCTGTCCACATTGTGGTCTTGAATATATTGGCAAAAGCTGGTTGTAGTGCTACTAATAAAGGAACTCAAGCATGCTTTATTTACATATGCTTACGTACTACTAAAATCACGCTGAAACTCTATCAAGTACCCACATCGAAAAGAAAACGACATTCACAATGTTGGTAGTGTGCACTTGTATGGTGATTTAGATTTTGACCTTTAGATCCCTAATGCTCCCATAAACATAAGAGTAAAGTTATCTAAACCTGCTGATTTCCGAGGTACTGGCAAGAATGATTATTGTGAAATAATGACCACCTCTGGACCTACCATTGTGACTTCCAGTCAGTAGCACTGGGTATCTACCTTGTAGTGGTCTACAAACTCTTTCCAGACAAGGCAACTTGTTGAAAGTGGTCATGCTGTCCAACTCCTTTATGTTTACTGGAGTTTACTGGCTCTACTCTGACATCTAAGCAAGCCAATTTTGGAAGAATTGGTCAACTGCATTACCTTGTATTTATTGGAGGCTTCCAGTTCTTCTGTTGAAATCTAAACCTGGTTGTAATTTTGGTTGTACCAGCCAAGAATGTCTATTTCGAATTACTGACCACCTCTGGACCTGCCATTGTGACTTCCAGTCAGTAGCACTGGGTATCTACCTTAGTAGTGGTCTGCAAACTCTTTCCTGACAACATTACTTCTTGAAAGTGGTCAGGCTTTCCAACTCCTTTATGTTTAATGGAGTTTACTGGCTATACTCTGACATCTAAACTGGCCAGTTTTGGAAGAATTGGTCAACTGCATTACCTTATATATATTGGAGGCTGCCAGTGTTGAAATCTAAACCTGGCAATTTCGGATGTACTGGCCAAATACCTTATTTGTATGGGGAGCTATTGGCCTTCCCCTGACACCTGAAAAAAATTGTGATGGTACTGGTCAACTACCTGTATGTATATTGGGATAGATATGGCAGATTTGTTCTATTCCATTGAGTTACATATTAATATTTGGAACAATGTTAGCAGCCGTTTTAACTTTTTTTATGCTTTGTTGTTTAGATTTTGTATTCTTTTGTGAAGGTCCCCAAATGGTTCCACACAAACACACCTTTTCAATTCTTAGATGTTTGCTGTTTATCATCTATTTTGGTGTTGGTTGTATCTTTGATCTATGTACACAATTCATTTTGAAGGTCTTTTTATCTATTGAGCTCCTATTCACAAAATTTTCTTTAGAAATGTCATTAACTAGCATGTATAAAAATCTATTTTTACTATATCATATTTGTGAGTATTTTTCTATAGTATATATTAAATTTCATCCTTGACCCATAAGAATATTAAACTTGATGCAAACTGGTATATAGCTAGAGGATGTACAAATGAAAAACTGTATGAAAAACTTACTGCTGGAAACAAAATGAGTTCATTTTCCACAACAAGTTTGCCAAGAATTGTTTTTATGATGTCTTCATTATACAGAACCCAAGATGTGAAATTCAAACCACAAAAAATAGCCTCTACATCCTTCACATTTTTATCTGGCCAGGAAACAAGTGGTCAGCATTTCCTAGAACCAGCAAAGTCATCAAAAGTCATTATTCCTCATGAACTAATGCAAGTGCGAAAATATCAAAAGAGTCAATTCCCATCTCATAATACATTGACTTTTTCATATTCCCTAGTTTATCATACCAAACAGCCCCTTAATGGTTATTTTAAATACAGCCCCTCATGGTTATTTTATATAAAGCCCCCACACCCCCTATAGATTCATTAGATAGAGCCCTACTCACCCCCATGGATTCCTTATGTACAACCTTATGTGAGCCCCCCCAGCAGCTCTTGGCCCTGGCACTTGCCCAGGTATGCCCAGTGCTTGCGCCGGCCCTGTTTCCTGCATCACACTCATACATACTTCCAATTTTGGCATTTATGGCCCTATCAAAAGCACCAGGGGACACAGGAACTGCTTCTGCATATCGGTGGCCTCCATAGACCGCAGGATGTTACTTTTAACATAAGTTGAAATGATGCCCCATGGTCAGGAGGGGATCTTATAACCTCTGGTACTTTTGGCAGGTCCATCATTGATGAGAAGAACTAGTGCAAAACAAGAACCAGGAGCCAGAGCAGGGTATGTACTCTCTTGTTTTTTGGCATCCCTGCTCTGGCCTCCAAAGGGTTTTTTAGAATTACTGGGAAACTGCTTCAACACATCATATTTGAGATTAGTGACATGCCTGACCTCTTCCATTTTACATCACTGTAAGGAAGAGCAGCCACAAAGGGGAAGTATTTAGGAGACTTATTATAAAACCCAAAAAATTACTAATGACTAAATGCCAATAATAAAGATTACCAATTTCATAAAAGAATTGCCCAGGTCCTTTGGAAAGCTTAAATGTTGCAGCTTCAGAAATCCAGTTCTGGTTCCTGAAGATCTCATTCTTCAGTTTTGTCATATTCACCAAGGTCACCAATGGAGTCTTAATGGTGTCAATGGTCTTGTTGATGATCTCTTTACAAATGGAACATCACTAACTGACGCCAACATTGGTCGAAACTGCTAAATGGCTGGCTACGGTCATGCTCACAACTGCCCTTAAACTACATAGATATATTCAGTAAAGTGACATCATCGGCAGCCGTCCCTTTTTTCTTTTTCTTATTCTTATGTCTTAAATTCTTCTTCTGCATGAATAATAACAATTAGCAGCTTTCCCACAAAGAATCACTATTAAGAAATAGCATACTGAGCTGACTTACTTTTCGGCTTTGCACCTGTATTTTGTTGCATTCAGATCTGTGATTACAATTCTTTCTTTATCTGATTATAACAAGCATAATTGGCTCTCACCTAAGAGAGGCGGGAAGGCTTCCATTTGATTACCTAAAATGGTTCGTATTGTAACGTACTGGGCACCTTTGTGTTCTTCACATTTGAAATCGAAAAAGTCCAACACAGTTAAATTTACATGAAAATTGACTGAAGGGTGGCCACTGCTGTGAAAAAAAACCATTCAGAGGTTTAGAAATCTAATCATGAGCTTTTCTTGCCTGTCTTTTTATACCCTTAGAATAACTTTGATCTTCTTAAATAATAGCTATCACTTGAAGTATTCTTCCCAGTTATACCAGTTATACTGCTTAAGAAATCCCGTTAGGCCATTGGCAAATCCAGTTCTAAATTCCATGTAAGGCTACATTCACACTGCCGTATGGGGGACATATATACGGCGGACGTATATATGGCCGATATACGTCCCCCATAGACAGCAATGGGCGCCCAACGTGCGGCTCCTTAAAAAAAAAATTTTGAAGTTTAGAAATCTAATCATGAGCTTTTTTGCCTGTCTTTTAGAAAAACTTTGATCTTCTTAAGTAGTAGCTATCACTTGAAGTATTCTTCAAGAATATCTTGCCCAGTTATACCAGTTATACTGCTTAAGATATCCCGTTCGGCCATTGATAGGTTGTACCAACTGAGGACATTATAGGGGATGACAATGTGACCAGTGAGGGTTCGACTGCTGGAACCTTCATTGATCATGAAAATGACATAGATTAAGGTTTCATAACAAAAAATTTATCAATAAAGACATTCCAATGATGTAGACCACTTTACCTAGCATGATATAATGGTAATTGTGTAACTGGGAAGCTTGTTCTGTCTAACCAACAATTACGTCATTTGGGGTTTGCCTTTCACTTTTAATAAAACTAACAACCTTTGCATAAATCATGACCCCATCCTAAATTCTACATCCTAAATTAGTGTTATGTATTAATTTAGTTAAAAAAAATCTAATATAAGTCTACAAGATGCTTTGCACTCAGAATATAGATCCTAACACTTTGTCTCCATTTAATTATTGATTTGCTCATGTGAAAGTCTGGTGTGGAAAGCTCAGATAAGATTACACACTGGACGTCACACCAGCATTTCCTCAACGAGGCCAATAAATGCAAGGTAAACACCCGTTTCTGTATTTTCTTACATGATTAGACAATCAGAATTATTTTCCAGTAAACAATCCCTTGGGGAAAAAAGCGATGACTCAGTAGATAAATATACTATAAAACCCAAAGTATTATTGGAGACCCTGGATCGAATCCTGGTATCTACTACAATTTTATGACCTTGACGTTCTACAGAAATTACATTAGGAGTTTAATTAAGATATAATTTGGTTATAGAAAAATAGTGCTTGGACATGAGTTTTAGGCTGTGTTCTTCAATGTTATGTTCCCAACAATATTCTTGCCCCAGCTTGGAAGACGTTTAACATGGATGTTTATGGATGGCAAAAGGAATGCAATAATATTCTAAAGGATCATTTTTGTTATCCACTGAAAAAGCTTTAATGCCGGTTAAAATAAAAAGCAGTCAAGGTCTGATGCTAGAAGGCATCCCAATATATTGTTCTATAGGATCGTATATGATGTCCAGGGAATGTTGGATGTCACTCTTCAAATATTACCGGGCTATATTATACCTAGTGGCCCCTATATCCGGTGCACCAAAATGTCATCAGTTGTGTCTGGCATAAGTGTTGGCTGGATTTAACTGATAAATGTGTATACAGCCTTAAAGGACATCCATTTACATTTTAATGCTTACGAGTGGATGTCAACACCATGATATTGGAATACAATCAGCATCTGAATGGATAAATGGAAGTATACCTTGGCTAAACATGATATAAAATGGCCAAATTTTATTTCATACCGAGTGAAAAGAAAGTAGATAAGTTAAGACAAAGGAATAGAAACAGTGGACCAGTGCTCCTCTCCAGCAAATCATTGCCAGATACCCAGACTCCTCTTTGACAAGCCAATGCTGTCTGTTTGCAGGGTTCCTCACGCTGGACAGTGTAAAGAAAATATGAGGCATCTGTTCCATACATTCTGCTGCTGTGTAGTTCCAAAAAGCAATGAATTGGCAGCTGCATAAAAGAAAAGCAGAGGGCACCTTGCCAGGCTGAACACAGACAATACTTAACGTTTCAGTGATGACTGCCACATATCTGCTGAATATGCTCACACACTGGAATATTGTGCAAAGGAGAAGTTTTCCAGGTAACTTATTTAAAAGGCACCTTCCAACTAACATTACGGAAACAAATGAGAACAAGACAACAAAAGGGGCAAGAGTTAAAGATCAAGCAAAAGTGAATTATAAATAGGTAAGAACACAAAGCCACCTGCCTTCCTGCCGAATTCCCAGCTAATGGCATAAGATTGCTCGTTTGATGAATGACAAAGAGCGTTGAGCAAGACAGTTTCCGCAAATTAGAAGACAGTGAAAGTTCTAGACATCCAGAAGGGAGGACAAAAGATCACTGATCTGACGATAATTAGATTAATAAAACAAATTAATGAATTGTGCTTCAGAGTTTTGTCTGTCAGCAGATTTGTCCTCTTTCCCATTCAATGCGCCGGTACAGATCAGCCCTGCCAATTGTGCATGTCTATGGGGAAGTCAGTCAATATTTCTTTAAGCTGAATGCTTTGACATGATAACATTTTGTAACATTTTGTAATGTTTGGTAGTACCTCTTTCTAGAGATGAGCAGACACAAACTTTAAGTATGTCCCACCTGGGAAATCACAGCCATGGCTTGGATGGGCATTAATATGTGAAGGAGATGCACTTGAACCCTGGACCTGAACTTCGGGTCTGCTCATCTCTACCCCTTTCCCTTTATTTTATTTATAATACATGTAGGCTTTGCCGAGCTTTCACATATGACAAGGAGAACAAAGAGATGAACAAAGTGATGAACAAAAGTGTTAGGTCTACCTTCAGCTTTGGAAATCGGTTGCAGTATATATGGAGCTTAAGGATTCTTGGAGTTGAACTAAGATCAGCTTATCCCATTATTTTATGCATTCACATCAAGTCTCATGCAACAAGGCTTTATAAGGGTAATGGTTGTGACTAATGATGAGCAGACCCAAGACAGTTTGGGTTTAGTCGAGACCCAAAAATTCTGTTCAGGTCAGGGTTGATGCCAGAATTAGTGAAGCAGTAGAAAAAGCATGTGCATGTTTAACATGAGCTTATGGACCATTAGAGATAGACAAGCATGGTTCTTCTATCCTCTTAAGTCCGGTAGACGGTGATTGGAGGATCAGTGTTCATTCTCAACCTGCACCTTCCCCAGAATCCGGTTATGTAAATAAAGGCCAACTTTACAATTTGGGCCACCCATTTTAAAAGTCTAAAAATTTGAGCATGTAAGAAAATGAACAAGCACACGTGCTTTAACTGACTATGATACGGTATATCCCTTTGGTCCCATGATCTCTGGACCATCCTGTCATTGAGACTTAAATCTTCCTACCCCAAACTCCTGCATTGAGTAGGTAAAAGTGTAAATAAAAAGTGTAAAAAAAGGGTCTCACAGATCATATGTGGTTGTGTATTGAGAAGGTTACCCCCACTTCACATAATCCCACAATTCTTACCAATTTTAGGGAAATCAATGCGCCAAATTCTAATTTTATTTTAAAAAATGGCCAAAATATACATATCAAAATCACTGACTTTATTTGGACATTGCTGCTTGTCAACTAACACTTTTCTAAAGAGAAGATTATGTTTAAACAGAAACTTCGGACTGTGCAGATTTGCCTTCCTTTAAAGAAAAACCTCCTTGAATGTGTTTTGTAAACTTTGTTCTCCATTCTAAGTTACATTTTAGCATAACAGAAAATAAACTTGAAAGCCAAAGAGATCACACACTAAAGAGAAAAGATCAAAAATCCCCCCATAAATTATTTATGAGGATCTTTCATGACAACAAAATAGAAACTCTTAAATGCTATATTTGTTGATAGTCAGTGTTTGGACTCGTTGCAGCATTTGTCTTCGCGTATATACGCCTCTGTCGATAAATCCCATGAGCAACATTTTTTTAACCAATTTTTAGTATTCTGTCTCCACAGAAATATGGAGCTGGGAACAGTACGGCGTAACACAAAACTAATGTGAAAGGTTTAGTTGCAGCTGTGTGCACCTTTTATTGGAAACTTTGATTTGCCGGAGAAGATAAGGAAAGGCAACGCTAATGTACAGACGTAAATTGACTTTGTTTAAGCTAAGTAAGTTCAGGAAGATATAAGAAAATTGCTTTTACTACACGCTGGGGGTTAGTGCGTTACACAACACGGATGGTTAATGTTTTTAAAAGGATTCTGGTGAAAAAAAGGGATTAAGAAAGGTACAGAAAAGTATATATTCTCTACCCCCGCTTTAGTTAAAAGTTAAAGAGGAACTTTTACCCCCTACCCCAACTCTTACTCTATGAATCCTTTAAAAAGTGTCTTCCCGCTGATATTTGCCATTGATTTCTCTAGTGTGAACCATTCGCAAGCTATCAGTGCCATTCATTTCTACATCTGATATACTAAGGTCAAGTGGGTGGTGCCAAACTGTTAGCTTTAGCCAAAAATCACCAAACTGGCAGTCGAGTGCCTAATTAGCATATTAGTTGCCAAACATAACGACAGGTCCATAGCAATAGGGGCTGGAGAAAGACAACAAAAGAGTAAGAGTTGATGGAGTTGGCAAAAGACCCTTATGATAAGAACATCTGGATCAATTTATTTAGAAATAATGCTTAAAGGGAAACTGTCATCAGAAATTGGCCTAATAAACCACTACCAGTACTTCTAGATCATGTTTATCCTATGACCCAGCTTGGTAGCATCTCCCAGAAATTAACTTTGAAATCCGATGTAAGTTAGATGTATAAATGCAGGGAGGTGGAAAGTTTAGCATTAAAGTCAAGCTCTCCCTGCTTCTGAACATGTCCTCCCATGTGATTGACATCATGCGCCGGACTTCAGTTTGCGTTTGGATACCTAAAACAAACTTATATCCAAGGTTCAGTCGAAAGTGCCAAACCCAACTGTCTCCACTCATCCTTAGTTGTAATATAATAGAACGACATAACTGGCTTGTGCTGCGGACCTGCACTACATAAAGATGTATAAGCTCTATATAAGGATGTGAGGCATAAAATATACATAAAAGCGACTAAGAAGCGACACACTGGAGACTATATAAAGAGCCAGGTATTACATGAGTGCACGACCGCCTGTCTGATGGCTGCTAGTGGGAGTGCAGTTTGTGATTCTTAATTGAATTTTATGGTGCTTTTTGCAAAATGTAACATGCAGATCTTTTACAGCTCTAATAGTTTTATTGCTACTGTGAGGTTTATGCATAATTTTGCACAAAATAGCATATGTGAGGATAATATGATACCTTTTCAAAAATCATTACAATTGATTACCTATGGTGCCTTGGAAGCACAAAATCTCGATGAATATAACACAGTCACTGTAGCAAGTCACATGGCGTCAAAGAATACTGCATTTATTTGTAAAATATACAGATTTTATCTACAGTATGAAGGGCATGTAAGAACAAGACAAACCCAACATACTTCATACACAAATATATGACTGCCTCTAACTACATATTCATATTGGTTACAGGTGTTAGGCTTCTTTCCCATGAACAATAAGAAGTTCATTGTTCTTTTATATAGGTATAAAACAACATAAATAATGGAGGGAAAACAAAAAAAACACATGGACCCCCATTGGGCTCTGATTCTGGCAATGGATAGGCTCAGAAATAATTGTGAACTTAGAAAGTACTTCTCTCATAAAGTACAATAATTGAAAGTCTTAATCATTTTGTCAATATTTTGGGTGCCCTAATATATCTCAAATAGGCAACTGAAAACTGACCCTTTGTAGATACAGCTTCTAGATACAGAAATGTGTATTTCCATGGTAACAGACTACTAACAAACACTGTGTAGTCTGTTCTTGCCTTCATATGTTATTGGGAGAGTACAGTTAAATATTTTTGGCATCCTATGCCTTTCTTATGGTAACTGGCCTCCCGCTCTACTTTGTCTGTATAGAGGGACCATAATGGCTAAAGCACAGACATTGGGGGTCATTTACTAAGGGCCCGATTCGCGTTTTCCCGACGTGTTACCCGAATATTTCCGATTTGCGCCGATTGTACCTGAATTGCCCTGGGTTTTTGGCGCACGCGATCGGATTGTGGCGCATCGGCGCCGGCATGCGCGCGACGGAAATCGGGGGGCGTGGCCGAACGAAAACCCGACGTATTCGGAAAAACCGCCGCATTTAAAAAAAAATTGTGTCGCGAAAATTTCACTCACCTTCATCCTGCATAGGCCGGTGTATTTCGAGGCAATCCAGCGGACTTCAGCGCAGCAGCGCCACCTGGTGGACGTCGGAGGAACTGCATTGATGAATCCCGGCCGGACCCGAATCCACCGCAGAGAACGCGCCGCTGGATCGCGAACGGACCGGGTAAGTAAATGTGCCCCAATATGTAATGGATAACCATCACTTCAGAAAATGTTTCATGTTTTGTTGGCAAGAGTTTTATGAACAATGTTCTAATATACTTTAATAAGAATTTATGCTTAGTTTGTAAAGAAACAGGCTGCAAAGTCCCTCTTAGTAAAGGCCTTACTGCTCTGTTGTCAAAACTCATTCACCTTTCCTTTCTGTTTGTTGACCCTCCCTGCTCTCTCCCTGGCTGTACATGAGCTTTATTTTCAAACATCAAGCTGGAAGTGAAGGGGTAAATCCTCACTGCTCACAGCTGTGTAAACAAACACAGGGAGATCAGATATAAGCTCATAGTTAGCTTTAAAGACACAAACTTTACAAGGTAGGATATGGATCTCTATGGGAGTGAACATTGCAGCCTGTTTCTATACAAACTAAGCAGAATTTCTTAATTAAGTACATTAGAAAAATGTTCACAATACTCCCCCACGCACACAATATTAAATATTAGCTAAAAAGACGGTTACACTTTAAGCACCGGGTCCACATGCAACATGCCAGCCTAAAATCAGATCAAGGAACACTTGTTCAGAAGCAAGATTTCTACTTCAAATCCTTTTGATTGTCCAGAATTATGGGCAAGATTTCCATTTGCTTACCAGTGGGCATTCATGATGTTTTTAAAGGAATTATCTATGATAAAAATAATCGGTAACATATCCTTGGTAACTGGTCCTCAAAATCAGGTTGGTGGTGCCCCCCACACATAAGCTGTTTTGAGCCACAGTTCAACTAGGTATGGAACAGGAAGCAGACAACCCGATTTCCTGTTTAGTGGTCAGACCAGGTTACTGTAGTTTAACGGCAATATATTGGAATTGGAGTAAATACGGAGTTATATGGCCAAACTGGAGTGATATGGTTTAGCCACTATATGGCAAATGGAGCTGCTTACTTTCTGTTTAGATAGAGTCACTGAAAAATTTGATATTTTGAGAACATTTTAATGGTAATAAACTATTCTGTATGAATCTAATCCTCTATTTTTTTTTTTTTTTTTAAATCTCACACTGAGCTACCAAATTCTAGTTCATTTTACCTTTTTGCTGTATAAATGAGCCTTTGGAGAAGTGAAGAAGAAGGTATGTATCCTATTGTGAAGCCGACAAGTTTAAGGCTTCCAGTAAATCAGATAAAGCCAACAAATGAAAGGAAAATATTTATACTTTGCATTGGTTTAATTAGTTTCGGGAGATAGCATCAGCCATTTTATATGTAATGGTTTCAGATCAATTTTAGATTGGGAGCGACAAGTAGTAACCTTTTTATGGAGCTGATCATTTGTGTGTTGATTTACTGCTGTGGGGAACAGCTAAATTAGTCTGAAAAGAGAAGGGAACATGATAGGCTTTTTCATATCACCTCAGGCTATTGAATAAAATCTCTTCTAAACTCTGTGTAACAACCAGGAATCCAATGTGTTTGCATATTTATTTCGTTATCTCAATTTACGGAATTCTTAGCTTGGCGTCTACTGCACAGGTGTCAAAGGTAGAGACTTGTTTTTCTCGTGTTGTGCCTAAATGTGCCAACTATTAAAAGAGTGTTTCAATGTAAAGCATATTTTTAAAGTTTTTTTTCTGTGTGATATATGTTTTATAAAAAATTCTATAAGCTGCAGTTTTCACTCTTGCCACTAGGCCTAATAATAGACTGACACTTGCTGATTTTATTGAGGTATTCCTAGCAGCAGTCATTTCTACATTACATCACAGGAAGTAAGTAACTCTACACCATCATTGATTCTGAGACTGAAAAATAATATGTCACCAGTTATCTCCTCCCTCTCACTCTCCCTGTACAATGTCCTCTATATAGATAACACTGACCCATCTTTACATCACTACTGATAATAGATGATGTCACAGCTTATCTCCTCCCCTCCCTGTACAATGACCTCTATATAGATAACACTGACCCATCATTACATCACTACTGACAATAGATGATGTCACAGCTTATCTCCTCCTTCTCCCTGTACAATGACCTCTATATAGATAACACCTACCTATCATTACATCACTACTGACAATAGATGATGTCACAGCTTATCTCCTCCTCCCTGTACAATGATCTCTATATAGATAACACTGACCGATCATTACATCACTACTGACAATAGATGATGTCACTGCTTATCTCCTCCCCCTCCCTGTACAATGACCTCTAAATAGAGAACACCTACCTATCATTACATCACTACTGACAATAGATGATGTCACAGCTTATCTCCTCCCCCTCCCTGTGCAATTGCATCTATATAGATAACACTGACCCCTCATTACATCACTACTGATAATAGATGGTGTCACACCTTATCTCCTCCCCCTCCCTGTACAATGTCCTCTATATAGATAACACTGACTCATCTTTACATCACTACTGACAATAGATGATGTCACAGCTTATCTCCTCCTCCTCCCTGTACAATGTCCTCTATATAGATAACACTGACCCATCATTACATCACTACTGACAATAGATGATGTCACTGCTTATCCCCTCCCCTCCCTGTACAATGACCTCTATATAGATAACACTGACCCATCATTACATCACTACTAACAATAGATGATGTCACAGCTTATCTCCTCCCCCTCCCTGTACAATGTCCTCTATATAGATAACACCTACCTATCAATACATCACTACTGACAATAGATGATGTCACAGCTTGTCTCCTCCTCCTCCCTGTACAATGACCTCTATATAGATAACACTGACCCATCATTGCATCACTACTGATAATAGATGATGTCACAGCTTATCTCCTCCTCCTCCCTGTACAATGACCTCTATATAGATAACACTGACCCATCATTACATCACTACTGACAATAGATGATGTCACAGCTTATCTCCTCCTCCTCCCTGTACCACAACCTCTATATAGATAACACTGACCTATCATTACATCACTACTGACAATAGATGATGATGCCACAACCTTGACTGACAGCATGTTGCCATATGAAATACATGAAAAATCGCCTGCTATTTTCGGAGTAGCTTCGGTTTCGAGATAATCAAAATAAACCATATAAAAAGTTTATTTTTATTTCTGTTTGCTAAGGTTCTACTGATGCTACACTTTTAGGGGTGGGTTGCACAATAAAGATTGGCAGATGACTGTAATTTACAAAGAAAATACAATAATCCCTAAAACTGGTACGTTCCTCTATTAATATTTGTAAAATATCACACAAAAAAAAATGATATTCTCATCCAATTGGACTAAACATAAACGAGAAAACAAAGAGGTGAAATAAATAGTTTAGGTTTTAAAATCCTTCATAGCTGTAGATTTTTTTTTTATCGTATCAACACAGGAAAGATTACACTATCCTACAGATACACTCAGCATGAAACTAATACTAAGAACAGCACGAACAAACCCTCGACAATTTAGTGTAGTAGCCTTCCACAAGTATAGAAATGTATCTTGGTGATTTTTTTGTTAATCGTCATGGAAGTTGTAGTATTTTTTTTTTAATTTTTGAGAAAAAAAAATCAGAATTTACAAAAGTGCAGTCCCTCTGTTTTCTTAAGGAACATAAAGTACTTTAAAAAAAAAAAACGTTTTACATTCAGAGAGTTATAAAAGCCGCGAGCTTTAACATCAAGGTGGATTTACTGCTCAATTTTTTCTAACAATTGGAGCTGTGTTTTCTTTCTCAGTGGTTGGCAAATAATTGGATGTGGTGAATAAGCTCTCATCCTGCAAACGGGCTCCTGTGGTTTAGTTTAGTCTCATGCAAAATAAACGTGAAAAAGATCAAAATCCGTTGAGAAGCCAAAAGATAAATAGATAAATCATTTTCCTGTTTCTTTTCCTTTACTTCCTTTACTTAAATTAAGAATCATTCTCAAATAAAACATATCATATCATACAGGCCGTCCCCTACTTTAGAACACCCGACTTACAGATGACCCCTAGTTACAAACGGCTTTATTGTTAATCCTGGTTCTGATGAGAATCCAACATTTTTAAAATATATTTGTCACAGAGAGCAAAACAAACTTGGCTAAGGCTACAATTATAAAATATACAGTTCCGAATTACATACAAATTCAACTTAAGAACAAACCTACAGAACCTATCTTGTACGTAACCTGGGGACCGTCTGTAATTACAATCATAAATTTCTGTCTTGCTTGCCAAATGTAAAAATGCAGAGTTTCATGCTTATTACTATTTCATATGTTCCGGATGATCGGGCATTTCATACACAATCTTCAGAGATGTGTTCTGATAAGTTTCAAATGATTCCAAGTAAATATATAAGTATAAAGGCCAATTTATTAAGACCAGTAGTTTTTCTGAAATGACCAATATATGAAGACTAGTGGCATCATTTTAATTGCAGCCTGTGTCAGGAGAGGAAGAATGACACATGCCTATGTGACAACTACCCGAGATGACATCCGACATCTGGGTGACATTCCTTACACTGAATTATGTGAGGGATATCGAGAAGAGAAGGACAAAGTCAAACCAAGAGAGTGCAGCGAAGACAAAGTCTCATTCAGATCGCAAAGCAGTACAAAATCTAAAAACAAGGGGTAGACAGAAAACAAAACAAAGTCAAACCCATGTCAGGCAGAATAAACATATAGGAAGGTAAACCAAATTACTGACATAAAAATCAAGACTCAAGGAAGTTTTAGAGCTGGCCAAATAGGCAGGGAGAGAAAGCTGATCAAGTCACTGAAAGATCTACTGCTCGAGTATCTCCCAGCCCAGCACAGAACAGGGGATATGACAGCAAGTTTTAGCAAAGGTATCCCCTTTTGTGTCCGTCTCAACCTCAGAACTGCTGCAATTATTTTGTCACAATTATAAGACTGCTGAAACTTCCAGCTCAGCCTCATATGTACAGAAGGAGTCGGGGAGTTGCATCACAGAGCCAGAGGAAGGTAAGTATAACAATTTTATTTTTTTTTAACCAGTCACCCAGAGTACTGTAAAGTCCTGCTGTAAAAGTCCCTTTAATTGGCTTTTCTGCCTTTCATTTATAAAACCTGAAAGGTAACTTATTAAATAGTTATCGAATAAACTTTATTATTCCAGTTATCAAGACAAGGATACTGTAACCACATAAAAGATACAATCTGTTTCTAAATCATGAAATGACTTAGTGTTACAAATGAAAGCCATGTTATAATGATATTTGACAATATGCACTTCGGGCGAGCATCAGAAAAAATGCCCCTGTCACATTCTGTTAAAGTGATTAGAAATTCTAAGTAGAAAAAGAAAAGCTACAATTCAGCGGTGACTAATTTCCGAACCAATCATGTCTTGTATATAAGCCTTGGAAATGTACTAAGTGGTTTTTTTTGTAAGTCTTTGCCTCACTGCAATTGGTGACAGGAATTGAGATGTGATCTGATTGCAGTCGAAGAACACAGTCATTTTAGACATTTTAATTGCTAGATTTTTCACATATTGGTACATAATGATGGCTAATGGAGCTTATTAAAAATATGCAAGAGTGATAAAGTACTTTACCGGAATTCATCGGAGATCATCGGGTGGATAGTAACGCTCATTAATCAAGGAAAACTAGATTGGGATTGTCAACTGGTATCTAGGGGGCGCTGGTCACTGATGTCACTACAATTTATTTTGGCCACAGATGTCACTACAATCTATTTAGTTTTTTTTATTTAAATTTTTTTTAATTTGGAACATCTTATGCAACAACTTTTTGGAAATAAGTAGTTTTCTCAAAAATGAGGAAGGGAGATTGCAAGTAGGAAGGCTTTAAGATATGGTCTCCTGGAGCTTAACATGAAAAGAAGTAGACCCAGATACATAAGATGCCTCCTACCTATAAGACACCTCCTCCTATTATAGTTGAGGAGCCCGGTACAGATTTTGAGTTAAGATGAGCCAGCAATGATTAACACCTATGGTGGTCTCAATGGGGCACATTTACTAAGGGCTCCGCGGCTGCACTTTCGTCGAGTTTCCCGACTTTTTCCATTTTGCGACGGATTCCGCCAGGATTTTGGCGCAATTGCGGCGGCATTTACGCAACAGAAATCGGGGGCGTGGCCGTCAGAAAACCTGACGGTTTCGGAAAAAACAAGGAATTTAAAATACAAATTGTGTCGCAAAATCACTCATTCCACAGGAATAGGTTGGTGAACTCCGGCAGACCTCGGCGCAGCAGTGACACATGGTGGACATCGGGCGCACAACATTAGTGAATTGCTGGAAGACCCAAATCCTCGTCGGAGAACGCACTGCTGGATCGCGACAGGACCGGGTAAGTAAATGACCCCCATTGTGATAACTGCCCATTTGTCCTATTATGGTATGTAGACCCAATTAAAGGAGTAATTCAACATGCTATTATGTACATATATAGCTATTTTTGGATATGTTGATACTTCTAGTTATATTTGAAGACTATTTGATGAGTCAGATATTAAATGACCGTGTAGATATCTATTTATTGAACTCCATAACAATCTGTAGCATAGAGTAAACTCGAGAAATGAATTTGGCCCTTCTATTGGAGAGCTAGTTTTTAAATTAGATGCTGTATATTTCATAGTTGAATATCATTACCATAAACATAGTTTGTATGGATGAAAATGATGTAACCATCAATGTGACATTGAAGCTCTTTGCTGTCTCTGCTGTGCTCTGCTCCTGAGCTTAGCTATTCCACATATTTATAGTTCTTACGATAAAGAAAGGCTTTTTTCCCCTCCAGATGGAGACATCACCCCATTTCCTTTTGAGGGGATATAATATGGTACAACTTTTAAGAATAGTTTTCGTATGGTATTTTATATATTTATGCAAATTAATCATGTCCACTCTTAGTCGTCTCTTTTCAAGACTAAATAAATCTAATATTTTTTTAAGAATTACAATCCTTCATGTCTCCTTATCAGTTTTGTGGATTTCCTTTGTACCCTCACCATCATCAAGTCATTCTTTGACAGGGGCGCAGCTAGGAGAGGCAGAGCAGGCTTCTGAATGGGGCCCCCCTTCCCACTCATGTGAGTTACAATCACACATTTATACATTCATGCGCACACATATAGAGCATTTGTACACACATATAGTGCCATATACAAACATACAGCATATATACACACATACAGTATATATATACACCATACATTGTATACACTTACAGCATATTCACATTGCAGGTACAGCATATCTACATCACATATACGTTAAATACATACTATTATGTACAATGTGGAGCACTTTATGTAAATAATGGTGCACATCCTCCACTGTTTAGTTTGTCAGGTCAGATGATGAGACCCCCTGGCATTGCGGGCCCCATAGCAGCTGCTATGGCTGCTAACACTGTAATTACCCCCCTGCTTTATAAAAAAAATTGTAATAAAATAACTTATCAATTCTAGAAGTAACATATATGAAAATATTGAAACGTTGGCTTCATAATCATTTGACATAAAGTATTATAATTTAAAAAATCTGAAACATCTCAACTTGATGTCCCCAGGTAAGAATAGGTTAATGTGATCTAAGGTCAAAGCTTGCATGTAGGCTATAAATGTATTACCTTACCGCCTGGTGCCCTATCTATCTCTGTTTAGAAAAAACAAATTACCTTAATGGAATCCCTTACAGGCAAAGACGTGAAACATATCACCCAAGGTAACACATTGTGGTTAAGAGGACTGGGACTTGGCAATACCTTAGTGTACACTAATATAATGTGACAATGCTATTATATTACGTATTTGCCATGTCACATCAGCAGTACTCATCTGTGTAAATATGACACTGGAGAAAACAACGCATTTCACCTTTTTACATCTGGACCGTACCGGTGATGAAATGTGATAAAGAAAAAAATGGCTGGTATAATACACAAAGAGAACTCAAATTATGTCTTGAATTTCAGAGAAATAGTTTGCGGCACTGCTATTATACAAATTGAAAGGCTAAGGAAAACAGCTTTCATTCCGTAGCCTGCTGTTACTAATACTAAGGATACCCAGGTCGCTGTTTTGCTGGTTGTCTTCAATTGCAGGAAAATAGCTTCTATACAACCTTGAATTAAGACTGAAAACATACCCCACTCGTCTAAGAACCAGCGGCGGGGTACAGTATATTGCACAAAGACAGTTAATGGGCGTAAAACAGGGGTTTTTTGTAATATATATTTAGCTGTTTTTAATATTTGCCTTCAATCCTTTTATAGCAATTTTAGATCTCGAGCTATAAAAAATAATAATAAACAAAAATGGTCGAGAAAAGAGCAATAAATAGTCTTCGTGTTTATTTCCCTTAACTCTATCATCTTTATAATTTAAGCAATTTATTTAACTTCTCTTCTATGGAATGGATAAGTAAATTTATCTGGAGAGCATTCCCTGACCCATCGAGTAATATATGCAGCCCATTTATAGTTCTTGACCTTTTCAACTCGCATTTGATCATGTCTGGAGCGCCATCACTTAGAGCCATACTAATATACTTATTATAGATTGTGAAATACCTCGAGGGGCTGCTCACAACTGACCCCATGCTAATATGAAAGGAGAAGAGGCAGACGGTGGAGAGAGGAAAGACTGGTAGAGATCTATAAAACATCAGACCACTTAACCATGACATCTCTTCAAAAGTCTTTGTATATGATATAATGCAGGTCATAGTTTCTAGTGTTCTTCTTCTTTGTAGTTGAAGTTCATTTGTTGGGCACTGAAGGGAGTTCACCAGCTCATGACTAAGTTCTTTGAAGGGCCTTTTATAAGCTTTCCAGAGATCTCTTGGTGGATTACACTAACTGTGCCCAAATCGTCAAAAAAATTTTGGAAAAAATTTTACTTTTGACTTTCGTTGACTGGCCAAGAGGTGGCAAAAGGAAGTCAAACTTTCGAAAATGTTGTCTAAAAATTTCTCAAACCTGTTGCACAAAAACTATATTTGATGTTTTTTGCATACTTTGTCTAGTGAAAAACTCTCTAAATTTAAAGTAGTTTGACCTGGAAAGACATTTAAGGCTATTCAAAAAATGTCTGACCCATGGCTATCCCCACTATGAGCAGTGGTCAGTGTTGTTTACCCTCCTTCCATAATTCATTTACAGAGTGTGGTACTTTTGGAAACAGTGTATCTCAGACCTACGTTTTTGTATAAAATCCTGCCCAATGATGCCTGTCTACCTTTAGCTGTTGGCATTGATTGGGTGCTTTGGTTTATTTTAGATAACGGTGTAGACCCCAGAGGTGAGAGTCACATCTTTCATGTAAGTCATGTCCTGTGGATAAGCCATAAAGTTTTGATTTAATTCACAGGTAGGGAGGGAGGAGAGTCAGTGCCTGAAGAAGATTATTTTATGGATCAAAACGTTTCACTATTTGGATTGCCTGAATGCTGAAAATATTTTTTTATTATATTTCTATATATTGGAACTTGAATATATAGGTTCACCAAAAATGCAAACAATTCAAAGTGGTTGGGGGATGGGGTATTAATGAGTTTGAGAGAAATGTTCAATCTTGTGAACATGATACTGTTAGATATTCCATAGCTGGCTGGAAAACATTTGCCCCATGGGCATACTTGCTGACAATCCCTTTAAGCCAAGGGCACCAGACTGTGTTATAGTTTTACTTTAAATTCTCTAACACATCCTTAGCCCAAGTTTCTTGATACATAAGCACATTCTCCTGCATTATTAAACTCAACAAATACATTGATTCCAAACACAAAACTACATAATTTAGGAAAATCCAATCAATTTGCATTTCTATGGTCATTTTCATGCTAACCGATAAAGCAGCTGTTCCGGTTTACAATGTAAAATAAAAAGTATGGAAAAAAATGGAAATAATATGTTACTTAGAATGTTATCATATCTTATTTGTTTTCTGGAATGTGAGGACGTGTTTCCTGTAATTGTCACAATATAATTCATCAAAAATATGGATTTTATATTGTAGGCAGCAAGGAATGATGTGGAAACTCTCTCTAGCTATATTGGAAGATGGCATTGCAATGGGTCTCTTAAAGGGGCTGTAGCAATAATAAATGCTTAAAGAGAACCTGTCACCAGGAGACCCACTCCCACAGTCCCCGCAGAGCATAGTACATACTCTACCAAAGTGTTTTTGTATTAAAAATTGGTTTTACAGAAAAAAAGATATGTTATATTGTACCTTTCATTAGCATCTGCTGTGTGAGTAGGCACCAGTCCACTGGGAGTGGCTGGAAAGGAGCAGTCCCCCCCCTTGGGAAACTGCTACTCCATGTGACCTTTTCAAATATATGAAAACACCAATCACTTGGCTTAGTGACGCCCCCTGCTCCTCTACAGCCAATCCCAAGTGTGGGGAGTTATTCATGTATTTGAAAAGGTCACATGGAGAAGCTGTTTCCCAAGGCTGGGGGGAAACTGCTCCTTTCCAGCCACTCCCAGTGGAAGAGTGGCTAGTCACACAGCAGATGCTAATGAAAGGTACAATATAACATATCTTTTTTTCTGTAAAACCTATTTTTTATATAAAAACACTTTGGCAGTGTATGTACTATGCTATGTGGGGACTGGGGGAGTGCTAAAAATAGGTATCCTGGTGACAGGTTCCCTTTAAATTAGCATTAAGTTAAAATAAGCAAAATAACCCAAAACATAGCTGACCACTTACAAGTTGGCTTACAGATTTCCTTCTGATGTTGTCAAGGGACATGTTGTTCAAGGGCAAATCACTACTACTACTACTACTACCAATCAGAGTGACCTCTATACATATGGTGTCTTACTGCTGGGGACTGCTAATGATGTGTTGTGTGCCTAAAGATCATCTCCATCGGCATTTCCCTGACAGCAATAGAGTGGGAGTCCTAATATTGTAACCTCTACACATATGGCATGCTACTGCTGAGGATAGTCAGTGATGTGACATGATGTAGCGACCACCTTGATGGGCAGATTGGCACAGAATGGGAGCTCCAGTGGAATGACCTCTATTGTGACCTGTACACATATGGTATCTTACTACTGAGAATAGTTAGAAATGTGCCATGTCTGTAGAAGTCATTTCAATTGGCACATCACATCACAGCAGTGGAATCGCAGTAGAGTGAAATGGGTGACCAATTCGAGAACAGTTGGGTTGGGTTTGTTTTTTAAACATACTCAACTCCATGTAGGGGGAAGTTCACATTTCCATTGATTTATTGGAGGAAATATCTGCAAATAGGAGGTTTTTGGATGTGTCACATGGTGCATGCCAATGGCACCGAACAAATCCCATCGATTTATTGGGTTCTGTCATGGTGTCCATTATACGAAGGCACACAAAAACAGCATTGCATGCTGGTACCTAGCTGTACTACAGAAATATAACTGGCCATACAACATCTTCATGCATACAGGTTTTCCTCCAATATGTGCAGCATGTCACAATAATCCAGATGACTTCTTGTTCATTCTCTCCAAAGAGACATAGAAGTCAACTTGCAACTTAATAGATTGACTCTCTCCTATACAAGATCTCCCAGTCTCAGCACATACTTCACCACGTCATTATTCTTTACAACATGATGGGTCTTACAAGACCAAATGTGCCGCACAGTATGTGTTATGTGTATTAATGGAGATTAATGCAGCACATATTTCATGAATCCATGAAGTATCCCTTCCATTTAGCTCACTCAGTGATTCTTCTAAGTCATTCATTAATGTCCAGAGTCCAGTCTCATGGTACACGCAGACAAACAACTATACTTAGCCGAGCGAGATGGTAGATGTGGATTGGGAGTGAGATTTTACTGTAATTTCTAGTGAAAAATTTATTGAAATATGATATATCATGTGTAATTATAAAACTTGATATTAAAATGTATATGTATTTTATGTTTTATGTATTTAAAATGTTTTAATATTTTTAATTTTATCTAAAATTATATTAAATATTTTAAAAACCTAACTTTTAAAGGAAATTAATAACTCAACAAAAACAAGCTCCCTCCTCCGCCCTCGCCACCTAGGAGCATGGGAGAGGGAGGTGGGGAGGGCGTGGAAAATTATCAGCCCGGAGCACCAGACATCTTGTCCCCACGCTCCATGGTGCTTATGGTAACTTTCTTTTCTTGGTGATCCTTGCGTGTCAAGACTAGCAACGGAGTAGAATATTTCTAGATTTTTTTTTTTGGGGGGGGGGGGGTGTTTGATTTCCTTTAAGTTTCCATCTCTAAAACACTATTTTAGGATTTACCAGTTTTGGCAGCCTGTACTTTACTGAGGGATCAATACAGCCTCCATTTCCTAATCATTGATCTTGACAAAGAGGTCTTTTTGGGGTTGGTTTTTTATTTTTATTGTTGAATATGGTACAGTTGAGTATGAGCAAAGACCAAATCCATAAAGATTGCTCTTGTTTCAAGAACACTTTTTTCTGAAAATGGGAGTAAGGATGACATGGGCCACCATATTTACTATAGTCTCCCTCTGAAAACCTGTTCAAACTGATGGAGATTTCATTCTGGTGGTGAAGTACCCTTCCACCACAGCCTCTTAGTAGATCCGGTGTGCAGTAGGCCGGTAGGAAAAAAAATGAAGAGGGGTTTTATCTGAGTTTTTACGCCAGGAAACTGGTGTACATGCTCTGAAATAGGTGCAATTCCTGTGCCTAATTACCCCCTTACACCATCTCCATGCCAAGTGGGCATGGAGGGGAGTGAAGGGGACATGAGGGGCCTGTGCTCATTGACAGAGTCAAAGCATTTCTGAAACTGGCATAGGCTTTAGTGCAAACCTATGCAAAGCAGGACCTAGCATAGAACTGCCACAGGAGACTGGAGCCTACTGATAGATCTGGCACATGCATGGAATAAGGGGAACTTCAAATTCTGCCACTCCATGCCCATGCATATGATACATTCCCCCCTATGCCATACAATACGACAATCTTAATAAATTTTCCACACAGTTTATATCCTGTTATGTGTAATTAATTTTCTGATAAATCCTATGACTTTTTAATGGTTGTTTATCATTTTTGGCTACTATTGGATAAAATACCTTCCAAAACCACTGTCCATTTTATCTTCATGCAACACTTATTGAATAACTGTGATGACAAGTTGTGATAATTGACAATAATTTGACGCACGAGGCATAAGATTTACCTGGATTCTTTCGTACTTTTGGAAATGCTTAGCAGGAACACGATGTGTGCACCTGAAATGTGACACCTCGAAAGGAAAAGGTGACTAACATGTAAATGACACATTTTCTGGTGTGGAAGAATCGACAGTAAATCTAAACTGTTAAGACTGTAGCGTAACACAAGATACTGCAAACACACAGCTTTTTCTATGATAGAAAACTGTCAGATTGCTTCAACTTTTTCTTACAATTTTTCTAAAACAATAATAAATAAAATAAGAAAAATTTCTAAAATTGGAGAAAAATTACCAGACCTAGACCTTTATTGATCCTTATAGTGACAAATGTACAAATGACCTTCTCATTCTTTATCATGTCAAGAAATTTATGACTTCATACACTTTATTGTGTTATATCTGATGTAACATTTAAGGATTATGATATATGACATTATCATTGAGACCGGCCATGCAGGTCACTGCCCCGACCATCAATCAACCAGTCTCAAGATATTGTAACACAACACTAAAAATCTTGAAACATATTTTACATTTTCCAGTAATACGATGGCATCAATAGACATAACAAAGAAATCAAAGTCAAGGACAAAGACTGCATGACATATTCAATCGTTCACTCATTTGCCAAGGAGAGTTTTTAATTTTCATGTATTAGGTATTTATACCAAATTTAAAAATATTGATAATATAAAATTGTAATGGGTCCTCAAAATCAGATTGATAGCACCCCACAGAATTGCTGTTATGCAGCCAATACACAGGGAATGAAACAAGAAGCAGACAACAAATTTCTACGTCTAGTGGTGGAACGGAGTCACTACAACTTACCTCCTTTTAAAATAAATTGTAACTAAGCTGCAGTGACTTCATTCAATCACTGCATCAATCTAATGACCTTGATCACCTTTAGACCCACGAATGTGCGGGGGACCGATATATGATATCCGTCCCCATTGATGACCATGACGCCTGGTCATGGTGCAGTGAGCACACATTGGGGCAGATTTATCACGTGTCTGAAAGTCAGAATATTTCCAGTTGCCCATGGCAACCAATCACAGCTCCCCTTTAAAATATTCATGAGCACTGGTGAAATGAAAGCTGAGCTGTGATTGGTTGCCATGGGCAACTGGAAATATTCTGACTTTCAGACACGTGATAAATCTGCCCCATTGTCTCACCGCACCTTGAGTATACACGAAAAAATATTGGACATGTCCTATATTTTGCGGTGCTACGGTGACTGCCCTGTGCTTCTCTATAGAGAGGGGAGGCCGGAGCAGCGCTCACTCTTCCTCTCTCTTTCACGCAGGTAAATGCTTGCCTAGGTTACAGCCTGGGCGAGCATACATACGTCTGCATAGGATAATACGGAAGTGGAACAAGGGATACTGTCCACTCAAAATTGGGTGGTGCTCATTTGGGACTCTCATTCCAACTTTATCATTTTAAAAACATGGCACACACCGAGTGGTTAACTTTTTTTTTTTTATTTAAATAAACATTAAAATTTTAGCCTCCACCACAATGTATGTATAATTAATATCATATAAGGAACTGATCAAAAAGAGCACAATATTTGGGTCACCCCAATCTGTAGGCATCTTTACAAGTGGTGAGGCAAGGCCTGCAGATTCAAATCAGATCTATCTTGACAAAGGCCGGGATGACCGAAGTGTTGTGTTCATTTAGATCTGTTTCTCATATGATTTTAATTGTACATACATTATTGTTAAGACAATAGTTGGAATGTATGTTTAAATAAAAAAAAAAAAGAAAAGTTATCCACTTGTAATGTGCCATGGTTTTCGATCTTTACTTAGGATAACTCAACAATATGTAGTTGGGGAAACCATGTTTAGAAGAGATTCTTTTCAACTAACATTGATATAATCGAAAGCAGCCCTTACACTGACATCACTTTTAGGCCTTGTAAGGATATTTTGGCCCCCATAGACTTCTATTATGCATGGTCACAGTGCGGTGAGCCATGGTGCTCGCATTGTGTCTCACCGCACTGTGGCCATGCTGAGCGGCAGCAAGTTATAGGGAAGGTCCTCATCCAATCTTAATTTGCAATCATTTCCTAAGGACAGCAGCTCAAAAGAGCTGGAAGCCCTGTTCCCGCAGATGTGCACCCGACTGAGACAAGCCTCAAATATTGTTTGCATGAGGCCTAACTTAGGAGGAAAAAAATCAAACCACAAAATGTGTCAAATTGGCACTTGTGAAATATGGGGAACCATATTTCTCAATGACTTATATTATAGATTTGAAGGTTTAGCGTTCCTTTAAGATTAGGTGAAATGGGTTGTCCAGAATTTTAAAAAGTCCCTTTCTTTCTTTTTAAAAACAACATGGATTGGGTCGGGTATGCCGCCTAAACTCTACTGAAGTGAATAGGAGTTAACTGCAATACCTCATAAAACCTTCGAAATGGGGCGATGCTATTGGACAGCCGGTTATGTTTTTTCAAATTCTGGCTTTAAGGGATCTGTTTGCTGCAGACAGGGCAAAGCACCCCTTATACAGCAATATAAAAGCAGTTAGGATAGAATAATGCACCTTTTTAGATTTTTATTAAAGGTTGGGATATACCTTTAATTTTAGTCAAAATTAAGGAATTCAGTTTTACTTTTTCATCCAACGACTATATAAGAATATTTTTGAATTGTCTTCTGTCAGTCCCACCATTCATCCTATAACAATATACAACAAAACTTTTTTTCGCCTGACCTCGTACTTCATCCCTGGGTGCATTAAATCAGCAGAAATTCACAAATTCCCTAACCTTTTATTCCTAGGGCAAGATACAATGCGTTGTCTTTCGGATTGAATGTATTCGAAACGAGAAAAAAAATCTGCACTTACCTTTGGCGTTTGCCTTCTTCAGACGTACAAAGTCGGTGCTCACACAGTACAGCGACAACAAAAGCTTTCTCAAGCGGCATATAAACGCGTACAGCAGGTATATATTGCATAAAACATATTGTATCATTTTTGGCATTCTGAAAAATTACTCCGATTTTAAACTCCATAGTCCCAGACCATTTTAATTTAAAAAAATGCGGTATAAAATATCTAGTAAAAAAAAAGTCAGGTCACGTCTGTATAAAGTGAATATTTCCCTTCACCACCTTCTCTTTCAAATTTTAATGTGCCCCTGAGGAAATGGAAAAATGGTTCTGGAAATATGGTTTTTAAAATTAAGTAAAAATTCTAAAAAAAGTGAAAACATTCCACATCACAGACAAGTAAGATATCATTTCATTTGAATTTATTCTTTCTAAGTCATCTATGTACCTACTAAATCTATGGACAAATTATTTCTCGGGGTAATATTCATAATCTTTCAATTCTAATGTTAAATATTAAAGAATATTACCGAGATAATATATAATAGCCATATGATGCTATAAAGCTATAAAGTTATTAGCAATTTTTTAGATTTTTTATTTCTATTTTAACTATATTTGTTCTTAAGGTACATGATTGTATTGATGCCTTTGATATTCAATAGCCAGAGTACACAGGACGGCTAATTTACTATACAATATTACATAACTATAACTCATAGAACTAGATGTAACTTGGGATTTTGCCTAAAGCTTTGATGCTCTCAAGATAATAAACCACCATAATACTCACGGTCATTGCACAGAGTGCCACTAAATGAGGTCATGCTGCAGTCACAGTTAAATCCATCCCATTGTTGCAAGCAGACGCCTTGGTTTGCACAGGAGTCTTCTTGACATGTTGTGCTCGGACCTGCAAATAAAATAGAAAGAAAAAATTGGCCCTGCCCTTTGAGTATCCTAAAAAAACTTTTGAACACATGTTCACGTGCAGTAGTTGCCAACATCTCTGATGATTTCTTTAGAGATTTTTTTTGGTACCTTGAGTACTCTGCATGTCTAAGAGATAAGAACTAATGGCTTTCAGTTCCGTTCTCCCGTGAAGAGGATTCTACTACAGAGAGGCAACAAAGTACTCAAGTGGTACGAAAGACAAAACAAAAAATTGCCAACACTACATTTACATATTTATGTTCTAAAGTCTAAAAGGCAAGTGCCTAAGCCTAAAAGTAGGAGGCCCAGCCCAACTGTGTTTTCTGGCCTACAGCAATACAGGTCAAAACAATTTACATTTGGTGAGATAGAGAAAATTAGAACAGCTATTCTAGTCTCACAGGTTGGGTAAAATGGAATTGGCATTTCCACATATAGAAACACGTTACTGTGCTGCTCACTCCTCCGCTCTCAGCCCCCACCTTTGTGCTCCTGTACACCTCCACCCTCCTGCTTTTTCACTTACACAAGGACAGAGCTCACTGTGTGGTGAGCTGACATTTATTGGGGAGGGAGGAGTTGTACAGGAGCACAAGGTGGGGACTGAGAGCCGAGGAGTGAGCAGCACAGTAACGTGTTTTGTTTTTTTTTTAATCCAGCAACACTAAAACAAACCTGGGACTCAGAACAGGATTCTGTCAGGGTGAAAGGCAAATGCACAGAAAAAGATCTGTGCAATCCAGCTGTAATGGGCTTCTGAAACCTGCCTTTGGTGAAAATGAGGTCCCTGGTGACAGGTTGCTTTAAGGTTATATTTTTGATATCTTCAAAGATAATCCTAGATAGAGATGAGTGGCCCCAGTGGACATCCACTGACCAATCATAACCATGGCTACTTGCTAGGGGCATCAAATTGCCAGATTGGCTGTTTGGCCACCAACTCAGTAATGTGTCCCGGGCAGGCAGCTGAACCCGAATGCCAAACCCCAATCTGACCATTGAATCTGCTCATCTCTAATCCTCGACTGTATTTTATTGGATGTTGGCAAGTATTGGTTCACATGCTCTTCCGATCCCATGTGTTGTTTTGTTCTCCTGTAATAATATGTTGGCATGCCCAACGGTGACATAAAAGGGACACACAGTTCTATGCTACCTCATAACTGGATCATTGTAAAAAAAAAACAAAAAAAAACTGAGATTAGAAGGGGTTGATCAAAGAATAAGTCAGTGACTATACACACATTGTCAAGACTGAAAGCACTTATGCAAAATATATGCTAATTAGGAAGGATTGTATTCAGATGTTTCAGAGAGGAAGAAAGGAAGAAGAGGAGACACTGTAAAGCACAAACGTGAGGATATTTGAAGGATTCATCATGTGCATTGGGTTTTCAGTCTTGGAGAAAACACACAGTGCGGTCTACCTTGCAAGTCAGCTTTCATCAATGCAACTTTTGAAGGCGAAATAATAGCAAAAAAAAAGCAAAATATAAACATGTTAGTAAGCAATAATAAAATGGAAGCAACATACATTCACCAAAATGAAGAAAATGAATAAAAGCAACCAAAAATATATTCAAAATTATCATGCAAAGCCTTTACATAAAGTGATGGTACGTAATATAAACAAGTGACACTCGAAGCAAGACAAAATGAGAAAATGGCAATTTGCGAGCATTTTACTGCAAATATAAAGGTTAATTGAGCTGATGATATGTAATGAAGGGAAATTAAAAGTTTTTTCCTTGATTGGAAATGAATGCATTAGCTAACTGAATGCATGGCTGCACCCGGACTAGCCATTTGTCATGTTTAGATGGTGTGTATTCTACGCTCCTTAACACAGATTACCCCCCACTCCAATTTCCACTTACAGTGACTGGTTCAATTAAGACCATAACCCATATTAAGGTCACGAATGACCTTTTCAATCAATTATGGAGGCAACACATCCTTACTCCTGTTTTAATGAAGTATCCACAAGGCATGCTTGTCATTTTATTTTCGACTTGGTAGTGGAGATATAAAGAAGAATTTTTTAAAGACATCGGGGGATGTTAACGGCTGCGAGGTTTTTACTGAATAGACCCTGTGATTCCCCATAAGTGTGCAAAATGTTAGACCATGTTGTTGTGTTTAATCAGGGTTGTCTACTATCCCCAATAGTGTCCAGATGGGGGAGAATAAGGATGAGAAAAATCTGGCAGCAGATAAAAATTTGGTTCAAGTAGAGAGACAACAACACACACAAAAGTGGATAGAAATGGCATATCCTACAGAGAGTCCTAGGTCGTCTTAGGTGCCCCCCCCCCCTTCAATGATTGGGACAGATCACCTCTCTGTTCATCCCCTGCAGTCCTGCCTCCTCGTATTGGCAAATACAAATCTATGATAAGCTTCTCAGGTTGTTATTTCATAGGGAACTGACTGATTTCTGGTAAAGGAAAGTGCAAGTACAGAATGATTATAAAATTAACCCCCGCTAAATGACCGCTGAGGATAAGAAGGTAATCAGAAAACTGCCAAATATGTACTAAAAGAAATGAGCTTCAGTAACCAGGATCCCTTTATAAAATATTTAAGTTCTACCTCTCCCCTGACATGGTTCCACAGGAAAACACTTTTTTTTTATTTAAAGGGGCTGTCCACTTCCAGCGAATAATTGATATTGTTTATGTAATGTAAAATTCTACAATTTTCCAATGTATTTTCTGTATCAATTTCACACGGTTTTCTAGCTCTCTGCTTGCTGAACTTTAACAGGAAGCGCCATTATTTACTTCCTGTAGATAAAAACGATTGCCGTCATGTGATGTCACACAGGTGCTATACTGATTATATTCTTGGTCATGTGATGTAATTATACCCATGGTCATGTGATGTCACACAGGTGCACGCCTCATTATATCCCTGGTCATGTGATGTCACACAGAGGTACGGCTAATTATAACACACAGTTCTGATTAGTCGCTGTGATATAATGAGCTGTGTACCTCGCTGACATGACCTGGGATGTAATGAGAAGCTGGTTGACATCACATGACCAAGAATGTAATGAGCTGTGCTCCTCTGTCACATTACATGACCAGAGATATCATGAGATGTGCAGCTGGTTGACATCACATGACCATGGGCCGATTTTTATTCACAGGAAGTAAAGACTAGAGCTTCCTGTTGAACGACAGCAAACAGAGATCTAGCAAACCATGAGGAATTGATACAAAAAGTAGGTTCACAACGTGTTGAACTTTACATTACAAAAACTATTTCAATTAGCCCCTTTAACTGTATGAATGAGACAGAATCAGAGGTAAAGAGTTCCATATTTGAATAAGGGAACCACAGAATTCAAGAGGATAGGACTCATTTTCAATTTCAGGTACAATAGTTAGGAAAAGTATCAAGCACATGCTTAGACTTGTTCCCCTAAGAATCTGACAACTAAAGTCCCAGAATATGATTTTAATAAGGGTAATAAGGGGCATTCCCCACCGGCAAGCTACGGGCTTGTTTGGTATTTGTTTTGTATTTTGGGCTTAGACTTGATGTTCATCTTACAGCGGACCTTTCCCCACTTCCACCATCTTAACATCCATGTATAGTTGACAGTCCAACTATTTCCCACTTCTTGAGAAAACAACGCTTTTCATTTTGGCACCCAGTATGCTAATTAGTCCCTTTACTATTAGATAGCTGATAACAGTCTGCTCGCTCCAACCACCACGGCCACCCACTTGAGAGTAGAGAGTCTAAGAATATCGGCTGCCAAAAATGATGGCACTGATTGTTCAGTAATGGTAGAAGCTAGAGCAAAACTTCCAACTTTGTCGGAATGAGTGGAAACTGTTAAGGGATGCAAAGAGCTGATGAAGGTGGATAGATGTCTCCTTGGAGGAAAATGGAGAAGTGAAGGTCTAAAATGTTTCCTTGCATGATATTCTTTCTTTATACTTCAGAACTTTATTACTTCTCCATGTATTTCGTTGACGAGAATGAAAGTGTAGAGCAAGCCTAAAGTGGAAACCCTGCCTACTTTCACATAGCTTTCGGAAATTTGTTAAACATTCAATTTTAAGAGTCTTTTAATAGATTGCTGTGTAGGAAGTGTTAATGTGTGGGTGACTGTGTTTTCCTTGCACAAAAAGGCACATTACATCCTTTAAACGAACATAGCACATAATGATCAATGTAGCTAAATTGGCTGATCCAAAAACATTTATTTTACTGCCAACAGAGAAGAAAAAATAAGCCGGCATCTAGCAGCTTTTCTCTTTCACCAGGTATTAACGGATAAGGTTCATGTAAATTTCTCTCGCTGTAAGGTACAATATTTGCAGAAAATACCAAAAGCTGCTATTCTCGTGTTTAAGTGAAAGGGATCGATGTGGTTTATAATTCACTTCAATAATTTTTTTGTCCATGTTTTGGATATTACTAGAGATGAGCGAGCACTAAAATGCTTGAGTGCTCGTTATTTGAGACAAACTTTTCCCGATGCTCTAGTGCTCGTTTTGAATAACAAGCTCCTTTGAAGTCAATGGGAGACTCGAGCATTTTTCAATGTGTCATTTTATTGAGAAATAATGTCTCCTAATAAGTTAGCAGATGTACGGAAACATCTGCAATGTGTTCTTCACTGAAGAACACATTGCCGATGTTTCCGTACATATGCTAACTTATCAGAAGACATTAGCACAGAAAGGTGTTCTTCACAATAGTATGTGAAGAACAATATGTGTGAAGATTCTTGTGACTAAGGGACAATGTAAGGGGATGAAGATCAGTTTAATGAATAGAACTAAAAGCAGTAGCGTAACAACAGTCGTAGTAGCCGTAGCGGCTGCTACAGGGCCCGGGAGCAGGGGGCCAGTGATGGACAGGTAAAGTATAATTTATTAACTTGCTTCCTGCCTCTGGTCATAGCAACCCCAGGGCCAGGGACAAACAGACAAATAATAAGTTGTTAGTGATGTGCCCCCAGGCCCGGCCCGATATATGCTGTGGTCTGCACGGAGTGTGAGGTAATCAGATGGGCACGGGAGCACATCATTAACAAGTTATAATTCAGCTGTCCGTCTCCTGACTGCTGCTGAATGGACCCACCCACACATCGCACATGCCCGGTAACATGCAGCCCAGCCAGCCCACCCACCTCACATGCAGTCTGCACGCCCACCCACCTCAACTGCCACCCCCTCTTGTGCTCTTTTGCTGTCTCCCGCCACCACGTTCTGACCCCATATTCCAGGCCGGATGCAACTCGACAGCGATCAATGAAACTGGGTGAGTGTAATTAATACTTATGTACATGCATGTATGTGTGTTTTTGTGTGTATATATATGCTGTATATATTGTACATACTGGATGTGTGTGTATATATGCTGTATATCTGTGTGTATTCTGTATTTGCTGGATGTGTATGTATATATGCTGTATATCTGTATGTATTTTGTATATGCAGGCGGTCTCCTACTTAAGAACGACTTACATACAACCCCTAGTTACAAACGGACTTCTGAATGTTTGTAATTTACTGTACTTTAGTCCCAGGCTACAATAAACAGCTGTAACAGTTATCACAGGTGTCTATAATTAAGATTTATTGTTTATCTTGGTTCTCATGACAACCCAACATTTTTAAACAACATTTGTCACAAAGACCAAAAAAAATTTGGTTGGGGTTACAATTATAAAATATACAGTTCCGACTTACATACAAATTCAACTTACGAACAAACCTACAGACCCTATCTTGTACGTAACCTGGGGACTGCCAGTACTGGTTGTGTGTGTGTATATGTTGTATATGTGTGTGTATGTTGTATATATTGGATGTGTGTGTATGTTGTATATACTGGATGTGTGTGTGTATCGTGTATATACTGATGTGTGTGTATATATGCTATATATCAGTGTGTATGTTGTACACTCACTGGCCACTTTATTAGGTACACCTGTCCAACTGCTCGTTAACACTTAATTTCTAATCAGCCAATCACATGGCGGAAACTCAGTGCATTTAGGCATGTAGACATGGTCAAGACAATCTCCTGCAGTTCAAACCGAGCATCAGTATGGGGAAGAAAGGTGATTTGAGGCCTTTGAACGTGGCATGGTTGTTGGTGCCAGAAGGGCTGGTCTAAGTATTTCAGAAACTGCTGATTTACTGGGATTTTCACGCACAACCATCTCTAGGGTTTGTATTTTGTATATACAGATGTGTGTGTATATATGCAATATATCAGTGTGTATGTTGTATATACTGGATGTGTGTGTATATATACTGTATATGTGTGTGTATGTTGTATATACTGGATGTGTGTGTATATATGTTGTACATCTGTGTGTATGCTGTATATTCTGGATGTTTGTGTATATATGTTGTATATCAGTGTGTATGTTGTATATACTGGATGTGTGTGTATATATACTGTATATGTGTGTGTATGTTGTATATACTGGATGTGTGTGTACATGCTGTACATGTGTGTGCATCTTGTATATACTGGATGTGTGTATATATGCTGTATATGTGTGTGTATTAGAGATGAGCGAACATACTCGTCCGAGCTTGATGCTCGATCGAGCATTAGCGTACTCGTAACTGCTCGTTGCTCGGACGAGTATTTCGCCCGCTCGAGAAAATGGCAGCTCCCGCCGTTTTGCTTTTTGGCGGCCAGAAACAGAGCCAATCACAAGCCAGGAGACTCTGCACTCCACCCAGCATGACGTGGTACCCTTACACGTAGATAGCAGTGGTTGGCTGGCCAGATCAGGTGACCCTGGGATAGACTAGCCGCTGCCCGCGCTGCTCGGATCATTCTCTGTCTGGATGCCGCTAGGGAGAGAGCTGCTGCTGCTCAGGGAAAGCGTTAGGGTGTTCTATTAGCTTACTGTTAGGCAGGAGTGATTCTTAAAGAACCCAACAGCCCTTCTTAGGGCTACAATAACGTTCTACTTTTTTTTTTTTTATTTGCATCTAGTACCATTTTGTGAGGAATTAGCAGGGGGACTTGCTACCGTTGTGTTTAGCTCTTAGTGACACACATATCCACCTCAAACACCAAAGTGGGAAAATTTATTAGGGGTTTGAGTAGAATTAGGCACAGTCTGCCAGTTTCTTTTTATTTTACGTTTATTTTTTTCATAACTCAGCGTCATCTCATCTGGCATAGTAGTGTGCTGTAATACTTGGCTAGAAAATAGCCATAGGAGAATACAAACGTCTTAATTACGCCTGCAGTAGCGTTATATATATTTGATTTCTGGTTGATCTGCTGGTGGCTGTACTTGCTGCAGTGCATCTACTATCAAATTGGGAGCAATTTGGAGTCAGACTTGCGACCACTGTGTTTTAGTGACGCACATATCCATCGCAAAGACCGAAGTGGGAAAATTTATTAGGGCCCGGGGTTGTATTTCAACTAGGCACAGTCTGCCATTTCCTTTTTTATTTTACGTTTATTTTTTTCATAACTCAGCGTCATCTCATCTGGCATAGTAGTGTGCTGTTATACTTGGCTAGAAAATAGCCATAGGAGAATACAAACGTCTTAATTACGCCTACAGTAGCGTTATATATATTTGATTTCTGGTTGATCTGCTGGTGGCTGTACTTGCTGCAGTGCATCTACTATCAAATTGGGAGCAATTTGGAGTCAGACTTGCGACCACTGTGTTTTAGTGACGCACATATCCATCGCAAAGACCGAAGTGGGAAAATTTATTAGGGCCCGGGGTTGTATTTCAATTAGGCACAGTCTGCCAGTTTCTTTTTATTTTACGTTTATTTTTTTCATAACTCAGCGTCATCTCATCTGGCATAGTAGTGTGCTGTTATACTTGGCTAGAAAATAGCCATAGGAGAATACAAACGTCTTAATTATGCCTACAGTAGCGTTATATATATTTGATTTCTGGTTGATCTGCTGGTGGCTGTACTTGCTGCAGTGCATCTACTATCAAATTGGGAGCAATTTGGAGTCAGACTTGCGACCACTGTGTTTTAGTGACGCACATATCCATCGCAAAGACCGAAGTGGGAAAATTTATTAGGGCCCGGGGTTGTATTTCAATTAGGCACAGTCTGCCAGTTTCTTTTTATTTTACGTTTATTTTTTTCATAACTCAGCGTCATCTCATCTGGCATAGTAGTGTGCTGTTATACTTGGCTAGAAAATAGCCATAGGAGAATACAAACGTCTTAATTACGCCTACAGTAGCGTTATATATATTTGATTTCTGGTTGATCTGCTGGTGGCTGTACTTGCTGCAGTGCATCTACTATCAAATTGGGAGCAATTTGGAGTCAGACTTGCGACCACTGTGTTTTAGTGACGCACATATCCATCGCAAAGACCGAAGTGGGAAAATTTATTAGGGCCCGGGGTTGTATTTCAACTAGGCACAGTCTGCCATTTCCTTTTTTATTTTACGTTTATTTTTTTCATAACTCAGCGTCATCTCATCTGGCATAGTAGTGTGCTGTTATACTTGGCTAGAAAATAGCCATAGGAGAATACAAACGTCTTAATTACGCCTACAGTAGCATTATATATATTTGATTTCTGGTTGATCTGCTGGTGGCTGTACTTGCTGCAGTGCATCTACTATCAAATTGGGAGCAATTTGGAGTCAGACTTGCGACCACTGTGTTTTAGTGACGCACATATCCATCGCAAAGACCGAAGTGGGAAAATTTATTAGGGCCCGGGGTTGTATTTCAATTAGGCACAGTCTGCCAGTTTCTTTTTATTTTACGTTTATTTTTTTCATAACTCAGCGTCATCTCATCTGGCATAGTAGTGTGCTGTTATACTTGGCTAGAAAATAGCCATAGGAGAATACAAACGTCTTAATTACGCCTACAGTAGCGTTATATATATTTGATTTCTGGTTGATCTGCTGGTGGCTGTACTTGCTGCAGTGCATCTACTATCAAATTGGGAGCAATTTGGAGTCAGACTTGCGACCACTGTGTTTTAGTGACGCACATATCCATCGCAAAGACCGAAGTGGGAAAATTTATTAGGGCCCGGGGTTGTATTTCAACTAGGCACAGTCTGCCATTTCCTTTTTTATTTTACGTTTATTTTTTTCATAACTCAGCGTCATCTCATCTGGCATAGTAGTGTGCTGTAATACTTGGCTAGAAAATAGCCATAGCAATAGGATAGCATCGTTTGGTTTTAAAAACTAAAAAACACAAAAAAAAAAAAAAAAAAAAAAAAGTTAAAAAAAAAATACAAGTTATAACTCTCATTTTCAAAATGTTTAACCCGAGGGCTAGGGGTAGAGGACGAGGGCGGGGACGTGGGCGTCCAACTACTGCAGGGGTCAGAGGCCGTGGTCCTGGGCGGGGTGAGACACCACCTGCTTATGAGGGAGCAGGGGAACGCCGCAGAGCTACACTCCCTAGGTTCATGTCTGAAGTTACTGGGACTCGTGGTAGAGCACTGTTGAGGCCAGAACAGTGCGAACAGGTGATGTCGTGGATTGCCGACAATGCTTCGAGCAATTTGTCCACCAGTCAGTCTTCCACGCAGTCCACCCATGTCACCGAAATCGGCACTCCTCCAGCTCCTGCACCTCAGCCTCCTCCCCCCCAGTCTACCCCCTCCCAGCAAAATTTGCCATTTGAACCGGCATACTCTGAGGAACTGTTTTCTGGACCCTTCCCACAGTCACAAACCACTTGTCCGGTTGCTGATGAGCAATTTTCTGATGCCCAGGTTTTCCACCAGTCGCAGTCTGTGGGTGATGATGACCTTGTTGACGTAGTGGAAGAAGTGTGTAAAGAGGTGTCCGACGATGAGGAGACACGGTTGTCAGACAGTGGGGAAGTTGTTGTCAGGGCAGGAAGTCCGAGGGGGGAGCAGACTGAGGGATCGGAGGATGATGAGGTGACAGACCCAAGCTGGGTTGAGAGGCCGGGTGAACACAGTGCTTCTGAGACGGAGGAGAGTCCTCGACCAGAACAGGTTGGAAGAGGCAGTGGTGGGGCCAGACGGAGAGGCAGGGCCAGAGCTGGTGCATCAGCGCCAAATGTGTCAACTAGTGAAGCTCCCGTGGCGAGGGCTCCTGCGGCGAGGGCTAGATTTTCAGAAGTCTGGAGGTTCTTTAAGGAAACACCGGATGACCGACGGACTGTGGTGTGCCACATTTTCCAAACCAGGATCAGCAGGGGTTCCACCACTACTAGCTTAACTACCACCAGTATGCGCAGGCATATGAATGCTAAACACCCCACTCAGTGGCAACAAGCGCGTTCACCTCCGGCCGTGCACACCACTGCTCCTTCCCCTGTGTCAGCTGATAGTCAGCCCCCTGCCCAGGACCCTGCCACAAAAACCCCATCGTCACCTCCACGATCCTCCACAGCATCCACCAGCGTTCAGCTCTCCATACCCCAGACGCTGGAGCGGAAACGCAAATATAGTGCAACCCACCCGCACGCCCAAGCCCTTAATGTGCACATTTCCAGATTGCTAAGCCTGGAGATGCTGCCCTATAGGCTAGTAGAGACCGAGGCCTTTCGCAGCCTCATGGCGGCGGCCGCCCCTCGGTATTCGGTCCCCAGCCGCCACTACTTTTCCCGATGTGCCGTCCCAGCCCTGCACCAGCACGTGTCAGACAACATAATCCGTGCCCTGACCAACGCCGTTTCTGACAAGGTCCACCTGACCACGGACACGTGGACGAGTGCTGCCGGGCAGGGCCACTATATATCCCTGACGGCACATTGGGTTAACTTGGTGGAGGCTGGGACCGAGTGTGACCCTGCGGCTGGTCATATACTGCCGACGCCGAGGATTGCGGGGCCTACCTCGGTCCAGGTGTTTGAGGCCTACTATGCCTCCTCCTCCTCCCACCCCTCCTCCACCTCCTCCTCCGAACGACCATCCGTGGGCATGGCGCCATCAGTCGGTAGCTCTAGGCACAGCAGCAGTGCCGTCGCTAAGCGACAGCAGGCGGTGCTCAAACTGCTGAGCCTAGGCGATAAAAGGCACACCGCCCAAGAGCTATTACAGGGCATCACGGCGCAGACTGATCTGTGGCTGGCACCGCTGAACCTGAAGCCAGGCATGGTTGTGTGTGACAACGGCCGTAACCTGGTGGCGGCTCTGCAACTCGGCAGACTGACACATGTGCCATGCCTGGCCCATGTGTTAAATCTGATAGTTCAGCGTTTCCTCAAGACATACCCCAATCTGTCTGATTTGCTCACGAAGGTGCGCCGCATCTGTGCGCATTTCAGGAAGTCCAGCACAGATGCTGCCACTCTCAGGGCAGCGCAGCGCCGCCTCCAACTGCCCGCTCACCGACTGTTGTGCGACGTGCCCACGAGGTGGAATTCAACACTGACCATGTTATCCAGAGTTTACCAGCAGCGCCGAGCGATTGTAGACTGCCAGATGTCAACTTCCACCAGAACTGGTAGTCAGGTCAGTCAGCTTCCTCAAGTCTACAATGAGGAGTGGACGTGGATGTCTGATATCTGTCAGGTGCTGAGTAACTTTGAGGAGTCAACACAGATGGTCAGTGGCGATGCCGCCATCATCAGCCTCACCATCCCGCTGCTTGGCCTGTTGAAAAACTCTCTGGTCAGCATGAAGTCGGAAGCTTTGCGCTCCTCACAAGAGACAGGGGAAGAAGATTCCCTTGTTGATAGCCAAAGCACCCTTAGGTCTGTTTCTCAGCGCATATCGGAGGAGGTGGAGGTGGAGGAGGATGAGGAGGAAGAGGAGGAGAATGTTGGCGAGACACAAGAGGGGACCATTGTTGAGTCCTACACTGTTGAGCGTGTATGGGCAGAAGAAGAGGAGTTGGAGGAGTTGGAGGAGGAGGAAATGGACAGTCAGGCCAGTGAGGGGAGTGAATTCTTACGCGTTGGTACTCTGGCGCATATGGCAGATTTCATGCTAGGCTGCCTATCCCGTGACCCTCGCGTTCAAAGAATTTATTCCAGCACCGATTACTGGGTGTTCACTCTCCTGGACCCACGGTACAAGCAAAATCTTTCCACTCTCATCCCTGGAGAGGAAAGGAGTGTGAGAATGCATGAATACCAGCAGGCCCTGGTGCACAAGCTGAAACAGTATTTCCCTTCTGACAGCGCTAGCGGCAGAGTGCGTAGTTCTGCGGGACAAGTAGCGAGGGAGAGTAGGCGAGCAGGCAGCTTGTCCAGCACTGGCAAGGGTACGCTTTACAAGGCTTTTGCCAGCTTTATGTCACCCCAGCAAGACACTGTCACCTGTCCCCAGTCTCGGCAGAGTAGGGCTGATCTTTACAGAAAGATGGTGAGGGAGTACGTAGCTGACCATACCATCGTCCTAAATGATCACACAGCTCCCTACAACTACTGGGTTTCAAAGCTGGACATGTGGCACGAACTGGCGCTCTACGCCTTGGAGGTTCTTGCCTGCCCTGCCGCTAGCGTCTTGTCAGAACGGGTTTTCAGTGCAGCTGGTGGCATCATCACCGATAAGCGTACACGCCTGTCGACTGACAGCGCTGACAGGCTGACGCTTATCAAGATGAATAAAGCATGGATTTCTCCTAATTTCAAATCTCCAGCAGGTGAAGGAAGCTCAACCTGAATAATTTATCCACTCCTCCTCCTCCTCATTTTCCTCCTTCTCCTCCTCTTTCTACAGTAAAGCAGAGGAAACTGGCTGTTTTTTGACAGGGCCCACTGGCTCTAGGTATAGTACTTTATGCATTTAATTTTTCTGGAGGGCCACCGACACGGTCCTCTGTTTTAAACAATTTTTGGGAGTGCCACATACAGGCACTCAATCTATTCAATTTTTCTGGAGGGCCACCTTTCCGGTCCTCTGTTTTAAACAATTTTTTGGGACTGCCACATACAGGCACTCAATCTATTCCATTTTTCTGGAGGGCCACCTACCTGCTCCTCTGGTTTAAAAACTTTTTTGGACTGCCACATACAGGCACTCAATCTATTCCATTTTTCTGGAGGGCCACCTACCTGCTCCTCTGGTTTGAAAACTTTTTTGGACTGCCACATACAGGCACTCAATCTATTCCATTTTTCTGGAGGGCCACCTACCTGCTCCTCTGGTTTGAAAAATTTTTTGGACTGCCACATACAGGCACTCAATCTATTCCATTTTTCTGGAGGGCCACCTACCTGCTCCTCTGGTTTGAAAAATTTTTTGGACTGCCACATACAGGCACTATCCAAATTGAATTGTCTCCATAGCAGCCTCCACACGTTGTCTCCATTGCTACCTCCAAAAGTCGTCCATATAGCTGCCTCCATACATCGTCCCTTTATCAAACGAGGTTTGTCAGGCCGAAATTTGGGTTGTTTTCATGGATTCCACATCAAAGTTGTTAACTTTGTCGCCACCCTGCTGTGTTATCCACAAAATACACTGGCAAACTTTTACCATTTACGGATATTATTTCAGCGCTTCTTGCGCATCTGTTTACATTCCCCTCACCCGCCATATCCTAAACTTATAAGAACGCTACTACACTTGATCTTATACAAAAGGTTCTTAGAAGTGCTGTTTGGGGAGTAGCCTAGAGACAGGGGCTTGGATTGGCGAAAGCTCGCCTAGCAGCGGAGCGCCAGCTCCATGCGCATCATGCGCTTCTTGCGCATCTGTTTACATTCCCCTCACCCGCCATATTCCAAACTTATAAGAACGCTACTACACTTAACTTGGTGCAGGCTGGGACCGAGTCTGACCCTGGGGCTGGTCATATACTGCCGACGCAGAGGATTGCGGGGCCTACCTCGGTCCAGGTCTCAAAGGCCTACTATACCTCCAAATCCTCCCACCCCTCCTCCACCTCCTCCTCCTCCGAATTACCATCCGTGGGCATGGCGCCATCAGTCGGTAGCTCTAGGCACAGCAGCAGTGCCGTTGCTAAGCGACAGCAGGCGGTGCTCAAACTGCTGAGCCTAGGTGATAAAAGGCACACCGCCCAAGAGCTATTGCAGGGCATTCCACATCAAACTTGTTAACTTTGTCGCCACCCTGCTGTGTAAGCCACAAAATATACTGGAAAACTTTTTTCATTTACGGATATTATTTCAGCGCTTCTTGCGCAGATGTTTACATTCCCCTCACCCGCCATATCCCAAACTTATAAGAACGCTACTACACTTGATCTTATCCGAAAGGTTCTTAGAAGTGCTGTTTGGGGAGTAGCCTAGAGACAGGGGCTTGGATTGGCGAAAGCTCGCCTGGCAGCGGAGCGCCAGCTCCATGCCAAGAACCAACTAACATAGTTTTAACTGCAGTACCTTTAATCTACTACTAGTTCACTGCCTCCATACATCGTCCCCTTATCAAACGAGCTGTGTCAGGCAGAATTTTGGATTGTTTTCATGGCTTCCATGTTAACTTTGTCGCCACCCTGCTGTGTAAGCCACAAAATATACTGGAAAACTTTTTTCATTTACGGATATTATTTCAGCGCTTCTTGCGCAGATGTTTACATTCCCCTCACCCGCCATATCCCAAACTTATAAGAACGCTACTACACTTGATCTTATACAAAAGGTTCTTAGAAGTGCTGTTTGGGGAGTAGCCTAGAGACAGGGGCTTGGATTGGCAAAAGCTCGCCTGGCAGCGGAGCGCCAGCTCCATGCCAAGATCCAACTAACATAGTTTTAACTGCAGCACCTTTAATCTACTACTAGTTCACTGCCTCCATACATGGTCCCCTTATCAAACGAGCTGTGTCAGGCAGAATTTTGGATTGTTTTCATGGCTTCCATGTTAACTTTGTCGCCACCCTGCTGTGTAATCCACAAAATATACTAGCAAACTTTTATCATGTACCGATATTATTTGAGCGCTTCTTGCTCACCTCCTTTGGTTCCTCTCTGCCACCCATTGGTTTGAAGCCTGAGTCCATTTAGGGTATGTCGCCATGCCACTCTCTAGCCTGCCGCTGCTGCCGCTGCCTCTGCATGCCGTCCCCTATAGTGTCAGGGTCAATTATTGGATGTTTTAGATGCTATCTAGCCTCATTCGGTCACTCTGTCATGGCCATGCTGTTGCCCATAATTTTGGCATAATGGTGCGATTAAGCAGCCTCAGAGGCATCCATGCATGCTGCCCCTGCTGTTTCCTGTCCATTTCCGTGGTGTTTCCATCCTTTTCTGAGGTTCCCAGGTGTTTGGCCAAGCTTCCCTGTGCAGAGCCTTGGTCCCCTTGAAAAATGCTCGAGTCTCCCATTGACTTCAATGGGGCTCGTTACTCGAAACGAGCACTCGAGCATCGGGAAAAGTTCGTCTCGAATAACGAGTACCCGAGCATTTTAGTGCTCGCTCATCTCTAGTGTGTATGTTGTATATACTGATGTGTGTGTATATATGCTGTATATGTGTGTGTATGTTGGATATACTGATGTGTGTGTATATATGCTGTGTATGTGTGTGTATGTTGTATATACTAGATGCGTGTGTACATGCTGCATATGTGTGTGTATAATGTGTATATCCTATGTACGGTGAATGTGTAGACTTGTGTATGAGTGTAAAAATGATTGTGATTGTGTAAATGTAGGTGTATAAATATGTATGTATTTTTTTCAAAGGTCTTCTATGGGGCCCAGCCTCTGCTGATTACGCCCCTGACTAAAAGCACAGCAGTTTAAGGACACACCCCAGAGCTCCAAATTCAGCTACAATCCTAGAACATAAATAACATTTTTACCTTCCTGCTGCTACCAAAAACACAGATAAGTTTGATCATACAAATCTCCATAGATAATACCTTATACTTTATTCCGTTTGGTACAGTCCAACCTTCTCTAACTTGAATGTGAACAGAGCCTTAGATTTTGCAGAACTCAACTCATCTACAAAGAAAACATAATGGGGCTCATTTACTAAGGGTCCGCGGAGCGCATTTTCGTTGGGTTTCCTGACGATTTCCGTTTTGCACCAAAATGCCCCAGGATTTTGGTGCACATGATCGGATTTTGGCACATCGGTGCCGGCTTGCACGTGACAGTAATCAGGGGGTGGCCGTTGGACAACCCGACGGATTCGGACAACGCACGGGATTTAGCATTTCAAATTGTGTTGCAAGACACGCATTTACATGCACCGGGAAGAAGAAGGTGAAGCAACGGATGCGGGTTCTCGGGCGCACAAGCTTAGTGAATTGCGGCAGACCTAAATCCTTGTCAGACAACGCACCTCGAGGTTGCGACAGGGCCGGGTAAGTAAATCTGCCCCAATGATATTCTTTTTCCAGTAAAATAGAAGTCTTGGGCCACTGTGAACTTTATCCCTCAATGAAAAATACATGTGCATGGATAGAAAATGTAGACGCTTAGGACTTTAATTCAACTAATTATCTTGTTTCATATTTCAAGAATATGCACAGAATTAGCAAGCCTGTTAGGAAAAAAAAACAAAAAAGCCGCTCAATGTGGCGATCAACATGCCGCAACACTGTCAGAAGAGCATAAAAAATAGATTTCCTCGGAAATAAGTGTTAAGAAACAGCTTGTTTAATGCAGAACATCTGCCTCTATGAGATCTCTTTGTGAAGTTGGGTGTTTATGATTTTGGAGACCTAGCATTTGAAATAATAATGCCTCATTGGCATAATTACTTGCGGCAAGAAAAAAAAAAAAGAAAGTTAGGCCAACTAAATTATAACCATTAGGAGAAAAATGGCAGAAGGAAATAACAGCTTTTATATGATTAAAAGAGCTTTTCCTTCATCCCGGCTTCCAGGACACATGCGACTGTAATGTAATGAATGGTGTGAGAATGTTGATCATTTCTCCGATTTCTCAGATACTCTGGAGCCCTTGTCAAACTTGAATAACAAATTTTTTGTGTGCGATTCGGGAACTCGTTGTACATTTTGAGAAATTATTCGACCCTTTGATAACTTTCAAACTGTCTAACTATAAGCTAACCTGTAGAAACATGGTAATTTTTTTGGGATCTAAAGATTAGGATAGGGTATTTGAAACACAATAGGGGAAATTCATTGGGGCAGATTTACTTAACCGGTCCAGTCGTGATCCAGCGGCGCGTTCTCCGACGCTGATTTGGGTTCTGCCGGGATTCACTAAGGTTGTGCGCCCGATGCCCACTAGGTGTCGCTGCTGCTCTGAAGCGCGCCAGAATTCACTTCCTTCGTCTCGGTGTGTGTGAGTGCTATTTTTGCAACACAATTTTTTTTAAAAAAATCTGCGAATCTGTCGGGTTTTCCGACAGACACGCCCCCTGATTTCTGTCACGTGAAAGCCAACGCCGATGAGCCACAATCTGATTGCGTGCGCAAAAATCCCGAGGCAATTCCCCCCCGCTGGCGGTCCAATGATTATGTCCTATGAATATGGATGCAAACTCTGCCATTTCTGACCTGTAGACCAGGTTGGAACTGGCAAAGTTTTTGCTCTTATCTACATGTGGCTAAATGTGGTGGGCACCAACGAGCACTCCATCCATCCCACTTCATGCCCGTTCTCTGCCCGACACGGCTAAAGTGGTGCGTGAGTAAGCAAGCCAAATGTTGGGTAGAGGGAGATTCATATGGTTTCTAAGGTATAATGAAAATCATTGAAAGGTTCGGTTCCCTCAACCTGGACTTCAGACACAAGTTTGGATTTGGTGTTTAGACTCACTGGAACAATTGGCACCAATCACCTGGTATTGTGGGTGTAAACCCTTTCAATGCCTGATGATGTCACGGGGAGCAACCTTCCTGGGGAAAATGGCAGAGTGCACACAGACTTGCCAGCGGATTAAAACACCCATGATTGGTAACAGCACCGATCACTGGTAATAGCAGTATGTTCAGGTTCGAGTCTGACTGGGTCTGCTCATTTTTATCAGATAGGCAAATACTTTTTTAATCATTTAAGCAAAAAAATAAAACCTTCTTCATTGGTTTAGGTGAACATTTAACATATTTTGACTAGTACCCAATATAAGGGAGTGTACAGCAGCATTGTGCAGGGCAATGTATAAGCTTTCTAGATATTGATTGGATGTTTCTCATTGAACTTTTGATATTTAGGAAAAAGAAAAAAAATCTGCTTTCACTTTTATGCAAATTAGCTTTTTGGTGCACCAATGGTGGGGCTATACCTGCTAGTGCATAGATTTCCTTTACTTTTTTCTTTCTACGCTGTGTACCACCAATTGGCCTCTTCATTTACACAACTTTGACTTGTTTCTAATAAAACAAAAGCATAAATGGTAGAAACTAGTGCACCAGCAGGTATGGTTCAAGTCCCATCCAGGTCAACATCTTTAAAGAGTTTGTATGTTCCCTCCGTGTTAGTGTGGGTTTCTTACGGGTCCTCCGGTTTCCTCCCACACTCCAAAACATACTAATAGGTTGATTAGATTGTGAGCCCCATGGGGACAGGGACTGATTTGGCAAACTCTGTGCAGTGCTGCGTAATCTGTGAGCGCTATATATATAATGTAATAATAATAACATAATCTAATTATTATTATAATGGTCCCACCTCTGGTGCACCGAAATGCTAATTTGCATAAATAACAAACAACAGAACACTGGGAAACCGGCAAAGTGCATCTAAAAAGATTAAACATGGTTTGATTTGCCTTTAGATGCGTCTCCAAAGGTTGTATCAATCCATTGTATAGATCTGTGAAATATATTGTATGCTGCTAATACATCCTACATCATATAAAGCACAATATTCTGTATATGAGGCTTCAGATGGATTCCGCTTGTCTTTCTCTCTTCCCTTAACGGGGACAGAAGAGCTTTACTAGAAGACGTGAAGGCTTTACGTTTCGGAAATAAGAATTGCACACAGCTTTATTTTTATCTCACAGACAAAGATCAGTTGGGGGCAATAGGAATCCACTCAGGTAGAAAATCTATAGATTTAGGGTCATCGCAAAGATTAGCTCTATTATTTAGAGTCTTAGCCCTTAGTTACAATAAAAGATAGAGATTTATAATGCAATTCTCTACAGGTCTATGGTGTTATGTTTTTCACCTTTAAGTTTGTAAGGTATACCTCTGTGAGAAGAGAAGGCGTAAAGAAGAAAAATACAATTCATTTTTAGAGTACGATTCAATTTTAACCCTAAACACATTTGATGCCTAAAAAGTATGTGCAGCTACCGTGCTTGGCATATTGTACGATGTATATGGAGCTTACCAGTGGGGGCATGGGCTGGATGGCTTTATAGTGGGGGCAGGGGGCTAGCAGGCTATATACTGGGGATCAGGGGCCTGGCAGGCTGTATTTTGGGAGGCATGGGCTGGCTATGTACTGGGGGTATGGGGTGGCTGGCTATATGCTAGGGGGCATGGACTGGCCAGCTATATACTGGCGGGCATGTTCTGGCTGGCTATATACTAGGGGGCAAGGGGCTGAATAACTATATACTGGGTGGAGGCTGTGACCAATGCATTTCCTACCCTAAGCTTATACTCAAGTCAATAGGTTTTCCCAGTATTTTTGTGGTAAAATTAAGTACCTCAGTTTATAACCGGGTTGGCTTATACTCTTATACTCCAGTAAATATACAGTAACTCAAAAGGACAACTATTAATGTAACCCCTATTGTGTGATGGTTGTTTGGATATATGATATGCAGTCGGGGCGAGTATAGCAATGTTTTTCGTTGGTCAGGAGATGAAAATGAATAGTATAGCTGGTTGGACATGCACCTCACTGCTTTATCTCTATGGAACTGACTAACAAAGCTGCGCACAGTACTTGGTTTCTTCATCAGTGAAATAGACAGTGAATGAAACGTCAGCCCACATATGCAAATTGCCACTCTATTCATTTTGGGCACAACAGGACCACATTCTTGTGGTCTTTGAGGATCCCACCAATGTTACCCTCACTGTTCTGCCTCAAAGAGAATAGCAGAATCTTATCTAATCTCAGTTCAGCAGTTCTTATTCAGGTTGATTGGAGGGGGTAACAGTATTGGGAGCCTCACAAAAAAAAACAAGATCTATTGTTGCCAAAATAAATAGAGTAGTTTGTTGAGAATAAGAGCTTCTGATCTTTCACTGTCTATGGCACTAAGAGAAGTGTTGCACACTCGGCAATCTTCATCTATTTTGATAAAGGAGAGAATAGACCAGCAGGACTTATGACAACCAGCAGCTCTACTCCTATACAATACAATGTACCCCCATCCTTGCGATCTATGGGGGTCCCACCTTTCCCAGAGCTATCCCTATCTCTGTGGTAGGGTGAACACTTGGTGTGACCAGATAACCCCTTTGAGGCCCAGTGAATCTCAAACATAGTGATTTTCCTTACTTGTTTCTGTATTATATATAATTGACATGGTAGAAAAGAAAATTTTGCATAGAATATAAATGTAGAAGAGCAAAGGATGTCAGATGTGTAATTTTGTTTTTTGGCAATATCATGTTTTATGCAATTCCAAGTAAATCAATTCAATTATTTAGTACTTTGTCTAAAACTGGTTTTATAATTTTCTATAAATCCTGTTACAGAGAGATAATAATAAATTCAGGTCTACTACATCTGTTGTTACTTATTCATAAGTATTTGGAAGTGATATTTTCTGTTCTATTACTGCGCTCGTTCAGGTAACTTTACAGTATACGACATTGTCAACTAGATGTAACACCTCAAAGCCAAACACTTTACACTAAATATGATTGATGTTAATTAGATTGTAAGTATTTCCCAGGGATCGGAGAGAAAGCGAGGTCCTAAGACATATGTTAGTTCAACCAATTGAAATTTAAAGATCCTTATAGGAAGAATTAAGAAATAAAAACCCAATTAAATGATAGGGATAGCTCAATGGAATTAAATGTGGAGGAAAAAACAAACAGGAAAAATGAAGGCAACGATAAAGATCAGTATCATGAGGAAAGTCAAAGAAAACGGTAGAAGAAAGAGAGAGAGAAGGAGAAGTTTGATGGAATTCAATCAAAATACGGAGCGGTTCCTATTTGATCCAGAGAAAACTCATTATTGAACTTAGCAAATGGAGTTTGCAGTTTGAAGAAAATTGACAACCGGGATTCTAATCTACCAGAGAATCCAATTAACGTGCGGCACCGGACAGGTTGGGAGTCTTCTTACCTGGTGCTAATCTACTACAGATAGAAAAGTTGGACAAACAGTTGAACCAAAGCATGTGGCTTGTCGATGGTTAAAGAAGAAAAAAAAATCAATGGTAAATCATATGAAGGGTTGACTTTTCAATTTCTTTCTGTTATTTAATTATATTGATTGGCAATATTGCCCATTGAACCATGAAACTCGGAAGCAGCCCACAGGTGAACCAAGGGAAGAATATATAATGTATTAAATGTCAGGAGAGAATAAATCTTCATGCTGCTCCTTGGTCTCATTGGCTTTTTTTTATGGATGATGTGAATTTTGATTACTGTAAGGTAAATATATTATAGTCATGGGAAATCCTCGTTGAAGGAACAACTGTGTATATTATGCGATATGATTCATCTGTCTGTTTTAATAACATGGGAGGACAAGACTTCAAGGGGTCGGCCGGTTTAGAGGAAAACAAGTTGCCTTAATCTGCTCTAAATCAAAAAAAAACATGAAATGTAATAATAGATCTTCAATAAAAAAGTTGACCCAATGTCAAGAGGTCAAAGTCAGTCCCGAGTCCATAGACTACAAGACAGTTGAGGGTTCTTCTCCCATCTCTATGTCAATGGTTGACTGAGTGGCTCATCGTGATCTATGACATAGAAGAGGATGGGTCAGTTATAGAAATTAACCAGTTTACCAGCCCCTGATGTCATGTTATAGACACAGAAGGGTTATAGACCAGTGTATACAGAAGAAGAGGTGGTAGGACATAGGACTGCCATAAATATCTCCACATCTGGTGATATTTCTTAATAGAAGGTTGTCCCATGAAAGATAATCTCTTATCTCATACCACAGCATGGATATTATTTGCATATTATTTGAGACATAGGGGGTCATTTACTAAGGGCCCGATTGGCGTTTTTCCGACGTGTTACCCAAATATTTCTGATTTGCGGCAATTTTTCCTGAATTTCCCCGGGTTTTTGGTATGCGATCGGATTGTGGTGCATCGGCGCCGGCATGCACGCGACGGAAATCGGGGGGCGTGGCCAAATGAAAGCCTGACGAATTCTGAGAAACCACCGCATTTTTTAAAAAAAAGTGTCGCTGGACACGCTCTTACCTTCACCAGGAATAGGATCGCGAACTCCGGCCTCGGCGAGCTCCGACCTCGGCAGACTTCAGCACAGCAGCGACACATGGTGGACGTCGGAGGAACTGCCTTAGTGAATCACTGGAAGACCCGAATCCACCGCAGAGAACGTGCCGCTGGATCGCGAATGGACCGGTAAGTAAATCTGCCCCATAATCTTTGGGACCCAGCAATCAGCCGAATGCTGGACCAAAGAACTGTGAAAGGAGGACATATGCATAGGTGACGCCGGCGGTCTATTACCACGATTGTGGGGGCTGGATACAATCAAATGTTGTGCAGCCCTATCGAAGCCGATAGAGCATCAGTCACATTGGTCAAGAACACAGACTGTGCTCCATTCTCAATGGGAATTTCCACTAATCATTGGGAGTCTTTGTAATCAAACCTTCAGCAATCTGTAACAGATTTTCTATCCCGTCCTTAGTTGGACGACAATTTAAGTTGCATCAATTTGTATAAACTTTTTTTTACTAGCTTGCATGGGAGGAGGTGGGGATTATTGCTTATTCAGATCCTTCACAATGCCTCCACTGGACACATTACATATTGCATGTACATTACACAAAGAGATCTTTGAGCTCAAAGTGAACTGTGCAATACACTGTTCTCCCTGGGGTGGCGCTACATAAAAAATTACTACAAAGCCCTCACATAGACAACAGCTGATCACTGGGCATCCTAGCACCAAGACTAGGGAGACCCTTCTAAGGAAACACAGTTGTCCAAATTGTCCTATGAGTATTTAGTAAAGTATCAAATTAACATGCACTGAGTGGTCCTTATAGTTACTGATTCCTACTCTGTTTTGGAAATGAAATAAATAAATGAAATAAAAATACTATAAAGCACACACACACATATATATATATATATATATATATACTATAAGTATTTTGGCGTTCACTTTAGCACTTTTTGATCCTGTCCGCACTCCAACCCCAGCAGTTAACACTAATTCCAAACTTTCCTCTTAGCCGTACTAAGAGATTAAGAGACTTTTGATCCATAAGACAGTGGCTCAGCCTGTTAGTGGAGTACAGAGCATAATGGATTTTCTTGATCCTGTACAGCCACAGTGACCACCTTGTTATCTTCATGTTACAGAACAGCAATCAGACAGCTCCAAAAATCCTACAAATAGCAGCTCCTTGAGCAAACTCACAAGTTTTTCTGCTTATGCTACTTTTTGTAGTTTTTGCTTTCCCTTGAGCAGTTGGCCTTATATATATAATACAGGCGGTTTAGGCAAAAGCCCAAGGTCCAAACCTTCTACGGGGTCCATGGCCTCCAAAACCACCCACCAAATTTGATACTGTGAAGGACCTTCACCCATGAAATTATCATTCATCTATCTATTCATGCTCTTAACCTACGTGTACACAATAGCCATTTAGGACCTTTGCAGGTCCTCCAAAGGTCCTGAAACTGCAGATTGAAAGCAAGCAGAAGGGACTCATCCTCCATTCCCCAAGAAGTTGATTCTAGTGCCAGATGTAGGAAGTGATTCCAGACTTGTAGGGGCTATAATATTCATACAACCCAGGGCTCACGGCAGTCTTAATCGGACCCATCTGATATAAGCAACAGTGTCCTGTTGCTATTGGCTAGAAAATGAATTTATGAGTAGTTGCTCCACCCATGAACATAATGTTGCTTCCCTTTTTAAAATATGGCACAACCAAGTAAAATTTATATTGCTCAAAAAATAGTAAAGTCTGTGTTCAAATGATTCAATTTAAAGACAAAATATTGTGATTCTTTTTTTTTTCTTGGGTTATTTTTTTTAAATGACATTCTCGAAAAATTTTATATACTATTGTATTTGCAGGAAAACAAAAATAGCCAAATCAACAAACATTGGGGCTTCACTATACACACACAGGATGGGATGGTATAAAATAAAAACAACGTTTCAGACACATGAAAAATACATTTATTTTGTTTTTAAAGGAAGAAAAAGCAAATAAAATCGAAAACACGAAAAACAATGATGTATGAGCATAACATGCACAGATGATGATGTAGAAAATTAACAATAAAAAAAAAAATCAATTGCACAATATAAAACATAATAGCGTAATATAAATACAAGCTAAAATTAATTTAAAAAAAAGAAAAATACGTACAGGAAATTGGAAAATATTGGCACAGTAAGTGAACATTGATATTTAAATAATATTGAAAGAAATTGAAAAATGAAAACAAAAAAATTGCAATAAAAATTTTAAAAAAATGTATTAAAAAATAATTAATTGTAATACATATAAAACAGAGATGATTTTTAGGCAAAGTGACTGTCTGACTTTTATGGACGTATTACCTTCTGTAGAGGGAGTTTGATTAAAATAATTGTATGTACCTTCACATCCTCTTCCCATTTGCCCATTACACACAAGAGCATCCGAGATCAAGTCTGGAAGACGTCCATTCAGATCAACAGAAGCGAGGCAGCCCTGGAAGCCTTCCTTGGCGTGGACCAGTTTTGGCAATGTTTTGTACATCTCTTTGGCGACGCCTCCAATGAATAGGTCACCTTGCAGAAAGAAAAGACAATTGTGAGGATAGAAAATTAGCAATTAAATATCATTTTCAAATTTTATAATTGGAAAAAAAAAAAATTACACAGTTTGTTGTTAATTTGGGTTTAAAAACACGGGGTGTGTCATTTTAGAAACAGAGAAACCAAATGTGTTAGAGAATCTTTCACATTGAATGTTTTACTCTTAATTGAATGCAGAATGTGTGAGAAAATGAGGGGTGTGGTTTGGGAGGAGAGTATCTGTCATAAGGATTAAAGAGAACCTGTCATCAGGATTGCTTTTTCTGGCTCCCCCCATGTACCCATATAGAAGTGGTTTCATAATAACACTGGCTTTTTTCCGATAAAAAGAAAAGTTAGACGAAAGTTCACCTTTCTCTCTGGTGTCCCGTGTCCCGTGGGAGTGGCCAGTGAAGAATGGCCCACCCTCCCTTCTGGAAACCTCTCCGTAATGCATCTATTTTTAAATAGGAGGGAGATGGGCATTTTTGAATTTGAAATAAACACGTGACAGAGGGGTTTCCCAAGGGTGGGGGGAGGGGTGAAACTGATTCTCACTGGCCACACCCATGGGACACGGGACTTGGCTCTCCAGAGAGAGGGAAGGGTAAACTGTCATCTAACTTTTCTTTATTTCAGAAAAACACAGTTTTATTATACAAACACTTTGGCAATGTGTACACTATTCTCCATGGGGAAGCCAGTCATTAGTATTAGTCATTGCTCAGCCATGAAGGATTTATTTTGTATTGCATTTATTCTATTTTGCTACAGTGAGCAGATAAAACACTTGAATTGGATTGTGTGTGTCCCTGCTTCATACACTACTACCTCACGTCTGCCAGAGAAATTTACCACACATGTTATAGAGCAGGAGGAGCTGAGCAGATTGTACATAGTGTCCTATCTGCAGGCAGCATGTTATAGAGCAGGAGGAGCTAAGCAGATTGTATATAGTGTCCTATCTGCAAGCAGCATGTTATAGAGCAGGAGGAGCTGAGCAGATTGTACATAGTGTTCAATCTGCAGGCAGCATGTTATAGAGCAGGAAGAGCTGAGCAGATTGTACATAGTGTCCTATCTGCAGGCAGCATGTTATAGAGCAGGAGGAGCTGAGCAGATTGTATATAGTGCCCTATCTGCAGGCATCATGTTATAGAGCAGGAGGAGCTGAGCAGATTGTATATAGTGCCCTATCTGCAGGCAGCATGTTATAGAGCAGGAGGAGCTGAGCAGATTGTACATTGTGCATTATGTTTATGAAGTATGTTAGAACAGCAGAAACATAGATTGTTCATAGTGTCCAATTTCATAGAATATTGTACATAGCCCCCAATAATGTAGAATATTATAAATAGTGTCAGATGTACTACAGTATGCTTTGTAGGCAGTGTGTTGTACAGCAGGAGTAAAACAGGGGAGATTTTTTTGGACAAAGTACCAGCCAAAACTTGAACACCGGAGGGCCTCTGAACTCGATCTATATCACAAATAATGCTCATTGCCGAAGCACAAAACCCCCCATTACCTTCATTAACCCTTTATTATTACATGTAAACTAGATGTAGTATGAAGACAATCCATACTGAGTGCTGGATATATGAAATAGAAAAAGACTTTCTAACCGGCCGTCTACAAATAATATCTAAGTCTCTGTTTGCAATACAACATCACAGGAATGAAAAAATAACAAAAAGAAAAAAGTCAAAACCAATACTGTATGTAACCGAAAGCGAAAGGTCAGGAGAAGATCTATGGGTCCAGGAAGACGCAGATTCCAGATGTGATAAATGTTTTTCCGCCTGCAGCTGCTAGAGGTGAATCTCCTTCTTGTGAGGTTCGGGTGGTAACGTCTTTAAGACACATAATCAAAAAAAGGGGTCGGAGAGATCATGTTCGCTGCCATGTCAAGGTTAAAAATTAATTTTCTGGGCTCTAGGGAAGCAGCCTTGAAAGTTGGCGGAGTATTCCTCTGCGTCCTCCTGCCTGGCTGTAATCTCAGTGCTGTTTGTAAGCCAAAGATGAAGGTTAAGCCACACAGAGAGAAGAGAAGGAACCCTGTGGAGTCAAATCTAATAGTGGATGTAGTATTGGGCGGGGGGGGAGGGGGGAGGATCATCGACTGCAATGGACAGGCCAGTTCTGTCCGTACATAAGGATGGGAGAATATCTATCTTCCCATATATGTTGGATAGAAGGCAAAGGTGGGTGACCATCCCTGGAATGGTATATATGAAGGTGATCGGGATCCCCATATCCATGAGATGGATGTAACTAGGTTACACATGGCCTTCTTTTCAAACAAAAAGGGAAAGTCAAATTGTTGCTAAGTCTAGTATTATTTTATTATATTTAGTATTATTTAGTCCAGGCGGTCCCTAATTTAAGGGAACCCAACTTACAGATAACCCCTAGTTCCAGAAGGACCTCTCCCCCCACTGTGACCTCTGGTGAAGCTCTCTGGATGTTACTATAGTCCCAGGCTGCGATGATCAGCTGTAAGGTGTCTGTAATGAAGCTTTATTGACAATCCTTGTTCCCATGACAGCACAAAATGTTGAAAATCCAATAGTCACTGGGACAAAACAAATTTTTGTGTGGAGTTACAATTATAAAATATACCAGCTCCGACTTACATACAAACTCAACTTAAGAACAAACCTAAAGAAACTATCTCATACGTAACCTGAGGATTGTCTGTATAAAGAGAATCTCAATGTAATGATGTAAGTTCCGGTGAACATATCTATCCGGTGCTCCAGTCCCTTCTATGGGGCTCCCGGACATAGATCGCCTACAGCCCCTATATTAGGCAATGGAGCTCTGATCAAGCTCGTGCAATCTTTTGGAAGTTTAGGAGTTACGGTAGATTTTAGGTGCCTCACAATTCCGACCAAGGTAAGACCCCCCCAGTAATCTGTAACCTTTCCCTTATCATTTCAATAGAGGAATAATTAGCCTGGACTTTTCTTTTATGCATAAATGCCACTGGGTCTTTAGGGGTTAATCTTAGCTCATCAGACCCAGTCCAGCTCTGATCAAACATCAGCCTCCACAAGGGGGCATTTACCCCTGTAACTGGGGCTATTATAGATGCCCCAGTACCAGGTTAATACTGGTAAAAAAAAAATAAGAGAAAATGTGGAAATGTCCCCCAGCGGTCTTTATGAACTCATGGGGGGCAAATAAGGTTAAATCACATCCCATATATATTTAAAAATACTTAATACGTTAATATTTCCCAATAAAATAAAATCCCCTGCTACACTATAAAAACATCACCACAGTTGTCCTATTTGCCTCAAACTATACATATTGTGGTTTATTCACTAAGGATCCAGCGAACTGCACTTTAGTCGGATATTCCGACGTTTTTGGATTTGCGCTGCTGGGACAGGTGTGTAGAAGGGGATTTTGGCATATGTGATCGGATTTTGGCGCAGTGGCTTTCATGCGACACAAATCGTGGGGTGGGCCATTGGACGATCTGACTGATTCAGACAAACCGCGGAAAATAACTTTAGAATTGTGTGGCATACAATGCAGTTACATACACTGGGAAGAAGAAGGTGAACTCCGGTGGACCTGAGCGGGGAAGCGACACATGGAGGATATCGGGCTCACGATATTTGTGAATGGTGACACAGTGCATTATCGTCGGACAATGCACTTTCGGGAAATCCTCCGGACCGGGTAAGTAAATGTGCCCCATTTTATATCAATATAACACGCATGATCCGTTTAAGTTAATTTGAAAACTGAAAAAAATATATACTATACATTACAAAAAAACTTTTTTCCAGTGTTTAACCGACCAAAAAAGTTGAAAGTGAAAAAAAGGTCCCCTAACTTTTTTATTTTTAACCATAAAAAAAAGGAAGTTAAACCAATAAGCATAAAAATTTGTTAGAACTGCTCAGGCCAGTAAAGTCCTAAGTCTTAAGTCTGTTTAATTCATTTTTTAAAACGTTTACTGTCAAATATTCAAATTTTACATTTTTTATTAAAATACTGTAAAAATAAATCTTGTTTTTGTGTAGTGTAAGCTACCCAATACTAATCCTTTGTGTAGTTTAGTGCTTTAATAATAAGTAAATCATACTAATATAGGATATGGCTATATAATAATTTTATATTTTTATAAGAGAGGGGTAAAAAAAACTAAATAACGCTGCTGTAAAGAGACCTATCACTTAGGCATCAGCTGAGACAGCAGGTTTAAAATCACCAAAACTTTATTATATGCTTGAGCAGTCAGAGCTGGAATAAACAGGGCATGCCTATTTAGTGAGCCTCGTAGATGACCTTCATCCACTGAGCGCGATACGGCGGCTGCTTATCCATACACTTGGAAAATCATCTCAAGGTCTATGATAATAAACAATGTAGCTTTATTATTTGTGTACAGTGACATGAAACACAGCTGGAAACCAGAATTACCCGATAAACAACACATTCAGCTCTACAAACAGAAAGGGCTGAAACGAGTCCGAATGACCTTTCCATACAGTTTGCTCAAAAAAAGCCAAAAATGACTTGTTGTAATAGTCTTTGCCTCAAAAATAACTTAGTTACAAAAACACTTGGGATTTTTTAGATACTTGATCAACCTAAGTACCTCGGACCCGTTAAAATTATTTTAAACTATAGGTTACTGGTTGGGGTTTGGGTACAGGTTCTATGCACGAACCCGAACCCCCAACAGTAAAACCCATGATCGGTGCCAGCAGTTATCTTTTAAAAATAGGAAATAGAAGCCTGAATGATCTCATAAGTGAATATATTAGAATAATTTCAATTTCTCTCATATATTTTTGGAGAAGAGAATAAAATAAGAGGGGGGGGGGGGAATTCTTCAATTAGATTTTTGCTTAACGGGAACCTGTTATCAGAAACTGTTCTAATAAACGACTGCCAGTATGTTGTTAAGCAGCTGACCGCTTTTCTAGATCATGTTTCTTTCCTGGCCAAGTTTGGCTGCATCTTCAAAAAATTAACAATGAATTGAGATGTCAAGGAGGCGGAGAGTTTAACACTTAAGTCAAGCTCTCCCTGCCTCAGAGCCCTCTTTGCTATAACTGATGGTCTTTCATCCAAAGAAGTACCTAACCAGCTCTCCTGAAGTCCCGCTCATGATGTCAATCATAAAGGAGGAGGTGTTCAGGGGCAGGAAGAGCTTGACTTTAGTGTTAAACTCCCCGCCTCCCTGACTTTATACAACCAATTTACATCTCAGTTCATAGTTAATTTTCCTGAATGATGTCACCACATTGGTTCATGAAAGAAACAAGATCTGGAAGGTGTTCAGTTTCTTAAAACATACTGGTAATGGTTTATTAGTCCAGTTTCTGATGACGGGTTCCCTTCAACCACAATGTCGGTAAATTATTTTGTGTTATTATGTCTCTTTATTTTCGAGATATAGGATTCTCATTTCTTACTATACATTTGTATTCTCTGCTGTTAGACTTTCTTTACTGAACTTAGTAAAGTTATTTTTCCTTGACTTTGCCACAGACTTGACAGCCTGAAACTGGCAAAGCTCCAATTTCCCGAAGCATTTTGCAGTTTTGCTGTGTAGTTATAAAGTTACGTGTTGTTCTTCTTAAGAAAGCAATTGTTCCGTAAGGAAGTGTTAAGCCACTTTTGTAACTCCGGTGACCTTATTGATTAAGCATTAGTAAAAAAGACATATTATTAAGTGAGGGCAGGATCTTTTTTTATAGTAATAAACCTTAAGACGGAAGGTTCTGGGCTACAGCTCAGGTGGCAAAGCGTATGGTCGAAACCTAAAGTAGAATGCCCTCTTCAATGGTCTTCTTAACACCATTGATGCTATATTCTCATTTACTACTGGCAGTCAAATTGTCAGCTTTGGCTGGCTTCATCCAGATAGGAAATACCTAGTTAATTCCCTCGTGTGACATTTTCTAGATTTTTAACTCAATCATACTATAAATTCAGATTTTAGGGCTTCAGGTTCAAGACACTATTGATTTTTCTCTTGAAATCAATATGTTATTGCTATTGAAGGTTCACGTCGTAAAACATTTCAGGGTCAGCATCTTCACAAGGCTCCAGTAGTGCATATAAGCATATAATAAGAGACTTCATATACTGCTAGGGAATAGTAGCTTCATATCATCGTCCTTATTATTTATATCTAGTCCTCGGTAGTTTGTGTGCTTTATCATGGTTCATCAACTTTCGCTTAGTGTTCGCAATCCTAATTTTCATTATATTAGAATATTCTAGATTTCTGTCCCTATATTGTTCTTATTTTCCCCCTTACGCCATCTCCATGACAAGTGGGTGTTGAAGGCATGGACTGGGCTGTGCAGTTGTGGATCATAATATAGGCGTTTGGGGCGGTGGCCCAAGCCTTCTAGCGAGCCCATGGCCACCCAAACCACGCACTAATTTTTATACTGAGAAGTATATTCACCCATGAAATCCTATTCCTGTTCAAAAAGTTTAGAAGTTCAAAAACATGGCTGCTTCTTCCAAAAACAGTGTCCCACATGACCATGGTTGGTGATGGTATTGCTGCTGTGTAGAAATGGATGGAGCTTAGTTCATAAAACACATAGGGGGGAATATATAATACGCTAGCACTTGTGCGCCTGTGTATGATGAAGGCCACCCCTTAGACCTCTTAATGTATGAGTTGGATGGCCGCACTGCTGGACAAAACTAGGCCAGGCATTTTTTTTTTTATTTTAGAAAGTGCACAGTCACAGGCTAGAACAACCTGCAAGAGGTCACACCCTTCCAAGCTCATATGGCATGTTGGTGTGTGGGGGGGGTGTAATTGCAAAATTATGGCAATTTATTGTAGTATGCTATTATTTCAGTGCTTTAATATATTAGAAAACTCATGTAGAAGCACTGATAAATGCCCCCCATGGTTTTTCTACAATCCTGTATAATTCACATCTGGATCCCAAAAAAATTTCAAGAATTATTTTTTTTCTATTTTTTTACATCTCATTACACAATGAGTAGAGTTTTTTTTTTGTCCGTCCCGATGTTATTATGCAGAATTATTAATAATTCATGCCTGCTCATAAGATCTTAATGGCATTAAGGTCTATACTTAGATTTCATCCAAACTGAATATTGGACTTTGTTTCTACAAGGCTCTTAGTCGTCTATGTATAGGTACCGGTTATTTTAGATCTAAGAGACAGACGGCATGAAGGTGGAGATACTGTCAAAAGTCTCCATTATGATGCCTACTTTTTAGTGTTTCTAATTGTCGTTGTGGGTTTTAATTACTGTTAACTTGTCCATTATTCATAGTTTATACCATTGAAAAAAGACACATATCATCAAGTCCAACCAAGGAAGGCAAGGGATTGGATGAGGAAGGGATTCAGGGGGAAAAAATTCAATAGAAAATAACCATCAATGTTATTTAGGTTTAAAAAGTCATCTAGACCCTTCTTGAAGCTCTCTGCTGTCCCTGCTGCGACCAGCGCCTGAGGCAGGCTATTCCACAGATTGACAGTTCTCATAGTAAAAAAGCCCTGTCGTCTCTGGTGATTAAACCTTGTTTTCTCCAGACTGAGACAGTGCCCCCTCATCTTTTGATTTGATTTAATATGGAACAACTTTCTACCATATATTTTGTATGGACCATTCATGTATTTATATAAATTAATCATGTCCCCTTTTAGACATCTCTTTTCCAGACTAAATAAATCTAGTTGCTTTAATCTTTCCTCATAACTGAGACCCTCCATACCCCTTATCATTTTTGTGGCTCTTCGTTGTACCATCTGCAGCTACAAGGCATCCTTTTTACATCCTTGTACAGTGGTAATATTACATCCCTATTATTTGATAGAGCTCATTTCAAGACACTTGAGAGGTCTAAGGGACATTTCCACCTCAATCATTCATGGAATATCCACATCTCTGAGGCGTAAATTTAAGAATCTAAGAGATGTAGGTAGAATTTCCTTATCCAGGGAAGTCGTCCCTCCATTGGCCTTTTGTTGTGTCTAAAGATGCTTGATGGTGCTCCCACGACAACCAGAATTCGGGAAACATGTCCAAGAGCCAGTAAAACCTAATCCCAACTGGTGAGGTGACTACTCCACATCCTTATAAGTTAGCTTATGAAGGGTGCTCAGGATAGGGAATAAGTGTTTCAATGATGGGGAGCCCCAGTGATCCAAAAATGGGTGTCCAAAGGACCTAAAGTGCCTAATACAGATAAGATGAGGGGGCCATCCTGGAAACTTTCATGCTGTGAATGGTTCTCAGTTTTCATGATTATTTGGGAACCTCAAGGTTGGGGGTCAAGAGATCATAGTTCTGTCATTGGAGGATAAGTGTATTTAGTGGCATAACCCCATTGTAAAATTGTATTTAGGATTTATATCCGGTACATTCTAGTTTACAATATCAGCACAGCTACAGAAGCCTTTAGTGTAACATGTCCCATAAAAAGACAAAACAATCACTGGAATTCAATACTTGGATTAAGACCTGAGAAACATTGATCCTGTCACTAGTTAACCATGTGGAAACTATAAATGTCCACCGAGGGTCATCAAGGAAGTTAATATTGATTAAAGAGGAGAGGGTGAAGCTACGGCCTACATGCTATCTATAGGAGGTAAGTATTAACCATATGTAGGTGTTAATCAGTGCACAAAATGAGTAAAGCTGGATATACAGATTAGATAGCTGTCGGTCATTCCGTTGACAGATATTCCTCAGGGGAAGGTTGAAATCAAAATTTTTCCTGATGTGTGCCTTGGGAGAAGATCAAGATGGTCATCGTAACAATACATACTAATACTATAACCAAGTGTCTTTGTCTACACAGATTAGACGCCATAGCTAGAACTTATGAGGCACATGGGTACAATCCATCTTATGGCACAGGAAACAAATCAAAAACAGTGTCCAGGATCAGGTATAAAATCAAGGATAAAATCTTTAGGCATTGGAGGTTCTTAGCATTTTTTAAGGACATTTAATGCTCTAATTCCTGTGGGTGCTTTCAGATTAGGGTTCCCACCCCAATGACAGTGACTAGCATTGTATTCCAAGCCCTCCTTTTAGATGCAAAACTTGTTTTATTAAAGTTAACATGGCACAATTACTGAAAAAGTTGTCTAAATCTGGTCTTTGTCAAACACATGACATTAGAAGAAGGTTTCAGGAAGATAATGAGCAACCATGTGTGCAGCTATTTTTGTAAAAAAAAGCAGCCATATTTTCAACCTCTGGACATCCCCTTTAAGGATTGTGTGAGCAGAACCCTACATTACCTTATAACAAATACATGTTTCCGATTATTTGTAGGTCTGGTTAGCATAAACCTCAGAATTAGGATGAGCACTGCAGTCTCTTCCCTACTTTCAAACAACAGCACCATTTATTGTGTAGTGGTTGTGTATGGCATTGCATCTTAAACCCACTCACTTAAAGAGGTCTTCCCATTAAGCAAGTTAGGCCCTATCCACAGGATAGGGCCTAACTTGCTGATCACTGGGGGTCTCAGTGATAAGACCCCCACAGATTATGAGAATGAGGGGTCCGCTGTGGTCTGATGTACCTCCGCTTGACCTCTTGTCACTCCCCGAGATTAATGGGGCAGATGGCCGTGCATGACCATTCTGCTCCATTAATCTGTATGGAGATGATAGAGATCAGGAAATGGAGATAAAGGGGAAAACCCCTTTAAATAGAAATAACCTGGCACCAGGACTTGTGATCAATGGAGGCAACACCATTGGGTATGGTTACTATTTTGAATAACTGAAATGTGAGAGTACAGGAACCACGATGATCTAAATTGATGACCATTTCTAAGGATAGGTCATCAATATTTTACACCTGGAAACCCCTTTTAACCCAGATACCTACAGTGCAGTTTACTAAGATACAATGACCCCCCCAACATGTACAGGACATACATGTCAACATTACTCTACATGATCTATAAATGTCACAGGGTAGGATGTAAAATGAAACAGAAATACATTGAATTGCAAAGGACAAAATACTTAATAAAACCGCATAAACCACGTTAAACGCCCAAAATGGGACACCTGCCGGCTGTAAGAATAGTCTTGATTTTCTGTGACACAGTTTCATGTTCTCCCAGGACCGCTCTTTAAATAACATGGCACCAGTTACCAGAAACAGACCGACAAAAGGCTCCATTCAATGGGAAAAATGTCCTGTCCCTCATCTAGACAGGACTAACAAAGGTCTATTCATTCCCAGCATAAAGTATCACCTTGTGAGCGCGTGTCCTGCTGGAGGCGCATACATTGGTAATCTGTTGTTATTAGCAGTCACTACCTGCACTGGGGGAACGAGCAAATGCAAAAATTAAATGCATCTCATAAGATGTAAAGGATTGAACATTCTGTGCTGGCAGAACAACTCGAGACCAAATTAGAAAGTATACCGGCCCGGTATAGGAGGATGCTCTGCAGACTGGATCCCCTGGTACACATCACCAGCCAGACAAAGGGAACACACTACAGGGATGGTTTTATTCCGAGCTGATAAGATGGTCAAAAAATGTGTTGAGATGGTTGGACCATTTATGTATATGACCTTATTACAGCTCGGAAGGACCTCCAAGCTTTACGGGGCATAAGATAGCAAAAACAGAACAAAGTAACGTATGCCTCTATTTATAGATGGATGTACACAGAGTCAAAGGGAGACACAAAGAGGCAAAAACAGCACAAACAGTGGTGTAGGGTCAAGCTGTAACTAGGTAAAGTATGCCCCTACTCATAGATCGAGATATACAAAGACAGAACAAAAAGTGGTGGGTGGCCAAGCTGTAACTTGACTCATAGATGGATTCCTACAGAGGGAGACATAAAGAGTCAAAAAACAGCACAGAGAGTGGTGTGTGGTCAAGCTGTACCTTGACTCATAGATGGAAGCATAAATGAGCATACAGGAGCATTGGGCCCTGGGCGCCTGCCCATACCACCCCAATGGAGATCAGCCATTGCCTATAGTTCCACAAAACTCCCCCAGTCTAGTACAAATTGGTAGTTCTGTTAGCTACAATATGCTTACCTACAGTTGGGGCAGGTTTTAGACAAAGACAAAACTAAAAGTGGGGCCCCAAAATAAACCAATTTTATGAACAGTCACAGTCAGTAAGAGGCTCATTTAGCCCTGCACAATAATAACACTTTGTAGTATTAGGTAAGTATCTGTAATATGGGGCTGTAGGAGAATTTTATAGGAGGTAGACAGATATTAGGCAGATTGATGATAGAAGATAAATATATAAATGAGAGATAGATACAGTAGAAGAGAGATAGAAGATCGATTGATAGATGGATAGATAATAGATGGGAGATAGATAGTTTAAAAGAGTAATAAATCCTCTGCCCAAAAAAGTCCACATGCAGGAGGCCCCTTTAGGACAGGGGGCCCTGGGCAAATGCCCAGTTTACCACCCCCTAATGCCAGCCCTGCCTACACTTACAGTAAGTGCCTTTCAGATTTTCCCATGGTTTTATATACTGTAATGTTAATACTATATTAAAGATACTTTCATGGCAATAAAATGAATAAATCCTACATTAAAATTCTATGTATTTCTACCCAAACGCTCTTGAATGGAACAGCCGTTCGCCTGGCGTAGCCTCTCTCTATGTACTTCACTTCTCTGCGTTTATAGATAGTGATAATAGATCTTAAAAGAACTTTGGGCCTGATCATATTTAATTCATCGGAGCTCAAGATGCTTAAGGGAAACAGGACTTCATTAATTAGTATTCCACCTGCTGGTGACAAAATCAATGAGTACCGAAGTAATTAGGAACACATTTTTATTGCAATCGCAGTCAATTATAGTAATTGAGTTCAGGGGTTATTCGGTGGCTCACTGAAGTCTGAAATAATACTGACCAGTTCAATAGAAACTGTTTAAGTAAAATAACATAGAAGGATATTTGTGGCTTGTAGTTCTGCCTCCGTCCTGTACCTCCTCATTACCTTCCTACCCGCTGTGCTGTGTTTAGTTGGTTATTGTAGGATCCCTCCGGGCACATTGTCCCGTTCATGCACGATACTCCCTGGGCGTCAAACATTGCTCCGAAATTGCTTCTTTCTACTTCTGATCTGGTATCAGGGGCAGATTTGTTATCTTGGGGGCTCCAAGCAAAGTTATATCTTGGGACCCACTAATGTCAAACTCCACTCCATGGTTGGACATGGTCGTCTCCTTCTACTCTTGGTCTGGTTTCCTAACCTCTGTATAAACCAAATGAAATAACTAGATCAAGAGGAACAGGATAGCAGCCCAGGGCAGCGCCACATCACATCAAGAGGTGGACCCTGCTCCTGTTCCACTAACTACCTGTCATTTTGGCACCCATGTTGGTGAACTTGTATCTCCACCACCGCATGGGGCTCCTCTGATGTCCTGGTTCAAGGGGCAATAAAAAAAAGAGTCTCCCATATTGGAAAGAATGATGATCTGTTTCTCTGGTGGTGTAATAAATGAAGATATTAAATAAGAAAGGAAGGGAAAGTAAGAAAGGAATGCAAGAAAGGGAGGAAAAAAGGAAGGATGGAAAAAAGGAAGGATGGAAAAAAGGAAGGGATACAGGAAAAGGAAGTAATGATAGAAATGAAAGGAATGAAACAAGGAGAAGGAAGGAAAAATGGAAGGTCGGAAATAAAGAAGAGGGAGGGAGGAAGAAAGGAAGGGAAGCAGGAAAAGAAAGGAAGAAATGAAAGAAGAGAAATGAATAAAAGAATGGGAAGGAAGGAAGATAGGAAAGAAGGACTAAAGGAAGGAAAAGTAAGGAAGGAAGTGGGAATGAAGTAAGGAAGGGGGGAAAACAAAGAAAAAACAGAAATGAATGAAACAAGGAGAAGAAAGAAAAGACAGAAGGAAAGAAAGAAAGAAGGAAAGAAAGAAAGAAAGAAAGAAAGAAAGAAAGGAAGAAATGAAAGAAGAGAAGTAAATAAAAGAATGGGGAGGAAGGAAGATTGGAAAGAAGGACTAAAGGAAGAGAAAGTAAGGAAGGAAAGATAAAAGGGAAGAAGAAAGGAAAGGTGAATTAAGTAAGGAAGGGAGGAAAACAAAGAAAATAGAGGAAGGAATGAAACGGTAAGAAGGTAGTAAGGAATGGATGTAAATAAGGAAAAAGGAAGGAAGTAAAAGGAGGGTAAAGAAGGAGACTATATAAGAGAAGAGAAAAGGAAAAAAAGAATGAAGGGAGAAATACTGAAGACATATGGAAATATAGAGGAAGGGCCTAGAAACGAGAAAAGGAAAAAAGAAGGAGAGTTTAGATGAATAAATAGGACAAAGGAAAAGGCAAGAAGGAAGGGAAAGAGAAATGGGGAGTCGATAAATAGGAAGATAAAATATGACAGGGGGGCAAGAGGACAGGAAATTAGAAGAACTAAAGGAGAATACAAAATAAAAAGACAAAGGGAGAGGGAAGACAAGAAGGGAGCGGAGTAAGGAGACAGGGGAGAGGGAGACAATGAGGGAGAGAAAGAAGAGATGGAATAATAGGCGGAGGGGAATGTGATGCTCCATGATATTCCATGTATATTCCCTGCAGACTGGTGACACATCCATCCTTACAATCTGATCCCTACTTTACTCCTGTTACCTAAGTTACAGCCTCACAATTAATCTCTGCATTATGTGGTCACCTTTATGCTGAACACAGCGTCTTACTCCGCACCCACAGACCCGTCTCCAGACCCTGTATAATGCATCTTACTACGGAGCAGAATTTTCCCTCTTCGGTGCCAGGTTGGATCCTGGACAAAACAAGTCACTTGTCCAAAATCTGACCATATGTTTTCATAGGACCTTCAAACCCCTTAATGACTCTGCCTTCAAATCACTAAAGCCGCACATAGAGATGACATGTCTGCTGCTCAGTGATTTTATTTTTAGAATTTCAAGTGCGACTGAATGCAACATTGTTAGACTGCCATCTAGTGGTGGAAAGCGCACATTACATTATAACAATGCAAATTCCAAAGTATATGCTCCTCAATTTTATTATCATCCTTTGTTAATATTACTGTATTACTTTATTATTTTAATTTTGAATGTATCTTTGCATTACAGGATTAACACATCCTCCCCATCGCTTACTATAAACTACCTTCTGTACTGTAATCAATTACTACAGCCACATCCATGCAGAATTAGATCATGTCACATTAGGACATAAATATATATATTAAAAAAAAAACATTAAAAACTTAAAAAAACCTGAATAATAATAATAATTTTATATATATATATATATATATATATATATATATTTACATTTTTTTATTATTATTATTTTATTATTTTTTAGTTTTTTTTATTATTATATTATTTGGCCAAAATTTGGCGCAATTTTCCATAAAATTTCCCTTTAAATTGTGTAAATCTGTCACAACCCGGATACATTTCTACATTTCTGTGGGATTGATGTCGCCATCTGCTGGACAATCGGAAGTACTTCATTTGCAGTAGGACACAGAGTAAGTCACTGCACATTATTCTTGGTTATTTTGCTTGTCATCTGCTCTCAGCTTCAGTGATTTTCTTTAGAGGGAATCAGGCATCAGTTTAGACTATACAGAGGTGCAGATAGTGATAGGTATTGTCCCTGGAGATCTGTGTAACCTTTAGGTGTGTTTTTACTAGCAGCAAGAATGTGAAAAATACATGAATATTCCAGGATTGTAGCTGGACTTGGAGAATTGGGAGATGTCCTCACACTGCTGTGTGCAAGGGTGACCCGAAACTATAGACTGCCTGAGGTGAGCTAAAATATAGCGGCTTCTCTACCCCATCCAGTAGTAATATATCAGGTTATATTTTTAGTAGGTGGGTTCTCAATGCAGTGATCACACCCACATTAACATCAGGTGTGAACAGACACTATTTTTATGAGTCAGGTCTTGGAGTAGGTGACTGCGCCCCTGATGATGTGCCCCATTTTGCTTTAGGTTGTGCTGCCTAAGGCAAGAGGCTCAACTTGCGTCATATCTGGTGCATCCCTGGGGCTGTGGAGCTATTTAGTTCAGAGAGCTAAGGGCACAGCAGTGTGAGGACATGGTTGAAAAAACTAAAATCATGAAATATACATGGATTTTACACAATCCCGCTGCTACATAGGTTATACAGATCTCCAGGGACAATACCTAGCACTGTCTGCAGTTCTGCATGGTTAATACTACTCCAGAAGTACAATCTTGCTGCTTACATGCATCGTCCTGTCTATAGTGATAATATACATTCTATAGAGGCAGCTCCTATATGGAGAGAATTCCATGTATTTACTGTACTGTGACAAGACACTGATATCCTATACAATTCTGTAAGTAGCCGCCCGGTGGTTGTGATGTGAACTGCAGCCTGACGAGATTTAGATTTTTTTTCCTTTTACAATATTGTTTTGTTCCAAATTTAGAAATTGGAAACTTTTGCCAAGTTTGAGCAAAGATCAGGGAGGACACATTTGTAAACTGTTAAAAACGACCCTCCTTACAACGACATATACCCCGCTAGGAGGATCATTTATGTAATTTCCGAAATTCTCTGTATTGCGTCTTCTCTGTGATTTTACCCTCATGTCACCCCTCCCCCTCCTGATATCCGGACACTCAATTCAAAGCAAATCCAATAAAAAAATCAGTAGATCATTGGCATTTTTAATAGAATATTTTTATTCTTTCTATTCACTAGTATTAAGGAGAAGAAGATCCATAGCTATTACATTGTGCAGGAGCACTTCCCCCCTCCCACTGTGTGCCGAAACTTCCTCTGCTACAGTGAGATTACAACAGCCAGAGGGAGGGGGAAGTGCTGATAGAGCAAAGGGGAGACCGTGTAACAGCTTATGAAGCTAAAACAAGGAGGGGCTCTGGTAACACCCCCAGGAGCCTTTCAGGCTCATCAGCTTAATTGTACTAGTTGATTTTTAGAAGGAAGGAGGCCATGGATAACACATATATGAAGATTAGCACAGTCACGGTGCCTGGATCTATGAGTAATGTCACTGGTTTATCATGATGGATTTTATAAAAAGAATTCAGAAAAAAATTCTACTAGTCTAAACCCTTCCATCGCCCCCCCCCCATTACCTCCTTCTATTCCAGTCCCGACATCCTCCCGTAATGTGCAGTAGTTATCACAAGTGAGATTTAGCTCCATTTCACATTTCCCTAAATTGCACTTAAATTGCTTAAAATCCTTGAAGCAAATTTTAAGGCAGAAGACGGCAGAGGAAATGAGGGAAAAGCTTCTCCGGGAAACTACTTTCTGCAGAATTCAAGTGAAAAGGTCACAAGGTCCAAATCACATTTATGTAACTTTAAGATAATGTGGGAGGATGAAGAGAACCAGGAGAGAACAAAGATGTTGCAAAATTAAAAAAGGGGTCGTCCACTTTCAGCAAATAATTGATATGGTTTGTGTAATGAAAATTATACAATTTTCCAATATACTTTCTGTATCAATTTTTCATAGTTTTCTAGATCTCTGCTTGCTGTCCTGCTATAAAAAGCTTCATTGTTTACTTCATGTGGATAGAAACCGGTCCATTGTCTATTGATGTCACACAGGTGCACGGCTCGTTATATCCATGGTCATGTCATGTCACACAGGTGCACGGCTCGTTATATCCATGGTCATGTGATGTCACACAGGTGCACGGCTCGTTATATCCCTGGTCATGTGATGTCACACAGGTGCGCGGCTCGTTATATCCCTGGTCATGTGATGTCACACACGTGCACGGCTCGTTATATCCATGGTCATGTCATGTCACACAGGTGCACGGCTCGTTATATCCATGGTCATGTGATGTCACACAGGTGCACGGCTCGTTATATCCCTGGTCATGTGATGTCACACAGGTGCGCGGCTCGTTATATCCCTGGTCATGTGATGTCACACACGTGCACGGCTCGTTATATCCCTGGTCATGTGATGCCACACACGTGCACGGCTCGTTATATCCCTGGTCATGTGATGTCACACACGTGCACGGCTCGTTATATCCATGGTCATGTCATGTCACACACGTGCACGGCTCGTTATATCCCTGGTCATGTGATGTCACACACGTGCACGGCTCGTTATATCCCTGGTCATGTGATGTCACACACGTGCACGGCTCGTTATATCCCTGGTCATGTGATGTCACACAGGTGCACGGCTCGTTATATCCCTGGTCATGTGATGTCACACAGGTGCACGGCTCGTTATATCCCTGGTCATGTGATGTCACACACGTGCACGGCTCGTTATATCCCTGGTCATGTGATGTCACACAGGTGCACAGCTTGTTATATCTCTGGTCATGTGATGTCACACAGGTGCACGGCTCGTTATATCCCGGTCATGTGATGTCACACAGGTGCACGGCTTGTTATATCACAGAGAGTAATCAGAGCTGTATGTTATAAGAAGCTGCGCACCGGTGTGATATCACATGACCAGGGATGTAATGAGCTGTGCACCTGTGAGACATCATATGACCAGGGACTGGTGTTATCCACAGGAAGCAAACAATGAAGATTACTATACAATGACAGCAAGCAGAGATCTAGAAATCCACAAGGAATTCATACAGAAAGTATATTGGGAAATTGTAAAACTTTTCATTACACAAACCATATCAATTATTTGGTGAAAGTGGACGACCCCTTTAACTTGACTTTTTTTTGTGGTATTCAATGTTTCAAGTTGAACTTTTCTACATCTGCAGTCTGTTTATAGTAATCAGAGAGTATTAACATGTTCACTAGAGATTTGCCTCCATATAAGCAGGACGCTGGTTTAAAGGGATTTTAGTAAATTAGTAAATGGAGCAGATTTTCTGATACCGTTGGACCGGACCTTCTCACACTGCAGCTGATCTATCACTGGCTCAGGTTAGGACCATCTGGTATAACTTCAGATCTTCTATTTACTGACTTAGTTGATCTGTGAGTCATATTCTCCTCACTCCGTGTCCCACTTTAGGACACTCCCACTTATTATGAAGCCACTCCCCTTTTCATACCAGGCGTAAAAAGGTCCTAAAGCGGTCACTGCACCGGAATTCCTGTTAGTAAATCTCCACCAGTGAGAGTCCGGCTGCTCTCTGAAGGATTTGATGGACATCTCCAACGGTGATCTGAGACTCCTGCTGGAGCTGATATGGTGGAGCTTTAAAGAAATTTAAAGGGGTTGCCCTTAGGTTGAAAAACATGGCTGCTTTCTTCCAAAAACTGCACCACACCTGACCATGGCTTGTTATTGCAACTTATAGGTATGCATAGAGATGATTGAAAGTGAGGTGTAATACCATCACAAACCACGGTAAGGTGTGGAGCTGTTTTTGGAAGAAAGCAACTATTTGGACAACCCCTTTAAAGGGGCCCTGTCACCTCTCTTGACTATCTTACTAAATTCTGTACTAAATGATGTATTCTAAAAGGAATAGATACAACCAAAACTCCTAGTACAGGGTTACATACAAGATAGGTTCCATAGATTTGTCCTTAAGTTGAATTTGTACGTACGTCGGAACTCTATATTTTATAATTGTAGCTTCAAAATTGGAGTTTCACAATTTTTTGCTGTAGTCGGAACAAGGATTATCAATAAAGCTTCATTACAAACACCTTACAGCTGATCATTGCAGCCTGGGAGTAAAGTAACATCCAGAGAGCTTCACCAGAGGTCACAGTGGGCAGAGGGGTCCGTCTTTAACTAGGGGTCGTCTGTAAGTCGGATGTTCTTAAGTAGGGTCCCGCCTGTACATGTTGGCATCCCTGGAGGAAGACCCTGCAGCTGCTATAGGTCCGCGGATCAAGAAGCAGAACAATTTCCTGCAGCAACCACTAGGGGGAGCAGCTTCCATTAAATCTAAGAGTGGTTGCATACCTTTCTATGCACTGTGCTCCCTCTAGTGGTGACTGAAGGAAGACAAAAAATGAATAACTACAAGGAAGTGCTTTACAATTTTATGTTGGGGATTTATGTTTTTATGACAAGTAAAGGGAAGCAGCTAGCAAGTATCGTGGCTTTTTATGACGATCCTGATTGGACACAATGCACACAGCGCCATTGTTCTGGTGATACAATGTCCATATAGATGACAATACACGTGCACTTACTTTTGAGGTCCAGATTCCTGGCTCCGGCTGTGCTCTGAGTGGTGACTTTGGTGTCTATTTTGACAGTATGGAGGTTGCTGGTGTCTCGGGAGATCATGACGTTGTGCCATTGGTGGTCGTTTAGGGGTTTGTTAGAGCTGCCTTTTATCAGGTTCGCACCGTTCCCCAGATCAAAGACATAATGCAAATATCTGAAAGGTAAGAAGAAGATCCTGCATGAATATACCCGGCAGTATTATCACAGTGATCTCCCTTATGGTAACATTTAGGATAATGATCACAGCCATCGAGAGGACATGAATTATGTCACAAACTGCTGTCAGATTACATTCTGTAATCATAAATTCCTGCATTGTAACCAGCATGTATGTAACCTCCTGTATAGGAGGAATCAGCTGACGGTACTCTGAGGGCCTCTAGTGGTCACCTATGGGAACAGCACTGCATTACATTACCGCAATACTGAAGCAAACCATTGATGATAATAATAATAAAACTAATAAAACTTATAATAATAATAATAATAATCTTTAATTATATAGTGCCATCAAATTCCACAGGGCATTAAAAATCATAGGATTTGCATACAATTCCCTATACATAGGATACAATAATACAAGTGCAGCCAGTGCTATATAGATAAAGGAATAATAATAATAATAATAATTATTATTATTATTATTATTATTAATTATTATTATTATTATAAAGTGTAATGATAGATCATATCTCCAATCTCTTCCCTTCCTTGGTTGAACTTGATGGACATGTGTCTTTTTTCAACCGTATAAACGATGATACTATGATTATACATGGATCTCATTCCCAGACTGGTTCTGACTACAGAGTCTGCACTCAGGCTCATCCCCTGCATTGACAGTGAAAACGATTGTGCACAAGTACAATTGTTTCTTGATCTCTTCAGAAACAGCGCCACCCTTGTCCACAAGTTTTGTGTGGTATTGCAGCGCAGACAGATTTAAGACAACAGAAATGAGCTACAGAATTAGATACAACACACAAAAAGGAAGGGAAAGTAGTTATTGTTTTTAATCTTGTCTAATCCATTTTATAGTTGCTTCATAAAGAAGAATGATATTCTAGATAAAATGTAATTAGATGCAATATTTCTCAGAGCTGATGATTTGCTACAATTGTATTCTAGATAAGTAAATTGGGGGTTAAATGTACAATCTGTCCAACTGCTCTATAATGTGCTGCCTGCAGATTGGACACTATGTACAAACTGCTCAGCTCCTCCTGCTCTATAACATGCTGCCTGCAGATAGGACACTTTGTACAATCTGCTCAGCTCCTCCTGCTCTATAACATGCTGCCTGTAGATAGGACACTATGGGCCACATTTATCACTTTTTGGTTTAGGCGCACCGTTTTTGCGCCATTTTTGCGATTAAACGTCAAATTAGCCGCGCAGCTAAAATAACCACCTTTCCCTCATCTATCGTTCAATTCCAGATGTTTTGCTGCGCCTAATGATATTCATCACGTGCGACTTTTGCATTTAGGCGCAAAAACGGGCGCAAAAACACTCCAGCCCGAAGGTGGCGTTATCTGAGAAGAAAGCACTGAGCCCCTTTGCAGAACAGCTCATTTCTAGCAGCAGAGCTCAGCCAGACACTGGAACATATAATACAGACATGAGATACTCTGCAGACACTAGTACATATAATACAGACATGAGATACACTGCAGACAGGAGCTGCAGACTCTATTTACAGTTCATCACCTTCTATTTACAAAACAATCTGCAAAACGCTGAGCTCACAGCAAGAGCAAGAGAAGTTTACAGGATTTTGCAGATACTACTGACAAGTGTCCCCCATGTAATTCTGCACAGTATCACCAGTGTGTCTGAGGGGGATACTGTGCAGAATTACAGGGGTGCAGCAGGAGACCAGCACTGGGGGATCCCCTCCAGGAGAAGCCCCTGCTGAGGAGGTCACTGGGTGCTGGGTGTCACACACCTGGGTGCTGCTGTGAGTGTTATCTTCATTCTGGGCTGTGGGAGAAGCAGAGAGGAGCTTGTAGCAGGATCACATGTAAGTGCCCGAATCTAACATTGCGCCTAAACTGCGCCAAAACTGCGCCTAAACTGTATTAAAGTAAAGTGATTAATAAGAGGCAGAAAATATACTTATCACAGTTGGTTGTAGCTTGCTTCTCCCTTGAAGAAGCGCGACGGCGAAACACGTGTCGGGGTCTTACGTGTGGGGTCCTACTTATTGGTATGGTATTGGTCTCTGGTTTGCTCACTTTGCATTTTTGTACAGCAGCATTTAGCTGCATATTTGTTGTTTACATTGTTTGCACCTTATTTGACCATATAACCTGCCGGAAGCCCATAAGGGCGTTACTTGGTGACCTACATGTTTTTTATTCCTCTGTGTGGTCTATACATTTCACCAATTGTTAAATATTTTTGTCTTTACACTGTTTTATTCATCTTTTTAATGTTGTATTGAAATAAAATTGATATTTTGCGATAGCCACGCATCATCTTTCTTGGTCTTCTCAAATATTTTGTGTCATTGTGATAATTCTGGCAAAACAGTGCGCCCGAATTTAGGCGCAACTACTACACTTAGGCGCACAAAAGTGATAAATGTGGCCCTATGTACAATCTGCTCAGTTCATCCTGCTCTATAACATGCTGCCTGCAGATAGGACACTATGTACAAACTGCTGAGCTCCTCCTGCTCTATAACATGCTGCCTGAAGATAGGACACTATATACAATCTGCACAGCTCCTCCTGCTCTATAACATGTTACCTGCAGATAGGACACTATGTACAATCTACTCAGCTTCTACTGCTCTGTAACATCCTGCCTGCAGATAGGACACAATGTACAAACTGCTCAGCTCCTCCTGCTCTATAACATGTTACCTGCAGACAGGACACTATGTACAATCTGCTCAGCTCCTGCTGCTCTATCACATGCTGCCTGCAGATAGGACACTATGTACAATATGTTCTGGTTGTGATCCTCCCAGGGTTGGCAGCACTAGCAGAGTCCTACAGCTATGTTACACTTTCTCCTGTCTGACTTTCCTCCGCAGTCCTGTCTAGTAATGTCCCTGCCCGCTGCTGGCACATTGTGACATTGGGTATTTGTACTGCAGTGTTCCTGATCATTATCTGGACTTGTATGATGCCATGCGGTGACCCGCGTCCTACACACAGTACAATGTGTCCCCGCTCTCAGCACGGAGCCACCAATTTTAGTTTTGCTTAAGTCCTCTATTCTATTGCTGCCTTGTCCTCAGCCGCCCTGGGCAACCTCCGGGCATTGTACTGATAGCTACGTCTCCGGTGAATAGCTGGTTATACTCTGTGCGTATGGGAAGGCTACTGACAGAGGGGGGGGGGGGATACAGGTTCTGCAGGGGCTTCTCATTAGGAACACATTTTAGAGACATTTTTCTATATTTTGGTAGGAATCATTGTTATTGCTCAGTATTGTTCAAGGAATTTTACGGTATTTCCGGAACAGCGCCAATTCTGTGCATTGGCGGTCTCTGGTATTGCAGTTTAGCCCCAATTGTCACATGGGTGGCCCTAAGCTAAAGCAGACAGCTTGGCTCCACCCATCTGACAGTAGAGAGATGAAAACATTGAAACTAGATGCTCAGGAAAAAGTTCAACTATGATGGAATCAGTGACGTTGCACCGAATGAAGGATTGGCTATTGTACTAATCTGTAAAGAAAATCTACCATCAAAATCCATCATGATAAACCAGGAACACTTACTCATAGATCCAGGCACCGTGACTGTGTAAATCTTCTTATATTTTTATCCATGGCCTCCTTCCTTCTAATATCAACTTTTTAAATTATGCTAATGGAGAGTTGTCTTCACAAGATGTTGTTATAGAAGTCTCAGTCTCAACCTCGTTTCAGTGGTGAAGATGTGCTCTCGCAAAGTGTAACAGCCTGTGAAGCTACAGCATGGAGAAGCCCTGCTAACATGACCATAGCCTTTCTGGTTCATGATAATTAAAAGTTGATATTAGAAGGAAGGAGGCCATGAATAACAAATGTGAGAAGATTACCACAGTCATGGTGCCTGGATCGATGAGTAAGTGTCTCTGGTTTATCATGATGGATTTTTGATTTCTTAAACAGGGTAAGTATAAGAGTCAGTGTCACAGTGACAGTGTCGTCCTAATTATACTTACTCCGTTAAGATTTGCTGGGAGCCACTGAGAGCAGCGGGGCACATGACCCACCAACAGAAGGACTCGGGATTTTCTGTGATGTCACGTGTCCTGGTTTCTGGGGTATGGAGGAGGCCATTACAGTATATATGCACCCCCTTTATCATAACCCCTACTATATCAGTGCTTGGAGGGGCGTACCTAGGATATTCCCCTTCAACCATTGATATGAAAGTAGTCATGATTGAGGCAGTGTGCAGACAGTAATAACTGGACGGCCTCCTCCATTTCCCAGGATCCAGCAGAACATGGGACATCACAGGAAATTTCAACTAATACTGCTGGCGGGTCATGTGACACCCCAGCTCCAGGCAGCTTTAAGCTAACTTTAACAGGGTAAGTAGAATATGGGTGACCCTATTTGGGTTTGATACTTATCCTGTTAGTATAATTGGCCAATTCCATGAAGGAATTGCAAAGTGTCCATAATTCATCAATAGAAAGTCTATAATCCCTCTGATATTAGAGATGTTTTGTCAGAAGTTGATGCATTTTTCATATATTCAATTTCTTATCTAAATTCCTATAATTTCTTTATTGTATATGTACCAATCATTGATTGGCCTTCAGCATGTCCAATCCATGTGTTCCTATGACATCACAGATTGTATGAGAGTAAGACAATCTTTATTGACATTAGTCTGTCGTCATCCCCCATAGAAATTGCTGTCTTCAGCCAATGTTGTCTAATTTGGTCCCCTGTAAAAACACCTGACACATCTCAAACCTTTCAATGATCTATTTCTGTCTCTCCTTAAAGGAGAATACCCAGACATATATGTCACCTTCAGGATAGAACATATAGGACTTCTCTTCTCAGATCTGTGGGCACCTCCACCAATGACATTTCTATGGCATTCTCTAGTACACTGTGAATATCTGATATGGAAACACCAACTTCTAGAACAATCACGTGTCCAACAAGATTTACAGTTGGTCAAACAGTCATTACTGATTGATGTGAAGACCATAAAAACCATAAAACATTACTTACCCTTTAACCAGTTCAACTACAATGAAGTCATTGCCGTCCCCGCTGTTGTAAAGAATGAGTCCATCGGGGGACGTGGTCTTGAACTGGAAGAAGAGGTGCATGGAGGTGTAGGCTTGGAGGGTGGGTAGGGCGACATATGTGGCTTTGGTCTTAAAGGTGACTGGATCAGCGATGATATTTCGGAAACCAAATCGGGCATTGAGTTCACAGTAATCTATGTCCCCATTCTTACACAAATCAATGTAGGCCATGCCGTTGAAGGTCAAGCTCTGCAGGTGGCCAATGAAATTGGAAGGCACAGCCGACAGGTAGCGGCGTTCGGTTATTATGCCCGTTTCAATGTTGTGGAACTCCAGTCGGGTGTGATCACCAGCCATTTGACCTGGGACAATAAATATGGAAATTTTCTGGTTATTATTTATTTATCTTGATTATATAGCGCCAACATATTTCATAACATGGTTCAGACATTGCTTTACTAAGGCTCACCATCTGAATTCTTGGTGAGTATGTCTTTAGAGAATAGAAAGAAACTGGAGTTCTTGGACAAAACCCACCCAACACAACGGAGAACATACAAACTGTAGGCTGGATGCTGCCTCCTGCTTGGATTTAAACCCACTTGACCAGATAAACATGTACGGGCAGTGCCTGGGTTACATACAAGATAGGGTCTGTAGATTTGTTCTTAAGTTGAATTTGTATGTAAGTCGGAACTGTATATTTTATCATTGTAACCCCAGCCAGAACTTTTTTGGTCTCTGCGACAATTGGATTTCCAAAAATGTTGGGTTGTCATAAGAACCAGGATTAACACTAAAGCTTCATTACAGACACCTGTGATAACTGTTACAGCTGATCATTGTAGCCTAGGACTAAAGTACAATAAATTACCAATATCCAGAGGTCCGTTTGTAACTAGGGGTCGTATGTAAGTCGAATGTTCTTAAGTAGGGGACCGCCTGTATTATTAAAAATTATATTTCATCCATAGACTACGTTAATCGAATCAATGAACAGACTCTCATGGAAAATGTTTGACCGCATCTCCATTTAAAGGACATCTACCATCAGGTAGATGGTAGACGTGTCCTACTAAGAAGTTCCAGAGGAACTTTGCTCCTCAGGACTTATTTTATTATAACACTATATGCCATGATTTCAGCAATATAGAGTTATAAAATTTATGGTAATTGGTCTGGGGTGCTTCAGCTACATCACCAGGTGGCCTCAAAGCACCTTGTGTCAAAATGTATTTATTCCCCCATAAGATACAGTATTTTTCGGACTATAAGGCGCACCGGAGTATAAGGCTCACCATCAATAAATGCCTGCTAAAATGTCTAGGTTCATATATAAGGCACACCATCAAAAAATGCCTGCTAAAATGTCTAGGTTCATATATAAGGTGCACCGGATTATAAGGCTCACCATCAATAAATGCCTGCTAAAATGTCTAGGTTCATATATAAGGCACACCGGAGTATAAGGCTCACCATCAATAAATGCCTGCTAAAATGTCTAGGTTCATATATAAGGCTCACCATCAATAAATGCCTGCTAAAATGTCTAGGTTCATATATAAGGCGCACCATCAATAAATGCCTGCTAAAATGTCTAGGTTCATATATAAGGCGCACCGGTTTATAAGGCGCACCTGATTATAAGGATGAATGACCAGCAGGTGGCAGACCTGTGCACAGTTCAAGGGAGCTGTTGTCTGTAAGTACGGTTCATATATAAGGCGCACTGGCCTATAAGGTGCACCTTTGATTTCTGAGAAAATCAAAGGATTTTTTTCGCGCCTTATAGTCCGAAAAATACGGTACTAGTCCCACAGTGCTGACAGGAGGAACCAGGCTGAACTTGTATTGTATGGGGGAGTGAAAAAATGATAAGAGAAGGCACACTGAGGCACTCCAGTGACATAACCGGAGACTGATTAGCATAATTTTTTAAAATGATAAATTTTAATAAAAGTAGTCCTGAGGGGCATACTTTCTCAGGGACATCTTAGTAGGACAAGGTCTACTGATCAGTAAAATGATGGTAGATGTCCTTTAAAATATTCTTTGACCTGTGGTCTTGAACATGTAGGGAACCTAAGACAGTCCCCAGTTCTAGGGAGCAAATATCTAGTTTTTCTGGGTACTCATAGATGATGTATTGGTTTGACAACTGGAACTCTCAGAACTGAGGTTCACTAAGCTTCCCCATACAAACTTAGGACCTCCAAAGCTCTTCTAGAATGCTGTTCCTCACAAACTAGTCCTATGTTCTACTAATTGCAATCCACCATTCTGCCGATCATTGGGGGTCTAAAAGATCCTCTATCCTAACCGGTCAAAGCCCACGGGAAATCTGTGACCAAAAAATAAATTTGTAACCAAAAGCCCCCAAACTTAAAAAATGGTTCCCCCAATCTTTCAGGTATTCGTAAAGTATCCTGTGGATGGGATAAACCCTTTGAATTTTAAGTCCCTCCTGGTTTACTTGTACCCAGCTGTTCGGGAACAACCGGCTAGAACTAGGAAATCTACTACAATCGTCGTAATCCTGCAGAAATGAGTGAATTATACGCTCCACCACTGTAGGTGATACACGTTTACATCAATGAGAATATAAGAACGACTTCAAGCTCAGGCTTCAATCTCATCAGATTCCCGCTGTGATCCGTCCTCGGCCGCTGCCGAAGAAGAGAAATTCGATTTGCGCTTTTTATTTCACAACAAATTGAAGCACTTGAGTGATACAATGGAGGGGAGCGTTCTCTTACTCTGCGCCTCCGAACAATAAGACATGAAAGGTCCAACCGCGAAATCTAGAACGTTACAGATTCTATCATCTTAAGGAGAGAAATTTTGATATATTCCCTTCCTAAGAGATTCCAAATGCTTTTCACTGGAGCAATAACCTGCAAGTAGTTACTTTTACTTTCCTTTCGGGTTAAAATTTAAAAAGAGCATAATGTTTTGAAATAAAATCAGAGGCTTCTGTGGGAATGTATACGATTTACTACAGACAAAATATTGGGTGCAAAAGGAATAATTTGTGTATTTTTCCCAAGTTTTTGGTTCCCTTTGTTAGTGGGTATGAAGACGAGATGTTAATATGTAATGGGGTAAATTTACTTACCCGGTCCATTCGCGATCCAGCGGCGCGTTCTCTGCGGTGGATTAGGGTCCGGCCGCAGTTCCTCCGACGTCCACCAGGTGGCGCTGCTGCGCTGAAGAGCATCGGAACGAACTCAAGTTCACCGGCCTATTCCTAGTGAAGGCGAGTGCAAGCTCCGCGACACTTTTCTTTTTTTAAATGCGGCAGTTTTTCCGAATCCGTCGGGTTTTCGTTCGGCCACCCGATGGATTCGGACACACCACAGAATTTAAAAAAGGTTTTGTGTTGCAAGATCAAGCACTCACATGCACCAGGAAGAAGAAGGTGAACTCCGGCAGACCTCAGCGGGGAAGCAACACATGCAGGAAATTGGAGGCACGATCTTAGTGAATCGCGGCAGACCCGAATCCTCGTCGGACAATTCACCGCGGGATCGCGACAGGACTGCGTAAGTATATCTGCTCCATAATGTGCATAGCCCTTTTCCCCTCTCACAGCATTCAGTTTCATTCACATATTTTGGTAGACATGATGCACCTTTCTTATCCTCATCCTTCCATTTCCTATCTTCTATTTTGTGTCCAGAATAAATGATTTTGAAAAAAAAAATTTTATGAAAATCCTTAAAGTGAAACTGTCACCAGGAATGTAATTTTTAGCTGGTGACAGGTTTCAATAGCCTATGCTATTTTAAAAATGCTTTTATCAGCATTCTGAGTCATTTCAGTACTTTATAAAACTGTATTTCACATTACCTGGCTCCCTGACAACAGTGTGTGGTGGGTCCCGGGAGCTGCAGCCTGTGTGGGCCTGTGTCTCAGTCTCCTAGATTGATTCTTCCTCTTCTGCAAACCAATTCCTTCCCTCCGCTGCCGCTCAATGCACATGACAGGAAGAGGGGAGGGGCAGAGACAGCTGCGTGAGTGTGGAGAGGAGGAGACACAGGCACAAAGGTTTTGCAGCTGGGGATCCGACCAGCTCATGATTGTGTGACATGATGCAGGCCTACCCTGGTGTAAAATTGCACCTTAGCCTGTGCCAGTTTCTGGGCCAGGCTATGGGAATTGTGCTGACGTGGGGCAGGAACGCCCTACCCTACCCACTCTGCCGCCAGTGTGGAGTAGCTGTAGGGGGCAAATAAGACCAGGGCTTGTATGCCAGAATTCTGGTGCACAAGCCCTGAAACATCTCCCCCTGGTCTGCTTTTCAGTCTATCATAAACATAGAGGGAAAAGCCAGAAGCAGTTGGCTCCATACTCTTGGTAGTGGCCAGAAGCTGTACAGGCAGTCCCCGGGTTACGTACAAGATAGGGACCAGAGGGTTGTACTTAAGTTGAATTTGTATGTAAGTCGGGTTGCTGGTAACTAAGGATGCATTAGCTGGTGCGATCTCACGCTTCCTTAGTTACCTGGAATCTCCTGCTTCTAGTGCACTGGCTGGTAACTAAGGAAGCGTGAGATCGCACCAGAGAACGCATCCTTAGTTACCTGAACCCCCCGATACTGCCGGCAATTACTTACTTTATACATCGGCAACGGATTGAGCTCCCCGTCACCTCCATGGCCCCCTCCAGCCTCTCGCTCCGCCCAAAGATCCCCTTCACCTCCATGGCCCCCTCCAGCCTCTTGCTCCGCCCAATGTTTCCCGTCACCTCCACGGCCCGCTCCAGCCTCTCGCTCCGCCCAACGATCCCCGTCACCTCCATGGCCCGCCCAATGAGGAGGCGCAGCACTCCAAACAGCGCTATTGAAACCCGGAAGTGGACTGCGCATGCGCGGGGTGCCGAGTGCCCCGTTCGTATCTACGGTTGTCCGTAACTCGAAACCCCGTAAGTCGGGGACTGCCTGTAACTACTGTTGTTCCCCCAATACAAGGGAATGGCTGTATATCTTAGATTTACAACAGCGGATTTAAAAGCCTCTTTGGGCAATGCCGAGGGACACGGAAGATGAATGTTGGCTGCCAGATACTTCTACATAGAGTAGGTTTTTAACATGTCAGTATTCTCTGATTTCCTACATAAAGCAATCGGTTAGGTGGGAGAACTGCTGCCATCTTCTTTGGTCCTGATGGTCATATGACGGATCATGTTGGATTCCCAGCTTATGGGTAGAACTAGACCTGGCACAGGAACACTCCAGTCATAGCTGATTCATTGAAGTGTACCTCGTGCAGGGCCTGATGGGAGGAGCAGGACTCTAGGGTCTAGCAAGGTTATAGGAATACAATGAGAATGAGCCTGCCCCATGTATTATTCAATGAATTAGCTTTGATTGAAGTGTTCCTTTAACTAATATCTGTATGTATGGTAAAATTGTATTGTGCGCTTTTTTTTGTCATGCATTTGACATTGCCTGCAGTGTTATGTGTTACCTGCAGATGGCAGTGTTGTATTTACTATGAAATGAAAAAACATCTGAAGGCAAAAATTTCTCTTCCACAGTGACACCTGCTGGTGAGGTGACAGATTGTCATTGTGAGTCAGGCAAAATTTGCTATATCAGATATGTTTTGTGCAGCTTGAATACATTCCACAAAGAAACGGGTAAATGTGTTTAATGTGACATAAGCACACATTTTATGAAGCCCAAATAGAAAGTAATACGATCTACAAATAATAAAACCCCTGAAAAAGTAAAATATAATTCTGATATTAGTGAACACAGGAGAGAATTTTTCTGTGAAAAGGACCTGTTTTTTTTTTGAGGAGAGACGGTTTTCCTGACTTTTCGTGGATCACACCGGGGATCGTGTCGCACGCAATCGTTTTGTGTCGCGCTTTCACACTATTCAAATGGGGGGCTGGCCATTCGGACCAACCAACAGTTTCAGACTATGGGCGGGATTCAACATTTAAATTTGTGTTGCAAGCCAAGTACTTACATGCACCGGGAAGAAGAAGGTGAACTCCGGCGGCCATGAGCGGGGAGCGACACACGCAGGATATCGGGCGCACGATCTTTGTGAATCATGGCACAGTGCATTATCGTCAGACTATCAGGATCGGGGATCGCGTAGGGACCGGGTAAGTAAATGTGCCCTAATCTCTTTTTATGGGCTGCAGTACCAGGGACATCCACTGAGAAATGTATGGAGCTGTTGCTAGTAGCCAATGAAGCTCATCATCTGGCTAATATGTGGGGTTTCTGAGCATCAGACCTTCACTGATTTCATATTCTTTGTCTATCTTATAGGAGTTTTCCAGGAATCTCAAAAAAAAAAACCCTTCATCCCTGCCAGTCGGAAAACCCGATGGAAATGCGGCTGCGGGACCTTTAGTAAATAAGCCTCAATGTCCTCAAAACCCCTGAATTTCTAGTGGTGAGACTAAAAAAAAAGACACTCATTCTTCCCAGGAGACGGTGGCAGAGATTTACAGTATTAAAAGCCAAATTAATATTACGGAAAAAGGAGTAACCTATCCTGCATTAAAATTGTGACCAAATAAAAGGTGGAATAAAGTCGCCAAAGGTCTCTGTCGCGCATGATAAATTTGGCGCACCACTAAACATAGTGTCCTGGTGCCTCTAGGGGAGGGTGAATATATCACGTCATGATGGGGATTACATGCGGCTTTCTGTGTAGTCCGTCGGATCAGGCAGCGCTATAGCCGCCAGTCTCTCAGCTTCACAAGACAAACTCATTATACTACATATTGTGGAGACGCTGCGACATCTCATAGTTTACTGCCCATTGTCTCGGGATCAGTGATGCAGTCAGGTGTATAGAAAGCAATATACAGCGTGTTCATTGCTGCACATCTCTCACCCGTCAGAGGCTTATACTTGTCATCTCTCCTCCCCATACTAGTGTCTGATCTACAGGCAGCATGTTATGGAGCAGCAGTAGCTGTGTAGATTGTATGTTGTGTCCCATCTGCAGGCAGCATGTTATAGAACAGTAAGAGTTGAGGAGATTATACATAGAGGGTCATCTACTAAGGCCAAATCGCTATTTTTCGTCAGGTTTCCCGAAAATTACCGTTTTGCGCCGAATTTCCCCGGGTTTTTGGCGCATGCGATCAGATTGTGGTGCATCTGACGGATTCAGAAAAAATGCTGTATTTAAAAAAATTAATTTGTGTCGCTCGACGTGTGCTTACCTTCACCCAGCGTAGGACAGTGAACTCCAGGGAACTCCGACGGACTTCAGCGCAGCAGAGACACCTGGTGGACATCGGGCGCACTACCTTAGTGAATCGCTGGAAGACACGAATCCTTGACGGAGAACCCGCCGCTGGATCGCGAATGGACCGGGAAGTAAATCTGCCCCATAGTGTCCTATCTGCAGGCAGTATGTTATAGAGCAGGAGGTGCTGAGCAGATTGTACATAGTGGGGCACATTTACTTACCTGGTCCGTTTGCGATCCAGCGGCGCGTTCTCTGCGCTGGATTCGGGTCCGGCCGGGATTCATCAATGCAGTTCCTCCGCCGTCCACCAGGTGGCGCTGCTGCGCTGAAGTCCGCTGGAATGCCTCGAAATACACCGGCCTACCCAGGATGAAGGTGAGTGAAATTTTCGCGACACAATTTTTTTTTTAAATGCGGCGGTTTTTCCGAATACGTCGGGTTTTCGTTCGGCCACGCCCCCCGATTTCCGTCGCGCGCATGCCGGCGCCGATGCGCCAAATTCCGATCGCGTGCGCCAAAAACCCGGGGCAATTCAGGTACAATCGGCGCAAAACGGAAATATTCGGGTAACACGTCGGGAAAACGCGAATCGGGCCCTTAGTAAATGACCCCCAGTGTCTTCTCTGCAGACAGCATGTTATAGAGCAGGAGGAGCTGAGCAGATTGTACATAGTGTCCTATCTGCAGGCAATATGCTATAGAGCAGGAGGAGCAGAGCAGATTGTACAATGTCCTATCTGCAGGCAGCATGTTATAGAGCAAAAGGAGCTGAGCAGATTGTACATAGTGTATTATATGCAGGGAGCAGGTTATACAGTAGAAGGAGCTGAGCAGATTGTACGTAGTTCCCAATCTGCAAAGAGTATGTTATAGAGCAGGAGGTGCTGAGCAAATAGTGCATAGTGCCCAATCTGCAAGGAGTATATTATAGAGCAGAAGGAGCTAGAAAAATATAGTTTTAGAAGATATCATTTTGTTATAAAAGTTCTGCTATACCTTGTCGTTCATTAGTTGAAATATCTCCTCTGTGTGTGCTGAGGAGGTTGGTGAGAGGTTCTACTCAGCATGCTCTATAACATACTACCTGCAGATAGGAAACAATCTGCTCAGCCCCTTCTGCTCTATAAGGTTTAGATGACTGTGCTAGCACATCGGAGAGACGATCATTTGCCAACAGAGAAAAATTGTTCCGAATGACTTCTACTTCTCCTAAACGGACAATTACTCTGGACATTGGCGGCAATTTCCTTGTTCTGCTGAAACAGACGGTGAGTTTGATACACGTCTTATTAGATGCTTCATATAAAGAGCACCAGAGGATCCTTGGGTGGGCTTAGGCTCAAACCCAATAATGGCCCTAAGGGGTCCAGGAGAAGACAATCCAAAAACTAGTGAATCACAGTCCTAATACAACGAATGTGATGCTAATGTATCTGAAAGTTACAAGGACTCTACCAATACCCGCGCGGTTACACTTACGAATACGATAGTCATAGTCATAGTTTATTCATAGTTTATACGGTTGAAAAAAGACACTTGTCCATCAAGTTCAACCAAGGAAGGGAAGGGATTGGATGAGGAAGGGATTTAGGGGAAACAATTCTATATAACATAACCAGCAATGTTATTTAGGTGTAAAAAGGCATCTAGACCCTTCTTAAAGCTCTCTGCTGTCCCTGCTGTGACCAGCGCCTGAGGCAGGCTATTCCACAGAGTGACAGTTCTCATAGTAAAAAAGCCCTGTCGCCTCCGGTGATTAAACCTTGTTTTCTCCAGACGGAGACAGTGCCCCCTCGTCTTTTGAATTGATCTAATCTGAAACAACTTACCACCATATTTTTTGTATGGACCATTCATATATTTAAATAAATTAATCATGTCCCCTCGTAGTCGTCTCTTTTCCAGACTAAATAAATCTAGTTGTTTTAATCTTTCCTCATAACTAAGACCCTCCATACCCCTTATCATTTTTGTGGCTCTACGTTGAACCCTCTCCAGCTCCAGGGCATCCTTTTTATGGACCGGTGCCCAGAACTGGACAGCATATTCCAGGTGAGGCCGAACCAGTGCCTTGTATAGGGGTAATATTACATCCCTATCACGAGAGTCCATACCACTTTTGATACACGACAAGATCCTACTAGCTTTAGAGGCAGCTGATTGACATTGCATGCTGTTATTCAATTAATGATCTACTAGTACCCCCAGGTCCTTCTCAACAAGGGACTCTCCCAGATTTACTCCCCCAAGGACATATTTTGCCTTTGGATTATTGGCCCCCAGGTGCATAACCTTACATTTATCCACATTAAACCTTTATTAAAATTATGGTAATTCTAATCTCAAATGTTGTGCAAAAGTTGTATGGAATCAAAATACAAATGCATCAAAGTAGCAAAATTTGGGGTCAAATTCTGCTGTGACTATAGACACGGACATGTCCAAAATGCTTCAGGTAGTTTCCCCTGTCTGTCATGTTTCTATAGATTAACTGAATAAAGCTTTGAGGGTGCAGTCAGAAGTGCCCGGGGGCTCAGCCCGAATCCATTGAAACGCAACTGCTAAGAAGCACCTGGTGTGTTGCATTATTTACATTTGGCGATCACATCCCTTTCAATGGAAACACATATGCAATTGGGCCAAGCCCCACCCCTGGGTATTTGCATTGCATTTCTAAACTCAGTATAAAAATCCTGTGTGACCGCACCCCAAAGATTTTAACTTTGTGGTGCAGGAAAACTTCTAAATTTTGCTACATTGTTTCCACCTGGAGTTAACTACCATATTTTTTGGACTATTTATTTTTTAGCGTCTTATAGACTGAAGGTCAGGAGGATCCAGCACTGCCAGACCCTCCTGACCGCTGTAATGGAAATCGGATGATGCCCTGATATAGAACTGCATCCGCACTGCTCTCTCCCACTGCCTACAGGTACAGGACCTGCGGTGATGTCAGAATCATGTGACTGATCACATGTTTCTTACATCACCACATGCTGCCGAGAATGGGGACATGTTGCGCTGGGACATGGTAAGAAGAAGAGGGGAAGGGGTTCTGTGTGTGTATAGTAGAGCTGTGTGTGTCTTCATGTGTATAGTAGAGCGCTGTGTGTGACTGTATGGATGAAGCAGAGTTGTGTGCGTGTCAATGTATGGATGAAGCAGAGCTGTGTGTGTAAATGTATGGATGTAGCTGAGCTGTGTGTACTGTGCTTTAGTGCGACCAAAAGGGATATTTTACTTGGTGTAATATATATTTTTCCTTTTTTGGAAGCCTACATCTGGGGTGTGTCCTATAGTAAGAAGTGTCTTATAGTCCGAAAAATATGGTAATAATAATTCCTTTATTTATATAGTACACAAATAGCTTGCTAAATCAGCCCCTGTCCACCATAGGGCTCACAATCTAATCAACCTACCAGTATGTTTTTGAAGTATGGGAGGAAACTGGAGGACCCGGAGGAAACCCACGCAAACGCGTAGAGAACATACAAACTCTTTGCAGATTTTGACCTGGATTGGATTTGAACCAGAAGGACACCAGCACTGCAAGGCTGTTGTGCTAACCCGTGAGCCACTGTGCTGCCCCAACTAGTGACTAGTTCCAAACCCAGAACCCAATCAGTAATACCCGCAATTGCTGCAAAACGGGTGTTAAATGTTTAAAGTCACCAGTGGCATTTAAACTACTGTGGACGCTGGCAATACAGGGATGGTTGTCACTCCTTATGGGGAGAGACGATACTCCCCAAAATGGCAGCGCCAGCACGATTTTCATGCCACTAGAGATGAGCGAGCACTAAAATGCTTGAGTGCTCGTTACTCGGGCCGAACTTTTCTCGTTTCGAATAACGAACCCCATTGAAGTCAATGGGAGACTCGAGCATTTTTCAAGGGGACCAAGGCTCTGCAATAAAATGTGTCATTTTATTGAGAAATAAGGAAGTCAGTCCTGTTTCTTCGTTTTTTTTATTCAATGAAATATTCGTGGATCTTTAAAAAGGAGAATGACCCGTGTTAAACATCTGCAATGTGTTCTTCACACATATTGTTCTTCACATACTATTGTGAATAACACAGTTCTGCACTAATGTCTTCTGATAAGTTAGCAGATGTACGGAAACATATGCAATGTGTTCTTCACTGTGTTCACTGTGTTCTTCACTTAAATAATCCTTAATGAATCATTAAGGATCATTTAAGTGAAGAACACAGTGATGAACACAGTGAACACAATGAAGAACACATTGCAGATGTTTCCGTACATCTGCTAACTTATCAGAAGACATTAGTGCCGAACGGTGTTCTTCATAATAGTATGTGAAGAACAATATGTGTGAAGAACACATTGCAGATGTTCCCATTCACTGTGTCCTTCACTGTTCTTCACTTTGTTTCCATAAGTGAAAGCTCGTTATCGAGCAGGCGAAATACTCATCCGAGCCGTTTCGTGTACGCTTATACTCGAATGAGCATCAAGCTCGGACGAGTATGCTCGCTCATCTCTACATGCCACTTTGCCAGCGCCATTTAAACAGTTACGATTTTGATTGGTACCAGCGCTGATGGCAGGCATTAACGTCGGAGGGAAGGGGGTGGGAGTTGAGACGAACTTTGCGGGTCTAATACACCAAACCCTCCCAGTCCTATGTCCCAGGCCTCTATTTCCTCTACAAGCTTGGTTTCTTACAAATGCATCCAAGTTTTAACTTGACACTTACAGGGTTATTCCAGGAATCTGAAAACATCGGAGTGATTCCCACAGCACTACGATACTTCCAGTATTTAGGCGTCTGCCCAGCCAGAGTGGTCTCATAAAAAACACAATACAGTTAACTCTCCCTTTCTTGTTTCCTGGTAGGATTAGGCTACAAGCAGGGTGGGTTAAGACCACCATGGGCTCAGGGCTGTATGAATATTATTGTCCCTACAAGTCTGGAATCACTTCCTACATCTGGTACTAGAATCATCTTCTTGGGGAATGGAGGATGCGTCCCTTCTGCCTGCTTTCAATCTGTGGTTTTAGTACCTTGGAGGACCTTCATGTGTATTGAGAGAAGGAACAGATGTAGCCCCGGGCGACTAACCAAACCGCCTGTTTTATAATTTACTACTGGCCTCTAGCTGCCTGAAAAAAGTCCAGTGACCCCAAGAAACCCTTTACAGGCACAGACTACAGAATACGTAAATTTCAGACCGGAAACTGTGAGTTGGAGTGAGTTAAGTATACTTAATTTTTACCCAAAACCAGCCCTAAGCAGGTTATTTAAATAGTTAAATACACATTAGGGCACATTTACTTACCCGTCCCGTTCCCGAAAGTGCATTGTGCCGCGGTTCACTAAGATCGTGCGCCCAATATCCTGCATGTGTCGCTTCCCCGCTCAGGTTCGCCGGAGTTGACCTTCTTCTTCCCGGTGCATGTAAGTGATTGATCTTGCGACACCATTTGAAAGTGAAATCCCGCGCTCAGTCCGAATCAGTCGGATCGTCCGGCGACCCACCCCCTGATTTCTGTCGTATGAAAGCCAGCGCCGTTGCACCCAAAGCCAATCTCGTACGACACAATCCCCAGTTAAATACCTGTCACAGCGGCGCAAAACATGAAAACGTCGGAAAATCCGACAAAAGTGCATCCACGGACCCTTAGTAAATAAGCCCCTATTATATTGACCTGTTTATTGATTTTTGTTGTTTAATATTTGACCAGTTTGGTTTCAAGTTAAGCTTTATTACGCCTGTTACTGAATCTAGAAGAGAAACCATGATTTTGTAGACATCATCGCCCTAGCAGAACCGCTCAGTGACAGTCGCTGATATACCGCCTGACCCGCTTTTTCCATGTGAATACGAAATAAGAGTAATTGTTATGTATAATATACAGAGAGTGAGCAGGGGACGGCAATCTGTGGTTTGCTACATCTGGAGGCTTTATAGGTTTTTTGTTCTAAAAACACCATAAATCAGCTACGGGCGCCATCAGTATAGCGCCAGCTTGACATTAATTGGCCTTGGGTATTAATCATGGCAGAATCAATCATGGTGATGGCAGCGTAGCTCACACATTGTCACACTGAACTATGTCTAGACTTCTGCACAAACCAGAATATTTTTTGTTTTATGGGTCTTAGTGAAGCAAATGTCCAAAATTCCGTTTTATCGAGGTTTCTACCCAGTTAAACCATAAAATACCCAAACTGCTCAAGTTGTCCCCTGGATTTCTCACTCCAAATTACTTACATGTTTTGTAGGGTGCTTTTGTGAATCAGAAGAATATGCTGTATTATGTAGACTATGGGCTTACTTTGATCTTGAGGGGGGGGCACTAATTATCATAAATTGGCATGAGATCAAGAAAAAGGGGCACTGACCTTATGAGGATGGGCAGCAGGGACATAGAGTATACTGTAACAGGACCTTATGTAGGGGCACTAGAACTTAAGCAGGTGACATTGTTGGGTAGGGCCATGATGGAAAGTTTTTAGGGAAAAGTAGGGAAGATATTTGAAATGAGGTCTGATTTATAACCTTTTCGGATATGATTTGTGGATGGAAGAAGCTGTCATGGTGGTCCGAGCGATGAGAAAACATCCAGCGATGTCAACTCCAGCGATGTCAATGAATTTAATTTCAGCCTCTGTGCATAACTATTGTTAACCCCAGTATGGCCACTGTAAGGTGGTTTTATAAATCTTTCTACATGAGTGTTTATTTGGTATAAGTATGGAGGTATTCAGCCACTATATAGATATTTTATTTCTTTTCTGGTATTGTTAACAGTATACAACCCTCCCTCAGCCCCATGGATTCCTTATGTACAGCCTCATGTGGGCCCCCCAGCAGCTCTGACCCTAGCATATGCAAAAGTATGCCCAGTGCTGGCACCGACCCCGTTTCTATATCTATTTCTCATGGTTTTGTAGATCTCTGCTTTCTATCTCTCAATAGGAAGCTTCATACTTGCTATGGAAAATTAAAGGGTTGTGTGATGTCATGGTCATCTGATTTCACACAGGTGCACAGCTCATGATATCCCTGGTCATGTGATGTCACACAGGTGCAGGGCTCGTTATATCCCTGTTCATGTGATGTCAAACAGGTGTACGGCTTGTTATATCACAGAGATTAACCAGAACTGTGTGCTATAATGAGCTGTGCACCTGTATGAAATCACATGACCACAAATATAACGAGTCGTGCACATGTGTGACATCACATGACCTGGGATAGATCAAGTTGTGCACCTGGGTGACATCACATGACCACAGGCTGGCTTTTATCCACAGGAAGTAATAAACTAAGCTTCCTGTTGCATGGCAGCAAACAGGGATCAATGATATTGGAAAATTGTGTAACTTTTCATTACACAAACAATAACATTTATTTGTGGAAACAGGACAACCTCTTTTAGGGGCAAAGATCGATAGATTATAGATAAATCATTTTTTTTTTGTACATGTAAAATCAATGATTCTTTTTATTTCTCTACATAAGTGTGAATAGTAATATTTATATCCTGTCTCTCAGTTCTGTAGCTACGGATATAAGATCCATTCCCAACATCCACACTAGAGACCAAACACTAGATGTTGCTTTACAAGGCCACACATAGATATATTCAGTGAAATCCACAGGATGAAAGAACGAGTCCCCTAGAATAAAACACTAAAAATAACCCTGCATTGTTTCATGTGGCTACAACCCACAAACCTCTTCTCATGACAAAAAAAAACTCTCGATCATCAAGGTTCCCGATTCCGCTCCTCTCTGATGATGAAAGCCCAAAACTATATTCCCCAGACTACTACAAGGCTCTGAGCGACCCCACAGACGACTACGTGTTCCGGCAGAGCTGAAGGTTTTCTTTGGTTAAAAATATCCGCTGAGATATCTAAGAAGCCGAGTGGAGTAGAGACTAAAAATATATTTCTCACAAAGAAGATCTAATAGAGTCGAGTATTCAATGTAGATGTCAGATAGTGAATTATTTTCAAAAATGTTGATATTTTTGGGGGCATTTATCTTGTATTGCTTTTTTGTGCCTTCATCAGTCCAGTCAACAAGACCGAGAACATAGTATCTATGGCGAAATTGTATTGGTATCCATGTGTAAATGTGAAGGGACAACAAAATAGATTTTAGAGGCAGTAACAATATGGGGGTTATTTTCAATTAATATATTTGGTCTTGGTTTATACTGTACAGACCAAAAGTTTGGACACACCTTCTCATTCAAAGACTTTTCTGTATTTTCATGACTATAAAAATTGTAGATTCACAACGAAGGCATCAAAACTATATATAGCCACATGTGGAATTATATACTTAGCAAAAGGAACCTAGAATATAAGACATATTTTCAGTTGTTTCCCACTTTTTTGTTTTGCTTACTGCTTTGCACACTCTTGCTATTCTCTTGATGGGCTTCAAGAGGTAGTCACTAGAAAAGGTTTTCACATTACAGGTGCCCTGTCAGGTTTAAAAAGTGAGATTTCTTGCCTTACAAATGGGGTTGTGAACATCAGTTTTGTTGTTCAGAAATCAGGTGGCTACACAGCTGATAGTCATACTGAATAGACTTAGAATTTGTATTATGGCTTGGAAAAAAAGCAGCTAAGTAAAGAAAAATGAGTGGCCATCATTACTTTAAGAAATGAAGGTCACTCAGTCTGAAAATTTGGGAAAACTTTGAAAGTCTCCCCAAGTGCAGTTGCAAAAACCATCAAGTGCTACAATGAAAATGGCTGACATGAGGACCGCCCCAGGAAGGAAGACCAAGAGTCACCTCTGCTGCGGAGGATAAGTTCATCCGAGTCACCAGCCTCAGAAATCGCAGGGTAACAGCAGCTCAGATTAGAGACCAGGTCACTGCCGCACAGAGGTCTAGCAGCAGACAACTCTACAACAACTTGTAAGAGGAGACTGTGTGCAGCAGCCTTCATGGTAAAATAGCTGCTAGGAAACCACTGCTAAGGACAGGCAACAAGCAGAAGAGACTCGTTTCGGCTAAAGAAAACAAGGAATGGACATTAGACCAGTGGAAATCTGTGCTTTGGTCTGTTGAGTACAAATTGGAGATGTTTGGTTCCAACAACCATGTCTTTGTGCAACGCAGAAAAGGTGAACAAATGGACTCTACATGCCTGGTTCCCACCATAATGAATGGAGGAGGAGGTGTGATGGTGTAAGGGGTTTTTCTGATGACACGGTTGGGGATTTATTCATAATTGAAGGTATACTGAACCAGCATCTTGTAGCGGCTGCTATTCCATTCGGTTTGTATTTAGTTGGACCATCATTTATTTTTCAACAGGACAATGACCCAAAACACACCTTCAGGCTCTGTAAGGGCTATTTGACCAAGAAGGAGGGTGATGGGGTGTGAGGCCTCCACAGTCACTAGACCCGAAACCAATCGAGATGGTTTGGGGTGAGCTAAACCGCAGAGTAAGGCAAAAGGGCAACAAGTGCTAGGGAACTCGTTCAAGACTGTTGGAAGACCATTTCAGGTGACTACCTCTTGAAGCTCATCAAGAGAATGCCAAGAGTGTGCAAAGCAGTAATCAAAGCAAAAGGCGACTACTTAGAAGAACCTAGAATATAAGACATATTTTCAGTTGTTTCAAACGTTTTTGCTAAGTATATAATTCCACATGTGTTAATTCACATGTGTTAATAGTTTTGATGCCTTCAGTGTGAATCTACAATTTTTTATAGTCATGAAAATACAGAAAACTCTTTGAATGAGAAGGCGTGTCCAAACTTTTGGTCTGTACTGTATATAATTTTTCTTTTATGGCATTGGGGGCTGATGGGGGACACATTGAAACCCAAGAAACTATGCAATGCTTTTCTTACTGTCTATATTGTTTGGTTGGTTACATGTTTGCATAGTTGTTCTGACATCCCCATTGACAAGCTTTTGTGGCGAGCATGTGTTTTCAAATGTGTCAATGCCAGAAACTTTTGGTGTCATCCTTTCTCTCTTGAAAAAAAAAGATTACGTTTTTTTTTTTCAAAACTTTGGGAGAGATTTATCAGGACTTGTTTGCCAGTTGCAATCGCAATTACAGGAGTTTTGCCAAGTGGGTGTGGAGGGGGTTTGGTAAGGGGGAGTGGCCTAGGAGGCGCAGTATGCTATGATGATGTTGGATCCCTACCAATATGATCATTCTTTTATGTGCAAACTGCCTGCACATGTATATAAGAAGTGCCCGTGCCACAAATTTCTGCACTGAAGGGGGCGTTCAGTGCACATACAGTGCACATTTATCATACAGTCCGACAGAATGGGGCTCATTTACTAAGGATTGCGCTGCTCACTTTTGTCGGACTGTGCGCCTTTTTGGGGGATTACGCGGCTTGGACAGGTATTTAACACGTGTCTGCGCTGGGATTTTGGCGCACGCGATCCGTCTTTTGGTGCTGGCTTCCATGCGACACATATTTGAGGGGGGGAAGGCGGACATAAATGTGGGCCAGTATCTTACTATTGCATTTTGTGAAAAAATGTGCCTAATGATCCAGAACGTTTGCCACATTATCTAATTAGCGTAACATGTGTTACATGCTTGATGGGATTTTCGTTTTTTGTAAAGTCCATTTTTTACCCTCCGCTTTATGTGAACAATTAAACATGGACTCTATGCATCTTCCAGCAATGCCAGTTTCTCTAGTAAGTAATGAGCATGACCCTATGTTAAAATCTGGGCTGGAGGGAAATGTTCTGCAATTGTATCATAATGAAACAGAGAATATGAGATCTGGATGAAGACCGTACATCATGTTCTCATCCCTGTACTCCCAAAAGAGTGAATCTAAACTAGATAGATATAAATATGTACCCTCGAGGAGGATGTAAGGACATTTGGGTGTCACATAGCTGCTGGAAAAGCTTCCAAAATGTAGAAGTCAAAATTATTAAAGATAAATAAAAAGTAATGGAACTTCTCAGTCACATGACTTATTTATTACCATTCTATTAACAATCCCAAACCTTCCCTTTGGTTTTTTTCTGTTAAGGGCAGTAGTGGATTATAATACAGGCAGTTTGGGCGGTAGCTCGGGACCAAAGCCTTCTAGGGGGTTCATGACCACCTAAACCACCCACCAAATTTTGTATTTCCTACATGAAATCCTCAAACATCTGTTTCTACTCTCAATACACATGTACACTAGAGCCATTTCAGGACCTTTAAAGGTCCTCCAAAGGTCCTGAAACTGTAGATTCAAAGCAGGCAGAAGGGGAGAATCCTCCATTCTCCAAGAAGCTGATTCTAGTACCATATAAAGGAAGTGATTCCAGACTTGTTGGGGCTATACTTTTCATACAGCTACACACACATTACAAAAAAACATTTAGTCCTCCAGCTCTATTACTCTGTTTTTCCTGATTATATATGTGGAGAATAGCTGCTATCATGTCTCCAGTGTACTTTGTACTGTTTGTAAATTGAATCAAAGTGTTATTTGTGACCGCATCCATAGTCGCTCTATAACTCAATCAATCCCTCAAAAGCAGCACCATACAGGACATTATAGACCAGTACAGAAGAGTATTGACTGCAGAAGTCTGTCTTTGTGTCTCCACTTCTCTATCACTCAGATCTTCTTACTTTATACCCCCTTTCTAACTTTCGTGTGATAGTTCAGTGAGCACACAGTCTGTCTTGGGAGAGCAAGATGGATTCAGCAGAGATTTCAGAGTTTTGCAAAGTTTGTTGGAATGTTAGTCTTTGTTTAACGTTTGCTGCTATCGACTTAAAGGGGGTCTTTAGGCTTAACATATTAATAACATTTTACATCCAAATAATGGAAAATAGCATATCTTTTATCAAAACATATGTAAATACTATAATACATGTACTGTTATATTGGTTTCATGTTATTTTATTATTAAAAAATCCAATAAAAAGAAAGTTACAAAAAAATATCAAGAACATATTAATACAATTGGTCCTAAATATCAGATTGGTGGCAGTTCGATACCCAGCAACCCCACAGATTAAAGGTTCTGAAGTAGATAAGAAAGCAGACAGCTCCACTCTCTGTATAGTGGCCAGATCATAATATTGCAGATTACCTTACCTTCATTTAAATGGATGCTACATTCAGCAACAACACCAGAAGTGGAGCTGTGGACCAGCTGTTGTAAATTAGCTGATCTGTGGAGATGCTGCGATGCTAAATGATGTTGGATCCCTAACAATATGATCCTCAGGATAGATCATTAATATTTTTGGCCCAGTATTTTTTTGTGTTCCAAGTGTGCACTCTCCACCCGGTTTTCTCCGTAAGGAAGTGCTAAGCTTTAGCCTGGAGATCACCGGCATCAATGTACCACAGGACATAGTGTTCTGCTTCATTTATAGGTCAGCAGTAACCATCCTTCTGTCCTACCTGAATATAAAGCAGTAGCTGTATACTTTATCTCCTCAAGGCACTCTGGGAATTTATCCATGTTCTGTGGATCAGGTCTTTTCCTTGTTATTTTTAGCTGGTTATACATATTGAGAAGGCATTGTCCAGGTACATCTATTACAGACACTGCTGCAGGACAGAATAAATGAATGCACCTACCTGTCATGTCTTGTTGATCGTCCACTATTAACTTTAAACTCTTTCCCCTCCGTATCACACGAACCGTGTGCCACTCATTATCATTGAGGTTATAACCAGCATAAAGAGTCTCTGGGCCTTTGCCTGCAGAATATGTCAAATCATCATTAAACAATCACAACAACAAGGAAATAAGTGAAACCTTTCAAAGAAAAGCAGAGTCCATAACAGACAATAAAAAATTATAATTACTGTATATTCATGTATAAAGTTTGTTTGACATAAACAGGCAGATAAACCTCCCGGATATAGAAGAAACCCCTAAAAGATGATGCAGATGAGCCGCTGCTCTATTACATTGTGGCTCTTAGCTGATTTTAATTGGAGCCAATGGTTAAGCCTAGAGATTACATATCAAATCCCTGCTTTATACTTTCATTAATATGAATGTAATTACTGTAATATAGTGGGTTTTGCAAATTTTGCCCCGACTTTACTCAAGTGTCCGACCTACCAACAATGATATTGCTCTTGACTCTAGAACAATCTCTGTATATATATGTATATACATGGGGGAACAGTAGTAGTAGTACTATGCTATGGCAAGAGTACTGGTACTGACTATAGGATAGGGGTAACGGTACTATACCCTAACAGTACAAGTACTGTGTAGTGTCCATATACACAGGATAAGAGTAGTCATACTGTGCTGTGCCCATATATGCAGGATAGGAGTAGTAGTACTGTAAAGAGTTCATATATACAGGATAGGAGTACTACGGTAGTACTGTGCAGTGTTCATATACATAGGTTAACAGTAGTAATATGGTGCTGTGCCCATATATACAAAATAGGAGTAGTAGTAGTGTGTTGTGCCCTTATAAACATGATAAGAGTAATAGTGCTGTGCAGTGTCCACATATACAGGATAGGAGTACTAGTACTGTGCAGTGCTCATATATACAGGATAGGAGTAGCAATACTGTGCTGTGCCTATATATACAGGATAGGAGTAGTAATACTGTGCTGTGCCTATATATACAGGATAGGAGTAGTAGTACTGTGCTGTGCCTATATATACAGGATAGGAGTAGTATTACTGTGCTGTGCCCATATATATACAGGATAGGAGTAGTAGTACTGTGCTGTGCCTATATATACAGGATAGGAGTAGTAGTACTGTGCTGTGCCTATATATACAGGATAGGAGTAGTAGTACTGTGCTGTGCCCATATATACAGGATATGAGTAGTAGTATTGTGCTGTGCTCATATATACAGGATAGGAGTAGTAGTACTGTGCTGTGTCCATATATACAGGATAGGAGTAGTAGTATTGTGCTGTGCTCATATATACAGGATAGGAGTAGTAGCACTGTGCAGCGTCCACATATATACAGGACAGGAGTAGTAGTAGTTGTGTGCTGTGTCCATATATACAGGATATGAGTAGAAGTAATGTGCTGTGCCCATATATACAGGATAGGAGTAGCAGTACTGTGCTGTGTCCATATATACAGGATATGAGTAGTAGTACTGTGCTGTGCCCATATATACAGGATAGGAGTAGTAGTACTGTGCTGTGCCCATATATACAGGATAGGAGTAGTAATACTGTGCTGTGCCTATATATACAGGATAGGAGTAGTAGTACTGTGCTGTGCCCATATATACAGGATAGGAGTAGTAGTACTGTGCAGTGCTCATGTATACAGGATAGGAGTAGTAATACTGTGCTGTGCCTATATATACAGGATAGGAGTAGTAGTACTGTGCTGTGCCCATATATACAGGATAGGAGTAGTAGTACTGTGCAGTGCTCATATATACAGGATAGGAGTATTAATACTGTGCTGTGCCCTTATAAACAGGATAGGAGTAGTAGCACTGTGCAGCGTCCACATATATACAGGATAGGAGTAGTAGTACTGTGCTGTGTCCATATATAGAGGATAGGAGTAGTAGTACTGTGCTGTGCCCTTATAAACAGGATAAGAGTAGTAGCACTGTGCTGTGTCCATATATACAGGATAGGAGTAGTAGTACTGTGCTGTACCCTTATAAACAGGGTAAGAGGAGTAGCACTGTGCAGCGTCCACATATATACAGGACAGGAGTAGTAGTAGTAGTGTGCGGTGTCCATATAAACAGGATATGAGTAGTAGTACTGTATAGTGCCCAGTTCCTGACCATAGAAAGCTATTGGCCCTGGAGATCAGTGTAAACTTTGTGTGTCTGTTAGTAGCAGCCGCACTGTGAAAGATGCATCTAGTTGTAAGATTGTACCTGGACTTGGAGCACTGTGGTGCACTGATGTGTAAGATTTCTTCACTAAACACAACATAGTTTCTCCCCTCTGCTGTAGCAGCCTTTGTATTATATATCACAGAAAAGGTTGGGACAGGGAAGCAGGTTGAATACAGAGATCAAAGAAAGCATCAGTCTGAGGAGACTTCCCCAGTGCCCCAAGTCCAGCTACAATACTGTAATAATAATCTATTTTTGTACAGTTCTGTTACTACTTACAACACACACAAATGTATGGTTACACATATTTCCAGGGCTTATCCCTAACTATTTCTATAGCTTTGTATGTGGAAAACTGCTGCTAGATTCTTTTGAAGCCTCAAATAAAACTTTGCTATAATGGTAACTATTATAACTATATATAACGATAGTAGCTATAAATGTAAGTCAGTTATTATGCTAATCTTCCTGTATACATATGTCTTTATATCTTATGGGAATAAAGTATATTTTAGTATCTGCATGAACAGAAGAATTTATGATTGTTTTTATGATACTTCTGGTCCTTTCGAGTGCATTGCAACAGCTGGAAGGAGAAGCAAGATTTCCCGTTGCTAATCGTGTTCCATATAATAAACGTTGCGAGTGTTAATTCAAAAATGGGTTTTAATTATTTTCTATAAAGAAAGCTAGTTTTGTTCTAAGTTGTTAACATGAAAAGGGAATATTTTTGATGGCCTCCAATAGTTCCTGTGCAGCCGGCCTTGACATTTACTACAGTTATTCCACAAGCCGGTCCAGTGACTTACACAAGGTTATATACCAGATATAAGACATTTTATTTAGGGAATGACTGGAAAATATGTCATCAAATATTAAGAGTTAAACATATAAAAAATATTGTCATTTAAAGGGATTTTCCAGGCTAAAAATGTTGATGGCCTTTTCTTAAAAATCCACCGAGCTACCCCCATGGACCATCTTTTCTCGACAGCTGATAAAAATAGACTAGAATACAAAGCAGACAGCTCCATTCTCAATGTAGTGGTCAGAACAGGTTACAGCGCCTTTTACTTGAACAGGAGCTAAGCTGCAGTGACTCAGCTTGGCCACTACACTGAGAATGGAGCTGTTAAATCCATGCTGCATGCTCTGTTTCTAAGATGCTGAGGAAAGCTGAAATATGAGGGTGCAAAATCCCAACCAATCTGATTCAGCCAACAAAACTATCCTGTGGATATGCTATAAATGGTCTTAGCCTGGTAGCCCCTTTAAGGGAATAAAATTATACTATAAATTGCCCCAGCTTTGGAGAAAGCCTAAAGCGCAACTGTAACATTTTTTTTACAAGGTAGTGGGATGTAAGACAACTTTTCCTATTATCTCTGTTACCCATATCCAACAGTTTCTTTGCTATCCTCCTCAGTTTAGCCTGGTTCTATACTAGTGGGGTCTTCTGCCATTTCTGGTTATGGACCGTATACCGTAAACAAGATACACAGTGACAGAGGGGAAGGGCTGCTGCTCCCTGCTCATAAAGGAGGGGTAGGTCATGTGGCAGTGCTTTCTGTGTGTATAGCAGGGCTAAATGTGTTCAGTGCTGTGAATACAGATGTCTCCTACACAGGATAGTGAGGTACAAGATCTCCTCTGTTCCATATAAGTCCCTCCCAGTCTGTAATTCTACAAAACAGACAATTTAAAACTGCCCCAGTTCTGGAAGTGTCTGATACTGAATGATGAATCAGGCATAGCACAAGACTGTCTGCTCTTAACAGCCTATTTGTTGATCAGTTTAAGTCATAAAAATGCACAACATTTTAGTGCACTTTTGACTCAACTTTAGAGACTCCCTCTTTCCAACAAAACCACCCCCCTTTTCTTTGGCCCCTTTGTCAGGCACATGTCTTAAAACGGTTTAAAAGGCTTTGATATACATTGTGTAAGGTATTTTTCTATAAATTACTATAGATTTCTCTTATTGATAAATATACCCCAAATTACATGACCGGTAATAATGTGCCCGGCCTACAGCTAATAGAGGCAGATTTAGCAAAAAATTTTAAAGCGTAACTAAACATTTGTAGCTATTTTGTTCATAATTCCAAAATAAATAGAGAATGTGATAATAGGAAACAAGGTTTTTTTTTAAAGCTGGTACTAGCATACAAGCCTTATTAAAGGTGTAAATCCAGGAACTGTGTCTTTTTCGCTTTTTATGGGCATGGAGATACATGGAGAGGGACACACAGTAATGCTATAGCCTGCATCCAGTTTTGAAATGCTTGGCCGCATGGTTGGGTGCCAGAAACACTCAAAGTCCAGAGCCTCTTGATATATCCAATGGGACCAAAGGTGCAGGTGGAACATAATATTGCATATTACAAAGGGAAAGATTTATTAAGCACTGGTGCCCTGTAATAAACTGCATTAAGTAATTTAGCGTCCCTGTTATTTTTTTCTGCTTTTTCTCCTGTAGTGAGCAGTGTATCGGAAACCCTACTAAGGTGTACTTCATAAGGATAAGGCTAAGGATCTTTAACTATTTATATACCTAGAGAATATTTCCTTTAATGATTCATCTCTCTGGTCATCAAGAGGCAGTCTGTAGGGTTAAGTTATTAGATTACATTGTAAGGTCCCTTTATCTAAAAAAAGGCAGGAGAAAAAGAAGGAATTGGGAAAAAAGTATTCAATGAAGGTTATTAAAATGTTAAATATTATCACCTGCACTATTCATTTAGGCAGTTTATATATATATATATATATATATATATATATATATATATATATATATTCTTATAATGGACCAGATATCTTGGTGTTGGAGGCTGAATGATAAATTAGGCCTGGTTTAGTATTGTTTAGTCTTAACTTTTTATCTACTATAAGATTGGTTTACATCAGAATATTGTCCCAAATTTTGGGGTATTTGCATGTTTTTGTCACATGCTCTTTTCCCTGCCCTTTTAATTATCCCAAAGCCTTTCATCACAGTAAGACCTCTTGCACATGACCATGATGAAGGCCATAACCTGGCCACAAATTGCCCCCATAGAGGTTTATGGCAACCGATCACAGTGCAGTGAGCAGACTGGGGTACATTTACTATGGACCTGGCGCCAGTTTTCTGTCGGAATGTGCACATTCTTTTATGTTCATAAGCTTGCACAGGTTTTTAAAGAAGTGCCCACACCACATATGTGTCGCACACAACCCTTTTGTGGTACGATTGCACTATTCTTCACTTACACAAATTTAGTCACTGAAAGGGGCCGTTCCGGTGCTCAGTTGGACCATGCGCCACTTTTAACATGCAAAGTCCGACAGAAGTGCTTTGCACGCCCCATTTTAAAGGTTCACCAAAAAAGTGTTGGCGCACTCTGTTGGGGCAGGGCAGGGGGCACCAGATTCATGAAGAATGGACGCCACATATCCTAAATCTGGTGCCCTCTGCATACTACACAGGCAAACTGCACATAGTTTGCACTGTTTTTAGTAAATGTGGCCCACTGTGTCTCACCGCACTACTATCTGGCCAGGCATCCACCGCACAGAATATGGAACCGGTTTTATATTTTGACATTTTACCGCAGTGGCTTTTTATGAAGAGGGGAGGGATGAGGAGTTCTCCCTCCTCCTCCCTCCTATACCTGGCTGTGTGCTCGCCCAGTTTACGGCTCTCAAAGCATTTTTTTACTTTTTTGGAGCAGATGGAGAAATCTGCAGTAAACTCATTGCCCCAATGTGTTGTATTTTTTGTTGCATTTTATGTTTTGTTTTACCGGACACAACATTTCAGAAGCCAAAAATAACCACATGTTCTTTTTTGTAGAACAATCAAGGCTTCATCCATCCTCCATCTTTGTTCTATTCACTATGAATGGCGTCTGATTGCGACGTTTCAAAGGGAAATAGGTGACATCAGAGGATAACAATGAAATTTTAGCACAAGGCTCATCAACCTCCGCTATGTCTGATAACAATAACCAGGTAATTGAAAGATAAACATTTACTTTGCAATCATCGGGGTAAATTGGTTTTATTTATTTTCCCACACCCGGTGATAATTACATAATCAGGCAACGCAACGTCGCAGTAAAAAGATATTGGACATTTATTTCAGGTAATACACACAAATGATTAAATTCACTGAGCTTGTGTTCTTTTGTTATAGGGACAATGAATTTCCGAGGCCCCATAAACTATTAAGGTGATTTCATCTTAATTTGACTTTATACCGCTATTGTGGGAACAGAGCTGAATATCACATCTGACGAGCGATATGATTGACTAGTAATGTAGTCAGGTAGGATTTTATGACTACAGATTACTAAGACTTACTGCATGGGAATTAATTGGATTGAGCAAAAGACGGGTTCTTTTGGATTTGAAAAACATGGCTGCCTTATTCCAAAACAGCTCCGCCCCAAACTAAAGGCAGGGTGTCATATTGGAACTAAGCTCTATCTATCTATATGCAGGCACAAATAATGGTCAGGTGCAATATAGGAGCCATGCTTCTCAACCGGTGGACACCCCTTTAATGGAGATATATGCCAAATATGTTATGGTTAACATAAGATATTTAAAGTAGACCTATCACCAAACAAAAAATACCAAATTACATACCAAATTCATTGCCACTCTGCTCCTGATCAATTTGGTATTTGTTGCTTTAAAGTAGCTCAAACATTTATAAGATGTGACCCCTATGAGGTTTTAAGTGAATTAGCTCCTACAAGTCAAGGGGGTGTGACCTTGATTTACTCAGGGATGTGTCTCTGCTTGACATATGAAAATAAAGGTTACTATCTTTTTTGAAAGTATAAGAGTACTTGCTGTATTTTTTGGACTATAAGACACACTATTTAGCAACAAAAAATCTTGCTAAATAGTGCGTGCATCTTAAAGAGCAAAGGTCAGGAGGATCCAGCACTGCCGGACCCTCCTGACCGCTGTAATGGAGATCGGCTGAGGCCCTTAAATAGAGCTGCACCCGATCTCCCAGAGAGGAGATCCTCCGCACTGCTCTCCCCTCTCCGGGTGTCCTACAGGACCTGCGGTGATGTCAGAATCATGTAACTGATCACATGCTTCTTACATCACCACACACTGCCGAGAATGGGGACATGCTGTGCTGGGACAAGGTAAGAAGAAGGGGAAGAGGGGAATAGGGGAAGAGGGGAAGGGGGGAAGGGATGAACAGGGGAAGTGGGGAGGGGTTCTGTGTGTATAGCTGAGCTGTGTGTGTAACTGCATGGATGATGCAGATATGTGAGTGCAACCGTATGGATGATGCAGTGCTGTGTGTGCAGCTGTATGGATGATGCAGAGCTGTGTGTGCAGCTGTATGGATGATGCAGAGCTGTGTGTGTAACAAAGATGTGTGTGTAACTGTATGGATTAAGCAGAGCTGTGTGTGTAGATGTATAAATGATGAAGAGCTGTGTGTGTAACTATATGGATGAAGCAGAGCTGTGTGTGTAACTGTATGGATGAAGCAGAGCTGTGTGTGTAGATGTAAAGATGATGAAGAGCTGTGTGTGTAACTGTATGGATGAAGCAGAGCTGTGTGTGTAACTGTATGGATGATGCAGAGCTGTGTGTGTAACTGTTGTAATCTGACCATTGCTGCTAAGGTCTGCCCATCACCATTCAGCTCTGCCAATCGCAGGGTGCATGAAACTGTGAAAAGATCTGCCATTTCCTACACAGTGCTCACTACTAAATATGCCATGCAGTGAGAGGGAAAGCATTCTTTTAAACACAGGAAGTGGGCAGGGAAAAGACTTCCTGTCTTCTCAGACTGAAATCTGAAGAGACAAAGCTGTTAATCGAAAAAAAAGGAAGCTTGGAGAATACATGACTCTTCTTTTCAAAACTGACTCTTTGTTTGCTCATTTGCATATCAGAAAATGGCTGTAATTAGGGAACAGTGCCTCAGTGGCACATAATTTTAGGTGATATGGGGAGGACTTTTAACCCTTTACCAGCAGGTATCACTGATGTGAGGGGTAAACTTCTGCAGGTCTTCTTCAAAACAAGATTCAAATATTATGGACATTGGTCTGCTTAATTTTCAAGAGGTATTAAAATCTTGTCCGGATACTGAGTTATTGATAGTGGACTTAATTTGGATTAAATTATTGTATTCTAAAATTATTGTATTCTAAAAAAATTTCTGGGGGCATGGCAGAGCAGTCACACACAAAAAAAATTTTATTAAATAATTAAATTGTTTGTGGGCTAGCCGTTTGGGGGATTACACTACTTGGGGGATTTCTCCTTAACCCCTTAAGGACGCAGGGTATTTTCGCTGATTTCTCGCTCTCCATCTTCAAAAATCCATAACTTTTTCATTTTTCCGTGTACAGAGCTGTGTGAGGGCTTATTTTGTGCGTAACAAATTTTTCTTTCCCATGATGTTATTTATTATTCCATGCCATGTAGTGGGAAGCCGCAAAAAAATTCCAAATGTGGAAAAATTGAAAAAAACTGCATGTGCGTCATGTTCTTGTGGGCTCAGTTTTTACGACTTTCACTCTGCGCTCCAAATAACATGCCTACTTTATTCTTTGGTTCGGTACGATCGCGGTGATACCAAATTTATATAGGTTTTATTGCGTTTTAATAAATTTTCAAAAATTAAACGAATGTGTACAAAAAAGAAAAAAAATTTTTTGCCATCTTCTGACGCTAATAACTTTTTCATACTTTGGCGCATGGAGATGTGTGAGGGGTCATTTTTTGTGAAATGAGCCGACGTTCTCATTGCTACCATTTTGAGGACTGTGCGACATTTGGATCATTTTTTATTACATTTTTTATGTCATCTAAAAAGGTGTAAAAGTCGCATTTTGGACATTTGGGCGCCATTTGCCGTTCCGGAGGTCACCGCCGCCCGTAACCGTTTTTATATTTTGATAGATCGGGCATTTTGGGACGCGGCGATACCTAATGTGTCTGTGATTTTTACTATTTATTATATTTTATATCAGTTCTAGGGAAAGGGGGGTGATTTGAACTTTTAATATTTTATTATTTTTTTACATTTTTTAAACTTTTTTTTTTCTCTTTTTTTCCACTGTTTCTTAGACCCTCTAGGGTACATTAACCCTAGATGGTCTGATCGCTCCTGCCATATACTGCAATACTACTGTATCGCAGTATATGGCATTTCTGCACACTATACATTACAATGAGCCACAGGCTCATTGTAATGCATGTGCAGAAGCCATGTATCCTCGGGTCAAACGAAGACCCGAGGCTACCATGGCAACCGATCGCCGCCCCCCGATGACGTTCGGGGGAGCGGCGATCGGAGGTAAGATGGCGGCGCCCACGCGCCGCCAAATTTAAAGTGCCGCCGGCGACTTTGCCGGCGGCAAAGAAGAGGTTAACACCCGCGATCGGTGCAAGCACCGACCGCGGGTGATAGCGATGGGTCTTTGCTGCGATATGCAGCAAAGCCCATCACTGTATGAAGAAGGCTCAGCCCGTGAGCCTTCTTCATACAACCTTCACAGCTCCGTGGCGGATATATCCGTCACGGAGCGTGAAGGGGTTAAAGGAAACCTACCATGACGAATTTACCTATTAAGGTAGATCTGGTGGTAGGTGCATCTAATGTAGTTCCCCGGAGGCGCGCTGGAATGCCCTGAAATTCACCGGCCTATACCTGGTGAAGGTAAGTGTAATTTTCGTGACACTTTTTTTTTCTTAAATGCGGCGGTTTTTCCGAATCCGTCGGGTTTTCGTTCGGCCACGCCCCCCGATTTCCGTCGTGTGCATGCCAGCGCGGGTGCACCAAAATCCCAGGGCAATTCAGGTACAATCGGCGCAAATCGGAAATATTTGGGTAACACGTCGGGAAAACGCGAATCGGGCCCTTAGTAAATGACCCCCTATATCTTTTAGTATCTTTAATCGGGGAATATGCTAATTTTCTAAAGAAGCTACTGTGGTGTGGTGTAGCCGGAGCTGAGGACTACTGGGCGGCTACTCCACGCCCCAGTAGCCTCTTTGATCCTCCTACCAGATAGCTTCAGCACACAGCTACGAGGAGCTGTTCGCACTCGTCCATGAAATCGAAGTTCTGCACATGCACAGAACGCAGGCTGGCAGCATACAGCATACATACATTAGATGTACCTACCCCCAGATCTACCTTAGTAGATCTTTAACTAGAGATTTAACTCTGTTTCTACAAAATTAGCACAGACCTGTGTGTAATCTAAGTACTTGTTCATTTTGTAGAAAAACTGTCAAAAAAAACAAGATAACAATTCAATACTATACAATATAATATACCCTAACAGACAGATATCTAAATCAGGAACTCCCACAGCCCAAAGGGGGAATGAATTTCTGCAGACGTAGTTCCATGTATTTTTAGCACCGAAGAAGATAGCGATATTAATTATTAATAAACGATTCCATGTTCAAATATATCTGGGTGAAAAGCCGACAAATCCTTATTGCCGTCTAACACAGAAACTGCTGGCGACAGAGAATCTCTGGCTATTTTCATTTTGCTTCTCTGCTCCGTTTTATATATTTAATGATGATGCCGTTCCATGACCTACCGGCTCCCGTGTCCCAGCTTTCCCCCCAGGCTACATATCCAATTTCACTGTATACTTCTCCTGCTGAGCTTATAGTCGGTATTTATTATTTAATCAAATTTCCCATCCGGCTCACCGCAAGGGGACAAAAAGGTATTTATTGATATTATCCCAAACCAGATCTGATATTATAGGCACCCGAGCTCCGAACCGCACATCCTCATGTCTATAAGTCTCTGTAAGATGCATATATACAATATCCTCCCTCACTCCGAGGCTGCTTTCTTCTCTTCATATCAGCTCAACGCAGGTCTGTGAAGAGCAATATTTCCATTTTCTTTTCCCCTATCCCCTATTTGTGGTTGACATTTTATCTAAGAAAGAAAAATAACTTGTGCGTTTGACATGTAACATACCAAAACGCCTTTAAACTGGCTTATCGGCTCGAATGCACGGCCGTTTTATCACAGTTACTAAGGTTTTTAAAATTATTTTATTGTTTTTACGCTCTTTTGAGTTATTTGCCATGGTAAATTGGATGTTTTTTTTTTTTTTTTTTACAGATTTTTTTTTACTGATTTCTGTTCTTGCGCCTGGGATGTCAAATGGAGCATATAGATTGAATGTTGTAAATAAATAAAAATCATAAAAATAAATAAAATATAAAAATAATGCTGGGCTGGGAGATGAAGGTGTCTATTATCTGAGCCGTATTAGCTGCAAAAAGTTCAGTTATAAAATAGTATATAAAAATATATATTTTTAAAAAATACAGAAATACACTATAATATATACTGTAATATAAAATATAATATTTACATAGATTGAAGTAATATTGTACAACACTGCTAAACATTGTTTAAATAAAGAATACTGACAATCCGCAACAATCCATATATTTCTATGGACCTTTTATTTAAAGGATATCTACCACCAGGATGAAGGATTGTAAACCAAGTACACTGACATACTGGTGTGTGTACCCTTTGCTAGGATCTGCTGCTCTTTTTTCAGCTTCAGTTTTTTTTTTTTTTTACAAAATACGGCTTTTAAAATTATGCAAATGAACCTAGGGTGCTCTGGGCTCCATAGCTGTTAATGGAGCCTGGAGCTCCTCAGGGTCAGTTGCATAATTTGTTAAGCCTTTTTTCTTTAAAACAAGGGCATAGAAAGCTTAAAGAACAACAAATCCTGCCAGATGGGGCACACACCAATATGTCAGTGTGTTTGGTTTACAATCCTTCATCCAGGTGGTAGATTTCCTTTAAAAAAATATTCTATGTTAATTTACAAATTATGTCTATTTTATTTTTCCTGGTATGAAACAAATACAAAAAATACTGTAAAACATGAACTTTCAAAGTAGCCATACCAGCAGATACTATAAACTGAAATGTCCAGTTCACTTTTCAGCTTTTCTGTGTATAATGCAGAGGCATCTCATTTGCATTTTAGTGACTAAAGCCAATGTAAGGCAACCGAGCAATTTTTCGGAGAGCAGTATAGGCCTATATGATTTTTACAGTAAAAAGGCAGACAGGACTCCTAAGAGAAACAGTAAGAGTCCCTAACACCCAATACTGTGTATACACACTAATACAGGACAAACAATCAATCACTATTGCGTTCAGAGTTATGAGGACTCTCATAGTCAATTCTTGTGTGTGGGGGTGGTTATCAGCAATATCACTGTCTATGACTGTATGTGGGGGCAAGGTAACCAGGACTATCTTTGTTATTCACTATGTGCAGGTGGGGTAATAAATACATGCACTGTCAATCATTGTAGGTAGAGGGGTAATTAAGACTCTCCTTGTCAATCAAGGTCATTGTGCTCACCATGCTCACTGTGCATGGGCGAGGTAATCAGGACTCTAACTGTAAATCACTGTGTGTGGGCAGGGTAATCAGGATTCTAACTGTAAATCACTGTGTGTGGGCAGGGTAATCAGGATTCTAACTGTAAATCACTGTGTGTGGGCAGGGTAATCATGACTCTTGCTGTCAATCACTGTGTGTGGAAAGGGGTAATCAGGACTCTAAATGTCAATCACTGTGTGTGGGCTGAGTCGTCAGGACTTTTACTGTCAATCCCTGTGTGTAGGTGGGGTAATCACGACTCTCACTGTCAATCACTGTGTGTAGGCGGGGTAATCAGGACTCTAAATGTCAATCGCTGTGTGTGGGCGGGGTAATCAGGACTCTCACTGTCAATCACTGTATGTGGGAGGGATAATCAGGATTTTCACTGTCAATCACTGTGTGCGGCCGGAGTCATCAGGACTTTTACTGTCAATCACTGTGTGTTGGCGGAGTAATTAGAACTTGCACCTTCTTTTCATGAGTTCTGACACAATTTACTCAGCTTTGTACCCTTTTAAAATGCATGTAAACCTACGTATCACAGAGTTTGGCGTTACTAAATATCAAGCTCTGAGAAAGGATACCTTATATTGTCAGGTTAAAATTGATTTCCTTTCCTGAAAGCTCTATCGGCTTGAATAGAAAGTTTTTTAAGCACTGAAATCTGCCATTAAGTACATACACAATGCTGCATATTCTAAATAGACACTGCAAATAAGAATGTGTCTCTCTAGTCTTCATAATAAGCATCTTCTTTACAAACTCTGTTACCTGTGATCTACACACGGCTCACACTGTGACATAATGGAGTCGTAAAACCCTAATGATAGAACTAGAGATATCAAATGATTGTTCTTAAGTCTATGTCATAAAGAACTGCGGAAGATTTTGTATCACATATGTATAAAGATAATTGTGTATAGTAAAAGTAAGTGTTTGTTTTTATACATTACTGAATTGTCTACAGTATTTATTTCTTGGGTTTATAGTTATCATATCCCATTTATGCCAAACAAATCTTTCATCTACAGATATAGTATTGGATAACAAGACTAAAATTGAGTTAAAGGGGTATTCTGGGAATATGAACGTCTGACAAAAAAACCCATGATGATATAAATAAATGAATACAACAATACTCAATGTCATTAGTCACAAAACAGAGCTTAAATAATTTGATTTTATGATTTACAAAATTTATGGCCTCTCTAAAGTAGGTGGAGTTATCACAAAGATGGCCGCCACTGGAAACTACAAGTTCCATGATCCTTTAGTTCTCAGTAACTCCTCCTACCTCTTATACTCTACTCCCAGTGATGATGTAACAGGTTTTCTTGCTCTGTTACCATAGTAATAATGTGTAACTGCCATCACCACAACACTGTCCATACTGGATGCACTGCAACCAACCGTCTACAGCCAAACGTAATGGTGATCACATGACCCTGCCCAGGCAGGTACAGGACATGTGATGTGGACATGTGACCAGCAGCCATCTTCTGTCCTGCAACGGACCGCGCGGAGGAAATTAACGGACTGATGAAAGGGCCAGTAGCATTTTAATTCTTTATTACAGTCTATGTCAGCAGTATTTTCTGCTAACGGGATCAAAATTTTAAATAACAACTAATTACACATTAGCTTATATTTTGAGTGCCCACTTGTATATGAATTATGCTGATTCCTGGAATACCCCTTTAACTCATCACATTTAGTCATAACAGAAGAGTTCCCTGTAGGACCTGACACCAATTTATCAAATCTGGTTAATGGGTTGTCAGTCATGTTACTCAGTGTTATATCTGTAATTTTGTCACTAAAACTGCATTACTGTTGTATACCATCAAGGAAACATTCAATATTCTATAATATAAAGAATAACACATGTTCATTTTGTTTTTGAAGTCTGCATTGTTGGAAATTTGGACTGTGAAATTATTATTATTTTATTATTATTTTGATTATTTTAAGTTTAAATCAAAGACAAAAGTTGAAATTAAAGTTGCATTCACACCTAAAATTTAGAGAGTAGAAAGGTTAAACTGAAGACTGAATATATATCATTTAGTTTAAAGGAAACAGATATAAGAAAACCTATAATGTGTGTCCTGCTAAAAATGACTGAATAAAAAAGACATAAAAACAAATGGTAGATTTCCTTTAAATATACTTTACGCATTGTGAACCAAACATACCTTGAGAATGCTGTAACAACACTGATGCAGAAACATATCTTGTTTAATCCCTAAACTGAGTGGTTTTGCTCAAAAAACAATTATAGAATTCAGGATCTTGGGAAAGCTGGGTGCTGGTGGTTGCTATACATAAACACATTACACAGAGCTTCCTGAACTGTCCAGACAGGACTAATCAACATGAGCTGGATGACTCATACATAACAGCTGGGGGATGGTGCAGAAATTGATTACTTCTGCCTGTCAGAGACAACACAGTGATGACGTATTCTTGGCTTACGCTGGGCAGAACAAGGCTGGAGCTGTGCATTATTAGGGTAAGAGAATAAGTGCCAAAGCAGCCACAGGAGTGACACAGCCTCATTATCATAATTTTATAATTGTTCTTTCAGCAAAACCACTCGGATGAGGGATTAAACAAGATATGTTTCTGCATCAGTGAAGCTACAGAATTCTCAAGGTATGTTGTCTTCATAATGCATAAAAGCAAATGGTAGATTTTCTTTAATATACATCAAGTTTGTGAGTACAAAAAAGAAATATCAATTCATATCAAGAAAATAACTGATTTATAAAGATGGGCGGACCCAAAGTTTCTGTTATGGTTCAGGTGCGCAACTAGCCATGGCTATGATCGGCCAGGGGTGTAACCATTCTGAGTATCTAGGGGCATCCATTTGATGGATTGGCTATTCAGCAGCAAATCCAGCAATATGTCTGTGGCACGCAGGGGGCACCTGAACCAAACAGAAACGTAGGTTCCGCTCATCTCTACTCATGTTCCATTGAAAACCGACCAACACAAAGATATTTCTGGACATTAAACTTGGCACAATGGAAGTTGATATTTCTCATTATAAGATGTCCACATCACACGATTTCTCATACATTCTTGGATAACACAATTTACACTAAATACTTAACGACAAAGCGATTTTTCAACTTTTATTCCATTGCGTCCATAATTACCTTACCATTACATTACTTACCATCGTGGCAAGTCACATTTATCCACTTAACAAGATTTTCTAAATCAATTAGCCAAGCTGTTAGGGAATGGAAGGCTAAACTCACGTATGAACAAAGCTTCAAGAGAAATAAAAGCAGACAACAACCCGAAAGAAAATTATTCTGACACCAGAAGCCACTCATAATAAATCAGATGAGTGGATCCCAACGAGAAGATGCACAGGGAAGAAAACATAGATGCTGGCTCGTAAGAGATCATGGATACTTCAGATGGTGGTTTGTTAAAATATCAACTGGTTAAAACACGGCATGAAATCATAGAAAGAGAGTAAAATTAAGACAAAGACAGGGACAGCGCGTTTCACATCACACACCGGAGGCTTCATAGGGTCCTGATGAAACGTTCTGTGTCTGTCTCGAAACGCGTCATCCTTAAATTCAACCGATTAACTCTACGTGTACTATAGAGTAAAATTACATTTACATATGTTTACTAAACATATTTATTATAGTTTTTACATTTTTTCCTTTTTTTTTTTTAACAATCAGAAAGAAGTAGGAGGGGATCCATTGTTATCAGTTTTCCTTTGTTTATCCTTGCTTCAGTTTTCAGAATACAGGTGTTAAAGGGGTTATGTCGCTAACAATAATGGACCTCTGTCATTAGAGCATAGCATTTTGAAAACGTTTGTTATAAACATGGACTTCCAATTTTGCCTAATTCTCAATATAATAATGGTCTATGTGTACGATCGGGGATCAATATCCGACAAGCCCCAATGGCCAATAAGTGGGAATCAAAATCTGATTGTAGGGACAAGCCCCTTGTGTCAATAAGCAGGAATCAATATCTGATGGTAGGGACAAGCCCCAATGGCCAATAAGCGGGAATCAATATCTGATTGTAGGGAAAAGCCCCCCGTGCTAATAAGCAGGAATCAATATCTGATTGTAGGGACAAGCCCCATTGGTCAATAAGTGGGAATCAATATCCGATTATAGGATTGTAGGGACAAGCCCCATTGGTCAATAAGTGGGAATCAATATTCGATTGTAGGCACAAGCCTACCATGTCAATAAGCGAGCATCAATATCTGATTGTAGGAACAAGACCCCCATGCCAATAAGCATCTTCATCCAGTCTATAAAATGGGCACACAGCCAGAAGCAGTTGTGTTGTGGTTGGAAACTAACTGCATTGGCTGTTTCCATTCATTTTCTGTGGATAGGCCATTAATACAATACTTTGTAGTATAAGAATCCCTGTTAGTGTAAAAAATGTTATCATATCATCTGTACTAGTAACCTGCAGAAAAAGTTGACAATTTTGTTTTGTTCTGGGGTAAAAAAAATAATTTAATTAAAAAAATAATAATATTAATCTCGACAAACTTGAAAAGTTAATCTTGCCTATGGATTTATCAATATTCTATTCTTTTTTTAGTCTTTTGGATCCTGTAAACTATTTCATTTTATGTTTTTGAAAATCAAAGGGGTATTCCAAGAATAAGCATATTTCACATTCAAATGGGTCATTAAAATATAATCTAATATGTAATTAGACATCACATAACCTGCACCTGCCTGGGCAGGTCATGTGATCATCACTATCTTTGGCTGTAGTCGGTTGGTTGCAGTGCATCCAGTATGGCCGATGTTATAGTCAGACGTCATCTCAGTGAAGTCATGTGCAGTGATGGCCATTACACACATCACTACTATGGTAACAGAGCAGGATAGTCTGTTACATCATCACTGGGAGAATAGCATAAGAGGGAGGAGGAGTTACTGAGAACTAAAGGTTCATGGGACTTGTAGTTGCAGATGGCGGCCATCTTGGAGATAACCCCGCCTGTTTTAGAAAGCCCCTAAAATTTAGTGAATCATAAAAGTATTTAAGCTCCATTTTTTGATTAATGATATTGAGTTTTGTTGTATTCATTTATTTATAGCAATTATGTTTTTTTTCATCAGATGTTCAAATTCCCAAAATACCCCTTTAAACTCTTTATTTACATCACAAGAAAAGTTTCAACCTATAATAAAATGTCAGAAGATGTCATAATAATAAAATGTTAAAAATAAAGTCACAGTCCACATTTCCTATACAGTCAATGCAAGGGGAAATTTTTTTTTTTAAAAGTGATCATAGTCCATGCATTAATGTTTCATTTTAATCATAATATATGAATGTTTACAAAAAAAATTGACAGCTATTTAATTAATTTTTTAATAACTTAATAAAAATATTCAATATTCAAAGCAATATACAATCGACAATAAAGAAATAAATAATTGTTGAATAGGCACTTACTGGAATTACAGTTAATCCTGATACAGTCTAGATAGGGAAGAATAGATGAGAAATGAAAATTTATCCTTCAAGGTATTAGCTGCAGACATCCAATAATATTACAGTCCACCCTTCCGGGGACAGACACATGAAGAGGTGGCCACTCTAAGTATTCTGGTGCCATGATTACATTAAGACACAGAATTTTCGGAAAAATCTTTAAAAAGTTGATTCGAAGTTATTATGGCCATTTTCAGCTGTGCTACATGGAGACAAACCTCAGTATTGTTGAAGCAGATGAAGATCTAGAGAGGCAGATACCTATTCCCCACATATGCCAGAACAAAGAACAACTGAAAAACGAATTTTTTTTTTAGTTCCGACACAATGGGGGTAAAGAGCAAGCCAACAGATCGTCCATCTTGTGCAGTAATGTTCTTCCTCAAAGGATTAAAATATGTATGTGCTGGGAAATAGATATTTATCATTGAAATTCATAGGAAAAAAAATTTGGAGGGCAAAAATGTAAAATAAAAAATATAAAAAATATAAATAGGGCAACAGAACAAAACACTAAAGTCTATCTTTATTAGTTAAAATCTGGTTTGTTGTATCGAGAATTTCTCATGTTTGGTCCTTTGAGGAGACCATATATTTTAAGCCAAGATTTTAATCCCATGTAGCAGAGTCTGTCATGTGTCGTCAACCGCATCAGAAAAGTGGTGGCAAACAGTCTGGGATCAAAACCCGCACACATCTTGCTACAAAATACAACTGCATTGACAGGTCCTAATGTTCTTCTCCATAGAAGCGGCTGATGTCAGCCACGAGAGGGAGGCAGAGGAGCATCTGAAAAGATGCACTGAATTTCTCGCCCTCTAATTCATGTTGCTATTAAAAAAAATTTCTAAGCAGTGTGCAAATCCCTACGATTTCCAGTATCATCTTTTCACGAAATAAGGCAAGAATCTTAATACATCCTTTTATAAAAATTTTTTAAATTTTTTGGTATTTTAATTATCACCATATTATCAATATTGTTGTTCGAAAACAATACATTTTCATAAAATGCAGAACATTTGAAAAGATTATTTAGAATGTGTTGCAAGAAACAGATTTGCCTATTTGTTTTTAGTTTTTTTTTATTTTTTTAATCGGAACCATCAGTGCACTATTCTGTATAAGAAATGATGTGGATGATGTTCTCCAGACTGTTTGCTAAGGGCCGCAGACCTTGGTCATTGAAGGGTTATTGTTCACTTTTGATTGAAAACGTAAAAATGCAACCACCAAAAAAAAAAAAAAAAAAAGATAGTAATAAAATAAAAAAAAATTAAGCCAAATGAATTTTTAGTGTGGAGTAGTGTCGAAGAAATTGTTCAAAAAGAGAAGCACAAGTACTAAAAAATTTACTAAGACTCTATAGGTAATTTAATTTTTATAGTCTAAAAACGTTAAAGACTGCGACAAAAATTACTGTTTTTGTCTTCTCTTTTTTAACGGTTATGAATTTTTATTTTGTGGACGCAAAATAAATACAAAAGGAGTTTTTAAGTATAAAAATGGAAATTGAGCAAAAAAAAAAAAAAAAAAACTAAGTCATGTGAGAGCAAGCAAGAGTTAACATGATTTGAAATGGAAAGACAGGTTAATTTTTTTTTTTAAATCTTTGGGGTTACCTAAGTTGACCGTTAATTTTACGCGTCCAGCATCCAGTTCTAAACGCAAGGTATCTGCCGAATCCCTTGAAGTAGTCGCCATTAATATACCATAAGCACGTTGGGATCGGAAACGCAGTGACACATCTTCTGCCTCTGTGTGCATGACCACAGGGAGCTGAACCTTCATGAACATGCTTCCATCATAACTTAAAATAGTTGCCTCTGTAAAAATAAAAAATAAAAATAGATCACATTTTCAGATTATTTGAAATAAGTCACATTTTTTAGAAATTCATTTTCTGGGGTAAAGAATCCATCATGATAAACCAGGGACTCTTCCTCATAGATCCAGGTACCAGGACTGTGGAAATCATTTTATATTTGTTATCCACGGCCTCCTTCCTTCTAAAATCAACTTTTAAAATTATGTCACTGAGCCTGAGGTGCTACCATAGCCCCTCTATGATCTGACTTTACAGATCTTTACACAGTCTCACCTTCCCACTGCTCTCTGAACACAGCAGGAAGTGCTTACTGAACAAGTACTAAGGAAGCAGGGGAGGGGGTGGAACAGTGTAACAACCTGAAAAGTCATTTCAGACGGGCTATGGTAGCCCCTCGGGCTCATTAACATAATTTTAAATGTTGATTTTACAAGGAAGGAGAACATGGATAACAAATATAAGAAGATTACACAATCACAGTGCCTGGATCTATGAGTAAGTGTCCCGGGTTTATAATTCTTGATTTTGATGGCAGATTTCCTTTAAAGACAGAAGTGTTTTTATGATTTTTTTTAGAGTAAAAAATAGACAAAACATAAAATATAAAGGCTGCATTCATCATGTGGTCCTTGTACAGGTTTATGCTTTGCTTTCTGTATGGCTCTGCTGATTGAAGCACCAGAACACAATACAAATGACCTTGCGGTGGAGGACAAGCCTAACTAAGTTCTCAGGTGAACTTGTTCATTTTCTTTCTGTTCTGTATAGTACATGGCTTAAATCCAAGTTCATCATTACTGGGGAAAGCAAGATTTTTTTCTTTTTTTTTTACCTCACACCAGTATTAGAGTATCAGTCTGGATTGCAGTCATAACCTGAAAATGTTAACATTTTTAACAGTGGCTCCACCTACCATGGGCCATTTCCTTACCATAAAAGAAGATACCAAGACTTTTAGTATAGAATCCTCTTTCATTATGCTTTGGTCTTGGTTGAGTAAGTAAATACACATACAGACTATCCTTGAGTCCATAGGAAAATGTTTCCTTATGCATTTGTGATAAAAGACACAAAGGTAAGAGAGAGGACCCCAAATATAATGAATAAAATGGGTCCCCTCGTGGCATTGGTAGACATGTGTTGTCCAAGTGCTTTACATGGCTCAGGGTGGTTTAAAGAAGAGTATATACCAAGCTCTCTTTCCACCCCTATTTACTACAACTTGAAGTTAATGCTCTTACGGTTGCCTGGATGTGGACGGTATGGTATGCTAGTCTCTGTATACAAACAGAGAACGGCAGTGATTGGTGGAACTACAGCTGACCGGGTGTGGTGAGAGAAGAGACTACATGTTCTTATTTTTAAACCAGGTAAAGTAATTTCTGGCCCTCCATCCATCAACGTTTAGGAAGCCTTTGCGATCTTAATGAGATCCTAGTAGACTTCAAGAATCTCTTATTGACTCAAAACCCCTGCCCACCGGGGGATCCTTTGGTTCTCTCAAAGGAACCAGCCAACTTAATTGTCTAGGACTGTTTGTTGACAACAAATTCACAGAATAAGCTACCAACATCTATATGGTAATCTTCCTCGATGAGCTGTTTAGCACACTTGACATAAACACAGAGAACAGACATCTGTGGTGGTCACATCTGTAGAGCCCCAAGCTTCCATCCACTACACAGACCATAGTGTCAACTGTGTCTGGATCAACGCTTTGTGTAAATGTAGGCCCAAGCAAAGTACGCAGCGTGGTGGCCATGTAGTGTCAGACTAGGATTCCTTGGGCCCGGATAAATATTCAAAATACAGGAAACAATGGGCCCCCTGGTTATGGTTTTTCGATGTGACACTTGGGTTCCTCCCCCACATCTGTATACGTACAATATGATACTTATTTTTGTACATAGTCCAAATATAATTTTATGTTCTGTGTAGATTGATAAAATAAAATAAATTACGTTTTCTTCTGCTGTATCTTTTAGTTCTACTACTGGGTTAGAACCCAACACTGGATCATCTGCTACTCTGATATTAATAAAGGACATGTAAACAGTCCAATAGGAATGAATGGGTCAGTATGCTGTCCCCCAAAAATAACAGATATCATAAGGACATCAAAGAAGCCTGCCTGAATGAGCCCTTAGGAATATAACAAAATAACATATATTCTCATCTTTCCAATGCACTGGAAAGGTGAGTTTTCACTTAATTTTTTTAGGGGTTCCAAGGGCAGGCTCTGGCTATATACTGGGGCAAGAGGAAGGGTATATTTTTGGGGGCAGGAGGAAGGTTATATTCAGGGGTAGGAGCTGGCTATATACGAGGGCAGGTGCTGGCTATATCTGGGGCAGGTGCTGACTATATCGGGGCAGGGGACGGCTATATACAGGGGCAGGTGCTGGCTATATACTGGGGGCTGGCTGGATGGCAATATACTAGGGGGCTGGCTGGCTATTCCCTGGGGGCAGGGGGCTGGCTGGCTGTATTCTGAGGGCAACGGTTGGCTGGCTTTATATGAGGGACAGGAGGTTGGCTGGCTGTATACTGGGGACAGTGGGCTGGCTATATAATAGAGGGCATTGGCTTGTTATATACTAAGGGGCATGGGCTGGCCAGCTATATACTAGGGGGGCATGGGCTGACCAGCTGTATACTGGGGGCTGGCTGGCTAGATACTTGGGGACAGGAGGTTGGCTAGTTATATACCTAGGGGGCATGGGCTGGACTTGAGTTAATAGGTTTTCACCGTTTTTTGTGGTAAAATTAGGTATCCCGGCTTATATTCGGGTTGGCTTATACTCAAGTATATACAGTAAGTCTGCTGAAACCAAAGCTGAAATAGGCATCTCCAGTCTTATTCCACTGTAATGAATCTCTAATAGCAAAAAGGCTTATAATGATAGGAAAAACATCAGACAGCACATGTTATCATAAAATGCAATATAAACAGACATGCAATGGACCACAAAAGGGAAAAAAAGCATAATGGAATATTAGATGAGAAGCAATTAGATAAACTAGTTATATTTCCATAAATATTATAGTGACATACGGGAGGCATGATTTCCTAAGAACATACTCTGACAAAAATGCAAGGCAGCATTTACAAGCGCACCAGGGAGAGGATATAGCGGTAGCTGAAACCTTCAGCATACATTTTGTACACCTACGAGAGTCTTAACCTAAAGATAGGCTCCTGCTGTGTTCAACAATGGAAATGCGAGTGTGAGCCAAATTATATTGATGTGACATCTGTCATTCCATCTGCCGCATTCCATTAAAAAAAAACAACCAACTCCGAGATTAGACTGATGTTTTTTGTTTTATGTATAATCAGGAAAGGATCATAATGCCGAAATAAATCATGCTTACATTTATGGCAGTCAGATAAGAAAAAAAAAAACTAAAATAAAAGTGCACGTTGTTTGCGCCATAAATTGTAGGTTTTAAAACACTTATAAAGCCAGATTTAGTGTCAAATAAAAGAAAGACAAAGCAAATGCAAAGCAAAAACATCAATATTCTAAAGCAACCCATGTAAAAGTATATTACCGCTACAGTGATGGATGTGTGTGTGCGGTATGTCAGGTAGTATGCAGTGATTGATATTTGGCATGATCCAGCGTTTTTGCAACTTATCACCTAATAGTAACCTCTATACTAGGCAGAAAAAGGTTCTATATTTTTTACAGTTCAATATAGACATATAATTTATAACACGCCCCCAAAAACAATCTTACAGAGGTTGAGGAAAGTCAAAGAGGTCACTCTGCACAGTAAGACGGGATCAGTACTTTAAAGATACATTGAAGCACATTTACTTATCTGGCCACTGGAGTTCACCGAAAGTGCATTGTCTGCCGATAATGCACTGTGCTGTGATTACAAAGATTGTGCGCCTGATATCATGAATGTGTCGTTTCCCCGCTCAGGTCGCCACAGTTCACTATCTTTTTAATGGTGCATGTAAGTGCTTGGGCTTGCGACACAATTTGAAAGTTAAATCCCGCGCCCAGTCCGAATCAGTTGGATCGTCCGACGCCAATCCACCAATTTGTGTTGCATGGAAGCCAGCGCAGCTGCACCAAAAAAGGATCGCATGCGCCAAAATCCCAGCACAGACATCTATTAAAATGCCTGTCCAAGAAATCCCTGAAAATCCCTGAAAAGGGCAAACAGTCCGACAAAAGTGAGCAGTGCGACCCTTAGTAAATAAGCCCCATGGTATTTTGGAACATCTTTACATTAGGGTTTTAGTTAAAGAGGGTTCCCAGTATAAATATTTTGATTAATCCTTGGCCAGGCCAATAACTTTTCAACTTTTCCTCACACACAGATAATAGGGGAAATTTATTTGTACTTGGGTTTTAAAATTCCCTTTGCCGGTGCTTCTGGGCCTGTATTTACTACTAGGCTCCTACACTTAGTAAATGGGGCCAAATCTCCCTAAGGTCGACCCTAAGACCTAAAAAACTAAGATCTGCCATAGATGGACACTACAGTAGCCGAGGCAGGGGAGTTCACGCCCCAGCCTATCCCAATGACCCGACTTGCCCAAAGTGGCCCACAGGTTGGGAAAAAGCCTGATCGGGGCGGGCAGTTTTCTAGTGGAGAAGACATAAATCTCCTCCAATGTGTCCAACCCTGTTTTTGAGCAGTGGCCAGGAATGGAAAATGCTGCTGATATTCTACACATGGGGTCACCAGAAGAAACTGTTCTCCCCATATGACGTGTAAAATACCTCTTCATTGGGTGCATGGACTACACAGACTAAAGAATCCATTGACTGGGTCTACCCAATGAGTCTTCATGGCTACAAGTGCAACTTTACCACTTCATTGACAAGAACTTTCAACATAACTTTCCATGGGTAGAAATTGAATACCCCAGGACACAATTTAGACATTTCCAGCCCTCTATGGCATCAACACAGCGTTATACATGATAGTAATAGGTGCCCTACGATGTCACATCATGTATAATGCTATAGGGCAGTTTTTGGGGTACAAATATTATAACAGGTTAGAGAACTCATTTTTCTAATAGAGGACACCAATGTCCTATACTGTGAATATATTCTGGTTTACCATCCACAGCACAGAGCTCCAGTTCCAATACTTGAATGGCACAGATGGTTAACGTGCCAACTCTCACAGGAAGGCCTCATTCACCTTTCAGCTTCGAAATATTGACCTTTGGTAAGTCAAATGCCCCCCCTCCCCCCTTGTGCTCACTATGGGGCAGGGATTGTGCCTGAGACATTTTAGTGGCTGAGTACCATATATATAAATCACACAGGGTGGAGAATACTAATAGAAATGATACTGTACATACTTCTACCTTCAAAGAAAATAATGAAGTTCCTGGTAAGAGTTAAATTCTGCTGAGCTTTCAGAAAATGCTGCCATGGCGTGTTAGGCTAGGTGTCTGCTTGGGTAGAGAGATGAGTAGTCTCCCGGTGATTGATGTGTTCCACTATTGTGTATCAGGAGCTCCGCAGAGATTCTGCATGGCCTGGTCTTATGTCACTTTCAGAAAAGCGAGAAGAAGGAGATAGAGTCGCATCATATCTTTGGGTCTAATTACTTCCTATGTAGCCAGGAGGATTAAGGAGAGGCTCGTGGATCTCTGGGTAATGGGAAGTGGTGGGATGTGCTATTATACAGTCAGCTATGTACTAGTGTTATCATATAGACAGATATCTGAATGACAAGTCATTCCCGATATTAGTAATCGGTTATTTTACAGTGTTAAATGCATTTTTTAAATTTATGTAAGAACTAGAATGTATATAAAGAGGACATTTTACCACCTCTCACCTATCATACTATTCTGTAGGGGCTGCTGCACAGAATCTGGGGCACTTTAAATTTTCTTTCTAAGCCCCAAGGGTTGTAGAATTATTAGTCCCAGTATCCAGTGTCGGACTGGCCCACCAGAGTACCAGAAGATCCCCCGGTGGGCCCTGGCTCAACCCAATAATGAACTCCAGAGGTCCATCAGAAAACAACACAATTTGAAGGCTGCTAGAGTATATTTCCTAGGGGATAATGAAGAGTGGGCCCCCAGATTGATTTTCTCTGGTGGGCCTAAGGAACCCCAATCCAACGCTGCCAGTATCTGACCATTATAATTCCTCTCTACTGTCAGAGAGGAGGAGCTGGGAGAGGGCGTGTGTTTTGCTAATCTTCTCTGACAAGTAGAATTTTATCAAGACTCAGGCCCGATCCTCTGCTCCAGCACCTCCTCCTTGAGAGTGGAAAGTATTATATTATTCAGATATCTTATAACTGTGGAATAAGAATTTCATCCTACGTGATGAAGCTTACAACTGCCCGTAGTGTGGGCGTATCTCTGTACTGATTTATTTTTTCAATAAACTTCCCCTAAAAAAACTCAAACGTTCAGATACCTTCAGAAAATTCAAAGTGCCCCTGAATCTGTGTAGCTTCCGCCACTACATTGTGATGTTTAAGGTCCTTTTTAAAAAATGTGGTTTATTTTTACATTACTGATTAATTTATCTTCTACATTTATAATGTCCCCCCAGATCTCATGTATGTACACGTATAGTTATCTGGGGTTTTCTTCAATTCTTTAATATTTCTTCAAATTTGAATAGATTTTGTGTTGTTTTTAGCGTAAATAGGTCAGGGCTACCATAACGTTGATTGTGAAGGTAATTCAATAGCCCAGTTAAAGTCCTGATCCCTCCCGAATAGAAATTATTTGATGGGACCAAAATTGTGTTATGTTCCTCACTACGTTTTTCCTCCCTTCCTAGTCACTCGATTTTTTTATATAATTAAGTGGGTCCCAGGAACCAGGATCTATCTCATAGACATTTACTGTACCAACTCTGGGTCACGTGGTCTCCCCCTTCCAAAAGTCGGGTGTTGTTTTATCATCTGATCTAGATGGACTGAAACAGTGATACTGAGGATGGTCAGATGTTGTGAGTTGCCAAAGGCTGCAAGCACATTTGACTTAGTGATATCTATCACTCAGTAGTGATAATAGTGCTGAGTTTTGATGCCCAAGATAACCCCTTAATGTAGTTTGAATGGAAGAACCCTACACCTGAAACTACCATTGAAGAACCTATAGGGATAATTTCCATCAAGTGAAATGTCGAGGGGAAGGCTTAAAGATGACCTGTTACCAGAATTTTACCCCTAACACCAAATGGTAAAGGGTTAAAAGTCCTTCCTATATCACCTAAAATGATCTGCCACTGAGGCACTGTACCTTAATTACAGATGTATTACTGATATGCAAATTAGTATAGATGGGTTATATTAAGGCTAGAAGAGTCATGTTTTCTCAAGGCTACCAGTGAACCATGTCAGGGCAGTGGACTGCGATCTTGTCACCGTTTCATGCACCCCACAGTGGGTTGGGCCGCACACAAGTGGGCGGGGCCAATGTAGACAAAGGCAGATTTAGTTTGTGGAACAGTTTTACTGGTGGGAGGAAGGAGATTTAAGCTGGGAAGACTGCGCTGCACATTTTAAACAAAGGCACATCGGGGGTGAGTAAGGTTTATTGTGCCTATTCTTGATGGCAGGTTCCCTTTGATCGTTTTGAATACATGGAGTGGAAAATGCAAATGGACTGAAAAGATTTCATAAGGGTCTGGGAGTTCCCAAAGATAAGATCATGAAGGCTACAGGGAAGGGGGTGTTAAGTGAAACCCAGTTAATTTTGATGGTAAAAAAAAAGTATGTGAGGCTGCATTGGACATCAGTAAAATTCCATATACAGGCAGTCCATGGATTACATACAAGATAGGTTCTATAGGCATGTTCTTAAGATGAATTTGTCTCGGTGACAATTGAATTTTAAAAATGTTGGATTGTCATAAGAACCAGGAGTAACTGTCATGCCTTCTCAGGCACATATCTAGTTAATTTTGCCAGCTGCTCCACCTGTTGATAAGTTGTTGTATTGCAGCCTCATTTATTCTGCCTCATGTTTACCTGCAGACTAAACTTTTCCTACTTAGGCTTCCTTAGTTTCCCATCATGCCTTTCTCTAGCCTGGCCCCATGCCTCTGCAGCAGCCATCTTGCTCCATAGAAGCTGCACACACTGTCTCTCTCTTGGACAGTTAATCTGTTGTTTTCCTCATCATAGAACAGTCGGTGAGTTATTATATAATTCATGTACCTTACAGAATGTGATGTACTGAGATATGCTATGTACCTTGTACTGAATGCTGTTATTTTCTTGTAGTTTTACACTGATCCTATTAATAAAAGTTGAAAAGGACCCCCTGCGTCCAGCTCAATGAATTGATAGGAAAAGAGTTTAGCTGTCTGACAACTCGTTCACAGGGACGGATTGAGGGTGTCAGAACAGTAAAACGACTACTATATAACGGGGTTGAAGCACAGATACTGTCTTCTATCAGCAAGCAGTCAAGCAGCTTACAGCCACAATGTCAGACAGAGGATCTGCTGCACGGTCCCATGTCAGCTCAGCAGCTTCCAGGACATCTAAGAGCAGCCTTGCAGCGGCAACCGCCAGGGCAAAGGCAGAAGCCGCCAAAGTGAGAGCTGCCTTTGCTGAAAAGGAATTGAAATTAAAGAAGGAAAAGGCAAACCTAGAAGCCAACCTTGCAAAACTTGCTGTGGACATGGAAGCAGCAGCAGCAGAAGCCGAGGCGCAGGCTTTAGAAGCAGCAGCATGCGGCACTTGTGAAGGAGCCAGCATAAAACTTGAACCTGAACTTGGTCATCAGGATATCTCGCAGCGCACTTCAGAATATGTGCTACAGCAAGACCAGTACCTACATCCACTTCAAAGAGTGAGATCAAACTCTGCTGATGATCTAAGACAACATCCTGTCATTCAGTCAACAACCCTCACACATCACCCTAAGCATGAAGGTAATTCTGTCTACCAATCACCCTGCATGCAACCTGCATCCAGACCTATGACCCACTCAGTAACCGCTTTCAAGAAAGAAGGTGCTGACAAAGACTACTTTGACAGCAATGCATTCTATGACAATTACCCAACTAATCCTCACCACAGCAACGCTCATCCAGATCACCCTCTCAGAGACCAAGAGCTACCACCTTTCCTCAAGTTCTTTGCACGTCGTGAGCTGCTCACCAAAGGTCTCTCAAAATTTAATGACCGGCCTGAAAGTTACAGAGCATGGAGAGCTTCTTTCAGGAATGCCACAGCAGGCCTTGACCTCTCTGCAAGTGAAGAGATGGACCTGTTGGTGAAGTGGCTGGGAGACGAGTCGACAGAGCATGCAAAACGCATCAGAGATATTAACATCAACTACCCGAGCAGAGGCTTGGACATGTTATGGGAGAGGCTCAGTGAGTGCTACGGCTCCTCAGAGATGATAGAAGAATCCCTCTTTAAAAGGTTACAGGACTTTCCTAAAATCTCAAACAAAAGCTTTCACAAGCTAAGAGAATTGAGTGACCTCTTGACAGAACTACAGGTTGCCAAGTCTGAAGGAGACCTGCTAGGCCTCACGTCCTTAGATACAGCTAGAGGCATCAAATTCATAGTGCAGAAGCTACCTTACAGCTTACAGGAGAAATGGATGAACCGGGGCTCAGAGTACAAAGAAAGACACAACGTGCAGTTCCCACCATTCTTCTTTTTTGTAGATTTCGTTCGTCAGCAGGCGAAGATCAGGAACGATCCTAGTTTTGACCTTTCCACCGTAGACCTTGTCAACCCAGGTACAGGTAAGCCTGCTTTAATTCGTAACCCCAGAGGCACACCTATCACCGTACACAAAACAAATGTATCTCCTGACGATTCATCAAAAACCAGTGGGACATTAACAAAAGACCCAAACACTGAGTGCCCCTTGCATAAAAAGCCCCACTCACTGGAGAAGTGTAGAGGTTTTAGGAACAAATCTCTTAAGGACCGCAGAATGTTCCTCAAGGAGAATGGCATATGCTACAGGTGTTGTGCATCTACATCTCACTTAGCAAGAGATTGCAACGCCAGTATTTCTTGCTCTGAATGCAACAGCCAAGAACACAATACGGCTCTACACCCAGGGCCAGCACCACAGATTCCTTCACCCTCAGACAGTACTTCAGAGCACGGCGGGGAGAGGATAGACAGTGCACCCCCTGATGTGTCACCTCTGTGCACTCAAGTTTGCGGAGAAGGTCTAGGTAACAAATCTTGCTCAAAGATCTGTCCTGTTACAGTTTACCCTATAGGTCACAGAGAAAGAGCAGTTAAACTGTACGCCATCCTGGATGACCAGAGCAACAGGTCACTTGCGAGCACAGCCTTCTTTGACATTTTTCAGATCAAAGGACTTCGTTCATCCTACTCTCTTAAAACATGTACAGGAGTAAGCGAAGAAACTGGAAGAAGAGCCACAGGATACCAGATTGAATCGCTAGATGGTCAGACATCCTTGTCCCTTCCTACACTAATAGAGTGTAATTCAATCCCGAACAATAGGGAAGAGATCCCCACACCAGAAGCTGCTCTACATCATGCACATTTGAGAAGCATAGCGCATCTCATCCCCACACTCGATCCTCAAGCCAAGTTGGTCCTCTTGCTGGGCAGAGACATTATCAGAGTCCACAAAGTGAGGAAGCAGATAAATGGTCCTCATAACTCACCCTACGCTCAGAAACTTGACCTAGGATGGGTCATCATAGGGGACGTTTGCTTAGGAAACGCTCACAAACCAAACAACGTAAACGCTCTTTACACAAGCACATTAGAGAGCGGGCGTCCATCCTTTTTTCTACCCTGTCCCAACAAACTTCTTGTGAAAGAGAAGCTCACCAGCCCAGCATACCTGAACACTGGAGAGGGCAGCTACGCCACTGATTACCTGTGTGACGGAGATGAAGATCATCTAGGGTGTACTGTTTTCCAAAAGACCAAAGACGACCATAAGGTAGCCCATTCCATAGAAGACGAGACCTTCTTGAAGATAATGGACCAAGGATTTCATAAAGATGAAACCAATAGCTGGGTGGCCCCGCTACCATTTAAGCCTCAGAGACCCCGTCTTCCTAACAACAGAGAGCAAGCTCTAAAACGCCTTACCTTGCTAAAACGTAACTTCCTAAGAAAGCCAGAGATGGAAAAGCACTTCCTTGCTTTCATGTGCAAAGTATTCGAAAATGGCCATGCAGAAGTGGCCCCACCTCTGGAAGAGAGCAAAGAATGCTGGTATCTCCCAATATTTGGCGTCTACCACCCCAAGAAACCAAACCAGATACGCGTGGTGTTCGACTCCAGCGCAAGATACCAGGGACTCTCTCTGAATGATGTTCTTTTAACAGGGCCAGACCTTAACAACACTCTCATTGGTGTCCTCATCAGATTCCGTAAAGAACCAGTTGCCATCACTGCAGATATACAGCAAATGTTCCACTGCTTCCTTGTCAATGAAGAACATAGAGACTTCCTGCGGTTCTTCTGGTTCAAAGATAACGAACCTACCAAGGATATAGTAGAATACCGTATGAAGGTGCATGTTTTTGGCAACAGCCCATCCCCTGCTGTAGCAATCTATGGGCTTAAGAGGTCTGCAACGGGAAACGAGACCGACTTTGACGAAGACGTCCGCCAGTTCATCGAAAGAGACTTCTACGTGGACGATGGTTTGAAGTCTCTTCCATCATCAGAGGCTGCAATAAGCCTACTCAAAAGAACTCAGAGTGCTCTTGCTCATTCTAACCTCAGGCTACATAAGATTGCTTCTAATAGCAAAACAGTGATAGAGGCCTTTCCCACAAAGGACTATGCCAACGACTTAAAGGACCTGGACTTAGCTACAGACTCTCTTCCCATACAACGTAGTCTAGGACTCAACTGGGACCTCAAGTCTGATAGCTTCACATTTCAGGTCAACCTAGAGCGAAAACCGTTCACTCGACGAGGCGTCCTATCCACAATAAACAGCCTGTATGATCCCCTTGGATTTGCCGCACCTGTGATCATCCAAGGTAAGACCTTGCTGCGTGAATTAACTGTGGATTCAGCTGATTGGGACACCCCTCTTTCTCCAGAGAAAGAGGTTTCGTGGGTAACCTGGAGGGAATCTCTAAATTCATTGTCTGATCTTCACATACATAGGCCATACACGAACATATCTTCTGAAGAAGTCCTCTCCAGGAGGCTGTGCCTGTTTTGTGATGCCTCAGTCAAAGCCATAGCCGCCGTTGCCTATTTAAAGACCGTAGACATCTCAGGCCAAGTCCACATAGGGTTCATCATGGGAAAAGCCAAGCTAGCACCATGTCCTGAACCTACCGTACCCAGACTAGAACTCTGTGCTGCTGTTCTTGCTATTGAACTGGCAGAGCTCATCACATCAGAACTTGACCTACAGCTTGAGGACGCAGAATTTTTCACCGATAGCAAAGTAGTGTTAGGCTACATTCATAATGAGACTAGGAGATTCTATGTCTACGTGAACAACCGAGTACGTAGAATTAGGAGGTCTTCTCAACCTTCTCAGTGGGGTTATGTACCAACTAACCACAATCCTGCTGACCATGCTACCAGAGCTGTACCAGCTTCATGCCTTAAAAACACTACCTGGCTTTCTGGGCCTGCATTCCTGTGTCAACCAGCACCCACCACTCTTCAAAAATGCATGCACGAACTGTTTGAGCCTGAATTAGATGTGGAAATTCGACCTCAAGTTTCCACACTTAATACAACGGTCACTAAAAGGCACCTTGGTTCTAGCCGCTTCCACAAATTCTCCACCTGGAGGTCAGCTTACAGAGCCTTAGCTTGCCTGATTCACATTGTCAGATCCTTTAAAGCCACAAAGCCAACATCTGTTCTATGCAAAGGCTGGCACTACTGCCATAAAGCTTACTCGGCAGACGAGTTCCTGCAGGCAAAACAGGTTATTATCCATTGTGTCCAGTATGAGGCTTATACCCAGACTATAGAGTCCCTCAGAAACCGCATGGGCGTCCCTAAAGATAGCCCTCTTAAGAAACTTGACCCATTTGTAGATGCTGATGGACTATTGAGAGTTGGTGGACGCATTTCAAATGCAACGCTCGAAGTTAATGAGTGTACCCCTATCATAATCCCTCATGGTCATGTTGCTTCTCTGCTGGTCGAGTATTATCATGCACTGGTGAAGCATCAAGGACGCTTGATAACTGAAGGAGCTTTACGAGAGGCTGGATTCTGGGTAATAGGAGCCAAGAGACTTATAAGTAGAGTAATTTTTAGATGTATCATTTGCCGAAAACTCCGTGGTGCATGCCAATTCCAAAAAATGGCCGACCTTCCAGCGGACCGTTTGAGTACTGAACCCCCCTTTACAAATGTGGGTCTCGATGTGTTTGGCCCCTGGTCAGTTATCACACGACAGACTAGAGGAGGACAAGCAAACAGCAAGCGCTGGGCTGTCTTATTTACATGTTTGAGTGTTAGAGCTGTACATATAGAAGTAATTGAGGCAATGGACACGTCTAGCTTTATCAATGCCCTCAGACGCTTCATTTCTCTCAGAGGAAATGTAAGGCATATCCGATCTGACAGAGGATCTAACTTCATTGGAGCTTGTAGTGAACTAAAGATTCCTTCAAATCTGGATGTGAACCAAGTTGAAAGATACCTTTCCGAACAAAGCTGCACTTGGACCTTCAACCCACCTCACTCATCTCACATGGGAGGTGTTTGGGAGCGCATGATTGGCATTGCTCGAAGAATACTTGACTCCATCTTTCTCCAACTAGGCCCTTTGAAGCTCACTCACGAGACGCTCACTACTTTCATGGCCGAGGTAGTAGCTATTATAAATGCTAGACCGCTGGTTCCCTTATCCAACGATCCTGAAGACCCAGCTCTGCTTACTCCTGCAGCTCTCCTCACCCAAAAATTTAATGCAACCGTAACTATACCCAAAGAGTTCACTACTAAGGACTTGTACAAATCACAGTGGAAGAGAGTTCAAACATTAGCAGACCTTTTCTGGACCAAGTGGAGAAAACAGTACCTTTCCACGTTACAGGCAAGAAACAAATGGCAAGATAGTAGGCCCAACATGGAGCCTGGAAACATTGTCCTAGTAAAAGATGCCCAGTCCAAGCGGAATGAGTGGCCTTTAGGATTGGTGACTAAAGTCTTCCCAAGTCAAGATGGAAAAGTCCGGAAGGTGGAGATCAAGATTCCCAAGCAAAATGGAAAACTGTTTCTTAGACCAGTTTCCGAACTTGTTCTGTTACTCTGTAGTTGAAATGTGGTATCCCCTGGAAACCAGACGGGGAGTGTCATGCCTTCTCAGGCACATATCTAGTTAATTTTGCCAGCTGCTCCACCTGTTGATAAGTTGTTGTATTGCAGCCTCATTTATTCTGCCTCATGTTTACCTGCAGACTAAACTTTTCCTACTTAGGCTTCCTTAGTTTCCCATCATGCCTTTCTCTAGCCTGGCCCCATGCCTCTGCAGCAGCCATCTTGCTCCATAGAAGCTGCACACACTGTCTCTCTCTTGGACAGTTAATCTGTTGTTTTCCTCATCATAGAACAGTCGGTGAGTTATTATTAGAGATGAGCGAGCACTAAAATGCTCGGGTGCTCGTTACTCGAGCCGAACATTTCCAGATGCTCGAGTGCTCGTTTCGAGTAACGAGCCCCATTGAAGTCAATGGGAGACCCGAGCATTTTTCAAAGGGACCATGGTTCGGGAATAAAATGTGTTATTTAATTGAAAAAGAATGTCTTCTGATAATTTGCAAACATCTGCGATCTATTCTTCACTGTTCCGCGCGTATATTATCTCCCGACAAGTTAGCAGATGTAAAGAACAGTGAAGAATAGAATAAAAACAGTGAACACAGTGAACACAGTGAACACAGGATCATTTAAGATAAAAACACAGTGCAGAACACAGTGCAGAATAGATTACAGATGTTCGGCACATCTGCTTACTTGTCGGGAGATACGCGCGGAACGGCGCGTACAAAATAGCATGTGAAGAACAATATATATGTGTGAAGAAGACATTGCAGATGTATGGAAACATCTGCAATGTGTTCTTTACACACATATATATTGTTCTTCACATGCTATTTTGGGCGCACCGCTCCGCGCGTATCTCCCGACAAGTAAGCAGATGTGCCGAACATCTGTAATCTATTCTGCACTGTGTTCTGCACTGTGTTTTTATCTTAAATGATCCTGTGTTCACTGTTTTTATTCTATTCTTCATTGTTCTTCACTGTGTTTTTTTAATTAAATGCTCGATCTCGAGCAGGGGAAATACTCGTCCGAGCAACGAGCCGTCTCGAGTACCCTAATGCTCGACCGAGCATCAAGCTCGGACGAGCATGTTCGCTCATCTCTAGTTATTATATAATTCATGTACCTTACAGAATGTGATGTACTGAGATATGCTATGTACCTTGTACTGAATGCTGTTATTTTCTTGTATTTTTACACTGATCCTATTAATAAAAGTTGAAAAGGACCCCCTGCGTCCAGCTCAATGAATTGATAGGAAAAGAGTTTAGCTGTCTGACAACTCGTTCACAGGGACGGATTGAGGGTGTCAGAACAGTAACAATAAGTCTTAATTGCAGACACATTTAACTAACTGTTACAGCTGATTGTGGTAGCCTAGGACTAAAGTACAGTAAATTACCAACATCCAGAGGACTGTTTGTAACCAGAGGTCGTCTCTAAATCGGTTGTTCTTATGTACAGGACCAGACCAGACCAATCATTGCTTTATATCCTGCTATTGATGTCCTCAGTGGTATACTCATATCCACAAAAGTAATGTTCAGTAGGACTGGATCAAAGTTCTTCACTAATCCACCAGTCAAAGAGATTTCACAACTAAAAGTGAACAATTAAGGAAAGCAAAAAAGAAACGGATGAGCAGAAATTAGATTACGAATGGTCCTGCCAAACACATCATTGAGATGCATGTCTCCGGTTTATTTGCAAATCAGCATATGTTGCCTTTTGTTGTTGAAATGATGGCAATATGCGAGCAGTTTTTCTTGCTCATTTATCTCCACTATGACCATATGTAGTAGCTGAATTTTGCCACAGGGTGGTACACATTGCTTACCTAATTGAATGGTTTTGTAATTTACTTGACAGTTTGGTTCAACCCTCTGCCAGCTCCACTCCACCGGCAGAGAAACAGGCCGCCGCATCAAAGTTGCCAGCCAATAGACACATGCTTTCTGAGGTGTAACATTCATTCTGGGATTTCTTGGCAAAATTAAATAGTAAAAAAAAGATTAAAACCCTAGTAAAGGAGAAGAAGACTAGGCCAGTTCTTCTACATGATATTGTAGGTCCTGGTAGACCCCATCTGAACATCAACAATTACCCAACACCATGGATAAAAGTGGACATACCAGCTCTTGACCATTACCTGTTTTTACTAAAGGTCCATTGCGAGGCAAAAACAGGAGACTACAAAAAAACGCAAAAATCTATCTACCTAATACAAAAAATGAAGAGAGGTGCCCCATTTCTGCAGCCCGATTTTGCAGGTTGTTTAGGGATCCCAATTCTGCTGCTGTCACCACTATCAAACTTACAAGCAGAGTGATGACTATATAATAAGATTATTGTAATAATATGTAATAATGTTTTCCGTTAATAATCCCTTCTGGCATTGTAATACTGTGAGAATTAACTTTATAACCATTGTGGCTACATCAAACTAGGCATAAGTTCCATCTGATTATTGAAACTGTGGGGAAAGTATGAAAAACAGGTACTCTCTCCTCAAACTCAAAACAGTTCATACAATCTAATACCCTTTGACTTATTAGAGTATTAGAAAAATAAACCACACATATAGTTTATGAGTCTGATGTATTACTGAACATAATGCTCCTCCCACCTCTCCTAGTCTCCCCCACCACAGTAACTGACAGCTGGTTTCCTTGTTTCTTCATACACAACAGCCAATGAAAGAGGAAGCAGACGAAGGAGGAAGGGGGATAAGAGACTGTTAACTTATCAATACACTGGACTCATAGGGGGGATTTATCATTGAGCCGACTTGCCCCAGTTATTAAGACTTTTGAAAAGTTGCAAAAAAAATTGCATTGGATTTGAGAATTTTAGAAAAGTTGCAAAAAAGTCACAGCCGGGTCATAGTGACTTATGATATGCTGGTGCGGGATATAAGCTCCACCCCCCTGCACATGCTGGATAATTAGAGGCTCTAATCTCCTGATATATGCTGAGCCATTATATACCAGGCTATAGCTAGTGCGCTGGTGTCTTGGCCGGGTTTCTTCATGCACATCTAAGCACATTTGGCATGGAGGTGGCTTAAGGGGTTAAAATAAATGCAATTTCTGGCTTTGTGCCAATAAATTAGAACATTTCAGGCTTTTACACCTGAAAACTGACTAAGATTAATCCCCTTCCCCCAACAGACACAATTTTTTTCACAAATCGGCATTCTTTTGTATGCCAGAAAAGTGACTACAGTGTAGGCTTTGCAAATTTTTGTTACGACTCTTTGGGCAAGCATTTATAATACCCAGTACACAAGCTTTCCGGTGTATAAATCGTGAAAAGCTGCAATTCTTAGCACTCAGAAAGTGGGAGGGGGTGCAGATTATAGATGTGGACCTGGTGTAGTAAATCGGGTACAATGTGCCCCAGCTCTTCTTGACCAGTTCCCCACTTTGTGCTGTTTAGACTTACTTAGAGCAAGTAAGTACAACAGATCTTGTAACTGAATCTCAGATTTAGTGTAGCCTCACTACACGCTGCTGGTTGGGTGTCAGGTAATGTGAAATAAACTTATATAAAGTACTGAAATGATTCAGAATGCTGACAAAGGCATTTTTAAAATCAGCATAGCATAGGCTATGGAACCTGTCATCAGCTAAAAAGGACTAGGTAGGGTAAATGAGCAACTTGAATAATTTCTAAATTGCATCAAGCTATGCATCAGCCATAAGGCGAGTTGAGCCTCTTGCCTCAGACAGCGAGATGGGGGGCAGCATCTAGAAAGCCGTCAACAGCCACAAAGCAGAACTTGACACTTAAAAATATTGTTCTGTCACACAACATGTCAGCATGGACGCGAGACTCCGCATGGAGAACCCCCATACTAAAAAAAAGCTTATATATTACTAATGGATGATCTAGAGGGGGCGCTGTTGTATACCTCTCCTCAGGCAGCAAAAAATTCAGGTCCACCCCTGTAAGCCTGGTGCAATATTATTTTTATGATTTCTCTGGTACCCAGTCAAGAAAATACCAATAACCATTCTAGACCGTATCATAAAGAAAAAAAAACACATTTTTTGTCTTTGTTTCTTGTGTTTTCTTGTTTGATTTTCTTGTAAAGGCGACATAGCAATTTCAAACACTGATTTCAAACACTGTATCTCGAGGAAAAACGTCCTCAATGAAACCCCCCTGAGCTCTTTGTTTGTAGTTCCTGCTGACAATCAGAATTTTAGATATCTCAAGCAGATCCTGTGTGCGGCACTTAAGCAAGAAAGACAACATGGGGCGCCCATTATGTTGTGCATTGCTCCTTCCTAACTACGAGGATTTTCATGAAACAAGATATGTGACTGCAGTGATATGTATTGTATGGCGGTAATATTTCATTTCCTTGTGTAATGTAGCTGTAGAAGGTGTGTGACGTGAATACACAATGGGCTGTCTGCTTAAACATAGGGTTCCCCTCAGAAAAACCTGTCTGACACCTGTATATATATATACCTGAATATATATATATATATATATATATATATATATATATATATATATATATATACAGTATATAATTAGTATTGGGGACTCATTCCCTATAAAGATGTTTGTAGCCCAGAAAAAACACCTTTACATTTTATAATCCATCACTTTTTACTTTTTTTTTTACATTTTCAATTATCATGATTGTCTGGGGGCTTGTTTTTTGTGTAATGGATTGTATTTTTGGATTCCACAGTTTAGAGTTTAGGGGTACATATAATAAGTCTATTAATGTTCATGATGAAAACCCATTTCATTTAAAGTTTTTTGCTTTTTTTTTTATATTTGTTGAAGGAAACCTACCATGAGGATTTAGATCAGTATTAGATCCGATGGTAGATTCCTTCTGTCTGTCTATGTCCTAATCTCTGAATCTCTTTAATAATCCTGGAACCTAACTCGTCAAAAACTTTATTTTAGTAATATGTAAATTAACTTCAGATGCTACTGGGGCGTGTACTAGCCTGGCCGGGTGCTAGGAGCTAAGGCTACTCAACGCCCCAATAGCCTCTGCAGTTAATTTACATATTACTAAATAACTAAAAATAATTTTTAACAAGTTAGGTTCCAGGATTATTAATTTATAGATTAGGGCAGAGGCAGGCAGGAGGAATTAACCATCAGATCTACTTCTGATCAGGGCCGGCGCCAGCACTGGGCATACCTGGGCAAGTGCTGGGGCCCAGATCTGATGGGGGGGCACATAAGTCTATACATAAGGAATCCATGGGGGTGGAGTGGGGTTTTATATAAAATAACCATGAGGGGGCTATTGGGTATGATAAACGAGGGAATATTTTAAGGAACCGGACAGTTTCTGAATTTATATTGCCGCCTTGTTAGTTCACTGCAATGGGGCCCACTGAGGCTCTGTCACCCAGGGGCCTACTGAAACCTGGAGCCGAACCCGGTATAACACTAACCTTATTCTCACTAGCCCTAATTCCATGTGAGTGGACTGGATTCAGTAAAGCAGCAGATCTCTGAGGCACAAGCCTTTCACAAACACAAGAGAAACATCCGAGGAAAACTGTCACGTTGGAATCTATGCCTATTACCATGACAACAGGCTTTAAAATGAATGTGTACTTTCCTTCTCCTGCAGTCTACTTGAAAAGACGTAGAAGCATGTCTCTAATTAAACTGCGCCAATTACCTATCGATTAGTACAGTGAGGGGAGCCGAACAGAACGCGCCCATTAATCCATTAGAAATGAGTTACACAATGGCAATACCATTGCTCCATTCTGAGACTGGCGAATTTTTAAAGATGGAACTTCCTTTGTGATTGGCAGCCAATGTGAATCGTGGTTGGTTGTCAAATGTCAAAGTTTTAGTATAGCACAGAAACAGTACAGCAAAGTAATATGGTACCAGGACGATTGTAAAAAATAAAATTGCAGCAGAAAATGCACCACACTTGTAAAAATGTAATCCCACCTTACTGACTTCTATTGTGGGCACATTATCCCCCGGAGCAGGAGTGACCCTAAACTCTCTGGGAACTGTAAAATGGCCTGAAGAAATACAATCTTAATTGTCAGATCCTGCTTTGTAGTAAATGACTGTGATGATACCCCTCCTTCCTTCAGTTGGTGCTGCCTGAGACAAGAGGCTCAACTTACCTCATGGATGGTGCAACATTTAGGCCAATATTTGAAGGCAGCAGTTACATGAATGGTGTACAGTATGGTACATCATTACTGCTGAAAGTGAGTGTCACTAAAGAAGTGTTGATACACTTGAATGTTATACATTTATAAATAAGTGTATGACATTATGTACTCTAGGCACAAATTACACAAATTAGAGCCCTTAAAATGAACCTGTCATCAGGAATGTAATTTTTAGCTGGTGACAGGTTCCAATAGCGTATGCTATAATGATTTTAAAAATGCCTTTATCAGCATAATGAAACACTTCAATACTACGTTTAATTTACATTACCTGGTTCCCTGCCAGTAGCTTGTGGTGAGTCCCAGGGGAGGGGAAGCTGCAGCCTGTGTGTGCCTATCATGTAGCTGGGTGATTGTGGAAGAGAGGAGACTGACCCAGGCACAAACAAGCTGCAGCTGCCCACTACCTGGGGACTCACCACATGCTGCTGGCAGTGAGCAGGTAATATGAATTAAACTTGTATAAACTACTGAAATTAGTCAGAATACAGACAAAGGCATTTTTAAAAATGGCATAGCATAGGCTAATGGAATCTATCACCAGCTTAAAATGACATTAAAGAATCTCCTGCTTTTCTAGTAGTGTACCAGACATATAGTATGTACCCCCATACTATAATGGTCTCCTAAAATGGGAAATAAACAGATTATAGGACGCCAAAGGTATCTGGAGCTGGAATACAAACATCAATCTGTAGGGGGATGCCGGAATATTAACTGGCAAATAACTTATTTTAATTTACTACATTTTGTGCTGAAGGTTTTATTTTTATTTTTGGACCAACCCTTAAAGTGCAGATAAACCGATGCATTTCAACTGACATGCCATGTAAGCATATTAGGTATTCAAATCAATGGAGGTCAGTGATAAGAACCAAACACCAGACTAAAGAGGGAGGAGTCTACCAAGCAATTTGCCTCATTTGTGAAGGGAACGACAGTTCCATTTTGGGAGGTTGCATAGTATAGAGGTTGTAGCGACACACAAGATTTGGAACTCAAGAGGAAAACCCACAAACTAGCTAAAGCTGTTCATACATGTTGTATCCTCCCTATCTACAATACATAAAATAGGATTGGTTGGAGGATTGTTACTGTGGCATCAAATATTGTGATAGGAAACATTTAACCCTTAAAAGTTCAAGAAAATAGTAGTACTAATTTTGAAAATAGTAATAAAAAATAACAAACCTCTCTCGCAAGAGCGACCAAGGTAGCCTGTACCCGAGCAGTCACAAACAAACCGATTCCACCCATCTCTACACACTCCATTATTTTTGCATGGGTTGTTAATGCAAGGTTTACTAGTTTCTTTCGAGCACGATGGTTTCACTCCAGCTGTGCTTTGAAGTTCAGCCATCTGGCGTATGTCTTTGCTCTGACCATCTATAAATAAATCTCGTATGCATCCTACATATCCATAGTTTAGAAGAGCGGTCCACACTTCAGTCGGAAAGACCAAACCAACTTTCTGTTCCGGTAAACCGCCGAGGTACAAGTCGTCATCAAGGTCAAGAATTTCACTTTCTCCGGGGGCTGTGTAAGGCGTTCGCATAGTATTGACAGATATGGTACCTGTGGGTATAAAGAAACAAGAAAGGAAAAAGAGACATTGTCAAATTACCTAGAAATATACTTGACTCGTTCATCGTACCTGAAAAACGTAGAATAAAACATAAAAATGGAATGGTCTAGTAAGAATTAATGTTTAAAAAGTTTTTTGAGCTCTTGAACTAATAATGAGCTATCCATGACTTATCTTATCTATGGGTAATCTGTAGTTAGATCGATAGAAGTACAACACTTGGCATCGTTCACGATCATGAAGCTTTGCCACAGGGCCACTGCCCAATAAACGGAGGAGGAAGCAGACAATTCCGTCCATAATTTGACCAGATGACCAGATGCTAGAACTGCAGTTCCATGTCTCATTAAATTCTATTAGAGACAAGTTTGTTGCCTATTATAGACTAGTCCTGCTGTCCAAGTGATAAACCACCAATGTAACTGTTTGTTTCCTGCACCATTCATAATGTAGTGGGGTGTCAATACCTCTGCACACAGGTGATCGGCAGAGGGTGCTATGTTGGTTGGTTGGGTACATTGTAGCGATTGGAACCAGTTGGGTTTGACGTGTTCAGAAGAACTTGGAACAAAAGATTCAAGTACATGAAAGTGAACCTACCACTAATGCATGCAACCATTGTTGGCACAGATCGAGGGTGTTAACCCTTAAAACACCACTGCGAAACTGCTGCCATTTTCCCCTAAGATTGTGGTCCTCCCCCCGTCCCCTGTAATATCATTGGGGTGGAAAATGGCAACCGTCTTCGTTTAAAGAGTCAGCCACTGATCTCGGATTTTTGTGATCGTTGAGAAAACCCGGTTGATGCGCTGAACACTGAGGTTCGAGTCCTTCCATCACTACTTGTACATACGCTAGGGTGCATTATTTATATTGATTGGGTTTTTTTTGTATATTTAGTTCCTTTTTTGATACATTATGAATACTATAAATTGTTAATGATTTGGTGTTTTTTCTCTAAACCACATGATTTTGAACTTGTATGTTTTTAGCCAATTTATTAAAATGAGTCTTAATACACCAATATCTTCTTTTCATTAATTGTGAGGTTTATATATTATACCATTATTAGGAATATTTTAATGCTTTTTGAAATATTTTAATACTTTTTGGATATACATTCAGAAATCAGAGACTGAACTTACTTCTTAAACATAAGACCGATGATACTAAACACCATAGTCATGTCCACTCTTTTTTAGGACATGTATTTAAATAATGTTTAATTTCTTTTACTAGAATGACCTCTTAAGTGTGTGTAACAATTATGCAAATCTGAGCTTTAATCAAGCTAAATTATTAAAGCTGATTTCAATAGCGGGGAATAATATATGACTTCTATCCTCTAATGAAGTTCTCTGCTTTCATTTCACAGCTCCATCACACGGAACGCTACCTATCGAAGGTCAAGTCTCTTTGGATTCAAGGCTATTAAAATTGGTTTTGGAATTCATTACATTTGTAAATCTGTAGCCTTTGACCCTGTTCATCCATATTAAACAGGTGGATGGACGGTTATTAAACTGTCAAGATGCGCATTTGCATGTCTCCACCCAAGTATGAATACATTAAAAATGAACAATAGGTATCGTATATTCTATAACCATGGCTTATATTTTTTCTCACTTTGCTTATCGCTACAATATGGATATTGCATATTGCACTTATTATAAATTTAGTTACAGACCAGTCTTTAGAATTTCACCCCTCACACCATATCATACCTGCTTGTGAAAGGATAAAACCTTTCCCCATTACCTAACATTATCTGCCAGTCAGGCACTGTACCTTAATTACAGGCTTTTTTCTGATATGCAAATGAGTAAACATGAGTCAACTGCTCAAGAGAAGAGTCATGTTTTCTCCAAACTGCCAGTGAACCACGGCTCCCTCTTTTAATGCATAGCTCAGTGTCTCTTCAAATCCTGTGCAGACAGGAAGTCCTCTCCCTGTCCACTTCCTGTCCATACCAGAATGATGTCCCCTTTACTGCATGCAGTGAGCACTGGGTGGGAAACTGCAAACCTTTCATGCACCCCGGGATGGGTAGGGCCATGAGTTGGTGGGCGAAGTCAACATAGACAATGGCAGAAAAGGTTTGAGGAACAATTTTACTGGTGGGAGGAGGCAGATGTAAGCTGAGATGCTGGGGTGGAAATAAGGCTTATTGTGTTTGTTTTGGTTGACAGGATCTTTTCAAACTAATAGTTTTAATTTTACCTCCTCTACGCGGGTAAGGTTGAGTACTGTTGAGTGGTCCATCCCAGGCCCTTTCCTATAGTCTGGCCCAGGTCCACTGACATCAGGTATAATGAAATTCTAAAGTATACAGGACCTTGATCTTAGTGTACTGTTGTGTGCCAGATATACTAAGAAGCAAGAGCCACCTTGTATATCTAATACGACCTGGAAGTGAGGTTAACATCAAACAATGATGTTAAAGCCCCCCCCCCCCCACATACCAAGGTGGAACTCAAGAAGAAAGATACTGGTTGGCTAGACTCTGTGTCTATATGTCATCTCAGTCATCTCAGTCATCCAATGCATTTGCAGTACCAAAAAAGTAAACTAGAGAGTATATTCTACAGGGGGCTGAATCCGCCGTTGGGCACCAGATTTTGGTCGGCCACCATGCCTGCAGAAACCTCACAGTACATTGTACAGATATTATCCTGCAGACAATGTTTCATCCACCCTATAATATTAGGATTAGATTATCTTGCACACACCCCCCCCCCCCAGTTTATTCTTAGATACTCCTAGATGCATGACTGAGATTGCATGTAAATATACTGTTTAGCAACCAGTGTCCTTCCTCCCCGGACTCCACCTTCTCAATCACACTGACGAGCCCTATGACACATCTTTCTACTGATTGAGGCCTGCAACTTGTCTCACAGAGCTAAGAGGTCAAGGGCCAGTCAGCAGGTCACTGACAGGCATCCTAGATCCACAACAGTCCAAGGCAAGGACTAGATTGCAAGCTGTGGGTCAGCTATGGTTTAGGAATTTTTAAATTTATAAAACTTCCAAGATAGATTCTGTAGGTTTGTTCTCTAGATGAATTTGTATTTAAATCGGAACAGTATATTTTATAATTGTAAGTGCAGACAAATTTATTTTTGGTATCTGTGACAATTGGCTTTTAATATTGTTGGATTGTCATCAGAACCAGGATTAATAATAACGTTTAATTACAGGCACCTGTGATAACTGTTATATCTGTTTATTGTAATCTAGGGCTAAAGTACAATAAATTACCAACATCCAGAGGTCTGTTTGTAACTAGGGGTCGTATGTAAGTCGGGTGTTCTTAAGTAGGGGACTGCCTTTATAAATATTATAAATGAATATTATAAATTATGCAAATGAAGTAGGACTCTGTGGTAGTCAACAGAGCTCCTCCAAGCTATATGTGGCTATAACATGCCCCCCACAGCACTTCTCCCCCATCTCCCCATAAATATGTCATGTGACAGAAATAAACACCAGAAAAAATTCCAAAAACGAAACAAAGAGGAAACAAGGAACAAGGCTTACAAGAATCTTGTAAGCCTTGTTCCTAACCCCTTTAAATAGTTGATGTTTCTCTGGACACTCCATCATCATGCACACCTGGCATAACTGGGAGTGTATTTATACTCAACGTGAAGCTAGGCTTATCACCGGTGAGATCGAACGATTGGGCATATTGAAATTCAACATGCCCCACCTTTGTTTCTCCCAATGTTATCTATCAGTAGAGAGTTGACACCGCTCAATGTATAGGCATTATTTAGCCAAAGAGAACCTGTCACAAGCGACAAAAAATTATGATTTGACATCTGCATAAAGCCCTATGACCTAACTAAATATTCTAGACACATCTTGTTTCGATATCATGTTAAAAGATGGTTCGATCCCTATTAAGGACCCTTAGGGGACTCTTCCCAATTCTGCCTCACATCCTTGTAATGGTCCAGAAGCTGATCTTTGATGTGTCGGAGCACTGGGGACAATGAGCCCCGCATCTGTTACACTGTGGCGGCTCTCCCTTCTTGCCTGGCTGGCAGTTCTGTACGGCAGACCCGGCCAGAACAACTCCCACAGGTAGGCCTTAATGAGGCTCTTCAATGATTCATTATTTCGGCAATTTTGTTTTCTTTAACCCTGGTTGAAATAAAGAATCTATACAGCGACCACTTCTCCGAACGTTCCAGCCAAGAAAATTAACTTTCGTTTCAATTTCTTAATTAACTTTATTTTGCTCTCACATTCCTGAGAATTGAAGAACGTTCCCCCGGAATCAAAAGATCGAGAGCTCGAGAAATTCTTTTCTTAATTAATTGGAACCGGCTATTAACTCCTTTTATGCAATGAATTTTTTCAGTTATTGTTTATATCTTTTCCATTATTCTAATTTAATAAGTGGTCACATACCATGTTCTGTACTGGAGAATGAAGGTCAACAGTCCATTACCTACCGCCAGAGCTATGTATCACGTCACTTTGGTAGAAACATTTCATTTAAAACATTCCTAGCACATTGAAAATAGCAAATAAGGCAGATTGTATGGAATGTTCTATTTGCAAGAAGCATCTTACAGAGCAGGTGAAGCTGAGCATATTGTACATAGTATCCTGTCTACAAAAAGCATGTTATAGAGCAGGAGGAGCTGAGCAGATTGTACACAGTGTCCTATCTGCAGGCAGCATGGTATAGAGCAGGAGGAGCTGAGCAGATTGTACATAGTGTCCTATCTGCAGGCAGCATGTTACAGAGCAGGAGGAGCTAAGCAGATTATACATAGTGTCCCATCTGCAGGCAGCATGTTAAAGAGCAGGAGGAAGTGAGCAGATTGTACATAGTGTCCTATCTGCAGGCATGCATGCTACAGAGCAGCAGGAGCTGAGCAGATTGCACATAGTATCCTATCTGCAGGCAGCATGTTATAGAGCAGGAGGAGCTCCGTCACTACTACATAATCGACATACTGCCTAAAGATAGGACATTGGGTGTCATTTACTAAGGGCCCGAATCACGGTTTTCCGTTGCGTTACCCGAATAATTCCGATTTGCGACGATTTTCCCTGAATTGCCCAGGGATTTTGGCGCACACGATCGGATTGTGGAGCATCGGCGCCAGCATGCACGCGATGGAAACCGGGGGGGGCTTGACATGCACTTACCTGCACCCAGGGTAGGACGGTGAACTTCAGTGAACTCCGACGGAATTCAGCGCAGCAGCGACACCTGGTGGTCATTGGGCGCACTACCTTAGTGAATCGCCGGAAGACCCAAATCCTCCACTGAGAATGCGCCGCTGGATTGCGACAAGACCGGGTAAGTAAATCTGCCCCATTGTGTGCACCCTGCTCAGCTGCTCCTGCGCTATAACTTGCTGCTTGCATTCTGTTCATCTCCCTATGGTCTATAACATACAAACTATTGCTAAAGTCTATTTTTCCTAAAAGAGAATGACAGATACTCTTCACTTTTCCTACTATGATTTCTAGGCCACCTTCATATTTAGATGTAAGCAGGTCATACGGCCCTTACTGCACAGTGTGATTTTAACAAGATGCCTCACTCTGTGCGTGTGCTCTATACTGCATATCTAATAGGTATTGCATATAGAAGTGTTCCCATAGATTTCTATAGTAGAGTGATTATTATACTATATGACTGTGCTCTGCTGAATTCACATTTAAAGGGGTTGGCCACTTTTCAATGAATTTCTTCTAGTAGATGTCTGCTAAGTATATGAGGCTGAGACTCTGCCTCCTTTGAAAGCTGCAATCTTTCTCCGTTCTCAGCATGCCGCTCGCAACATACACACACAGCTGTCCTCTCACTGCTCCAGAACCTATATGTGATGTCATCCTCTCTCTCACAGTCTGTCCACAGAGACAGGGAGGGGGGAGGGAGCAGGATGAGTCAAACTATGCTGGTGCAGCCCCACCTAGTCAGCAGAGCTCAGAGATGTAAAGGAAGAAGCATGGAGGGCCTGCAGTACAAAAATAAGTAGCAGGACTGCCTAATCCCTTGAACATTCAGGGATTATCTACAGGACAGTAAAGGAAAATATGCAATTTATGTAAAATTAACCAACCAACTTCTGTCACCAGAATTTTAACCCTCAAACCAGTAACAACTGCTGCTAAAAGACAAAAAGTCCTCCCCATATCACCCAAAATCATCTGCCACTGAGGCTCTGTACCTCAAATGGTACAAAAAATGGTACAGCCATTTTTTGATATACAAAATGAGTATAGAAGAGTCATATTCTGAGTAGAAGAGTCCTGTTTTCTCCAGGCTGCCAGTAATCCACGCCTCCTTCTTTGTCATAAGAACCAGGATTAACAATAAAGCTTCATTACAGACACCTGTGATAACTGTTACAGCTGATTATTGTAGCCTAAGGATAAAGTACAGTAAATTATCAACATCCAGAGGTCTGTTTGTAACTAGAGGTCATCTGTAAGTCAGGAGTTAAGTAGGGGACCGCCTGTACATAGTAAATGGCTGATTGATATCCTATAACTATTTCTTTTCTATACTATTCTAGACCACTAGAAATGGTGGAGGCAGAATACATAAGTTAGTAAATTGACTTTTTGTTATATGTTTTTAATAATATCCTTTTATTGATATCTCATACTCAAACATTTTTAATAAAAGAACTACATTATAGTATTTCATGTGGTATGTAACATGCTAGGATAAGCTACAGTGACCAAAATTATTATGTGTTTTCATTATTATTAATATTTTTATGTTTTTGCATTATTTTTGTTGTTAGTTATTTTGTTTGTTTTTTTTCAATTTAGCTTTTATTTGGTTCACTCGATTTGTTATTATTTTTGCTATTATTATTTTGTTTTATATTTTTAACAAGAACAATAGTATATTATATTCAATGAAACATTTTTATATGTTTAATATGAAAACTACAATACAGTATATTATATAACACGATATGACAGACCATGGTGGGCATGATCAATACATATTATTATTTTTCATTCTTTTTATTCATTTTTTTGGGGCTCTTAGACATTTTTATTTTCTAAGTTTTATTATTTAAGTGTTAATTGTTTCATTCATTTTTGAACATCCTTGTTTGCAATTCTAGTTATTCTTTATATTTGTAACAAAAAGAACTATAAATATTTTTATTTATAGATATTAGGTATATTATGGGGCAGATTTATCAAGCTGTCTGAAAGTCTGAATATTTCTAGTTGCCCACGGCAACCAATCACAGCTCCACTTTGAAATATTCATCAGCACTGGTAAAATGAAAGCTGAGCTGTGATTGGTTGCCATGAGCAACTAGAAATATTCTGACTTTCAGACAGCTTGATAAATCTTCCCCTATGTGTCCTCGTATTATAAACCATGGTGGGCATGATCATTCTGCAATACACTACTATATATACATATATATATATATATATATATATATATACAGAATATATATTCAAAATGTTATTATTCATAATTATTACAAATTTTTTGTAGCACAATGTTGGTATGTATGGCAGCATCAATAAAGCCCTTAAGTTTTTTTTTTTTTTATAATATATTTTTGGGTATAGTATGTAACCTTGTACGGTGGGCATGATTATACTGAGAGATAGATATTTGAAATTCAATTTTACATAATAATAATAATAATCATCTTTATTTATACAGCACCATCAAATTCCGTAGCACTTTACAAATCATAGGGGACACATACAAATATAATATTTCATTTGTACAATGTTGGTATCCATGGCATTTTTTTTTCTTGCTTCTTGGAAATTTTTTTTTAATTTTTTTGGTATTTTGTGGTATATTATGTAACCTTGTATCATAAACTATTGTGGACGTGATTATTCTGGGAGATACAGTAAATATTTGCTGTATATATTAAATACATATTCTCTCTCTCGTATATATATATATATATTCTATGTATGTATTTAAAATATTATTATTATTATTATTATTATTATTATTACGGTAATCATTAATATTCATAATTATTTTTCATTTTTATGCTTAATATTTATTTATTTTTTTGCCCTGAAAATACAATATTAAGCACACTGTTGGTATGTATGGCAGCATAAATAAGGCCACACCAGTCGAGAGTGTTAATAACCCACCATGTAGGTTAAGGGTTTGCTCAGTAAAGGATGACTTTGTCAGTATGAAATCCCCAGGAGCTTGTTGTGCAATTTTCCAGCAATTTTTATTTAGTATTTTCAGTGTATTCAAATCTGTAGAAATCTCATTTCCTGACAAATGGACAGAAGGGTGATTCATTACAGCCTTCCAATAGCTATAACTCACCTTTAACTGTTAAGAGGACATGATAAATAACAACCCTGCGAGACAAGCATAGCATTGCATTGTATGTCTGTAAATGGAGTCATCCGTCTCCTCAAGTTTATCTCTTCCCACAGGATAAAGAAGAATCCACTTGGAGATATGGAACTCAGTGACTGTGACCTACTTTCTTTTTAATTATGTCTAGTAACTTTTTTTTATAAGAGGAATGCAAAGTGGATCTGTAATATTAAGGTCAAGATTACTTGTATGTGATATTAAGGCTGATGATTGTGTACTGCACGTCTCACCATAGACAAGCATCAAGATTCTAATTTTCAATTTTCGCTATTTCATTGACATTTATACATTTATGTATACGGTCTTGTAGATTATTTCCTCTCCAAATATCTGTAAGGAGCTCATCTGAGAATATAAATAAGAATATGTCTTCCTCTTAAAAAATTCTAATAAGCAATCGGTAGTCCTCCATGTGCATTATTCATATTTGGGATGTAGAACAAGTACCATATATACTCGGGTATAAGCCTAGTTTTGCAGCACAAAAAAATGTGCTGAAAACTCAAACTCGGCTTATACTCGAGTAAAAAAATACATCAAAACTCACATTTCTGTCTTTCCACGCTGCTGGCTATATACTGGGTCAGGGGGCTGGCTATATACTGGGGGATATGGGCTTGCAGGCTATATCCTGGGGGGCAGGTGCTGGCTATATACTATGGAGCAGGGTCCGGCAGGCTGTATATTGGGGAGGCTGTGACCAATGCATTTCCCACCCTTGGCTTATACTTGAGTCAATAGGTTTTCCCAGGTTTTTGTGGTAAAATTAGGGGACTCGGCTTATACTTGGGTCGGCTTATCCTCGAGTATATACAGTAATATTAGGGCCGGTGTATTAAATGGTGGTACATCCCGCATGTCACTCCAGATAGACTAATAGGCCTCCTTAGCATATCCTGCGCCCAACTGTGCTGTCGGACAACTCTAACACCCGGCCTTGCATAGTGGCAGCTGACTCTGTGGCCTGGTAAGGGCCTCTCCACAATCCCCCCCAGGCCTACTTGGAGTGGAGGTGGAGTAAGGGGTACAAGCCTTGATAAGTCCACCTTAGGTTTTTATACTCTTTGAAGGAAATCTACCATTTGGAGTCTACTTTTTTTACTTACTACAGAGGTAGATTTCCGAGGTGGTCCTCATCCCTCAATATGTTCTTTTAATTTCAGTTTCTAAACTTTATTAGATGTTAATGCAAATTATCTGCAAATTATCTGCAGATTCGCCTCCCTGCGCGTCCATGCTGCCTGTGAATGCGGCGTCATGGCCCTTGCAGGCTTCTGTGCATGTACAGAGCTCCCCTCTGGCTGGCAACGTACCACAAGCCTATGCACCTGCGTTGACCTTTGCCACCAGATTCACAGGCGGCAGGAACCCGCAGGGAGGCAGATCTGCAGAGGTTACTCCACACACCGTTTAGCCTCTAATTTGCATAAACATCTAATAAAGTTTAGAAGCTGTAAGGCAGGATTCCAGAATATAATAAAACATGTTCAGGGATAAGGAACACCTACAAATAGTAGATTCCAGATGGTAGATTTCCTTTAAGGAAATGTGATTTAAATTCAATTAAAAACGATATACAAGCAATTTTCAATCTAGCCACTAGGCTTCAATATATAGAATAATAGAATTTAGCTTTTACAGAAGTAGAATTTTTCAGCAGTCACTTAATTTACATTTTAAGCACCCCGATTGGAAGACTGGCAATAGATGATGTCACATAGTCACATGAATCGGGATAAACTGCAACCAAGGACAGCTCGTCCAGACAATGTGGTCTCTACAGCTGGGACAGCTCGTCCAGACAATGTGGTCTCTACAGCTGATCAGTGCTGAAGTTAGATGCTCGTCAATCAGCTAAGGATCACCAAAAAATCTAAAACTACCACTTCTAACATTACTTCGATTTCGCAACCAACCAACTGTTAAGGCTTTATTTTTAGTTAATTTAAATAAGAATTTTGATTATTTTTTCAATAATAATCAATACTTTTGATTATAATTATTACAATAATATTTTTGGGGGATTTTTTTTCAAAAACTAATGAAATAAATTTTATATAGACATAACCATTTCAACCCTAAGTATTTGTGGTAGTTCCTTCACCAAATACCCAAATATTTCTTTACCTGTGCGTCCATCCCGTTGGAAGTCTACATGATACCATTCTCCGTCATTTACTTTTTTCTGGATTGCCTTGATTTTAATAGTTCCTGATCCCATGTCCAGAAGCAGATACAGATGACCATCAAGCATCTCGATAGCAAAGAAGTCCACCTTGATCATATGAAGATTCTTTGCGTCTTTTTGTTGGCGAGGTTTACCATGACTGAACAGGATGAGTCCATTGGGTTCTGTTGTGCGGAAGTCGAATGATATTGAGCCAGTCTTTTTTGCATTCCATTTTGGTAAGGAAATAAATGATTCTGGGGTCTCAAAAGTGATTGGGTCCAATGTGGCAACATTTTCACATTTGAAGGCGACTACACCGTAAATTTTCATTTTAGCATCACCTTGCTTGGCAAGTCGTGATAATTCCAGTCTTACATCATTATTTTTATATACAACCTGGAAAAGACAAATGCATATTTGTAGATTAGTGACTCATGTTCTCTAAAATGAAAATTACAAAACACTGAAGGCAAAAAGACCATAAAGTTTTTTCACTAGGCGTCAACATGAACCTCTGCATGAGTCAGCTCAGTTTCTTAAAGTACCCAAACGAGCTAGGAAAAAATTGTTTGAATACATCAATTAAGAGTTTAAATGATGTATCAGCGAAAAGAATGATTAGGCAAGCTGAAATTGAACTGTGCTTGATCTTTTGTTCTTAAAAAGGTTAGCCACTCTTTTACATAAGTTGACCATGTGCTTTTACTCTTTTAATACTAATCCCTCAATGTTCATCAATTGATTTAGCAGTCTTTATACTTTCTTTAGTGATGTCTGCACACTCTCTGTGGATCTTTGTTTACATGTCTGAGCACTAGTGAAGAGGAAGAGCTGTAGCAGGAGATTATGGGAGAAATCATCACAGTGGATGACACCATTAGGACAGACTGAATGAATGAAAAACTAAAAGTTGTTTATATATGCTGAGGGCAGCATGTTGGGAACATGGAAAGGCTGACTCTCTCAAAGGAGGCAAAGACACAGGTACAAGCAGAGAAGAGGTTTATTGAAAAGTGGCTAACCCCTTTAGGAGAGACATTTTGGTGCAAAAAAACACCAACTAAACACAATTCTCAAATAAGAATTCTAACAAAGAGGTGTTTGAAAGCCTAACATTATGGAGGTCCATTGCGTCAAAAGTAATATGTATACATCCTGCTGCTTTAGGTTTACGATATCTTAGTTGACTCTTTTTCATCCATTTACAAAAGGCACTTTAAAAACCTCATTCTTATGATTGCTGGGGTTCGAATGGTCAGATTTACACTTTGCCACTATCTTTTCAGTAGTGAAAATCAGTGAAAATCAGGACCTGCACACAATCCAATCGACCGTCCCTGCCCCCAGAAAGTCTTAGAAGAGAACACTGGCAACATAGGAAGGTGTTTTCCTTATTTGGACAATGACACCGCTGCGGACCTCCCTAAATGTGTGCTCAGCTGAGGCCGGAGTTGAATACTTTACATCAGTCCCCCATAGGCTTTAATAGCCTCTGCTGAGCATATACATCACTCAGCAGGAAGAAGGAGGACGTAGCTTGCTACTTATCCTTCCTATACTGTGCAGAGGCAAAGAGATAACCTCACCTGCCAGTCTATGTATGTAAGTCTATGGGGCACATTTACTTTCCCGTCCCGTCGTGATCCCCGAGGTGCGTTGTCCGACGAGGTTTTGAAGCTGCCCCGTTTCACTAAACTTCCGGCATGTGTCGCTTCCCCCCGGTGTCTGTAAGTGCATGTCTTGCGATTTTCGCATTCCGCGGTTTGTCTGAATCAGTCGGGTTGTCCGACAGCCACACCCCCCTGATTTCTGTTGCATGAAAGCCGGCGCCTATGCGAGAAAATCTGATCGAGTGCACCAAAAGCCCCTGTGCAATTCAGGGCAAATCGGAAATATTTGGGAAACCGACAGAAATGCGTCCGACGGACCTTTAGTAAATGGGCCCCTATACATGCAATCAGGACCTTTCCTGGCATATACTATGAACATATAGATAAAAGTGGTGTGAATGTAGTCTAACCCAAGTGTCCATGTATAATATAACTGGAATGTTTTACTTCATAGTATAAAAAAGTGATATGTTGATTACCTAATTTCCTGCTATTCCCCAGTCTCCACTCTGCAATATGCATAAATCATAAGGAGGTGGAGCAGACGCATAGTTTTATATAACAAAGTGTTTTACTTTACAGCACACAGGAGCCTTCACTAACAAGATGAATAATTGATCCTTATAGTACCGTAAGTCTATGGCATTACTGCCGGGATGATGTACGGCCGGATTTATCTCTCTTTGCACGCTATGTATAGACGTAGAGCACCACAGCTATTTACTGCACTAGTAAAGACTCAATCATTTATGCTACATTGTGTTGCTAATAGTAGTGTAGTGGTAGCTTTTTAAAGGGGGTCTATCAGCTCCCAAACTTCCCAAAAATAAAATTAGCTTTGTAAAGGCCATTATATGAGCTTAAGACATACACCTTTCCTATTTTCTAGTGATCTTTTGTTTTGTCGAAAAATATTTAACCCTTATGCAAATTCACAGGTTTATGACTACGATTACTGGTGCACCCGATTAATTATTATTCCTCCTTTAAGCAGGGGATGTCATTCACTGTGTAAATGTGAGCTATCAAGCCTTGTTGAATGAAGAAACTGGATGACTTAGTCACAGTTAGAGATGAGTGGACACTCCTGGCCAATCATAGTCATGGCTAGTTGCTAGGGGCATTGATTTGACCGATTGGCTGTTCGGCAGACATTCCGGTAATATGTCCGGGTTGCTCAGAGCGCACCTGAACCCCGAAGTCGGACAGAAAGTTCAGATTTTCTCATCTCTAGTGACGGCCACTCCCCCAGTGGAACAAAAAACTTTTTTGAATAATATATAATTTTAATCTGATAATCTGATCTTAAAAAGTGCCCTGGACAATGTGGGAGTCTTAAATACCAGTCTTAAAACTTCCCCCGCCGGTGCTCCGGCACCCTTATCCACTATGAGGCTGATCGGATGTAATCTACACCAGTTTGGACTAAGACCAGGTCTGAACTGGTGGAGATTTCTCCTATAGTCTCCAACAGTTTTTTGACGAAGACTATAGTGAATGTATATGTACATGTATATTATACCCCATAGGGCATAATGAATCTCCCCCAATGCTCTTGGGTTGAATCAATAGCTGGGAGTCAGGTGACCTCTTTAAATAACACTATTTCCTTGGAAAATTTTTGTTTCTAAGTTTTATTCAGTTTGCCTGAAAAGAATTTTTTATCTACCTGAACTCTAGTAATGAGCTACTGTTCATTGATCTTTTATTCATATTATGAATTTCTAATCATTACATTAAATCATAATGCTGTCCTAAGGCAGAGTGCACACATATCGAGGATCGGCTGTAAGAAAATACCATCTATTTTTACTACAAGATCCCCAAGTTGATAACTGATAGGGCAAATAAGGACATTTGTATGATAGCATATAATAAGCTTAAGTCCTGAAGAAGAGCACTTTGATATAACCATGCACTAATGCAGAGGCCGATTTGGCGTCATGCATCCCATATTCCCATATTCAATATTCTTGGGCCCTGGAGATCAGGTTCTACTAGGCCAGTTGTTGGATGATGACCTGTATTCACCACTGGGTTGCTCAAACTGTATTGGCATCCTTAAGATTCCAATACATTTTGATGCTATTATAGGATCAGGGAATTGTTTAAACCGGCACTCTAGACTTGCAACCATGTATTTTTTATAATATAAGCATATACAAAAATAGAAGAATAAAAAACCAAGGAAAAAATAGAAACAGAAACACAACTTTCTCTTTAGTCTTTTTTTCCTCATGGTGTTTTTAGCATAGTTTTAAATAGTAATAAATACATTGTTAGGCTACATGCACACTGCCGTAGCACGGCGGGCACACGGCAGCGCGGGGAGAGGAGGAGGAGGTGAGTGCGGCTCACCCCAGCCCCTCTCCATAGGAAGTTATGGCGAACGGCGCCGTAATACGGGAAAAGATATGACATTTCCTATGTTTTCCCGGGCTACAGAGCTAAATATCATTCTATATAATTATATAGATTTTAGACACTTATACGTATATAAATTTATAGCTATAGCATTGACGTGGTTATCTTGATGTCTGACTGCAAAATAAAGAAAGTGAAGTAGAACCTTCCAGTAAGAATCTCTATTGTGTGAAGGCACATGGTGTTTGGCCGTGAACCATGGAGGTTCCATTTTGATAAGACCGCAAGTGCCAGAATACTTGGAATTGTGCGTGCCAGTATTTCTTTTTTTTTTTACTTTTTTGTGTAGTATGGAAATGTTAAAGCTATGGCAGAACAGGGAACAATAAACCCGTACCTATGTAATCGGAGTGTGCTTGGGGTCATCAAAGTCTGCCTTTACACACCAGATTATAATTGGAGGAAAGTTATTCATACTCATGGACTCATGGTAGGATGATCAAATGATCACTGATGGTTCCACTAAAACAATGTAAAGTTATCAGTTTTAATCTGGAAGGAGGTTCTGTCTACACATCTCCCCTGATGGGAATATGATGTGAATGGCTAACCATGCAATGCTTCGGTCAGTTGGGTTGGGCAGGGTACTACGGAACAATAGAATTAGTCAAGGTTTTGGGGGGCTGGCTTTTCTAGGTGGAAAATGGAGATTGCATGTTAAGAAAACTCCAAGTGCTGAAGTGTTTCGAATTATATGTGCCAATATTTATTCTTGACTTCTTTGAGCAGTATGGAAATTAGAACGCAGATCAGATAACAATAAACGTCTACCTTTGCTATTTGAGCATGATTGGAGTCATCAAAATCTGCCTTTGCACATTTAATTCTAATTTTTGGGATAGTTATCCTTACTTGTAGACCTGAATTCATGGTTGGGCGATCAGATGATCACTTTAGGTTCCACTGAAATAGCTTTTATGGAAAAAGGAAGTGAGTGGCCAACTATGTAATGCATCATGCATTTTGGTTGGCTGGCAGGTTACTATGAAACTACAGATTAAATCAAGGTATTGAGGGATTTGCTTTTCAAGGTGGACAATGGAGGTTCCATTTTGTTCAGTCCTGATGGGAATTGGAAGTGAATGGATAACTTTGCAATGCATAGATCAGTTGGGCTAGCTAGCAGGGTATAATTGAACTATAGAATTAATCAAGGTATTGGGTGGTCTGCTTTTTGAAGTGGACAATGAAGGTTCAATTTTAAGAAGACCCCCCAGGTTCTGGAGTGATCAGTCTACACATCTTCCCTGATGTGAATGGCCAACCATAATATCCATTGATCAATTGGGTTGGTTGGCAGAGTATAAAGTAACTATAGAACTAATGATGGTAACGGGGGGTCTGCTTTTTGAAATGGACAATGAAGGTTCTATTTCAAGAAAAAAACCCTGGAGTGATCAGTCTACACATCTTCTCTGATGTGAATGACCATGCAATGCATCAATCAGTTGGGTTGGCTGGCAGAGTATAATGGGACTATAAAATTAATCAAGGTATTGGGGGGTCTGCTTTTCGAAGTGAACAATGAAGGTTCCTTTTCAAGAAGACCTTGCAAGTGCTGGAGTGATCAGTCTGCCCTGACGTAAATGGCCAACCATGCAATGCATAGATCACTTGGGTTGGCTGGCAGGGTACTACAGAATAAATTAAGCCACAGGGCGGAGGGGGTCAGTTGTTCTAGGTGTTGTTCCAATACTACTAAAAAAGCCTTACATAATAAATGCCAGTCCTACTTTTTATCTATGGAGAGAACAAGGTTAATGTCGATGTCTTTCGTCCGGCACTTAATTCTTCCCCCTCGTACACATATACATGTGATGCTCATCTGCCTGGAATACATATGCAATCTGTATAAAAAATGCACAGCCCTGAACCAATGTTAATTTAAATTTCATTTGGGTAATCTCTCCAGCTATCATCCTCAAATTAAATTTTGAGGGAGCTTGATTGCTTGAAAGCCTTTCGCACAGGCCCATTTGGCTGATATACGATATTAGGCTCCCTGCGTCTTAAAGCTTTTTATGCAACTGTAGTTAAGTGTTGAACTTTTCCTCACTAACCGCCCCAAGGTCACAGCCACAATAGTTGTACCCGGTGCCGATGCTCTAAGTAGCGCGGCCTTGCAGAAAAGGGAACATTAATATCTTTATCAATTGGGAACAGTACAGAGGATGAAATTATCTAAAGAGGTGGAAGTCAATTTCTTATTGAGAGGATTTTGACGGAATTCTAAACAGTTTTGTCATTGCTCCCGGTGTAAGTATTCATAAGTGTCTTCAGAAGAAATGGTAACATTATGTTCTTATCTGCGAGTCACATAACAGCGGCTGCGTCCGCGCTGCTAATCTCCTATATAGCGCCTTGTAATTAACCACTAGAGCCGCTCTGTTTTCCAACATCATTTACCGAATCTACATCCGCGGATGATGTATTCCGGGTCCAGTTCTTCTCAAGTTTATTCATGGCGCATTATAATACTCTTCAATATAGGTCAATTATAAAATAAGGCGGCAGCTGGGTGATTAAGTAAGATTAAAAGGAGAGAAAAATATTGAAAGCAAGAACATTGTAATATTTTGATGCACTTTTCACCATTTATCCCAAGCCAATTAATCAGCTCCCTGTTATGTAGCTACCACCCCCTGTGTATTGGAGCTGATAGGACACTATTTACAATCTGCTTAGCTCCTGCTGCTCTATAACATGCTGCCTGCAGGTAGGACACTGTGTACAATCTGCTCAGCTCCTCCTGCTCTATAATATGCTGCCTGCAGATAGGATGTTATTAGAGATGAGCGAACATGCTCGTCCGAGCTTGATGCTCGGTCGAGCATTAGGGTACTCGAAACTGCTCGTTGCTCGGACGAATACTTCGCCCGCTCGAGAAAATGGCAGCTCCCGCCGTTTTGCTTTTTGGCGGCCAGAAACAGAGCCAATCACAAGCCAGGAGACTCTGCACTCCACCCAGCATGACGTGGTACCCTTACACGTCGATAGCAGTGGTTGGCTGGCCAGATCAGGTGACCCTGGGATAGACTAGCCGCTGCCCGCGCTGCTCGGATCATTCTGTGTCTGGATGCCGCTAGGGAGAGAGCTGCTGCTGGTCAGGGAAAGCGTTAGGGTGTTCTATTAGCTTACTGTTAGGCAGGAGTGATTCTCCAAGAACCCAACAGCCCTTCTTAGGGCTACAATAACGTTATACTTTTTTTTTTGGGTTTGATTTCAATTAGGCACAGTCTGCCATTTACTTTTTATTTTACGTTTATTTTTTTAATAACTCAGTGTCATCTCATCAGTGTGCTTTCATACTTGGCTAGAAAATAGCCATAGGAGAATCCAAACGGCTTACTTACGCCTACAGTAGCGTTATATATATTTGATTTCTGGTTGATCTGCTGGTGGCTGTACTTGCTGCAGTGCATCTACTAGCAAATTGTGAGCAATTTGTAGTGAGACTTGCGACCGCTGTGTTTTGCGCTTAGTGACGCACATATCCATTGCAAAGACCGAAGTGGGAAAATTTATTAGGGGTTGGATTTCAATTAGGCACAGTCTGCCATTTCCTTTTTTATTTTACGTTTATTTTGTTTAATAACTCAGCGTCATCTCATCTGGCATAGTAGTGTGCTTTCATACTTGGCTAGAAAATAGCCATAGGAGAATCCAAACGGCTTACTTACGCCTACAGTAGCGTTATATATATTTGATTTCTGGTTGATCTGCTGGTGGCTGTACTTGCTGCAGTGCATCTACTAGCAAATTGTGAGCAATTTGTAGTGAGACTTGCGACCGCTGTGTTTTGCGCTTAGTGACGCACATATCCATTGCAAAGACCGAAGTGGGAAAATTTATTAGGGGTTGGATTTCAATTAGGCACAGTCTGCCATTTCCTTTTTTATTTTACGTTTATTTTGTTTAATAACTCAGCGTCATCTCATCTGGCATAGTAGTGTGCTTTCATACTTGGCTAGAAAATAGCCATAGCAATAGGATAGCATCGTTTGGTTTTAAAAACTAAAAAACACAAAAAAAACCAAAAAAACACAAAAAAAAGTTATAACTCTCATTTTCAAAATGTTTAACCCGAGGGCTAGGGGTAGAGGACGAGGGCGGGGACGTGGGCGTCCAACTACTGCAGGGGTCAGAGGCCGTGGTCCTGGGCGGGGTGAGACACCACCTGCTTATGAGGGAGCAGGGGAACGCCGCAGAGCTACACTCCCTAGGTTCATGTCTGAAGTTACTGGGACTCGTGGTAGAGCACTGTTGAGGCCAGAACAGTGCGAACAGGTGATGTCGTGGATTGCCGACAATGCTTTGAGCAATTTGTCCACCAGTCAGTCTTCCACGCAGTCCACCCAGGTCACCGAAATCGGCACTCCTCCAGCTCCTGCACCTCAGCCTCCTCCCCCCCAGTCTGCCCCCTCCCAGCAAAATTTGCCATTTGAACCGGCATACTCTGAGGAACTGTTTTCTGGACCCTTCCCACACTCAAAAACCACTTGTCCGGTTGCTGCTGAGCAATTTTCCGATGCCCAGGTTTTCCACCAGTCGCAGTCTGTGGGTGATGATGACCTTCTTGACGTAGTGGAAGAAGTGTCTAAAGAGGTGTCCGACGATGAGGAGACACGGTTGTCAGACAGTGGGGAAGTTGTTGTCAGGGCAGAAAGTCCGAGGGGGGAGCAGACTGAGGGATCGGAGGATGATGAGGTGACAGACCCAAGCTGGGTTGATAGGCCGGGTGAACACAGTGCTTCTGAGACAGAGGAGAGTCCTCGACCAGAACAGGTTGGAAGAGGCAGTGGTGGGGCCAGACGGAGAGGCAGGGCCAGAGCTGGTGCATCAGCGCCAAATGTGTCAACTAGTGAAGCTCCCGTGGCGAGGGCTCTTGCGGCGAGGGCTAGATTTTCAGAAGTCTGGAGGTTCTTTAAGGAAACAGCGGATGACCGACGGACTGTGGTGTGCAACATTTGCCAAACCAGGCTCAGCAGGGGTTCCACCACTACTAGCTTAACTACCACCAGTATGCGCAGGCATATGAATGCTAAACACCCCACTCAGTGGCAACAAGCCCGTTCACCTCCGGCCGTGCACACCACTGCTCCTTCCCCTGTGTCAGCTGATAGTCAGCCCCCTGCCCAGGACCCTGCCACAAAAACCCCATCGTCGCCTCCACGATCCTCCACAGCATCCACCAGCGTTCAGCTCTCCATACCCCAGACGCTGGAGCGGAAATGCAAATATAGTGCAACCCACCCGCACGCCCAAGCCCTTAATGTCCACATCTCCAGATTGCTTAGCCTGGAGATGCTGCCCTATAGGCTAGTAGAGACCGAGGCCTTTCGCAACCTCATGGCGGCGGCCGCCCCTCGGTATTCGGTCCCCAGCCGCCACTACTTTTCCCGATGTGCCGTCCCAGCCCTGCACCAGCACGTGTCAGACAACATCATCCGTGCCCTGACCAACGCCGTTTCTGACAAGGTCCACCTGACCACGGACACGTGGACGAGTGCTGCCGGGCAGGGCCACTATATATCGCTGACGGCACATTGGGTTAACTTGGTGGAGGCTGGGACCGAGTCTGACCCTGCGGCTGGTCATATACTGCCGACGCCGAGGATTGCGGGGCCTACCTCGGTCCAGGTGTTTCAGGCCTACTATGCCTCCTCCTCCTCCCACCCCTCCTCCACCTCCTCCTCCTCCGAATTACCATCCGTGGGCATGGCGCCATCAGTCGGTAGCTCTAGGCACAGCAGCAGTGCCGTCGCTAAGCGACAGCAGGCGGTGCTCAAACTGCTGAGCCTAGGCGATAAAAGGCACACCGCCCAAGAGCTATTACAGGGCATCATGGCGCAGACTGATCTGTGGCTGGCACCGCTGAACCTGAAGCCAGGCATGGTTGTGTGTGACAACGGCCGTAACCTGGTGGCGGGTCTGCAACTCGGCAGACTGACACATGTGCCATGCCTGGCCCATGTGTTAAATCTGATAGTTCAGCGTTTCCTCAAGACATACCCCAATCTGTCTGATTTGCTCATGAAGGTGCGCCGCATCTGTGCGCATTTCAGGAAGTCCAGCACAGATGCTGCCACTCTCAGAGCAGCGCGGTGCCGCCTCCAACTGCCCGCTCACCGACTGTTGTGCGACGTGCCCACGAGGTGGAATTCAACACTGACCATGTTATCCAGAGTTTACCAGCAGTGCCGAGCCATTGTAGACTGCCAGATGTCAACTTCCACCAGAACTGGTAGTCAGGTCAGTCAGCTTCCTCAAGTCTACAATGAGGAGTGGACGTGGATGTCTGATATCTGTCAGGTGCTGAGTAACTTTGAGGAGTCAACACAGATGGTCAGTGGCGATGCCGCCATCATCAGCCTCACCATCCCGCTGCTTGGCCTGTTGAAAAACTCTCTGATCAGCATGAAATCGGAAGCTTTGCGCTCGTCACAAGAGACGGGGAAAGAAGATTCCCTTGTTGATAGCCAAAGCACCCTTAGGTCTGTTTCTCAGAGCATATCGGAGGAGGTGGAGGAGGATGAGGAGGAAGAGGAGGAGAATGTTGGCGAGACACAAGAGGGGACCATTGTTGAGTCCTTCACTGTTCAGCGTGTATGGGCAGAAGAAGAGGAGTTGGAGGAGTTGGAGGAGGAGGAAATGGACAGTCAGGCCAGTGAGGGGAGTGAATTCTTACGCGTTGGTACTCTGGCGCATATGGCAGATTTCATGCTAGGCTGCCTATCCCGTGACCCTCGCGTTCAAAGAATTTATTCCAGCACTGATTACTGGGTGTTCACTCTCCTGGACCCACGGTACAAGCAAAATCTTTCCACTCTCATCCCTGGAGAGGAAAGGAGTGTGAGAATGCATGAATACCAGCAGGCCCTGGTTCACAAGCTGAAACAGTATTTCCCTTCTGACAGCGCTAGCGGCAGAGTGCGTAGTTCTGCGGGACAAGTAGCGAGGGAGAGTAGGCGAGCAGGCAGCTTGTCCAGCACTGGCAAGGGTACGCTTTACAAGGCTTTTGCCAGCTTTATGTCACCCCAGCAAGACACTGTCACCTGTCCCCAGTCTCGGCAGAGTAGGGCTGATCTTTACAGAAAGATGGTGAGGGAGTACGTAGCTGACCATACCATCGTCCTAAATGATCACACAGCTCCCTACAACTACTGGGTTTCAAAGCTGGACATGTGGCACGAACTGGCGCTGTACGCCTTGGAGGTTCTTGCCTGCCCTGCCGCTAGCGTCTTGTCCGAGCGGGTTTTCAGTGCAGCTGGTGGCATCATCACCGATAAGCGTACACGCCTGTCGACTGACAGCGCTGACAGGCTGACGCTTATTAAGATGAATAAAGCATGGATTTCTCATAATTTCCAATCTCCACCAGGTGAAGGAAGCTCAACCTGAATAATTTATCCACTCCTTCTCCTCCTCATTTTCCTCCTTCTCCTCCTCTTTGTACAGTAAAGCAGAGGAAACTGGCTATTTTTTGACAGGGCCCACTGGCTCTAGCTATAGTACTTTATGCATTTAATTTTTCTGGAGGGCCTCTGTTTTAAAAAATTTTTGGGAGTGCCACATACAGGCACTCAATCTATTCAATTTTTCTGGAGGGCCACCTATTCGCTCCTCTGGTTTGAAAACTTTTTTGGACTGCCACATACAGGCACTCAATCTATTCCATTTTACTGGAGGGCCACCTACCTGCTCCTCTGGTTTGAAAACTTTTTTGGACTGCCACATACAGGCACTCAATCTATTTCATTTTTCTGGAGGGCCACCTACCTGCTCCTCTGGTTTGAAAACTTTTTTGGACTGCCACATACAGGCACTATCCAAATTAAATTGTCTCCATAGCAGCCTCCACACGTTGTCTCCATTGCTACCTCCAAAAGTCGTCCATATAGCTGCCTCCATACATCGTCCCCTTATCAAACGAGGTGTGTCAGGCAGAAATTTGGGTTGTTTTCATGGGTTCCACATCAAAGTTGTTAACTTTGTCGCCACCCTGCTGTGTTATCCACAAAATATACTGGCAAACTTTTATCATTTACCAATATTATTTCAGCGCTTCTTGCGCATCTGTTTACATTCCCCTCACCCGCCATATCCTAAACTTATAAGAACGCTACTACACTTGATCTTATACAAAAGGTTCTTAGAAGTGCTGTTTGGGGAGTAGCCTAGAGACAGGGGCTTGGATTGGCGAAAGCTCGCCTGGCAGCGGAGCGCCAGCTCCATGCGCATCATGCGCTTCTTGCGCATCTGTTTACATTCCCCTCACCCGCCATATCCCAAACTTATAAGAACGCTACTACACTTGATCTTATACAAAAGGTTCTTAGAAGTGCTGTTTGAGGAGTAGCCTAGAGACAGGGGCTTGGATTGGCGAAAGCTCGCCTGGCAGCGGAGCGCCAGCTCCATGCACATCATGTGCTTCTTGCGCATCTGTTTACATTCCCCTCACCCGCCATATCCCAAACTTATAAGAACGCTACTACACTTGATCTTATACAAAAGGTTCTTAGAAGTGCTGTTTGGGGAGTAGCCTAGAGACAGGGGCTTGGATTGGCGAAAGCTCGCCTGGCAGCGGAGCGCCAGCTCCATGCCAAGATCCAACTAACATAGTTTTAACTGCAGCACCTTTAATCTACTACTAGTTCACTGCCTCCATACATGGTCCCCTTATCAAACGAGCTGTGTCAGGCAGAATTTTGGGTTGTTTTCATGGCTTCCATGTTAACTTTGTCGCCACCCTGCTGTGTAATCCACAAAATATACTGGCAAACTTTTATCATGTACCGATATTATTTGAGCGCTTCTTGCTCACCTCCTTTGGTTCCTCTCTGCCACCCATTGGTTTGAAGCCTGAGTCCATTTAGGGTATGTCGCCATGCCACTCTCTAGCCTGCCGCTGCTGCCGCTGCCTCTGCATGCCGTCCCCTATAGTGTCAGGGTCAATTATTGGATGTTTTACATGCTATCTAGCTTCATTCTGTCACTCTGTCATGGCCATGCTGTTGCCCATAATTTTGGCATAATGGTGCGATTATGCAGCCTCAGAGGCATCCATGCATGCTGCCCCTGCTGTTTCCTGTCCATTTCCGTGGTGTTTCCATCCTTTTCTGGGGTTCCCAGGTGTTTGGCCAAGCTTCCCTGTGCAGAGCCTTGGTCCCCATGAAAAATGCTCGAGTCTCCCATTGACTTCAATGGGGCTCGTTATTCGAGACGAGCACTCGAGCATCGGGAAAAGTTCGTCTCGAATAACGAGTACCCGAGCATTTTAGTGCTCGCTCATCTCTAGATGTTATGTATAATCTGCTCAGCTCCTCCTGCTCTATAACATGCTACCTGCAGATAGGACGCTTTGTATAATCTGCTCAGCTCCTCCTGCTCTATAACATGCTGCCTGCAGATAGGACACTATGTACAATCTTCTCAGCTCCTCCTGCTCTATAACATGCTGCCTGCAGATAGGACACTATGTACAATCTGTTTAACCCCTCCTGTTCTATAACATGCTGCCTTCAGATAGGACACTATGTATAATTTGCTCAGCTTCTCCTGCTCTATAACATGCTGCCTGCAGATAGGACACTATGTATAATTTGCTAAGCTTCTCCTGCTCTATAACAAGCTGCCTGCAGATAGGAAACTTTGTACAATCTGCTCAGCTCCTCCTGCTCTATAACATGCTGCCTGCAGATAGGACACTATGTACAATCTGCTCAGCTCCTCCTGCGCTATAACATGTTACCTGCAGATTAGACACTATGTACAATTTGCTCAGCTCCTCCTGCTCTATAACATGCTGCCTGCAGATAGAACAGAAAATAATATCTGCTCAGCTCCTGCAGCTCTATCACATCATGTCTGACTTTTTGGCGTAAAGTAAGCCAACTAATAGGAGGTGCAGAGTACGACTAGACAGTCTTATACTAGGACAGATTTATCATCCAGCTCCAGACACTTATATGAATCTGGTGCAGAATAAGACTGTCTAGTCTAACTCTGCACTGTTTAACCTTAGGACACTTTTTATAAATCTGCGCCAGTATGTATATATAGCGATATAGCCCTCCCAAAGCGCCTGGGTGGAAACCTAACAGCTGGGACTCACTCCCCTCTGTACAGTGCATCTATATAACCTCTCACCTCACTAGTATTCTGTCCATCTTCCTAGCAAGAAAGAATTCAGCAGAAAGTTCAGACAGAATGGGAGGAGGATGATCAAAGCCAGATAACTAAAGAAGGAAGTATTGAACTATTAAAATATATTAACTATTGCTTTATTGAAAGTTTGTGGAAAAGTTAGTAACCATTAAACACCCCCCAAAGTTTACACAACACAAAGAGAAGAAGAAAATCAAATGACGGAAATTGAAAACTTTTCCCACTGTTAAAGCAAATATTCTTAGCACTTGACTTCGGCTTCCATCTAATTGGCGTTCACATGTTTTCCAACCTGTAAATGACCGAGTCAGTATCTTGATAAACCAAACACTGGCGCCTGATGAAAGTCACAGTCTTAGCTGTTATGACTTTATATAGCTCATTAAAGCCTAATACAACACGGAAAAATCTAACTACCGAGCGCCATAACGCAAGAGCTAGTGGCGGACATTAATGCTTCTGATTTATCGCTAATTGGTGGGCTGCGGCTTGACTTGCCATTGTTTGCTAATGCACAGGTAATAGCACCCTATTAGATACTGAAGCTTTGAAAAGCTTTTTTCGGAGCCACCCATTAATTCTCTTGATAACCGTATGACCTCCCACCAGCTGACCTTTACACAGGTATTTGCAGGAGAAGAAGGAGCTAAAGTTAGTTTCCATAACAATAAAGAATTACATATTTATTGTGAAAATTTTTGATTTAAAGGTTCTCTTACAATTGACAGTTATCAGTCCATTTGGCCCCGTTGTTTCATCACTAAAAACCCCAATTCCTACTCACATCATGACCAGTGTAAAATGGAGATCAACTCAAGCATTGGTCATTCATCCATTCTGAGCTTCGGTGTCTATGTGACAGATTTACTGGGGCTTGTACGCACGAAATCAAGGTGCAAGTACTGAAATAGGAATAATTTGGGCCACACAGTGGACCTGCTGGGGCAAGAAGGAGACCGAGTATTGCGGCAGGGAGAGGTGGCCCAGGGCATTCTGCCCTGCATCTGTGCACAAGCTATAACCGGTTCAGGTGCAGGGTATAGCACATGGGGACTGAGGGAACAAAATATCATGAACATTGTGCACCTGTATATTATAAATTGCCAGCGTTATGAGCGTTACGCTCCATTCAAACATCTTTATAACAGTTTTGCAATAATTCGAATTAAGGGTTTGGGACCTCCTTTCTAGTTACCATATATTTTGGACTATAAGGTGCACCGGATTATAAGGCGCACCATCTATAAATGCCTGCTAAAACATCTAGGTTCATATATAAGGTGCACTGGATTATAAGGCGCACCTGATTATAAGGATAATTGACCAGCAGGCGGCAGACCTGTGCACAGTTCATGGCAGCTGTTGTCTGTAAGTACAGTTCATATATAAGGTCACTGGACTATAAGGGGCACCTTTGATTTCTGAGGAAATTAAAGGATTTTTTGTGCGCCGTATAGTCCAAAAAATATGGTAACTGTGTGGGTATCATAACAGTGGAGCTTTCCATAATCATGGTCTATTCTGTAGGTATTATATGTTCATTGTGGAAAAAAAACATATGATATAGGGTCTCAAGTCCCGGTAGGCATTGTAAAGCGCTAAGGAATATGATGGTGCTATATAAATAAAAATTATTACTTTAGACTCCATCTATAGAGTAAGCAACGACTCAAACTCTCTGCAGTGTTATATTTGTCTCCCTCCCTTGGTGTAGGCCTCACCCACAGAAAATTACCTTCTTATTTCTAAATTAAGTAGAGCAAGATGGAATTCAGTACAAATTAATGATTTAAACTTGATTTGACTGTTCAGTAAATTGTTTGTAAAAGGTTTCTATTAAAGTAGAATATAGGCACATTCCTGCTATGTCTGTTGAGAAAAACCTTCCTTGGATGTCTATATAAATGCATGTCAATAGTGGTTGTCGATTATTGATGCGTTTATTTTAGGGGGAATTACTCAAAAATACCTGAAAATTGTAATAAAACTATTATCAAGAGGACAACTAAGACTAAGACTAAGACAACAGCTCATGGCCGCCATTGACTTCCATTATGTATGGTCTTGACGCACCTTGACTGTGCCGGGTTAACTGAGGCACAAATTATAGTGCAGGGTCTATTCCTGGATTGCTGCACAGCTGCCCGGCTCTCATCTCCACCCGGCTGAATCGCCCCACAAACATTACCCTCTCCAGTTTTTGTTGAAGTTCTTATCCTTGGGGAGACCAGTTGGTTTAAACCATAAAGTCTATGGGGCACATTTACTTACCCGGTCCGTTCGCGATCCAGCGGCGCGTTCTCTGCACTGGATTCGGGTCCGGCCGGGATTCATCAAAGCAGTTCCTCCGACGTCCACCAGGTGGCGCTGCTGCGCTGAAGTTCGCTGGAATGCCTCGAAATACACCGGCCTATCCAGGATGAAGGTGAGTGAAATTTTCGCGACACAATTTTTTTTTTAAATGCGGCGGTTTTTCCGAATACGTCGGGTTTTCGTTCGGCCACGCCCCCCGATTTCCGTCGCGTGCATACCGGCGCCGATGCGCCAAATTCCGATCGCGTGCGCCAAAAACCCGGGGCAATTCAGGTACAATCGGCGCAAATCGGAAATATTCGGGTAACACGTCGGGAAAACGCGAATCGGGCCCTTAGTAAATGACCCCCTATGTGTAGCTGCTTCCCTCAAGTTATAGAGCTCTCGAAAGGATCTGTCTCCCAGACTTTGTAGATTAAGGGTTTTCCATCTTGATCTTAATGCAAAGAAATATTATTTATATGCAAATGAGCATTGTGGTGCACCATTAGGTGGGACCATTAGGTCCAGTGTTACCTCTAATTTTTATAAGGGGGGGCAAGACACTGCCTAGAAGGAGTAGGTGGGGATTGGGGGTAAAAATAAGCAACAAAAATTGCCCTTATGAACACACTCATGGGGCACCAAATTATTAGTATGTACATAAATAAAAATGTACATGACTCTGAATTCAGGATGAAAATTTTAATATCCGGTATTCTTATGATACCAGAATCTTCACGGTATATTTAGTTTATGTGTGACCCGGAGCTCACACGATACCTTTAAAAAGAAACAATTGTGCAGCAATTTTTAAGCAGTAAGGGGTGCAGGGTTTAGCATTCGGTGGTATATGTCATTCTATTATAATGAAATGATTTTGGAAAACAATCGAAAGGAGCGGCAGTAAAAGTCACATTCTCTCCTCACATCCACAACTTAAGCAATATCGCCAATATAAAAGATTACATGCATTAAATTGCAACAAATGGCTCCGGTATAGAGAAAACCAATAAAGCCGTCGTCCATCCACATAAACCTCTATCGAGGCTCCGGTAGAATGCGGTTTTATATATTTCTTTATTCGTATTTTCAATTGGCAATTGGGTGGTTTTACCGGGAAGAATTGTACAATTTTATAAAGGGGGGGGGGGGGGACAAAGGGGGGAATTTATTACAAAATGGTCCATTATGTGCCAGTAGTAATATTCCTCCCATCAGTGTAAAATGCACACAATATACTAAGAGGCTCCGGCATCTTGGTATATCAGGCACACAGTCATGCACATTGATTAATTCTACACCAAGTCCAGCCTGGCGTAGAATTACACTAGAAGTAGAAACTTGGTACAGGCTATAGTAAATGTTCTGAGCTATGGCGTCCACATTCCACCACTCCGTGCCCACCCTGCCCACTTGCCGTAAATGTGGTACAAAGGGGGGGGGGGGATACTAGGACCATGGTCTTAAGCAACCTCAGAGGACATTTGCACATTAAATTAGACACCATAGTAATAGTATCATTTTAGGGGGCTAAAAATATTGATAATCTTTTCATAGAATAGGTCCTCAGTAAGACATTGGTGGGGATTCAAAACACAGTAACCCAACAGATCAGCTGTTCTTAGGTAATAAAACAGGAAGCAGCAACATTCTACTATGTAGTGGTCAGACTAAGTTACTGCAGGTGAGTTCTGATTCATTTGATTCTTAAGATTGGTTTTCAATATTTGTAGTTTAGAAAATCCCTTGAAGGGTTTTTCCCACAAAACAAGTCCTATCCACATGGTCCAATGGGGTCCGATGTACCCCAGTTGGACCCCTTGTCGCTCCCCAGGATGTGTGAAGCAGCAGGTTGAGCATGTCCATGCTGCCCCGTTCAATCTCGGGTACATTGAACCCCACCGGACCATCACTGTAACCCCCACCAATCAGTAAGGTAGGGCCTGTTCTGTGGATAGGGCCTAACTTGTTTTGTGCGAAAACCCCTTTTAAAGGAAGATTATTCAAAAACTATGGGAAACATAAACAAACACTTGTCCAATCAGAATATGACGCATTGGGGCTTATTTACTAAGGGTCCACGGATCATCATAGAGAATGTAAGGAGGCATTGCCTCAGAACACTTGACCAATCAACCTCCAAATGTTCATGTTCAGAGTGTCCACAAATATTGTAAGGATTGTAGTCACAAGGTAAGGGCTATGAAAATTAGACAGGTCCAAACAAACATGGCTTATGAGGAAATCCATAGTGCCATAAGGGCAACCATAGTGCCCCATACCGAAAATATTTAAGATGACGCAATCTACAAATAAACAGCAAAAGTTATATCTTAGGTGACATCAATATAATTATCTAGTTACAATTCCTGAATATTTCATGTCTTTCGGAGCCAGTCATCTGTAAGAGCCAGTTAATCTTAACGAAAACTGGTATCTAATAATCTTGGAGACTGTTGGTGTCCTAACGTGTCTATTGGGGATAATACACAAGGGTTGGTCTTCTTAATCCTATCCAAGACAGTCTTACATTAAGAGAAGATCTTTTCAGTGCTATTTAGAACTTTAATATAATGTTTCTTTCCATTTATCTCCATAATACGGTGTGCATGTTAAATACAACAATGGGGTCATCCACCACGTCAGAAACCCATTATTGTTCCCCGGCTGTAGAAGATAAAGTGTACATTTTGTAAGAATTACTTCTATGATTCAAACTGTTCTCTTTTTCTGAGACCCACATACTATCGATCAGAAATACCTTCCATAAAGACACTTACACAGGGTGGCTTTTGTTCCAAAGCGACACGGGAAAATGAAAGCGAGAATGACTCACCACATTCTTCAAATCTTCACTTTGTCATTACTTTCACCTTATTAACTCTCAGCTTTAAGTTCTCTCCCTACTGAGCGTTGGGTAAGAGTAACCCTACCTGACATAAAAAGTTTTATCACTCAAAAGGGCAAATGGATTTGGAGCACTGATTTGTTCGATGATCACGGTAGTCACCCCAACCAGATACAAACACAACTGTTACACAACCATGAAGACATGCCACACAGCTCAGAAACATCCAGAATGCCACTGAAAGAATATATATCCCACTAGCTAGAGAGTAATGGTATAAGATACCCAGTTCTGGAAAAAAAATACACCTACAATGAAAAACAAAACAGTTTACATTTTTCCAACCACCATCAACTAGTGAGGAGGCATCTCGCGAAGACATGCAGGCAAGTTGGATGTCTTGTCTGGATGCATCCAAGAGCTATGGTATCAGCCTACTACTTTATAGGTGTGTTACATTGGATGATTATCTCCTCCAGAGGACTACACTTAAAGGGGTTTTCTAAGCATAAAATATTTATTTCTTATTGATAAAATTGAAAGGAATGGAAATGTGTTGAGGAACAGTACTAAGCATGGCTCCTGTTGAGGTAAGCTGTTGAGTTCATGATAGCAATGTGTTGACTACCAAAAATTGGCCCACCATTAATAAAGTTTGAAAGCTTATCTTTCACAGTTAATAAAGAAGTGAACATTTTTTGATAGTCTCTAAATTCTCAAGTATTCTTTGAAAGACAAGGGCCTCAAGGATGGGCATTGTGAAGGAGTGCAATGGATTTGGTTGCATCCAGGCTTAGGAGTCAATAAGGTGTTATAGAGCCTAGATGGCACTTATTTTCCATTGGGACTAGAGATGAAAAGACCTGATGTTCGCATTCAGGATCAGGGTCAGGCATATTGCCAAACTGGAGGCCATACACAGGGGCAGATTAAGACTGCCATGAGTCCTGGGCTGTCTGAATATTATAACCCCCTACAAAACGGGAATTCACTTGGCGCCCCTAGTACTCATCTCCGATTAGGAGCACCAATCAGCTTCATGTTTTTCTACTAAGAAAGGGTTCCTGGAACTGCACCTCATCCAGCAGACATCCAAAATATATTCTGGTTATATGCCATACATGTCTAAGATTGAGATACCCCTTTAAATAACTTATTGCAATGTCCAGTCTACAAATTTTCTTCCCGACTCACATTAAACCCGTAATATGAGAACACAGAGTACATAAATCTATTTTGTACGTAAATGTAAAAATCTATATATCAAATTTAATAAAACTGTGAACACATTTATTTAGTTACGCTTTGTTTTCTAAATTTTCCATGAAAAGAAAGAAAAAAATCCCTCCATATCTGTGACAACCGGGAACGATTGAGAATGATTTTATGTACCCAGCACAGTTGCCTACAGTTGCAAATTGCCCAGAGCAACCAAGAAATCCATTATTTTCCATTGCTCTGGGAAAAGTAAATCTGGCTGCTTCTGCACATTTCATAAAATGACAATATGACATGCTATTACTGCTTGAAACTAAGAACTTCTACCGCGAGAAATGCAGAAGGGATCGAAAATCAGAAATGTTCTGTACCTTCTAGCACAATACATATTTATATACTGATGTAAATTAGATCCACTGCATTATTTACAAGATATCCCCAATTTGTCATTTTCCCTCGTATCATAGAAAGACTTTCTCATAATATATTTATGGCATAGGATACTATCTGCTACTTTATGGTGACATAAGGTTGGCAAATTGAACGCGTAGACTACAGCTGCAATACCCAGGAGAACTTTCATTTTACCCAATTGGACAAAAAATTCTGTAAGATGCTAAGGTGACCTGAGGACTAAGATATTACACTGAAATGAGCCCAGAATCTTCTGAAAGATGAATAATGTGTTATATCCATGTACAATCATTTTTACAGTACCTACAAGTACATTTCTGTTGCACTGTATGGAGGAACCGGTCCACAATTTCATTTGGGCTAACAAAGAATTTGGGCAAACATGAGTAGAGCAATGTAGATCAATGTTGATTTAAAGGAGTTAACTGCTGATTAAAAAAAAAAAAACTGTCCCAGTCCTTAAAGGATGACCAGAGGTGCCCTGTTTCTGAAGCCATTAAGAGAGCCATTCTACTCTTATTCCACCTGCCAAACTTCCTGATACTGAAAGAGACTGCTGAAAACATGGCTGACCCTCTCCCCACCTGAGATCCCGGTTGCATCATGGTCCACTGTCCAACCCCTTTCCATTCATGTTTAGGCACAGGATTGTAAGCGGATGGGTTAAGGATGGCACAGAAAGCCGAGTGCCATCCGCTTACTATCAGACACCAAGTAAAACCTTGGTGTGACATAACTACAATAGCTTAACTACAGCAGTAGCAGACATAGCAGATGCTATGGGGCCCGCAGTGTCAGGGGTCTTCAGCATCTGACCTGCCACCCTAAAGAATGGAGGATATGCACAATGCATAATATGCATATTATGCTGCACATCTTACAGCACAATATGTATATGACAGTGCACATCCTCCATAGTACACAACATGAATCGGCAGCTCAGATAAAAAATGTTGGGGAAAGGGAGGGGACACCTATCATCTCTAATTCTTGCCATGTACTTCCCTCTTTTGGTCAGAAGCTACTGGGAAAAATCTGTATACATCTGTGCATAAATGTTTGTGCATAAGTGTATAAATGTGTGTATGGTCACTAGTATTTTCCTAGGGGATAGGTGTGCCCCTTCAGAAGTCAACTATTTATGTGCCTACATCACTGGTCACATGACTGCAAGGGACTAGTAATCTGTGACTTTGGAAGGAGTAAACAGCACTCTCCCTATCTTATGGTCACTGTCACAGGTGGCCCTGCGACCCATATTTAAAGCGCGGTCGCAACGATAATTGGTGCTTGGCAGCCGCCTTCCCTGATAAATTCCCATCCCCTTCCTGTGTTCCCTGCCAGATATTTGTGCCGCATTGCATTAGAGAAAGCTTCTCTGATGCTCTATGCGATTATCCTAATTTCCCGTTGTGACCTCGATTCCATTCCTGACTTCGTTCCTGTGCTGCCCGTCCTGACCTACTGCTACATCCCTGACTCTGATCCTGTGCTGCCTGTCTCGACCTCCTGCCTGTCCCCGACCACGAGTTTTCCTTAGGAGTCTGTACGTAGTCACCTGTGGAACGACCTTGTGATAGCACGCCACAACAAGTCCAACCCGCTTTGCGGCAGGCTCTGGTGAACACCGGGTACTACTTAGACCCAGGTCCCAGTTGTCGGCTTACGTTATCATCCGTGGTGGTACAAAGGGTCCACTACCACTGATCCTGACAGTCACATGATGTTGATCATCATATCATAACAAGTTACCTTGTGATATTACTTCCTCCATCATATAACCATGGGCTGTATTGAAGAGTGTGCATTAATGTTTCACTAGATGATCCCTTTAAATCCAGAGCTCCAGCATTTCAAAGAAACATTGGTAACCCCCAAGTCATCTAACTGCCTATTTCCGAAGCAGACCTTCCTATATGTGAATGAAATTGGCTCCAGAGTATGAGCAACTCTTCAAGGAACAGTACTGGAATTTCCTAGATCACATAGCCCAAGAACATACCCTCAACTAGTGTCCAATTGGAAAATGAAAGGCCTACTGGAGGTGGTGATCTTGTGAACCTTCTCTCCTTCCATAAGAACAACTATGTAGAATGCATCATCAATTGGATATGGATTTCTCTTTCATTACGATGTGTTAGACTGTGGGTACATCAGAGGATTTTCTGGAACTCTGGTGGGTCAATCTGACCGTGCACCCAACTTTTTGTGAAATTTTAAGCGGAAATAACAACTATGATACAATATAAAGCTACATGGTAAATACCATTTTTCATTCAACAAGACATATCAGGAGACTGGACAGATACTATCTAGATGGAGCAATTACCTTGAGAATCCAGTATGGGAAGAAGAAGTTGGTGATATATCTTTACATGAGTGAAGAATAAGGACACACAGCAATCAATAGGGAGGAATTGTTACACCTCTGTATAATCTGCAGCCAATGTAATTTACAACCAATGGTAAATTTCAGGTAATTGGTAATGCAGGTCAATAATTTATTGCCACGTTAAAAATCCAACTCACCACAATATATCTCCTTGCAAAGTTGTTAATTGGCGGTTACTACTAAAACTGTCATTGCTCAAGTTATATATAGTGAAAATCCATTAGCACCCGCCTTACCACCAGGGACAATAAGAGTGGCAGGTGTGTAAAAAGCCATATGTATTTATAATGGTGTGCTAAAGTTTTAGGCAGCTGTCGTAAAAATTCCTCAAAAATAGAAGCGTTAAGAACACTGTAAAAAAATTCTTGTAGTAAAATAATGACCTAAAACATTCAACGAATGTCATTCAAACCTGTCTTCAGAGTAAAGCAGAATAGATTAAGCCGATACAGGTGAAACACATATCGAGGATTGTCTACTTGGGCCAGCTCCCAGGACCAGGCAAACAGGTCCTCCAAAATATGTACAAGGAAAAAAGCAACAGAAGGATGTAAGATGAAAAGGTGGCTCGTCCGGACTGACAGACAGATAGATAGATAGATAGATAGATACTCGTAGAAATACAAAAACAGCACACGAAAGAAAATAGTTGTGGGTGCAAGCTCACTAGAATCGGGCTCCAGATTCTCCAACAATAACCATAAGAAAGGTAAGCAGCACTCCAAGACGTCCGATGTCAAGTGGTAAAAAGAGGTGTTCTATATTCCATGTTCACAGGTACAATAAAGTACAGCGACGTTTCGGCTCTCCTGGAGCCTTTTTCAAGGCTTTAAAAAGGCTTGAAAAAAGGCTTGAAAAAGGCTCCACGAGAGCCGAAACGTCGCTGTACTTTATTGTACCTGTGAACATGGAATAAAGAACACCTCTTTTTACCACTTGACATCGGATGTCTCGGAGTGCTGCTTACCTTTCTTATGGTGATAGATAATTTTTAGTTCAAAAGACATCTACCACCAGGTTGAAGGTTTGTAAACCAAGCACACTGACATACTGGTGTGAGCCCACTCTGGCAGGATATACTCTTGTAAAGGCTTCTTATTCCCTTATTTTTAAGAAAAAAAGTACCTCGAGCTAATTTGCATAATTTAAAGAAGCCTATTTTTTGTATGAACCAAGGCATAGGAAGCCAAGAAGGGCAGATCCTGGTAGAGGGGGCACACACCAGTATGTCAGTGTGCTTGGTTTACAATCCTTCATCCTGGAGGTAAATTGCACCCCTCCAGCCTTGTCAAATCTATAAGGAGGCTTGCTGCGCAATCAAGAAAATCTTGTCTGGTGTAGAACTGCGCTATAACCTGTTGTGCTATAGTTTCTGGTGCACTTCACATGGCACAAGCGCAAAGCAGGAATATCCGGTAAGGTTTGGCTCTCTTCATGTCCACTTACAACTAACTCAGGACTTCTATATCAAAAACTGGTGTAAAAGCCTTGATAAATCTGGCCCTTGGAATAAAATATTCCCACTTTTTGAAATTGTACAATTTTTTTTTATTATAAAAAATTGTTAAATAATTAGCAGCTAACAATAACATTATAAAGCCCATGACTCAATGACCATGTAGTTTACTGTAATTGTCACTTACAAGCAATTTCATTACAAAAACAAATTTAAACAGAATTTTTACTCTGTCAAACTAAGCAGAGAATGTAATGAAATATTAGTAAATGTTCGGTTATAATTAGAGATGAGCGAGCACTAAAATGCTCGGGTACTCGTTATTCGAGACGAACTTTTCCCGATGCTCGAGTGCTCGTCTCGAATAACGAGCCCCATTGAAGTCAATGGGAGACTCGAGCATTTTTCAAGGGGACCAAGGCTCTGCACAGGGAAGCTTGGCCAAACACCTGGGAACCTCAGAAAAGGATGGAAACACCACGGAAATGGACAGGAAACAGCAGGGGCAGCATGCATGGATACCTCTGAGGCTGCTTAATCGCACCATTATGCCAAAATTATGGGCAACAGCATGGCCATGACAGAGTGACCGAATGAGGCTAGATAGCATCTAAAACATCCAATAATTGACCCTGACACTATAGGGGACGGCATGCAGAGGCAGCGGCAGCAGCGGCAGGCTAGAGAGTGGCATGGCAACATACCCTAAATGGACTCAGGCTTCAAACCAATGGGTGGCAGAGAGGAACCAAAGGAGGTGAGCAAGAAGCGCTCAAATAATATCGGTACATGATAAAAGTTTGCCAGTATATTTTGTGGATTACACAGCAGGGTGGCGACAAAGTTAACATGGAAGCCATGAAAACAATCCAAAATTCTGCCTGACACAGCTCGTTTGATAAGAGGACCATGTATGGAGGCAGTGAACTAGTAGTAGATTAAAGGTGCTGCAGTTAAAACAATGTTAGTTGGATCTTGGCATGGAGCTGGCGCTCCGCTGCCAGGCGAGCTTTTGCCAATCCAAGCCCCTGTCTCTAGGCTACTCCCCAAACAGCACTTCTAAGAACCTTTTGTATAAGATCAAGTGTAGTAGCGTTCTTATAAGTTTGGGATATGGCGGGTGAGGGGAATGTAAACATCTGCGCAAGAAGCGCTGAAATAATATCCGTAAATGAAAAAAGTTTTCCAGTATATTTTGTGGCTTACACAGCACGGTGGCGACAAAGTTAACAAGTTTGATGCGGAATGCCCTGTAATAGCTCTTGGGCGGTGTGCCTTTTATCACCTAGGCTCAGCAGTTTGAGCACCGCCTGCTGTCGCTTAGCGACGGCACTGCTGCTGTGCCTAGAGCTACCGACTGATGGCGCCATGCCCACGGATGGTAATTCGGAGGAGGAGGTGGAGGAGGGGTGGGAGGAGGAGGCATAGTAGGCCTGAAACACCTGGACCGAGGTAGGCCCCGCAATCCTCTGCGTCGGCAGTATATGACCAGCCCCAGGGTCAGACTCGGTCCCAGCCTGCACCAAGTTAAGTGTAGTAGCGTTCTTATAAGTTTGGAATATGGCAGGTGAGGGGAATGTAAACAGATGCGCAAGAAGCGCTGAAATAATATCTGTAAATGGTAAAAGTTTGCCAGTATATTTTGAGGATTACACAGCAGGGTGGTGACAAAGTTAACAAGTTTGTTGTGGAAGCCATGAAAACAACCCAAAATTCTGCCTGACACAGCACGTTTGATAAGGCGGCCATGTATGGAGGCAGTGAACTAGTAGTAGATTAAAGGTGCTGCAGTTAAAACTATGTTAGTTGGTTCTTGGCATGGAGCTGGCGCTCCGCTGCCAGGCGAGCTTTCGCCAATCCAAGCCCCTGTCTCTAGGCTACTCCCCAAACAGCACTTCTAAGAACCTTTTGTATAAGATCAAGTGTAGTAGCGTTCTTATAAGTTTAGGATATGGCGGGTGAGGGGAATGTAAACAGATGCGCAAGAAGCGCTGAAATAATATCCGTAAATGGTAAAAGTTTGCCAGTGTATTTTGTGGATAACACAGCAGGGTGGCGACAAAGTTAACAACTTTGATGTGGAATCCATGAAAACAACCCAAATTTCGGCCTGACACACCTCGTTTGATAAAGGGACGATGTATGGAGGCAGCTATATGGACGACTTTTGGAGGTAGCAATGGAGACAACGTGTGGAGGCTGCTATGGAGACAATTCAATTTGGATAGTGCCTGTATGTGGCAGTCCAAAAAAGTTTTCAAACCAGAGGAGCAGGTAGGTGGCCCTCCAGTAAAATGGAATAGATTGAGTGCCTGTATGTGGCAGTCCAAAAAAGTTTTCAAACCAGAGGAGCAGGTAGGTGGCCCTCCAGAAAAATGGAATAGATTGAGTGCCTGTATGTGGCAGTCCAAAAAAGTTTTCAAACCAGAGGAGCAGGTAGGTGGCCCTCCATAAAAATGGAATAGATTGAGTGCCTGTATGTGGCAGTCCAAAAAAGTTTTCAAACCAGAGGAGCAGGTAGGTGGCCCTCCAGAAAAATGGAATAGATTGAGTGCCTGTATGTGGCAGTCCAAAAAAGTTTTCAAACCAGAGGAGCAGGTAGGTGGCCCTCCATAAAAATGGAATAGATTGAGTGCCTGTATGTGGCAGTCCAAAAAAGTTTTCAAACCAGAGGAGCAGGTAGGTGGCCCTCCATAAAAATGGAATAGATTGAGTGCCTGTATGTGGCAGTCCAAAAAAGTTTTCAAACCAGAGGAGCAGGTAGGTGGCCCTCCATAAAAATGGAATAGATTGAGTGCCTGTATGTGGCAGTCCAAAAAAGTTTTCAAACCAGAGGAGCAGGTAGGTGGCCCTCCAGAAAAATTGAATAGATTGAGTGCCTGTATGTGGCAGTCCAAAAAAGTTTTCAAACCAGAGGAGCAGGTAGGTGGCCCTCCAGAAAAATTGAATAGATTGAGTGCCTGTATGTGGCACTCCCAAAAATTGTTTAAAACAGAGGACCGGGTCGGTGGCCCTCCAGAAAAATTAAATACATAAAGTACTATAGCTAGAGCCAGTGGGCCCTGTAAAAAAATAGCCAGTTTCCTCTGCTTTACTGTACAAAGAGGAGGAGAAGGAGGAAAATGAGGAGGAGGAGGAGTGGATAAATTATTCAGGTTGAGCTTCCTTCACCTGGTGGAGATTGGAAATTAGGAGAAATCCAGGCTTTATTCATCTTGATAAGCGTCAGCCTGTCAGCGCTGTCAGTCGACAGGCGTGTACGCTTATCGGTGATGATGCCACCAGCTGCACTGAAAACCCGCTCGGACAAGACGCTAGCGGCAGGGCAGGCAAGAACCTCCAAGGCGTACAGCGCCAGTTCGTGCCACATGTCCAGCTTTGAAACCCAGTAGTTGTAGGGAGCTGTGTGATCATTTAGGACGATGGTATGGTCAGCTACGTACTCCCTCACCATCTTTCTGTAAAGATCAGCCCTACTCTGCCGAGACTGGGGACAGGTGACAGTGTCTTGCTGGGGTGACATAAAGCTGGCAAAAGCCTTGTAAAGCGTACCCTTGCCAGTGCTGGACAAGCTGCCTGCTCGCCTACTCTCCCTCGCTACTTGTCCCGCAGAACTACGCACTCTGCCGCTAGCGCTGTCAGAAGGGAAATACTGTTTCAGCTTGTGCACCAGGGCCTGCTGGTATTCATGCATTCTCACACTCCTTTCCTCTGCAGGGATGAGAGTGGAAAGATTTTGCTTGTACCGTGGGTCCAGGAGAGTGAACACCGATTAATCGGTGCTGGAATAAATTCTTTGAACGCGAGGGTCACGGGATAGGCAGCCTAGCATGAAATCTGCCATATGCGCCAGAGTACCAACGCGTAAGAATTCACTCCTCTCACTGGCCTGACTGTCCATTTCCTCCTCCTCCAACTCCTCCAACTCCTCTTCTTCTGCCCATACACGCTCAACAGTGAAGGACTCAACAATGGTCCCCTCTTGTGTCTCGCCAACATTCTCCTCCTCTTCCTCCTCATCCTCCTCCACCTCCTCCGATATGCGCTGAGAAACAGACCTAAGGGTGCTTTGGCTATCAACAAGGGAATCTTCTTCCCCCGTCTCTTGTGAGGAGCGCAAAGCTTCCGACTTCATGCTGACCAGAGAGTTTTTCAACAGGCCAAGCAGCGGGATGGTGAGGCTGATGATGGCGGCATCGCCACTGACCATCTGTGTTGACTCCTCAAAGTTACTCAGCACCTGACAGATATCAGACATCCACGTCCACTCCTCATTGTAGACTTGAGGAAGCTGACTGACCTGACTACCAGTTCTGGTGGAAGTTGACATCTGGCAGTCTACAATCGCTCGGCGCTGCTGGTAAACTCTGGATAACATGGTCAGTGTTGAATTCCACCTCGTGGGCACGTCGCACAACAGTCGGTGAGCGGGCAGTTGGAGGCGGCGCTGCGCTGCCCTGAGAGTGGCAGCATCTGTGCTGGACTTCCTGAAATGCGCACAGATGCGGCGCACCTTCGTGAGCAAATCAGACAGATTGGGGTATGTCTTGAGGAAACGCTGAACTATCAGATTTAACACATGGGCCAGGCATGGCACATGTGTCAGTCTGCCGAGTTGCAGAGCCGCCACCAGGTTACGGCCGTTGTCACACACAACCATGCCTGGCTTCAGGTTCAGCGGTGCCAGCCACAGATCAGTCTGCGCCGTGATGCCCTGTAATAGTTCTTGGGCGGTGTGCCTTTTATCGCCTAGGCTCAGCAGTTTCAGCACCGCCTGCTGTCGCTTAGCGACTGCACTGCTGCTGTGCCTAGAGCTACCGACTGATGGCGCCATGCCCACGGATGGTCGTTCGGAGGAGGAGGTGGAGGAGGGGTGGGAGGAGGAGGAGGCATAGTAGGCCTGAAACACCTGGACCGAGGTAGGCCCCGCAATCCTCGGCGTCGGCAGTATATGACCAGCCGCAGGGTCAGACTCGGTCCCAGCCTCCACCAAGTTAACCCAATGTGCCGTCAGCGATATATAGTGGCCCTGCCCGGCAGCACTCGTCCACGTGTCCGTGGTCAGGTGGACCTTGTCAGAAACGGCGTTGGTCAGGGCACGGATTATGTTGTCTGACACGTGCTGGTGCAGGGCTGGGACGGCACATCGGGAAAAGTAGTGGCGGCTGGGGACCGAATACCGAGGGGCGGCCGCCGCCATGAGGTTGCGAAAGGCCTCGGTCTCTACTAGCCTATAGGGCAGCATCTCCAGGCTTAGCAATCTGGAGATGTGCACATTAAGGGCTTGGGCGTGCGGGTGGGTTGCACTATATTTGAGTTTCCGCTCCAGCGTCTGGGGTATGGAGAGCTGAACGCTGGTGGATGCTGTGGAGGATCGTGGAGGCGACGATGGGGTTTTTGTGGCAGGGTCCTGGGCAGGGGGCTGACTATCAGCTGACACAGGGGAAGGAGCAGTGGTGTGCACGGCCGGAGGTGAACGCGCTTGTTGCCACTGAGTGGGGTGTTTAGCATTCATATGCCTGCGCATACTGGTGGTAGTTAAGCTAGTAGTGGTGGAACCCCTGCTGATCCTGGTTTGGCAAATGTGGCACACCACAGTCCGTCGGTCATCCGGTGTTTCCTTAAAGAACCTCCAGACTTCTGAAAATCTAGCCCTCGCCGCAGGAGCCCTCGCCACGGGAGCTTCACTAGTTGACACATTTGGCGCTGATGCACCAGCTCTGGCCCTGCCTCTCTGTCTGGCCCCACCACTGCCTCTTCCAACCTGTTCTGGTCGAGGACTCTCCTCCGTCTCAGAAGCACTGTGTTCACCCGGCCTCTCAACCCAGCTTGGGTCTGTCACCTCATCATCCTCCGATCCCTCAGTCTGCTCCCCCCTCGGACTTCCTGCCCTGACAACAACTTCCCCACTGTCTGACAACCGTGTCTCCTCATCGTCGGACACCTCTTTACACACTTCTTCCACTACGTCAAGAAGGTCATCATCACCCACAGACTGCGACTGGTGGAAAACCTGGGCATCGGAAAATTGCTCATCAGCAACCGGACAAGTGGTTTGTGACTGTGGGAAGGGTCCAGAAAACAGTTCCTCAGAGTATGCCGGTTCAAATGGCAAATTTTGCTGGGAGGGGGCAGACTGGGGGGGGAGGAGGCTGAGGTGCAGGAGCTGGAGGAGTGCCGATTTCGGTGACATGGGTGGACTGCGTGGAAGACTGACTGGTGGACAAATTGCTCGAAGCATTGTCGGCAATCCACGACATCACCTGTTCGCACTGTTCTGGCCTCAACAGTGCTCTACCACGAGTCCCAGTAACTTCAGACATGAACCTAGGGAGTGTAGCTCTGCGGCGTTCCCCTGCTCCCTCATCAGCAGGTGGTGTCTCACCCCGCCCAGGACCACGGCCTCTGACCCCTGCAGTAGTTGGACGCCCACGTCCCCGCCCTCGTCCTCTACCCCTAGCCCTCGGGTTAAACATTTTGAAAATGAGAGTTATAACTTTAATTTTTTTTTTACCTTTTTTTTGTGTTTTTTTTTTTTTGTGTGTTTTTTAGTTTTTAAAACCAAACGATGCTATCCTATTGCTATGGCTATTTTCTAGCCAAGTATGAAAGCACACTGCTATGCCAGATGAGATGACGCTGAGTTATGAAAAAAATAAACGTAAAATAAAAAAGGAAATGGCAGACTGTGCCTAATTGAAATCCAACCCCGGGCCCTAATAAATTTTCCCACTTCGGTCTTTGCGATGGATATGTGCGTCACTAAGCGCAAAACACAGTGGTCGCAAGTCTCACTCCAAATTGCTCACAATTTGCTAGTAGATGCACTGCAACAACTACAGCCACCAGCAGATCAACCAGAAATCAAATATATATAACGCTACTGTAGGCGTAAGTAAGCCGTTTGGATTCTCCTATGGCTATTTTCTAGCCAAGTATTAAAGCACACTACTATGCCAGATGAGATGACGCTGAGTTATGAAAAAAATAAACGTAAAATAAAAAAGGAAATGGCAGACTGTGCCTAATTGAAATCCAACCCCGGGCCCTAATAAATTTTCCCACTTCGGTCTTTGCGATGGATATGTGCGTCACTAAGCGCAAAACACAGTGGTCGCAAGTCTCACTCCAAATTGCTCACAATTTGCTAGTAGATGCACTGTAACAACTACAGCCACCAGCAGATCAACCAGAAATCAAATATATATAACGCTACTGTAGGCGTAAGTAAGCCGTTTGGATTCTCCTATGGCTATTTTCTAGCCAAGTATTAAAGCACACTACTATGCCAGATGAGATGACGCTGAGTTATGAAAAAAATAAACGTAAAATAAAAAAGGAAATGGCAGACTGTGCCTAATTGAAATCCAACCCCGGGCCCTAATAAATTTTCCCACTTCGGTCTTTGCGATGGATATGTGCGTCACTAAGCGCAAAACACAGTGGTCGCAAGTCTCACTCCAAATTGCTCACAATTTGCTAGTAGATGCACTGCAACAACTACAGCCACCAGCAGATCAACCAGAAATCAAATATATATAACGCTACTGTAGGCGTAAGTAAGCCGTTTGGATTCTCCTATGGCTATTTTCTAGCCAAGTATTAAAGCACACTACTATGCCAGATGAGATGACGCTGAGTTATGAAAAAAATAAACGTAAAATAAAAAAGGAAATGGCAGACTGTGCCTAATTGAAATCCAACCCCGGGCCCTAATAAATTTTCCCACTTCGGTCTTTGCGATGGATATGTGCGTCACTAAGCGCAAAACACAGTGGTCGCAAGTCTCACTCCAAATTGCTCACAATTTGCTAGTAGATGCACTGTAACAACTACAGCCACCAGCAGATCAACCAGAAATCAAATATATATAACGCTACTGTAGGCGTAAGTAAGCCGTTTGGATTCTCCTATGGCTATTTTCTAGCCAAGTATTAAAGCACACTACTATGCCAGATGAGATGACGCTGAGTTATGAAAAAAATAAACGTAAAATAAAAAGAAAATGGCAGACTGTGCCTAATTGAAATCAAACCCCTAATAAATTTTCCCACTTTGGTGTTTGAGGTGGATATGTGTGTCACTAAGAGCTAAACACAACGGTAGCAAGTCCCCCTGCTAATTCCTCACAATATGGTACTACTACCACACTACTAGTGCCAGCAAGCCCAGCCACAAGCAAATAAAAAAAAAAGGATAACGTTATTGTAGCCCTAAGAAGGGCTGTTGTAGAATCACTCCTGCCTAACAGTAAGCTAATAGAACACCCTAACGCTTTCCCTGACCAGCAGCAGCTCTCTCCCTAGCGGCATCCAGACAGAGAATGATCCGAGCAGCGCGGGCAGCGGCTAGTCTATCCCAGGGTCACCTGATCTGGCCAGCCAACCACTGCTATCGACGTGTAAGGGTACCACGTCATGCTGGGTGGAGTGCAGAGTCTCCTGGCTTGTGATTGGCTCTGTTTCTGGCCGCCAAAAAGCAAAACGGCGGGAGCTGCCATTTTCTCGAGCGGGCGAAATACTCGTCCGAGCAACGAGCAGTTACGAGTACGCTAATGCTCGATCGAGCATCAAGCTCGGACGAGTATGTTCGCTCATCTCTAGTTATAATGTTATTAGACACAAATCAGTTATTGTTCTTCCAAAGAAATATTCAAATGCATGTAATCTAGCAATAAAAAAGACAACTACCGTAAATACTTTCTATACTTCAAAAATAAAAACAAATAGAAAAAAGGTTTTGTCCACAGACTCATTGGGATTACAATATAGCAATTCCAAAAGCCTTAAATGATGCCATGTGCCACATCAGACAAGTGCCCATGGCCAATATCATCCTTTGGGGAATAGAATGATTAAGCATGTTGGAATTTTTCATGCTCAATCATTTGTTGCTCAACAAGTCTACAGCCACCCATAGTATTTGTCAGGGGGGGTTACTCTTCTATCAAAAACACATGAATTTTGGACTGAGCTGACCATGGAAAAGTCAGGAGTAGGAGTAGTCATCAGCAAGTTCAACTAAACTTCGAACAAAATTTGGTTTGGGCACCCGAAACTGAACACCAGCTGGTTACATCCGCAATTGGTGCTGGCACCAATCACAGTCGTTAACTCTTTAAATGCCTCCAGAAAAGTAATGTAACACCATCAGGGAAATACAATCCTAGGAACACAGGGGAGTTAATAGGAAAGGATGGGCACCATAGCAGACTTCAGACTTCACGCATAACCCATGATTTAGTCGTAACTCCCTTCGCAGAGCATCGACTCTCTATGTCAGAAGGGTAGGGCAGTGGGACGGCACTGGGAGTTCCTGTCCCGAGTCTATGTACTGCCTATAGTAGGAGGGGAGTATAGTGACCTTGCTATTTTTTTGTGCGAACTTATAAACAATGGCAAAGATAAATCCAGTGTCACACGGCAATGCAAAGCCACAAGCAATGAAAAATTTGTTGCAATAGTAATGTTTGCGAGAATGACTTAAAAATAACAACTTTGCAATTAAATAATGAAATTATGGGTCAATAAAATTCTACTCTTCTTATAAAAATGCATAGGTAATCTCCATCAGATGTCAATCATTGTCTAAGAAGCCTCGCATTATATGCACCTGTACTTATCCAATCCCAAAAAAAAAATTCGGTCACATTGTTGACAATTATTCTAAAAAATATCCTATGAACAAGTGCTCTTCTACGGCTTCTTATCCGATAATATCCAGGCAGCTCGCCAAATGTGAATATGTTTATGAAATGAGTCCTTTGAATTCTGAGCTCTTAAGAGAACATTTTCTGACTTTCAGCCTAGAATTATTCTGCTCAATAGTCTTCAGCTCTGTGAAGTTCCTAACAGTCCTCTTGATGACTCATTTGCAAGGAAATATTTCATTGATCGACATGGTCACCAGGTTTAAAGCTTTCAAAACAGTCTTGAATGTGGCTTCAACATTGCTGCCGAGACTAAAATTAACTTACATAATACTACAGCTATTTCAACATACAAAATTGTAAGGAAGTGGTCAAAAATGTTGAAGATTTCCTTTAAAAACATTCCGTAAAAAAGTCAACTCTTATTTATTACAAAATGTGAACGGTTGGGAGGGCACTCACCACGGGATCATTGTGTAGTTTCTTAAGACACATGACTTTATTCGTATAACATTGTTACATACCAGGCAAGAGGGAGTGATGCAGTCAGTGCTAGATAGAAGCAATGGCCGCTTCGCACCCACAACGCTTCTTCTGGCTTATTTATTGCTGCTGATGTCTCCAACACCTTCAATTTTCTGAGAAACGTTGTAAATTTTACCTTAACGTTGGCAAATAGGCCACCAAGGTCTTACTGAATGAATCCAACCAGACTGACCACCATCAATAACTAAGTAATAAGTAACTTTCGTACTGGACACCGGGAGGGTTACCCTACACTTGGGTATACCCACTGTATTACACCCAAGGGACATCTTGTCACTATAGGTTATCCTGTTGCTATTATTTTCAAAAAAGCATTTCTGCCAGAAATCCCTCTGATGAATCCTAGTAAGGAGGAAACGCTTCAGGGAGGGGGGATGCTGGGTGATTAGAACAGGGTACAGTTTGGTACTGCCCTTGTAAGGGCGGGAGCTTGCACACCCGGGGTGAGAGGGACAGTGGTAGGTGTTGTTCATCATCCAACTGTTCCTCCTGCTACACTCAGGTATGTGCTTGGACCTATCCTGGGGCTCCCGGCCTTCTACGTACAGGTGACCACACAGCATAATGGTCGGACCAGCGGGAAACATTTCCATCAACTGGTACAAAGCGGCTGAGTGGGTAAGACCATAGCACGTTTCATATTGCCAGTGTATAGACCACATGACCTTTCCTGCTGGTGGATCTTAGTCTACCTGTTTTGTGTGTTTTTCTTTTCCTCTGTGCATTTATCACGGATACAGGACACCATTATACATAGGTGTCTGAATATGTATTTTTTCCAGGTTGTTTGATTCGTCACTCGCGGATGGGTGACATTTTTAACCAAATGAATTAAAGTTTATGAGTTTTATATGTTGACTGCCATGCTGGTAGAGATTTTGAATTTTCAGTGAACCTTGGATACACATCCTTGAGTTGGTTTAAAAATGTTCTTGCTTTTCTTTTTTAATAAGTAACTAACTAATAAGTAAAGCACTGGGGAAGCATCCTGCTACGCTATGTTTCATAGGCCAACATCGGAGAGCATATTGTCTGATCTTCATTGTCGAATGTGGGTAATATGGCCAAACTAATTTCTATCTTTCCGTTTAGATTTGAAGAACCCTTTAAGGTTAACGCTGTGCCCATAACTCATATGGAAGTAAAATAGATTACAGAAATAGTGTAGCACATGAGTTGAACTATTTTTGTAACACCAGCTCTTGGAAATAAAGGAACAGCCTAGAACCATTCCTTGACCCATTGCAAGATCTCTAGAAGGCTGCCTTAGGACCTTAGGGAACTAATTGACAAAGATATCATGGATGCCATGGGGTCAAGTTGTTATCCAACAGATGGAAGGCAGAAAGGGATGCAGAAACAGCCTACAATAGCTACAATCAGGTGTACTGGTGACCCTGGGTCTGGTGGACAGGGGAACGATCAAAATGTCTCAACTATATTTGGCTAAGATTATACTCTGTTTCCTTAGTTAGAATTTGGTTAACAACACAAATTCATATTTGATACAGGTTAAGAACAGGTTTGGAACCAAAAGATCTGTAGAAGGTCACCATAGGCAAGATCTCTAGAAGGACATCTAGTGTAGCACATGAGTTGAACTATTTTTGTAACAACAGCTCTAGGAAATAAAGGAACAGCCTAGAACCATCCCATGACTCTTGGCCCTCTAGAAGGCTGCCTTAGGACCTTAAGGAACTAATTGACAAATATATCATGGATGCCATGGACTTAAGTTAGTATCCAACAGGTGGAAGACAGGAAGAGATAGGGAAACAGCCTAGAATAGCTACAGTAAGGTGTTCGTGTGTCTCTGGACTTGGTGGTCTGGGGAACAATCAACATGTCTCAACTATGTTTGGCTAAGATGGTGATGCTCCATTTTCTTAGTTAGAGTACACAATTTCATATTTGATACCGGTTTAGTTTTTATTTTGGTCAAAATTTCACCTAAATAAAACTCTTGCATTCATAGTAGAGAAGTGAAGATGCCCATACACCTTCAACCCTCATTCTTCTACAAGCAGTTCCTCACATCTTAAGGTTGCCTTGACCAAGGCCAAGATCTTAAGAAGGACCTCCGAGAACACTACTACACTAATTCATGAATATATGATGAAGGTGATTGAGTGAGTCAGGTAAGTACCTAACAGGTGGAAAACTTTAAGGCGCAACCATGGAAATTTTTTTGCTTATGACACTAGAGTCTGACACAGTTGAGTAGTGGTTGCTTATTTGGAAATATGCTGACACGGTAAGTTAGAGGCATGTGTTTTATGCCACTAATTTCTAGTGAGAAACGATTCAGTCTAACGATTTTAGTCTATAATTTAGTGAACAAAACACAATCCTGCAACTAGTAAGAAATATTAGCTACACGGAGATGTATAAATAACATCCCAGCATCTGTTCCTCAGAAATTGAAGCAATCTATAATGTGGTCTAAATACGCAACGTAAGTGTCTTCCGCCAGACTGGCGATAAACGTGCACCTGTCTGTCAAGAGATAAGCCTAAATCACTACACCCACAAATATAGACGCCATACAGTTCTCAGGGGGAGAGGAAAGAAACTGCATCCAGAAAATATGGAGCGAAAAAATGAAAGTTTAGGACTGAAAAAACGTGTTTCATATGATGTGTAACATCAGGATCCCGAGCGACATTGATGGACAGTCAGAGGCCAAATGTCATTCACTTGTGTTTGTCTTCATAAGTACATGCATTAGGCCCGTTCCCAATAGCCGACCTTTCAAGCTGTTTTTGTATGCATCATCTTTCAGTCCTCTCCCAAACTGCAGAAATATTATTCTGCACTGTTTGGTTTATAACTTACAGTGGAAATGTATAAAGTGTCCAAACCCACAAGATTCTTTCACTATGTCTAACCATGTTATAGAGCAGCAGCAGCAGCTAGGCAGATTATATACCTTGAGAATGCTGTAGCTACAATGATGCAGAAAAATATCTTGTTTAATCCCTGAACCAATTAGTTTTGCGGAAAAAACAATTATAAAATTATGATAATGAGACTCTGTTGGTCCTGTGGCTGCCCCGGTGCTTCTCCACTTATCCTAATTATGCACTGCTCCAACCTTGTCCTGCCCAGCATAAGCAGAGAATACATCATCACTGCGTTTTCCCTGACAGGCAGAAGCAATCAATCGCTGCTCCATCTCCCAGCTGTTGTGTAACCAGCTGAGGTTGATGAGTCTTGTCTGGATAGTTCAGGAAGTTTCCGTGTTTAAAGGGTTTATGTAGACACCCAGCTTTCCTGAAATTTATAATTGTTAAATTTATAATTTATAATTGTTTTTTGAGCAGAACCACTTAGTTCAGGGATTAAACAAGATATGTTTCTGCATCAGTGTAGCTACAGCATTCTCAAGGTATGTTTGGTTCCCAATACATATAACTAATGGTATATTTTCTTTAACTTAGTGTCCTATCTGTAGGAAGAAAGTTATAGAGCAGGAGGAGCTGAGCAGACTGTTCATATTTCCCTATCTGCAGGCAGTATGTTATAGAGCAGGAGGAGCTGAGCAGACTGTTCATATTTCCCTATCTGCAGGCAGTATGTTATAGAGCAGGAGGTGCTGAGCAGATTGTACATAGTGTCCTATCTGCAGACAGCATGTTATAGAGCAGGAGGAGCTGAGCAGATTGTAAATAGTGTAATATCTACAGGCAGCATGTTATACAGCAGGATGAGCTGCACACATTGTACATAGTGTCCTATATGAAGGTGGCATGTTATAGAGCAGGAGGAGCTGAGCACATTGTACAAAGTGTCCTATCGGAAGACAGCATGTTATAGAGCAGTCAGAATAAAGCAGAAGGATGCTTTTGAAGGAATAACTATTCAGTCAAGTACTTATTGATCTTCCTAAAATAGTACAGTACAGGTGGCACAACATTACAGTCTACACCCTGCAGCAATAAATGGAATTAGAACTGAATCCACCATATTCTGAATCAGGGTTACCGTATAAGAAGCTCTTACTATATCACATCTTCCTTGTAGACCCACTTACATGAGGCTTGTTCAGTCTCTGTAATATCTATTGTCATGTTTGAAGACATAGGGTAAGATTTCATGGCTTAAAAATCTCATATCCATTGAGGAAACACTTGGATTCTTCTGCCTCTAAGTCAGTGGAAGCCATTAATATAAGATATCCCAATATATCCATTAATACTGCAACATCTACATGTAGAATAGTAGTAACAGCCGGTGGTCCATGGACGGGGACGTGCAGGACCTTCATTCATTATTGCTCCATTTAAGCCGTTTTCTGTCTTTTATTCCAGTTATTTTCCCCTGGAGGGATTTTCTTTAGTATTTTGGTGGCTGCCAGCTGATGTCCCAACTTTCTCATCGTACTCCTTCGGAATAGTAATTACCTTCTCCTTTCTTTGAGCTGTGAGCAGTTATCTTGTATTTTTTTTACCCTCACTGTATAACTACAGAGTTTTTGGCTATGTTCCCGCTTGGCTCCTAAGAGCTTTTCGTTGTGATTTGTGTCCTAAAAGAGCGCCTTTGTCCTATTACTAGGTAAATGGACCATTAAGCCTTTATAGCAATTGGCCGGCCCGCTTCACTGTTAACTGCATCTTGTTGTCTAGAAGATTGATACACAGTTTTCATTCATTTCACTTAACCGTTGCAATCCATAATTTTACTGGCGACCCCGTCTGTGTCATCCCGCTATCTGCTAGGCTGCAGGTTCACACAAATCTTCCAAGTTGTAATGTATTACGAGAAGAAACGCATGAATAAAGCCAAGATCATACGGCGCTGCTCTCGGTGACCCGTACATAAGTGTTTTATGATAGCTCTGCCTTTGTAAATGTTACCTAGTTTTCTTTTTAAGAATGATGAAATATTGAGCAAAAAAAATGGGTCTATAAAAAAGAAAGTACCGCATATACTCGAGTATAAGCCGACCCAAGTATAAGCCGAGGCCCCTAATTTTACCACAAAAACCTGGTAAAACCTATATTTTGTTTACTCGAGTATAAGCCGAGTTTGGGTTTTCAGCACATATTTTTGTGCTGAAAAACTAGGCTTATACTCGAGTATATAAGGTACATTAAAAAAATAGAAAGATTAAAAATAAGAATGAAAGAAGGGGAGAGAAATCACAAAGGAAAGAAAAAAAGATAAATAAAAATATAACGTATTAAAATAAAGAACATAAAAGGAAAAGTAAAAAGAAGTAACAGTAAAAAGAAAGATAAACAATGTAAAGAAAAAATATGGAAAGATGATAAATAAAAATAGAAATGGAAATTATTTTTTATACCTTTATAACAGGTTTGCTTTTATAAGTATTCACCAGAGAAAAAAATGGCTCTATGCTATGGCTATATTTACACGAACGTATGGGGGACGTATATACGTTTCTCATACACAGCAATGGGCGCACGCGCCCTACGGGAGAGGCGCTGTACCGTTCGTAGCCGGGAGAAAGATAGGACCTGTCTTATCTCTTGCCGGAATATGTCGCCGTGCACCATATATTGCTATGGAGAGGGGCAGCGCTCACCCCCTCCTCCTATCCCCGGCGCCGACATGTGCGGGCACACGTTAATGTGAATGTAGCCTTAAAAATAAATTCAGAGATAAAAAACTAAGAAAAAGGGTTTAAAATTGGAAAGAAAGAGAAAGAAAGAAATTATTAAGATAGAATAGATTACAATAGAAAGTATAAAAATAAAGTATATGAAAAGGGAAGAGGGAAAAGAAAAAAACTATTAAATGTAAAAACAGAGCTAAAAATAAAAAAATATGGAAGGATAATGAATAAAAATAGAAAGTGTAAAAATGAAGAATAAAAAAGGAAACAAATAATGAAAGGAAAAAAAGAAGATTAAAGATAAAATAAAAAATGTGAAAAAATACAGATCGTAAGTATAAAAACAATAAACGAAATGGGAAGATAAATACGAAAAAGAAAAATATATAAAGATGAAAAACAGAAAGCAAAGAAAGTGAAGACTAAAACACAGACTAGAAGGAATGAAGATTTTAAGAAATAAAGAAAGAAAAATATGAAAAGAAAACATAAAAATAAAAGAAAGGAAAATATGAAAAGAAAAATTGCAAAAAATATTTTAAAATATTAAAAATAGAAAAACAGAAAAGAGAGGGGGCTTGGACCAGGAACTTTCTTCCCATATAGAGTTTATTCTTTATAATAAAGTTTGCCATTTTGCATCTTTCCAACACAGTCACGTGACCTGCTGAAACTCAGGGGTCATGGTCATTGCACTGCAAAGATGACAGAGAACGAAAAAAAAAACCCAATACAAAATTTAGGACACAACGGGGCAAATTTACTTACCCGGCCCATTCGCGATCCAGCGGCGCGTTCTCTGCTCTGGATTCGGGTCCGGCCGGGATTTCAGAAGGTAGTTCCTCCGCCGTCCACCAGGTGGCGCTGCTGGGCTGAAAGTCATCTCATCGCGCCGGAATGCACCATCTCGGACCAGGTGAAGGTAAGTGCTCCCCAAGCGACACTTTTGCGGTTTTTAAATGCGGCGGTTTTTCCGAATACGTCGGGTTTTCGTTCGGCCACGCCCCCCGATTTCCGTCGCGCGCATGCCGGCGCCGATGGGCCACAATCCGATCGCGTGCGCCACAATCCCGGGGCAATTCAGGTACAATCGGCGCAAATCGGAAATATTCAGGTAACACGTCGGGAAAACGTGAATCGGGCCCTTAGTAAATGACCCCCAATATTGCATAAAGGTTAACTTTGTAGATGGCTTTCCCAGTAGAGACGTGCAAGTGACACAATACATTAGATGAATTGATGGGTAAGGATAATTTTGCAGAAGGCAAACAATAGGAAATCTACCATCATTATTACTACCATCAATATCTACCATCATAAACCAGGGGCACTTACTCAAAGATCCAAACACCAGGACTATGGTAATAATCTTTTTATCCATAACCTCTTTTGAAAATCAACCACCAGAGCCCCATCAGGCTGTAACTTCATAGGCTGTTACACTGTGCAGAAGCACTTCTCCCCTCTCACTTTGTGCTGAAACTTCCTCTGCTGCAGTGAGATTACATCTGGCAGAGTGAGGAAAGAAGTGCTAAAGGAGCAGAGGAAGAGGGGGAGACAGTGTAACAGCCTCTAAAGCTACAGAAGGGAGGGGCTCTGATAGAGCCCATCTGGCTCATTTGCATAATGAGCACATTATCCCCCAATCTAGTTCATGAATAGCAGTCATGTGCAAGTTCCTACTTGGACACTATGCAGGCATGTGACTATGATATATGAGTTTTTGATGTCTCTGAACAGAATATTTAACAACGTGTCAGAAGATTGAAGTATATTACCAAAAATTCTCAAACAATGAGATGGTCTTAGGGAACTGGGACACATTTTCGATACTTCAGTTCTTTGTGCTAGTGAATTCATTATGCTGATTGCATTGATTCAGGATGTACTTGACCCATCACACACATTCCCCCCACTACTTCTATGACAGGTATAATTACGTGTGAATTAACCGTATCACACAATGTATTTTGTTTTAGAGAAAAAATAGATTTAAACAGCACAATGACTTTCACAAGACCTACTAAATTAACAAATGGGTTGTAGATGGTCTGAAGTGGCATAATCATCCTTTCAGCTACTCTTGTTCCATCACAATTTAACTCTCCTTCTCCAAAATCCAAATTACCTCTCTTCATGTATGATAATTAATTATTAAAAAGATACTTGAAAAAAAAAAACCCGGAAAACGGGTAACAATTTTAGTCTATGGAAGAGGTCATTAGGAAGACCTGAATCATGGATGAGGGGTAATTATATGGGTCATAGGATATTACTTTGTAAAATAGAAAACATTAGAACTAATTAAATTTAGAATTTTGGGCAATGTTCTATGGTAAAGAAAACTCCTTTAAGTAGTCTTCATGTCATCAAGAAGGTGACAAACATGTTGTAGTTCTCAAGTTCTCAATTTGGTTTCAAATGTGCAGAAAAGCCCAATATTTTGTCCAAGACAACTCAAACCTGGCTCCTTGGGTTTCAATTCAATTCAACCTCCTACTGTTGCCGGCCGTCAGCTGATCCAAGCTCTGGCATTGGGCCATGGTCCAGTTGTTGTGGAAAACTGCTGTAGAGCACATTAGGTAACCTCGGGGGTAGGGGTTAATGTAGGACGAAGTGATGCCACTGACTAACCAGTCTAGTAGTCACTGTTCACATGGAAGAGCTGAACTATAATGTACTGTGTAATGTGGGCAGTACCAAGTGGGTGGGGGCACGGTGTTGGTTGGGAAAGGAAGTCATCTCATCCAAACTAACTCCACTGGGAAGTCATCTCACCCAAACTCACTCAACTGAGAAGTCATCTCATCCAAACTCACTCCACTGAGAAGTCATCTCATCCAAACTCACTCCACCTGGAAGTCATCTCATCCAAACTCACTCCACTGGGAAGTCATCTCATCCAAACTCATTCCACTAAGAAGTCATCTCATCCAAACTCACTCCACTGAGAAGTCATCTCATCCAAACTCACTCCACTGAGAAGTCATCTCATCCATACTCACTCCACTGAGAAGTCATCTCATCCAAACTTACTCCACTGAGAAGTCATCTCATCCAAACTCATTCCACTGAGAAGTCATCTCATCCAAACTCACTCCACTGAGAAGTCATCTCATCCAAACTCATTCCACTGAGAAGTCATCTCATCCAAACTCACTCCACTGAGAAGTCATCTCATCCAAACTCACTCCACTGAGAAGTCATCTCATCCAAACTCACTCCACTGAGAAGTCATCTCATCCAAACACATTCCACTGAGAAGTCATCTCATCCAAACTCACTCCACTGGGAAGTCATCTCATCCAAACTCATTCCACTAAGAAGTCATCTCATCCAACTTCACTAACCTATGGTTTTGACTCAATTGCTTCTCTGAACCCGTGGACCATCATTCTTGCTCCATTTAGTGCTCACATCAAATATAGGTACAAACACTGCCAACAAGATCTCTGCCCTTAAAGGGATATTCCCATTTCAACAAGTAAATGCTATTGTTTAAATAATGAAAAGTTATACAAATTTCCAATATATTTTCTGTATCAATTCCCCACGGTTTTCCAGATCTCTGCTTGTTGTCCTTCTGTAGGAAGCTTCTATGTTTGCTTCCAGTGGCCAGAAATCTGACCATGGTCACACAGGTGCACGGCTCGTTATATATCACACAGCTCTGATTACCCGCTGTGATACTAACGAGCTGTACACCTGTGTGACCATGGTCAGATTTCTGGCCACTGGAAGTACAGCAAGCAGAGATGTAGAAAGCCGTGAGGATTTGATACAGAAAGTATATTGGAAATTTGTATAACTTTTCATTATTCAAACAATAGCAATTACTTGTTGAAATGGGAATACCCCTTTAAGTGGTTCCGTTTTTTATTTGCGTCACCATCCTTGGACAGAATATCTTATATAGAGATGAGCGAGCACTAAAATGCTCGGGTACTCGTTATTCGAGACGAACTTTTCCCGATGCTCGAGTGCTCGTTTCGAGTAACGAGCCCCATTGAAGTCAATGGGAGACTCGAGCATTTTTCAAGGGGACCAAGGCTCTGCACAGGGAAGCTTGGCCAAACACCTGGGAACCTCAGAAAAGGATGGAAACACCACGGAAATGGACAGGAAACAGCAGGGGCAGCATGCATGGATGCCTCTGAGGCTGCTTAATCGCACCATTATGCCAAAATTATGGGCAACAGCATGGCCATGACAGAGTGACCGAATGAGGCTAGATAGCATCTAAAACATCCAATAATTGACCCTGACACTATAGGGGACGGCATGCAGAGGCAGCGGCAGCAGCGGCAGGCTAGAGAGTGGCATGGCAACATACCCTAAATGGACTCAGGCTTCAAACCAATGGGTGGCAGAGAGGAACCAAAGGAGGTGAGCAAGAAGCGCTCAAATAATATCGGTACATGATAAAAGTTTGCCAGTATATTTTGTGGATTACACAGCAGGGTGGCGACAAAGTTAACATGGAAGCCATGAAAACAATCCAAAATTCTGCCTGACACAGCTCGTTTGATAAGGGGACCATGTATGGAAGCAGTGAACTAGTAGTATATTAAAGGTGCTGCAGTTAAAACAATGTTAGTTGGATCTTGGCATGGAGCTGGCGCTCCGCTGCCAGGCGAGCTTTTGCAAATCCAAGCCCCTGTCTCTAGGCTACTCCCCAAACAGCACTTCTAAGAACCTTTTGTATAAGATCAAGTGTAGTAGCGTTCTTATAAGTTTGGGATATGGCGGGTGAGGGGAATGTAAACATCTGCGCAAGAAGCGCTGAAATAATATCCGTAAATGAAAAAAGTTTTCCAGTATATTTTGTGGCTTACACAGCACGGTGGCGACAAAGTTAACAAGTTTGATGCGGAATGCCCTGTAATAGCTCTTGGGCGGTGTGCCTTTTATCACCTAGGCTCAGCAGTTTGAGCACCGCCTGCTGTCGCTTAGCGACGGCACTGCTGCTGTGCCTAGAGCTACCGACTGATGGCGCCATGCCCACGGATGGTAATTCGGAGGAGGAGGAGGAGGTGGAGGAGGGGTGGGAGGAGGAGGAGGCATAGTAGGCCTGAAACACCTGGACCGAGGTAGGCTCCGCAATCCTCTGCGTTGGCAGTATATGACCAGCCCCAGGGTCAGACTCGGTCCCAGCCTGCACCAAGTTAAGTGTAGTAGCGTTCTTATAAGTTTGGAATATGGCGGGTGAGGGGAATGTAAACAGATGCGCAAGAAGCGCTGAAATAATATCCGTAAATGGTAAAAGTTTGCCAGTATATTTTGAGGATTACACAGCAGGGTGGTGACAAAGTTAACAAGTTTGTTGTGGAAGCCATGAAAACAACCCAAAATTCTGCCTGACACAGCACGTTTGATAAGGCGGCCATGTATGGAGGCAGTGAACTAGTAGTAGATTAAAGGTGCTGCAGTTAAAACTATGTTAGTTGGTTCTTGGCATGGAGCTGGCGCTCCGCTGCCAGGCGAGCTTTCGCCAGTCCAAGCCCCTGTCTCTAGGCTACTCCCCAAACAGCACTTCTAAGAACCTTTTGTATAAGATCAAGTGTAGTAGCGTTCTTATAAGTTTTGGATATGGCGGGTGAGGGGAATGTAAACAGATGCGCAAGAAGCGCTGAAATAATATCCGTAAATGGTAAAAGTTTGCCAGTGTATTTTGTGGATAACACAGCAGGGTGGCGACAAAGTTAACAACTTTGATGTGGAATCCATGAAAACAACCCAAATTTCGGCCTGACACACCTCGTTTGATAAAGGGACGATGTATGGAGGCAGCTATATGGACGACTTTTGGAGGTAGCAATGGAGACAACGTGTGGAGGCTGCTATGGAGACAATTCAATTTGGATAGTGCCTGTATGTGGCAGTCCAAAAAAGTTTTCAAACCAGAGGAGCAGGTAGGTGGCCCTCCAGAAAAATGGAATAGATTGAGTGCCTGTATGTGGCAGTCCAAAAAAGTTTTCAAACCAGAGGAGCAGGTAGGTGGCCCTCCATAAAAATGGAATAGATTGAGTGCCTGTATGTGGCAGTCCAAAAAAGTTTTCAAACCAGAGGAGCAGGTAGGTGGCCCTCCATAAAAATGGAATAGATTGAGTGCCTGTATGTGGCAGTCCAAAAAAGTTTTCAAACCAGAGGAGCAGGTAGGTGGCCCTCCATAAAAATGGAATAGATTGAGTGCCTGTATGTGGCAGTCCAAAAAAGTTTTCAAACCAGAGGAGCAGGTAGGTGGCCCTCCAGAAAAATGGAATAGATTGAGTGCCTGTATGTGGCAGTCCAAAAAAGTTTTCAAACCAGAGGAGCAGGTAGGTGGCCCTCCATAAAAATGGAATAGATTGAGTGCCTGTATGTGGCAGTCCAAAAAAGTTTTCAAACCAGAGGAGCAGGTAGGTGGCCCTCCATAAAAATGGAATAGATTGAGTGCCTGTATGTGGCAGTCCAAAAAAGTTTTCAAACCAGAGGAGCAGGTAGGTGGCCCTCCATAAAAATGGAATAGATTGAGTGCCTGTATGTGGCAGTCCAAAAAAGTTTTCAAACCAGAGGAGCAGGTAGGTGGCCCTCCATAAAAATGGAATAGATTGAGTGCCTGTATGTGGCAGTCCAAAAAAGTTTTCAAACCAGAGGAGCAGGTAGGTGGCCCTCCAGAAAAATTGAATAGATTGAGTGCCTGTATGTGGCACTCCCAAAAATTGTTTAAAACAGAGGACCGGGTCGGTGGCCCTCCATAAAAATTAAATGCATAAAGTACTATAGCTAGAGCCAGTGGGCCCTGTAAAAAAATAGCCAGTTTCCTCTGCTTTACTGTACAAAGAGGAGGAGAAGGAGGAAAATGAGGAGGAGGAGGAGTGGATCAATTATTCAGGTTGAGCTTCCTTCACCTGGTGGAGATTGGAAATTAGGAGAAATCCAGGCTTTATTCATCTTGATAAGCGTCAGCCTGTCAGCGCTGTCAGTCGACAGGCGTGTACGCTTATCGGTGATGATGCCACCAGCTGCACTGAAAACCCGCTCGGACAAGACGCTAGCGGCAGGCCAGGCAAGAACCTCCAAGGCGTACAGCGCCAGTTCGTGCCACATGTCCAGCTTTGAAACCCAGTAGTTGTAGGGAGCTGTGTGATCATTTAGGACGATGGTATGGTCAACTACGTACTCCCTCACCATCTTTCTGTAAAGATCAGCCCTACTCTGCCGAGACTGGGGACAGGTGACAGTGTCTTGCTGGGGTGACATAAAGCTGGCAAAAGCCTTGTAAAGCGTACCCTTGCCAGTGCTGGACAAGCTGCCTGCTCGCCTACTCTCCCTCGCTACTTGTCCCGCAGAACTACGCACACTGCCGCTAGCGCTGTCAGAAGGGAAATACTGTTTCAGCTTGTGCACCAGGGCCTGCTGGTATTCATGCATTCTCACACTCCTTTCCTCCCCAGGGATGAGAGTGGAAAGATTTTGCTTGTACCGTGGGTCCAGGAGAGTGAACACCCAGTAATCGGTGCTGGAATAAATTCTTTGAACGCGAGGGTCACGGGATAGGCAGCCTAGCATGAAATCTGCCATATGCGCCAGAGTACCAACGCGTAAGAATTCACTCCCCTCACTGGCCTGACTGTCCATTTCCTCCTCCTCCAACTCCTCCAACTCCTCTTCTTCTGCCCATACACGCTCAACAGTGAAGGACTCAACAATGGTCCCCTCTTGTGTCTCGCCAACATTCTCCTCCTCTTCCTCCTCATCCTCCTCCACCTCCTCCGATATGCGCTGAGAAACAGACCTAAGGGTGCTTTGGCTATCAACAAGGGAATCTTCTTCCCCCGTCTCTTGTGAGGAGCGCAAAGCTTCCGACTTCATGCTGACCAGAGAGTTTTTCAACAGGCCAAGCAGCGGGATGGTGAGGCTGATGATGGCGGCATCGCCACTGACCATCTGTGTTGACTCCTCAAAGTTACTCAGCACCTGACAGATATCAGACATCCACGTCCACTCCTCATTGTAGACTTGAGGAAGCTGACTGACCTGACTACCAGTTCTGGTGGAAGTTGACATCTGGCAGTCTACAATCGCTCGGCGCTGCTGGTAAACTCTGGATAACATGGTCAGTGTTGAATTCCACCTCGTGGGCACGTCGCACAACAGTCGGTGAGCGGGCAGTTGGAGGCGGCGCTGCACTGCCCTGAGAGTGGCAGCATCTGTGCTGGACTTCCTGAAATGCGCACAGATGCGGCGCACCTTCGTGAGCAAATCAGACAGATTGGGGTATGTCTTGAGGAAACGCTGAACTATCAGATTTAACACATGGGCCAGGCATGGCACATGTGTCAGTCTGCCGAGTTGCAGAGCCGCCACCAGGTTACGGCTGTTGTCACACACAACCATGCCTGGTTTCAGGTTCAGCGGTGCCAGCCACAGATCAGTCTGCGCCGTGATGCCCTGTAATAGTTCTTGGGCGGTGTGCCTTTTATCGCCTAGGCTCAGCAGTTTCAGCACCGCCTGCTGTCGCTTAGCGACTGCACTGCTGCTGTGCCTAGAGCTACCGACTGATGGCGCCATGCCCACGGATGGACGTTCGGAGGAGGAGGTGGAGGAGGGGTGGGAGGAGGAGGAGGCATAGTAGGCCTGAAACACCTGGACCGAGGTAGGCCACGCAATCCTCGGCGTCGGCAGTATATGACCAGCCGCAGGGTCAGACTCGGTCCCAGCCTCCACCAAGTTAACCCAATGTGCCGTCAGCGATATATAGTGGCCCTGCCCGGCAGCACTCGTCCACGTGTCCGTGGTGAGGTGGACCTTGTCAGAAACGGCGTTGGTCAGGGCACGGATTATGTTGTCTGACACGTGCTGGTGCAGGGCTGGGACGGCACATCGGGAAAAGTAGTGGCGGCTGGGGACCGAATACCGAGGGGCGGCCGCCGCCATGAGGCTGCGAAAGGCCTCGGTCTCTACTAGCCTATAGGGCAGCATCTCCAGGCTTAGCAATCTGGAGATGTGCACATTAAGGGCTTGGGCGTGCGGGTGGGTTGCACTATATTTGCGTTTCCGCTCCAGCGTCTGGGGTATGGAGAGCTGAACGCTGGTGGATGCTGTGGAGGATCGTGGAGGCGACGATGGGGTTTTTGTGGCAGGGTCCTGGGCAGGGGGCTGACTATCAGCTGACACAGGGGAAGGAGCAGTGGTGTGCACGGCCGGAGGTGAACGCGCTTGTTGCCACTGAGTGGGGTGTTTAGCATTCATATGCCTGCGCATACTGGTGGTAGTTAAGCTAGTAGTGGTGGAACCCCTGCTGATCCTGGTTTGGCAAATGTGGCACACCACAGTCCGTCGGTCATCCGGTGTTTCCTTAAAGAACCTCCAGACTTCTGAAAATCTAGCCCTCGCCGCAGGAGCCCTCGCCACGGGAGCTTCACTAGTTGACACATTTGGCGCTGATGCACCAGCTCTGGCCCTGCCTCTCCGTCTGGCCCCACCACTGCCTCTTCCAACCTGTTATGGTCGAGGACTCTCCTGCGTCTCAGAAGCACTGTGTTCACCCGGCCTCTCAACCCAGCTTGGGTCTGTCACCTCATCATCCTCCGATCCCTCAGTCTGCTCCCCCCTCGGACTTCCTGCCCTGACAACAACTTCCCCACTGTCTGACAACCGTGTCTCCTCATCGTCGGACACCTCTTTACACACTTCTTCCACTACGTCAAGAAGGTCATCATCACCCACAGACTGCGACTGGTGGAAAACCTGGGCATCGGAAAATTGCTCATCAGCAACCGGACAAGTGGTTTGTGACTGTGGGAAGGGTCCAGGAAACAGTTCCTCAGAGTATGCCGGTTCAAATGGCAAATTTTGCTGGGAGGGGGCAGACTGGGGGGGAGGAGGCTGAGGTGCAGGAGCTGGAGGAGTGCCGATTTCGGTGACATGGGTGGACTGCGTGGAAGACTGACTGGTGGACAAATTGCTCGAAGCATTGTCGGCAATCCACGACATCACCTGTTCGCACTGTTCTGGCCTCAACAGTGCTCTACCACGAGTCCCAGTAACTTCAGACATGAACCTAGGGAGTGTAGCTCTGCGGCGTTCCCCTGCTCCCTCATCAGCAGGTGGTGTCTCACCCCGCCCAGGACCACGGCCTCTGACCCCTGCAGTAGTTGGACGCCCACGTCCCCGCCCTCGTCCTCTACCCCTAGCCCTCGGGTTAAACATTTTGAAAATGAGAGTTATAACTTTAATTTTTTTTTTACCTTTTTTTTGTGTTTTTTTTTTTTTGTGTGTTTTTTAGTTTTTAAAACCAAACGATGCTATCCTATTGCTATGGCTATTTTCTAGCCAAGTATGAAAGCACACTGCTATGCCAGATGAGATGACGCTGAGTTATGAAAAAAATAAACGTAAAATAAAAAAGGAAATGGCAGACTGTGCCTAATTGAAATCCAACCCCGGGCCCTAATAAATTTTCCCACTTCGGTCTTTGCGATGGATATGTGCGTCACTAAGCGCAAAACACAGTGGTCGCAAGTCTCACTCCAAATTGCTCACAATTTGCTAGTAGATGCACTGTAACAACTACAGCCACCAGCAGATCAACCAGAAATCAAATATATATAACGCTACTGTAGGCGTAAGTAAGCCGTTTGGATTCTCCTATGGCTATTTTCTAGCCAAGTATTAAAGCACACTACTATGCCAGATGAGATGACGCTGAGTTATGAAAAAAATAAACGTAAAATAAAAAAGGAAATGGCAGACTGTGCCTAATTGAAATCCAACCCCGGGCCCTAATAAATTTTCCCACTTCGGTCTTTGCGATGGATATGTGCGTCACTAAGCGCAAAACACAGTGGTCGCAAGTCTCACTCCAAATTGCTCACAATTTGCTAGTAGATGCACTGCAACAACTACAGCCACCAGCAGATCAACCAGAAATCAAATATATATAACGCTACTGTAGGCGTAAGTAAGCCGTTTGGATTCTCCTATGGCTATTTTCTAGCCAAGTATTAAAGCACACTACTATGCCAGATGAGATGACGCTGAGTTATGAAAAAAATAAACGTAAAATAAAAAAGGAAATGGCAGACTGTGCCTAATTGAAATCCAACCCCGGGCCCTAATAAATTTTCCCACTTCGGTCTTTGCGATGGATATGTGCGTCACTAAGCGCAAAACACAGTGGTCGCAAGTCTCACTACAAATTGCTCACAATTTGCTAGTAGATGCACTGCAACAACTACAGCCACCAGCAGATCAACCAGAAATCAAATATATATAACGCTACTGTAGGCGTAAGTAAGCCGTTTGGATTCTCCTATGGCTATTTTCTAGCCAAGTATTAAAGCACACTACTATGCCAGATGAGATGACGCTGAGTTATGAAAAAAATAAACGTAAAATAAAAAGAAACTGGCAGACTGTGCCTAATTGAAATCAAACCCCTAATAAATTTTCCCACTTTGGTGTTTGAGGTGGATATGTGTGTCACTAAGAGCTAAACACAACGGTAGCAAGTCCCCCTGCTAATTCCTCACAATATGGTACTACCACACTACTAGTGCCAGCAAGCCCAGCCACAAGCAAATAAAAAAAAAAGGATAACGTTATTGTAGCCCTAAGAAGGGCTGTTGTAGAATCACTCCTGCCTAACAGTAAGCTAATAGAACACCCTAACGCTTTCCCTGACCAGCAGCAGCTCTCTCCCTAGCGGCATCCAGACACAGAATGATCCGAGCAGCGCGGGCAGCGGCTAGTCTATCCCAGGGTCACCTGATCTGGCCAGCCAACCACTGCTATCGACGTGTAAGGGTACCACGTCATGCTGGGTGGAGTGCAGAGTCTCCTGGCTTGTGATTGGCTCTGTTTCTGGCCGCCAAAAAGCAAAACGGCGGGAGCTGCCATTTTCTCGAGCGGGCGAAATACTCGTCCGAGCAACGAGCAGTTACGAGTACGCTAATGCTCGATCGAGCATCAAGCTCGGACGAGTATGTTCGCTCATCTCTAATCTTATAGTATTACATAGTTACACGAGATGTTTTTCTGGTTTCCTCACCTTCATGGCTGACACCTTTGCTATGGCTGCAAGAATAATAGGTCTCCGAGGAGATTTTGTGGACAATAGACTTATCTAAGTGGTAATGTATTTCTTTTTTAACCTATGAAGCAGGATACAACATGATGACAAGAAATGACTTTCAGCATACCTTTTCACAAGATCAATTAACTTTTCGAAAAGAGTTGGGGAGCTCCCACAGATACACAATAGTTTGGCATTACCACCAAAATTGGTAGGTTTGGCGGATTCTTCTTTTATTTTTTTGTGTCCTAAGATCTTTAGGGCCCAATACAGAAATAACAAAGATCTTATTGCCCGATACAAATAAAAGGAAGAATCAGCCAAACTATTGTGTATCTATCGGAGCCCCCCATCTGTTTTAAAAAAATTCATTGCTTTTGATCTTCTGAAAAGGTATATTGAAAGTCGTTTCTTGTACGTTTCTCTGTCCAAATGATAAAACAGTGGAAAAAATTGTTAGATTAGATTGTCAGGATTGGTCAACACTCTATTAAGAATATATTAAGAATATATGCACACTCCACCAAGTCAATGGGGCACATTTACTTACCCGGTCTTGTCGCGATCCTGCGGTGCGTTGTCCGACGATTATTCGGGTCTGCCGCAATTTACTAGGGTCATGCGTCCAATTTCCTGCATGTGTCGCTTCCGCGCTGAGATCCACCGGAGTTCACCATCTTCTTCCCGGTGCATGTCAGTGCTTGATCTTGCGACACAATTCCGTTTTTAAATTCCACGGTTTGTCCGAATCTGTTGGGTTGTCCGATGGCTATGCCCCCGATTTCTGTCGCATGCAAACCAGCGCCAATGCGCCACAATCTGATCGCGTGTGCGCCAAAAACTCAGGGCAATTCAGGGCAAAATGGAAATATTCGGTAAACCCGACGGAATCGCGGTCCGCGGACCCTTAGTAAATGAGCCCCAATGTGTAGTTATGATGTATAAGGGGGTTAGAGTGTATATCTATCAGTCAAACAAAATTTTTTGCCAGCTACTGTGTATATTGTGTATGGGCACCCTGAAGTCCTCCATGTTCATGAGATAGCTGTCAGATGAAGATTCATTAAGCTAACAACTATCTCTCCCAACTTCTTCATACACAGGCATGATCAGATTGGCCTAAGAGTGCATGTATAATTAATGGAGACACCCATGGCCAGACTCATTAGGAGAAGTCTTAGTTCTGAATAACGAATGGTTTGGGTAGGTGAATTCCATCTTTCCAAATTCACAACATCTCAACATCTGGTATTGGAGGAAACTTAATGAGGCTTCTCAGGTGGCCTCATACACATAACATAGATGGCATCCCTTTGGATAACTTTAAGTTAAAGTCTATGTGGGCATTAAGATTAACCTTTCCCTCATGTATTTCTTCATCTCTTACCTAATAAATCACAGTAAATTAGTACGGAATACTAAAAAAGTCGAGGCAATGATAAAGCAAGTCATGAGCAGTTGGAATCTTTGGTTTGATGGAACATTTGGACACTAGGGGCTTTATTATGGAGCAATTCTCCTTATATAGTGTTATGGTGTAGGAACATTAAGGCCTGTTAAAGTATAATCCTACATCTCATATATTTCTCCTCTTCTCTACAGATTTTGATCAATTAAATCAAGGTTATCCTTGTACTCAAGAGACACTGCAAGTTTTAATGAAACGCCAAGAACAGCCTGCAGTTACTGAGACTTTGCAGCAAACTCTCAGAAGAGACATTTAGTGCAGCTATAGCTCAGCTATTCTGATACTCCCCGCTAGCTTAAATAATGTCTAGTAATTTCACTCATGTATTCCCTAAGCATGTGGAGCTGCAACACTTGGCCTTTTCTTAACTGCATGGCAGTTCTGCTGCTTAGAACAATGCCTCCAAGTCTTTAAGGGCCACTAAGAATCCAGGATTTAGGGATTATTCTGTAGCGCTGAAAGAAGAATATCTGTAAATCCGGAAACCTTAGAGGACCTTGAATGCTAGTTATGGTGCCCAATGCACTATGGGAATTCATGTATCTCTACAAGTGCTGAACTATTAAGCTGTAAACCCAAAAGAAGAGAAAGAGATTCAAATTACCGTATATACTCGAGTATAAGCCGACCCAAGTATAAGCCGAGGCCCCTAATTTTACCACAAAAACCTGGTAAAATTAATATTCTTTTTACTCGAGCATAAGCCGAGTTTGGGTTTTCAGCACATTTTGTTGTGCTGAAAAACTAGGCTTATACTCGAGTATATATGGTACATATTAATAGTTGACTAATTACAATCCTGGATTACGCTATTAAAACTGGACAGAATTGACCCTACTTGATAGACGGGGTGTAGAAGTAGAGCATGGGGGGACCAAATAGCATTTCAATGACAAAGGAGAACATCATTTGTATAAATTGCACAATAGATGGAGCACTTGAGGTCTTGAGAGCTTAAAGGGAACTTGTCATCAGAAATTGGCTTAATAAACTACAACCAGTATGTTGTCCAGCAGCTGAACAGCTTCTAGATGATGTTTCTTTCATCGTCTGGTGTAGTGGAATCATCCAGAAACACAATTATGAAGTGAGATGTAAATTGGTTTTATGAAGTCAAGGAGGTGGAGAGTTTAACACTGAAGTCAAGCTTTCCTTGCCTCATATACCAGGGCGCCGCCCACCACTGGCAGATTCTGCTTACAGAGGTTGATGGTGCCTTCTTAATCATTAATGCAAATTCTAACAGAAGATCAGATAGTATCAGGTACGTGGGAGAACAAGAGAGCCAGAGGGGGTGAGCAAAAATAGTTTATTGTCTTTTAAGCCCCCCCCCCCCCCACAGCCATGTATCCATATTTTTTATCCCTGACAACCCCTTGTTCACTACTGAGCATCACCAATCCCTCAACTATTTCTCTTGTCACTACGTAAACCTTACATGAGGTTCACAAGGATTTATACTTGCTAGCAGTTTTCTACAAGCCCCATAATGCATGGTGTCCTACCACAAATCCCTTATTAGGTGATACCAATCAGAATATGTTCTCAATTAGTATGGTAATTAGAACATTTTGTTGAAGGGTTTACAATTAGTGAAATGCTAGTAGCAAGCATACAGCTGTTGTAATGAGTTTGCCGACTTCTGTATACAAACAGAGGCTGGTAGTAACAGTTGTGCTATGGGATGCGAGCATACCGGTAAATAGTTTATTGTTATTAAAGGCCCCTATAGTTATATATACATTTTTTTAAATCCCCGGACCACTCCTTTAAAAAGGTCTTCTTCACTACTAAATGTCACCAATTCCTCATCCTCAAGTATTTCTCTTGTCACTACATAAGGTTCTCAAAGAATTCATACTATATGGCAGTTTCCTACAAGCCCCATAATGCATGATATCCTAACACAAATGTCTCATTAGGCGGTGCCAATTACAGTTTGTTCCCAATATGTAATTAGGTAATTAGAACATTTTGTTAAAGGGTTTACAATTAGCGATATGTATAAATTAATTAGATGAATCATTAATTATTATCATTTGGGCACTATTTAAGGCTATGGACACTTTTGTGACCATAAACCACCACTGACTGCAGCTGTCAGCTCTCAAACAATCCCCCAAAAACTTTCTGGTTTCTTTCTGGGAATCCTTTATATAAGAATATTGTAACTATAAGTGTAGAATTCTGACAATGATACAAAAGATGGTTTAGTCATAATCTGACTTATGTATCTTAAATCTGTATTATTGCCTAAGTAATCTTTCCCTTATGGCCAGGAGGAACTTCTGTACATCCAGGGAGCTGGTGACCTGGTTAGGTAAGAATCTAATAATAACAGCCGCTACCGAATAAAGTCTCTCAAGCTCTTTATATGCTGTTTACAGCCATTTATAATTTGTTTCAAAAGCCTGAAGATCCCACAGTGTTAAACATTCCAGACAAAAGGAAATTTAGATACAGCTATACAAATGCTCACGCCGCGCGCTCGCTATGCAATAACTCATAATTTCCTTGTCGATCACACATTTTTCTCTTTTTCTAAAAGTTTCCCTCAAAACAGAGGAATATTAATGGAGTTTTTTTTTTTTTTTTAATTAGAATGCGCGACAAAGATCGTTTATTGGGAAATAATCAGAGGCAATATTATGGCGAATGCGGCAAAATGAGAACGGCGCTGCAGAAGTCATTAATGGCTTATTAAAATTTTACATCAATATAAAAACTGCTTATTTATTCATAAATATATTTTTGCGCTTTCAAATGCAGGGATTGAGTCACTCGGCAATAATCGCTTCCATTTTCAATCATTAATTTGTGGCTCGAAAATGGATATTGTGCGGCTGTTCATTAATACAATGCGAATGTACAGTATTTACTCTTGTTATTTCTTCACAGAAATATATATTTTTTCTGTGAAGTGGTAGAGAGTGATTGGAGGAGAGACGTTACTTTTACTTTTTGTCGTGTCACAGGTGTACAATTTACAATGGCCCACATTTACTAAGAACAGTGCAGTGTGCACTATGTGCAGTTTGCCTGTGTAGTGTGCAGGGGGCGCCAGATTCAGATTTATTTCTGGCAAGCGTTCTGCATGAAGCTGGTGCCCCGTCCACTTCTACGACAGAGTGCACCACTTTTTTTTTGGTGCACCTTTAACATGGGGCGTGCAACACAATTCTGTCGGACTTTCAATGTTTTATCTGGCTCTGGGTCCGAATCAGCACCAGAACGCCCCCTTCAGTTCAGTCGCGTGAAAAGTAGTGCAGCTGTGCCACAAATGGTCACGTGCGACACAAATGTGGCGCAGACACATCTTAAATACCTGTGTAAGCAGTTTGCAGATGAAAGAATGTGCAAAGTCCGACTGAAAACTGGCGGAAGGGCGTTAGAAAATGTGGGCCAATGTATCTTTACAACAAGATGTGTCCACCCTAATTTTAATCAAGGGGACCTGTCATGACATAACTCATTTACTTTCTTTCCTGCCATTTAATCATTAAAGGGGTTGGTCACTTCATGTTCTTTGTAATTTGTGTGTGCAAGGTGGATTCACACTGGCGTGCGTGGTGCATGGCCGTTGTGCACCCATTGCGTGTTGTCTCCAATTTGTCTCTGTTTTCTTTCCTTATTTTGTGCCGCATCCATAAAAAGAGCTTGAAAGTTTAAAATTGGTTCGAAAACATAAAACCTGGATTCCATCGGTCCTCATCAGTGAAAAATCAGTCGTAATAGCTGAGGTTATATCTGTAGTAAGTGGGTTCTCCGTGCAGTGTCTCACATCCATGCTGACATCAGGTGTGAAGAGACACTAGTAAGTAAAAGGTCTTCCTTTGTAGTAGGTGACTGTGTCCCTGATGCTGCCACCATTATGCAGCAGGTGGTGTTGCCTGAGGCAAGAGGCTCAACTCGCCTCATGGCTGTTGCACCCCTCCCTGGGTGAAGGGTCAAGTGATCTCTAACTATCCATGAGCAATCACCTTCCAGGTCCTTGAATCTATCTGAAACCATTTTATGGACAGGATGGCAGCTAATGAGGTGACCAGGGCCGGCACCAATGCTGGGCATACCGGGGCAAGTGCCAGGGCCCAGAGCTGCTCGGGGGCCCACATAAGGCTGTACATAAGGAATTCATGAGGGTTGAGGTGGGCTGTATCTAATGAATCAATAGGGTGTGAGGGGGACTTTATATAAAATACCGACAAGAGGGTTGTATATAAAATAACCATGAGGGGGCTGTTTGCCAAGATAAACTAGGGAATATTTTAGGGAAAAAGGAGATTTTTAGTCTCAGGGGCCTACTGAAACCTGGAGCCAAACCTGTAGGGCTTCACTTTACATATCAGGAAAGAAGTGCAGCACTTCCAATAGAAATATATTGGTAATTTACATACGTTCCTGCTCCCACACATTACGGAAAACTGGAAGTAAAGTGACCAACACATTCAATGATTCCAAATGAAAGGTAACAGTAGTTTAACAAATCAATGGAAAACCATAAAAAAGCCAAAGTGCTTTATTATCTTAAGTTCTTCAAACACAGTCATTAGAATATTAATTTATCATATTCCTCCCATGGTTCTATATCCAGGAAGAATTAAAATATTGCATTCCAAACATGAGAGCGTTGGAAATGTAAATCCAAGTGCTTGAAATGATTAGCATACATTAGGATTACATCATATAAATATACATTACATATACATTATGCATTCTTCACATTATTAAACATAAACGCCAAGACAACCCCATATCCTAAAGCTAGACCTGTATTCTACCAATTATGGTTTTATTCAGAATCTATAGGGCCAAAAGATATAATATTTTATTACGGTATATTGTTACTGATGAACAATAACCACCTTTAAATCTGTTTTAAAGAGGTATGAAACTATGTTATACTATATCTAAAATGAGAGGATTTGGGACAAGGAAGCGATCATTGGTAATGGTGATCATGAGATACGGACCTACATCCTGTTATAAAAGAAGTAGTAATGTGCATGGTCATCCGCAGCTCCATTCACTTCTGAGGGATTTTTCGGGATAACGGTCAAACATGTCTCATAATTATAATCCAATGGAGGAACTATACCCTACAGGGGGGTGGCTATATATTACAGGGGCAGGCTATATACTACTGGGGGCAGACTGGCTATATACTACAGGGGGCTAGCTAGCTAGCTATATACTACAGGGGGCTAGCTTTATACTGCAGGGGTCTGGTTATTTACTACAGCGGCCTGGCTGGCAATATACTACAGGGGGCTGGCTATATAATTCAGGGGGCTAGCTATATACTACAGAGGGCTGGCTATATACTACAGGGGGCTAGCTATATACTACAGGGGGTTAGCTGGCTATATGCTACTGGAGGCTGGCTATATACTACAGGGGGCTAGATGGCTTTATGCTACTGGAGGCTGGCTATCTACTACAGGGGGCTGGCAGGCTATATACTACTGGGGGCTGGCTATATACTACTGGGGGCTTTCTGGCTATATACTGGGGATGTTGTGACCAATGCATTTTTCACCCTAGGCTTATACTCGAGTCAATAGGTTTTCCCAGTCTTTTGTGTTGGCTTATACTCAAATATATATGGTAATACTCCATTGTTTCTTTGTTGTCCACCATTATGGGGAGATGTTAGTACACAAGTTCTTCCACCATTTATGTTCTCTTCCAGCATTGCTCTATAGTGATTATACTAGGTCTTCGTGTTATATGATAACATCTTCCTGAAGTTCATTACTCAACAAATATTTGATACCATCTCAAGCATCGGGGGCTATTTCTAGAGGTTTATTACTGATGTTACATGAAATATCACCTAGAATCGAGGCAGCCGCTGACAGGGAAATGCTCTTGTTAAAGAACTGGAGGGGAAGTATCATTTTCTTGTGCAGGCTGTATCTTGGCGGAGGCACCACAGTCTAAGTGGGTGTCTGCAATATTACTTTTCTGCTAAATTTACTCAACAGCATGAGCGCTATTTATAAACTGAACGAGGCTGAAACTTCTAGACAACTTTTACCGAACATCAAACTCAGCAACTTATGATGACTGGTTTTACTCTAGTAAAGAGGTCTTCTTCATGCAATATATCTCGAGAGCATTGCTTCTACAGCATAACAGAGGTCGAAAAGTCTTTCATAGGGAGCCATAAAGCTTCCATGCACCGGTACAATCCAAACCAAGGTCATACCACCTGCAAATTCCATTCACTGGACCAATATTTGTAAGACCCCATGTTCTTGCCGGGGCCGGACCCAGAGCATATCACACACCTGAATGGAGAAGATAAGGGGGTAAGAGCACATCGGGGGTCATTTACTAAGGGCCCGAATCACGTTTTTAATTTTTCTGTTTTGCGCCGATTTTCCCCGGGTTTTTGGCGCATGCGATCGGATCGTGGCGCATTGGCGTCGGCATGCACACGACGGAAATCGGGGGGCATGGCCGTACGAAAACCCAACGGATTCTGAAAAACCGCCACATTTTTAAAAAAAAGTGTCGCTGGTCACACACTTACCTGCACTCGGCCTGGCTTAGTGAAGTTCAATGCATTCCGATGAACTTCAGTGCAGCAGCGACACCTGGTGGACGTCGGAGGAACTACCTCGGTGAATCGCCGGAAGACCCAAATCCTCCACACAGAACGCGCCGCTGGATCGCGAATGGACCGGGTAAGTAAATCTGCCCCATCATCTCTCCTATCTCCATCGGAGCCCTCAACTCTTGTTATCCACCTAGATACTTTTTGAGGTGTCACCTTACATGAAAGTGCTATTAGGGGGAGAAGTGAGTCACAGCAGCTGGGTGTCCACCCACCAGCACAGAGAGGAGTGTAAAATTCCAGACAGAGACCACAGAAGGGTAGGAAGTCACATAATGGCCAATGTTGGTCCTCTTGTACACATACTGTACTATGGAATTCGGCAAGTCATGATATCATTCACAGACTCTTCAGTTCTATTTATCATTCCAGTTTTTTATTTCATTCTCTCCTCTTAAAGGAAATCTACCATCAGAATCCATCATGATAAAAAGTGACTCATCGACCCAGGTACGGTGATTGTGATAATCTTCTTATATTTGTTATCTATGGCCTCCTTCCTTCTAAAATCAACTTCTAAAATTATGATAATGAACCCAAAGGGCTCAAATGCCGTAATTTAACATAATACTAAGTTGTAGACTGATTTTGCAAGAAACAAATATGTATAAGAAGGTTATGAAGCCGGAGCTGGATGCACAATTACAATGAATAAGTGAAAATGCTCTGTTCTAAGGAAAGCAACATTTTTATCTGAAGCCATTTAAAGCGATGCTGTTATCCCGGCTGTTTTCTCTTCCGGGCTGGTTGTAGTCATTAAATCGTTTCTTGTGCAAAAAAAGACATAGAAATGCCTCATCCCAATGTTTTTTTCTCATTTTGTTTTCTTCTGAAAGTAATTGTGCCATTATGTCTATTCCTGGATTGCTCTCTCCTAGTTGAGGCTTCAGCTTTTATCTGCTACTTTATGCTTGTTTATCTCTAAAGTTTAGAAAAAGGAAATGCACCAATGTTTTTTGGCTTTTTTTCAGGTTAAGTGCTGGAGAGTTCAACAAGTTTACCATAAACATACAATTAAAATCGTATATTTCAGGTTTTTTTTAGAGGGGGATGTAAACCGTATGCAGGGTTCTGCCATAGGATTAAACATGTGTCTACAATGAATGTGTCTGTAGGATGTTAAAGGGAACCTGTCACCAGCCGTAACTCCCACAGATCCCACACTGTACCTTATCACTCACTGTACAGGCAGTCCCCGGGTTACATACAAGATAGGGTCCGTAGGTTTGTTCTTAAGTTGAATTTGTATGTAAGTCAGAACTGTATATTTTATAATGGTAGATCCAGACAAAAAAATTTTTTTGCCCCAGTGACAATTGGTGTTTCAAAATCTTTTGCTGTAATTGGACCAAGGATTATCAATAAAACTTCATTACAGACACCTTACAGCTGATCATTGCATTCTGGGACTAGTATAGCATCCAGAGAGCTTCACCAGAGGTCACAGTGGGCAGAGGGGTCCGTCTTTAACTGTGGGTCGTCTGGAAGTCGGGTGTCCTTAAGTAAGGGACCGCATGTATATGTCATGTACAAATGGCTATTTTATAGTAATTTGAAGCCAATATTCTTCTAAAAAGCACTTTTATTCACCTTCTTAATTAAGTCAGGGAGGCTGGGGAGCTTCAACATAAAGTCAAGCTTTCCTGCCTCCTCTTGTACCCTCCCACTCCTAACTCGGTCCTCTACATGGTGACATCATCCCTTTCTGGTGCCAAGATGCATTCTGGGAGCGCTCATCAGCTAGCTGGCCACGCTCATCCACAATGTGCACACAGATTCCGGAGTACAGCCAGCTACTTGAAGATCATTCATCCTATGCTCACTCCTGTATCCCCTTTTGGTACATGTACGGTGTGTGTGCAGGACAGGAGTGTGAGAACTCGGCACCACAAGAGGATGAAGTTGCCATGTATGGAGCAAGGTTAGTATTGTGTAGAAAGGAGAGTAGGAGGTGTAGCTCGACTTTATGACGGAGCTCCCCAGCCTCCTTGACTTTATCAAGGGAGTGAATAAAAGTACTTGTTTGAAGAATGGTGGCATCAAACTACAGTGAGCTCTAAGGTACAATGTTGAGTTTCAGGTGGGATCAGGATTTTCAGTGACTCACCACTGGAAAGGATGTCAGACAATTAATGATGTAAGAATTAGAACCCAGAGAAAGAACCATGTAGCTCCAGTAGACCATATATTGATTAATTATATAAAATGATGAACACAATTGGGGAGATTTATTATGCCATTGTCATGCCGGTGGAGACTATAGCAAAAGACTCCGCCAGTACAGACCTGGTATACAGTTTCAAACTAGCTTGTGCTCGTATTTACTGAGAGGCCGGAGCCTCTTAGTAGCTATCGGAGGTTACATCAAGTCTGGTGTTCAAAGCGCCAGTCTTAATGAATTCCCCACAATGCATTTCGACTTGGGACAAAGCCTCAGGATCCGACCCAAAAAGCACTTTATACTGCATATTTTTTATATAAATATAGAAATAATTATACTGTATAGTAGAGCTGCATATTGGGTCCTTTTATGGGCTCTATTTCTTGCACCTCTATATGATAGCCTTCCATAAAGGAAATTTTGGGTCCTAAATTATTATGCTAACGACAGTAGGTCATGCAATGCTTAGCATTTCCAGACAGAGCAGACTGTCCCAGACTGGAGACAAATAGTTCTATCTACTAGAAAGCAACAATGGCAATTTAGCTCTTTTCCTATCCCCCAAAGGGCTGCAGTTCCCTGGCACCACCACTATGAAGTAGACCCAGGCTTCTGCCTCTCCCATCATCGACTGTACATTTTTTTTCTCAGAAACTGCCAGGAAACGCTAATTGTTAAATAGGTCTGCAGTATCAAACTGACTCCGGGACAAAAATTCCATTTAATTCTTTTCAGCAATCACTTTTGAAGCTTTTTTTATGGGATTAGACTGAACGGGATAGCCTGTATTTTCCATCAGGGTCGGCTCCAGGTTTTTAAGTAGACCCCTGGGTGACAGAGCCTCAGTGGGCCCCTTTGCAGTGAACTCACGTGGCGGCATTACAAATTCAGAAACTAAAACAGTCTCCTGTTCCCTAAAATATTCCCTAGTTTATCATCCCAAACTGCCCTCTCATGGTTATTCTATAAAGACCTCCTCAACCCTTATGGATTAATTAGATTTAGCCCCTTCACCCCCAAGGATTCCTTATGTACAGCCTTATATGGGCCACCCAGCAGCTCTGGCCTGTGGCACTTTCCTGGGCATGCCCAGTGCTGGCACTGGCCCTGCTCTCCATGTATGTGAATGAGGCTTGGGCACATGTAAATTCTTTTGTAAATTCTTAGGCTCTTATCATTCTTCCTCCTCCCCAATTACTGCCTATTCCCTCCTGCTAGCAAGATGGACAGAAGCTCACTGAGGTGTTCGATTACAAGGAAGCTCAAAAACTAGCAAAAAGCTCTAGTTTTATTCCTGTCCTTGAATATTTCTTAGTCATGTTAGATTCATTATGATATTAATTCATTGTATATAGATGGAGTATTGTAAATTATATTTATACTACATGGATAAAGACATTATTACTATTATTATTATTATTATTATTATTATTTTGCATCGATTTCTATTGTAAAAGTTTGAATTCTTTTGTCATATGAAACACCAAAGGTTTATGACAGTCACATTAATATAAAACAAGCAGATGTTAAAATGCAGCATAAATACAGTAATTTTTCATACAAAGACCCTTTAATGTGCACCAGTGTTTGAAGTCATCAGACCTTCACTGATTAAAGGAGTTGACGAAGAAGATGAAAGAAAGGCTGATGGCTCCAGAAACTTTACTGAATATGTTAACCAGCAACAAAGTTATCATTAGAGAAAATATATTACCTCTAGAGTGGTTTTCTGGGTTATTGATATGGACTTACTATTATGCCCTCCACCATTTTTTCAGAGTTTGTCAATCCGAGTGGCTCCATCGAGGAGAAAGGATGTGCCAAAAGCATTTAGTTGGTGCGCACGGATCATATGCATTTATATGCCAACAGTGGTTTTACGATGGGCATTTAAAGAGTTGATAACAGCAAGGGTGTTAACTGGTGGGGGTATGAGCCAAATTCAACTTCAAGCTGTGATGTTTGGCACTGCCCTGCCTGGTGTAGGTTTGCTCTTTAACCTGCGCCTGTTCAGCCCTGAAAATTGGGGTACAAGCCGTAATCATACCCCCACTCTCCCTATTCTTATAACTTTACTGTATATATTACTGATAATTTAACTAATTTCTCTTAGGCTGTTACTTTTAGGCTGTTAATGTCCCATGGTCATAAGGACCTTATACCTCTCCATCTCTCCAGGTTTGGCCAACGCAAGAGTAGATGCGACTCTACATCTGTAACTTGATGTCCCCCAATCTCTTGTCCGGCATATTACACATGCGTCTTCCCATACATTACCATCTACACACAACAAAGGGTGGGTTTGACATTATGGGGGGCCCTTAAGCAATAAATTAAAAGAAATTATATATAACTAGAAAGATAGCAACAACTGGCAACGTTACGTCACACCGTGGGGGTGAACGCGGAGGATGCAGGTCTCCATGCCGTTCCTCTCAGATGCCATAAACCAGCTGTCATATTAACAACGAGTCCAGTGATTACATCCAAACAGTCTCCGGGGCTTAACGCAGTTGCTTGGGATGTGATACAGGGTAATCCGCTTTTCTCTTCCTCGCCCATCCTGTGCCTCCTCATATATTACTTCTGGAGACAATATACATCAACTTTATATTTAAATATGAGTGGACCCAAACTTTAGGTTGGCCATGGGTATCGCTGGGGTGTCCTCTCTGGCCAATCACAGCCATGGCAAGTAGGTAGGGGCTGCACGCCCGTTAATCCTGCAATATTTTTGGGTCGTACGGGAAGCATCCGGATCCCAGACCCGACCTTAAAAAGCAATTCTGCTCATCTCTATTTATAATAGTATACAATACACAAAGCTCTTATGACAAGGCAGAGTTTTCTCAGAATTAAGTTTTTTAGAAAATATATTTTTCTTTCCTTTTTGTATTTATCTCAATTTTAGAGCCAATTCATCTAATGAATCATCAAATTAAAACATTATCTCTAAGTGGAACGAGTATTACTGCGCTCATTGGAACAAGACCTCCAAAACACTTTAATAACACAGACGACACTTGTACCTCTCACGATATCTATTTATATGGAAAATTGCTTTATGATTGCTCCACTCATTGTATACTCATAAATATTGATAGCTGAGACAGAACATTTTGTCTGGTACAATGCGGTTCACACCACCTATCATACCATTAATTTATTCAGTGCTTGATACAAATAGATCTGACAGTTCTATGTTAACACACAATTAGATTATCGGAGAAAATTAACTTAATAGCTGATTTGTTTAATGAAGCCAGGAAGGGTCTGTGGTTCTTCCTCTAATATTATGACACATTGATAATTCATCTATAGCAAAAATCCCCCCCGTCAAACTAATTACTAAAAGTTGTGAGAACATATGTCACCCAGATTCTTTAGAGATGAGAACATGTGGACAAGGTTCTGAAGAGCGACAATGAGATGAAGGGCAGCGGAACACTTAGTCATCAGACGCTATCGCGGTTCAAGTGTCAACTTATACGCACACATACTTATGGTGCTCTATTATAGATCATATGCGAAACCAAGGATGCCATATGTCTTCATTGCAAAAGTCAGGAAGGTTCCATGACTTTAGAGGTCAATTGGCTAAAAAAGTGCATTTATAGTAATATCTGTAAACTTTTATATCTAGATACTCAAGTAGATATAAAACTTTAAGTGTAACTATAAAGTTATGATTTTACCAAATTCCCCCTTTAAAAACAAACAGAATGATTCCTACTTTGTGCTGCTCACCTTTTTCTTTCCAAAGTTATGTAATTTTCTGTTCTGAAAGCGTTCGAAAAACTCTTTCTCACCAGAGGTAAAGTGGGCAGAGACTAAGCTCTTCCTATAATTGCCCCGAAGTTGAGTCCAATTCAAACTGCCCACAGATCGCATGATGCCTTGTGTTCTCTCTCAAAGTAATTAAGCATTAAATCCATTAAATGCCACAAGTAAATCCACTGAACACTGCATATTGTATATAAAGGATGTATATGGTGACTAGCCGGACAGCTTCCATCAGATGGAGGAGCAGGGAACATGTAATATGTGGAAGAAAACAGTTACATGAAGAGTCTGTGCCATGTGAGCACTAAGGGTTAATAGCTACCCTACACAGCGCTTCCAGTGCTGAGTACAAGGTGGGGGAAGGGAGCAGCATGAGGTGCAGAGAAAGACAGAGAAAGTTATGTAGAATCACAGACTGGGATGGAGGGACTGATAGGGGGAATGGGGAGATCTTGTACCTCATTGTTCTGTTTAGGAGACATCTGAATCCACAGTCCTGAACACACTAATCTCAGCTACATAAAAAGAAAGCTCTGTCACACAGCCCCCCCCCCCCCCATTAGAGATGGTAGGACATACTCCACGATAGTCAGCACAGACAGAGGAATGTGCTACTTCAGCAATGAGATAATCTGGTTATAGCAAAGGAACTGCTGGATATAGTTAACAGAGACAATAGGCAAAGTTGTTCTACATTCCAAGAGCTAACAATTTGTGGAAAAAAACGTTACAGTTATTCCTTAAATAAAAGGAAGATGTCACCAGAAATTTATGTTTTTTGAACTATGTTAAACTATTATATAGTTACATTTTTGCATTGCTTGTATAGATGAAAAAAGACATGCATTCCTCAAATTCAACCATGGAAAGGAAGGGAATGGATGAATTAAGGAATTTTTAATGATGTTTTTAAATCTTTCCATGCCATTGTCTATATGTAATAACATCTCTATCTCATTGCCATGATTAAATCACTACTGACAATAGATGATGTCACAGCTTATCTCCTCCCCTCCCTGTACAATGACCTCTATATAGATAACACTGACAGATCATTACATCACTACTGACAATAGATGATGTCACAGCTTATCTCCTCCCCCTCCCTGTACAATGACCTCTATATAGATAACACTGACCCATCATTACATCACTACTGACAATAGATGATGTCACAGCTTATCTCCTCCCCTCCCTGTACAATGACCTCTATATAGATAACACTGACAGATCATTACATCACTACTGACAATAGATGATGTCACAGCTTATCTCCTCCCCCTCCCTGTACAATGACCTCTATATAGATAACACTGACCCATCATTACATCACTACTGACAATAGATGATGTCACAGCTTATCTCCTCCCCCTCTCTGTACAATGACCTCTATATAGATATCACTGACCTATCATTACATCACTACTGCCAATAGATGATGTCACAGCTTATCTCCTCCTCCTCTCTGTACAATGACCTCTATATAGATAACACTGACCCATCATTACATCACCACTGACAATAGATGATGTCACAGCTTATCTCCTCCCCCTCCCTGTACAATAACCTCTATATAGATAACACTGACCCATCATTACATCACTACTGACAATAGATGATGTCACAGCTTATCCCCTCCTCCTCTCTGTACAATGACCTCTATATAGATAACACTGACCCATCATTACATCACTTCTGACAATAGATGATGTCACAGCTTATCTCCTCCCCTCCCTGTACAATGACCTCTATATAGATAACACTTACCCATCATTACATCACTACTGACAATAGATGATGTCACAGCTTATCTCCTCCTCCTCTCTGTACAATGACCTCTATATAGATAACACTGACCCATCATTACATCACCACTGACAATAGATGATGTCACAGCTTATCTCCTCCCCCTCCCTGTACAATAACCTCTATATAGATAACACTGACCCATCATTACATCACTGCTGACAATAGATGATGTCACAGCTTATCTCCTCCCCCTCCCTGTACAATAACCTCTATATAGATAACACTGACCCATCATTACATCACTACTGACAATAGATGATGTCACAGCTTATCTCCTCCCCCTCCCTGTACAATGACCTCTATATAGATAACACTGACCCATCATTACATCACTGCTGACAATAGCTGATGTCACAGCTTATCTCCTCCTCCTCCCTGTACAATGACCTCTATATAGATAACACTGACCCATCATTACATCACTACTGACAATAGATGATGTCACAGCTTATCTCCTCCTCCTCCCTGTACAATGACCTCTATATAGATAACAGTGACCCATCATAACATCATTTCTGACAATAGATGATGTCACAACTGTTTATACTCCCTTTCAATTTTTTTTTAGTAATATCTTTTTAAAAATCTTTTATTCCACTATAAGGAATAAGCGCGGCTGATCTGAAGTGTTGTGAATATTGTGAATAATCAATTGTTGAAAATGTTATCTGATGAATGTCCAGTAGAGCAGAAATTTGCAGTTTTAGTAAACTTTAGTCTTTTATGTATGGAAACCTAAAAGGGGATTATATTTCATCTCATTCATCTCCTATCCACAAGATACGGGCAGGTCCCCCTAAACTTCCTTTTACTACTTAGGAGAAGTTGATCCCATAAATTTCACATTGTATAGTGACAGGGATTATAATTTCCCTCCTATGATTATCTCATGCATGTCTACGCTGATATCAAGGTGTCACTTTCACTTGCTTTAAGGATCAACCCCTTGCTGAGAGACCACTCCGGAGAGATTATAGAAGATATGAAGAAGTCAAATGAACTTCTTAAGTAATTATTGTCTTTAGAATAATCATGGATGATAGAAATCATAAAATTAAAAATTTACATAGCGAGTTTCATGACTTGTTATTTTTAATATTATCCATGGTCAATCCTTATTTACATTTAATGATCTTAGAATTATCATTGTGTAACCATTTTTTATAGTATGATGTATATTTACCTGTATACATCATGTATAGAGTATCTAAAGATGTTGCAAAGTTCCTGTAAGGAGAGCTTTTACTTCCTAGTCAAAAGCCTCTCACTCAACCAGTTCCCTGCACTGTACTGAAGAGATGCAAAACCATGGAAACAGCTCTGTCAACAGTTAGGAATCGGTTCCTTCTGGAGTAGATATACTGGTTTTGCTTTAATTCCACATCATGTCATTAGGCTTCCTGATAGTCATGCTTGATGTTAATCAGGGCTGCCTTACAAGATAGCCAAGAGACAATGCTTTCCTTGCTCCATCCTGGAAAACTTATTGCATGTTTCCCAGAATCCCCTAGTGGAGCATCAATGGCTATATGTTGGCCATAATTGGTAAATTCTCTTTAAAGAGAACTCTTACTTCCAATCACTAGTCTCATCAAGAGATCTACACCTCTACACATCTACATCTAAAAATGGGCTCTAAAGACATGGCCCCAAAAGAAGGAAATCACCTGCCATAAACACCTATTTGTTATTAATGTATTCCCTGAACGTATGGACCTTCTTGCTGATAAAACAGATACAACAAACAGTAAGAGGCTCACATATTGACATATTGGGGCTCATTTACTAAGGGTCCGCGGAGCGCATTTTCGCGATCGCGACACAAATCAGGGGACGGGATTCGGACTACGCGTGCAATTTAACGTTTAGAATTGTGTCGCAAGACACGCACTTACAAGCACCGAGAAGAAGAAGGTGAATTCCGGCGGACCTTGGCGGGGAAGCGACAGATGCAGGAACCTGAGCTTCACGAATCTCGCCAGATTTCATCTTCGTCGGACTGTCCGAATCGGGGATCGTGACAAGACCAGGTAAGTAAATTTGCCCCATTTGTGCGTTTTGTGGAAGTTTTAATAATTAACGCAACTGGTGCACAACATACAGGACTTACTTAGTGGTTCTGACCTCTTAGTAATTCCGGCTTAGCATAGTTGAGCTGGACTTGCAATGAACAGCTGATCCGACTTTGCATAGATTTGAACTATAACATGTGTCCGTATTTTGGCACCAGTTATAGGAAATTTGGCTGGCTAGACCCCGCAGGTCCACCTTCTTTCTTGCCATGCCCAGCTTTTTTTATGCCTTGTACAACAAAAAACAAGGCACAATACACCGATCCCATTGTCTGTTGTTGGCCCAAGAAACCCCAGCCTGATGCTAGCCAAAAAGACCTCTAATAGAAACATAGAAATCTTGCCACATCTGCACAATTTCTTGACTCTACATAATACTGTGCAATATGTCTCTCCTCTTCCCAATAAGATTCCATTTTAATTTTGTTGTTGTTTCCCTTGATTTTTATTACTCTTTACTTCACTATTAAAGCCATTAGTCCTCACAAGAAACTCAGAGATCTCCATCAGCTCCATAGAGATTAATGGAGCAGAACGGTCATGCGCGGCCGTCTGCTCCATTAGTCTGAGGAGCGCCGAGTGGTCAGTCGGACCCCTCGTTTTCGTGATCTGTGGGGGCCTTTGTGGGAAAACCCCTTTAGGTATACAAAGGCTGTCAACAGAGGTAGGTGCAGATGCAGCATCCTTATAAAGAGAACCTTCCATGAAGTGTCTTATTTAGTAATTCTAATATATAAAGCTGAGTATATGTGTGTGTATGTATTTATGTATGCATGTCCACAATAGGAATCTGCACTGTCATGTTTAAAATCACCAAATTTTGCACAGCCTCTCTCTGTGACTCATGGAACGTCCTAGATTAGGCTTTGAGACAACATTTTGAGCCACACTTTCCAAAATACATTTATTTACCACCATATACAGTAGCCATTGTCTGCTGCCTACTGTGGCAGTTAGCAACAAATCACAGCTCAGCTTCTATTTCGCCACAGGTCATTAATATGAGCCTTACTCTAGGCAAGTATAAGACAGCTTATGTGTGAGGTAATATGTGATGTAATGTGGATGCTGATACAGAGAGATAGACAGAAAGACAGACAAAGAGAGATATTCAGGCAGACAAAGAGAAACAGTCAGAGATGGAGACAATCAGAGACAGACAGAGACAACCAGAGAGATAGAAAGACAGACAGTCAAACAGACAAACATAGAGAGAAACAGTCAGATAAATAGTCAGACAGACAGAGAGAGAGGCAAACAAAGAGAGACAAAGACAGTTGGAGACAGAGACAGTCAGTGACAGTGACTGAGTGGGAGACAATCAGACAGACAGAGACAGACAGAGAGAGAGACAGAGAGACAGTTAGACAAACAGAGAGAGATAGATACATATAAACTATTTTTTGTTAACCCATTCTATTTTGTCATAGCTGAGAGCAGTTATTTACTATCCAGGGCAATGCAGGGAGCTACAGCTATATATATATATATATATATATATATATATATATATATATATATATATATATATTTGTTCAATAATTTGGGTTCAACTTTTCTTAAAACTACATTGTCCACATCTGGTTGTTACCATTTCAGAAGGGTGGTGGGGTCCTTTCACATTCTGGTAATGCTAGTCTCTGCTTGTGTAAAGTCATGGCCATTTGCTATGGTGACACCCAAAAAGTTTTTTTTGGAATCACACAGGAATCGCACAGTCTTGAAACTAATATAGCATAAGAGGTTGTTTTATATTCACCAGATTGAGCAGTGGGGGAGGGCTGAACCTGCAGATGGTTGCTCTACAGAAAATACACAACCAACACAATTGTAAAAAGAGAGGCTCAAACTACAGGAGGTCATAAAGTGAAAAATCGATGGAATTTTGATTTTCTTCTCTCCATTTAGCATTCCATCTAAATAGTGTATCCTTCAATTTTTTATAGTCATCTCAATACGGAATGTGATTTCTGCTTTGGTGAAAATCAATTCACAGAGAAATAACATATTATAATAATATTTGACAGGGTCAAAAAATCAGGCATAATTTATTTAGATGTCTTCGTCCCCCAGGCGCATTGACTGGTCATTTTATGGTTTAAAACCTCTGCGCCTGCGAGCTGTAATTAACGTTACACGCCTGGAATGAAAACATGACAATACACAGGCGGAATCCTGTGCACGGAATACTAAAATATAGCATAAAATGTATCATATATATTATATATATATCATCAAATAGTTTCTGACAATTCTGGAGCATATATCCCTTCTAGAAATGTATGACGTACAAACATATTCATAAATGGATTCACACACAGATATATTTATACTGATATATAGAATGCAGTAAATGTTAAAGGAGTTTTTCCATCTAGACTATTTAAAATATATCCACAAAATATCTATGAAATAGAAGTTAGATGCAGGCCCTACCTTTGGGACAGGGTCGGCTCCAGGTTTCAGTAGGCCCCTGGGTGACAGACCCTCAGTGGGCCCCTTTGCAGTGAACTCATGTGGGGGCTTTAAATATTCAGAAACTAAAACAGTCTCCTGTTCCCTAAAATATTCCCTAGTTTATCATCCTAAACAGACCGCTCATGGTTATTTTATACAGCCCCACTAACACCCTATATATTCATTAGATACAGCCCCCATCACCCCTATGGATTCCTTATGTAAACTGGCCCTAACACTGCTGTGTTCTTAGCTCTGTGCACTGAGTTAAATCACACTTAATCACTCAGTGTAGAGAAGAGGATCTGGATCAGTTCAATACAGAGAGCTAAGAGCACAGCAGTGTCAGGACACGCCTCCTATGCACTTGAAGCAGCTACAATTATGGATTCTTACCTTCCTGCCTCACGCTAGGGCAGGACTGTCCCACCAGAGGATCCTCCGGTGGGCCCAGGTTTTAACCCAATACCCTATAGAGTTCCTGCAGAGCCTATTTAAGGGTATCACAACCATATTCTACTTCTTACCGGTTGATATGCAATGGTCAACATGGATAATTTTATCTGGTGATCCTAATAATCCCCAGTCCAACCGTGCCTAACAGTGTTTGCTGTTGACAGTATCCCTTTAAGGACCTTAGAAATGATTTAAAGACTGCAGAGGAGAGCCAGGGGGGCAGTGAGGGGAAAAGGGAAGCGTTTTAAGTTCCTAACCCTTTTGTACATCCCTGCTTCCCTAATAACAGAAAACATGAGGGGGGGTCATAAAATATACAGTACAGGCAGTCCCCGGGTTACGTAGGGTCCGGAGGTTTGTTCTTAAGTTGAATTTGTATGTAAGTCGAAACTGTATATTTTATAATTGTAGATCCAGACAAAAAAATTTTTGGCCCCAGTCACAATTGGAGTTTAACCGGTTCGCAACCGCCCGCCGTGTATTCACGGCGGCGGTCGCGTCGCGCTGCATGGAGAGGGCTCACGGGCTGAGCCCTCTCCATAGCCGGTAAGTCTTTGCTGCATATTGCAGCAAAGGCTTGCCGGTAACATCCGCGATCGGTGCTAGCATGGTAGCCTATTTCGTTTTAACCCCTTCATTACAATGTGCTGATAGCACATTGTAATGAATGAGGAAGAAAATTCCCATATACTGCCATACTGTAGTATGGCAGTATATGATAGGATCGATCAGACAACCTAGGGTTAAAGTACCCTAGGGAGTCTGAAAAATAGTATAAATAAAAATAAAAAAAAGTTACAAAAAAAAAATTATAATAAAAAAACCTAAAATTTCAAATCACCCCCCTTTCCCTAGAACTGACATAAATATAAATAAACAGTAAAAATCATAAACACATCAGGTATTGACGCGTCCGAAAATGCCCGATCTATCAAAATATGATAACGGTTTTTCCATGCGTTTAACCCAAAAGTCGAAAATGGCACTTTTTTGCCATTTTGAAAAATCTAAAAAAAATCTATAAAAAGTGATCAAAAGGTCGTACAGTCCTAAAAATGATATCATTGAACATATTATCAAATTTCGCAAAAAAATGACACCACCCACAGCTCCGTGCACCATAGTATAAAAAAGTTATTAGCGTCAGAAGTTGGCAAAATCAAAAAAATTATTTTTGTACAGGAGGTTTTAATTTTTGTAAATGTATGAAAACATTATAAAACCTATACAAATTTGGTATCCCCTTAATCATACCAACCCAAAGAATAAAGTAGACTTGTCATTTGGGGCGCTCAGTGAAAGACGTAATATCCAAGCCCACAAGAAAATGGCGCAAATGCGGTTTTTCACCATTTTCATTGCATTTGGAATTTTTTTCCCGCTTCCGAGTACATGGCATGGAATATTTAATACCATCATTATGAAGTGCAATTTGTTACGCAGAAAACAAGCCATCACACAGCTCTTTACGTGTAAAAATTAAAAAGTTATAGATTTTTGAAGGTGGGGAGTGAAAAATGGACATGAAAAAACAGGAAAGGGCCCGGTCCTTAACCGGTTAAACATTTTTTGCTGTAATGGGACCAAGGAATATCAACTTCATTACAGACACCTTACAGCTGATAATTGCAATCTGGGACTATAGTAAAGCATTCAGGAAACTTCACCAAAGGTCAGAGGGGTCTGTCTGTAACTATGGGTTGTCTGTAAGTCGGGTGTCCTTAAGTAGGGGACTGCATGTACTGCTAAAATAAACCTTGCCCATAATATCTGTACATTGAGACCATTTCGTAATATTTGATTGGGTTGTTACTCCGCGCCCCTTTTTATTTGCTGCGTCTTCTCGTCTCGTTTCCCATTCGTAATCTCCATCCGCTTTAAGCAAAGTTCATTTTGCTTCGGCAGCAATAATAAAACATTACAGAAAAAGACTCGACTATTGATCTAAAAATAGATAGTAAAGGTGAATTTCCCACCACGGGATGAAACTATGGATGTTTGAAGTTTTTTTTTTATTTAATATACTATGAAAACGTAATGTACTACTAATCTAATTAAGCGACTTTCCATTACTTTAAAGCGAGGCTTTTCTTTTAATATTGCCCGTATCTTTCTTTAGGCGAGCGCTTCTTGCGACCAACTTTGATGTCAGACTGGGGAATCCAGACTCTTTGTAGTGAAGTTTGTGAAAATATTAAGAAAGAGGGTTCATCCAAAGGTGTGTTTCCTCCCGGCACAACCACGACAATTTTTATAATTAAGGTGGATTTTCTTCTCTGCAATAAAACTCCTAATATGCGCTCTAATAGACGGCCCCCATGTTACCGAAAGGGCAACATCTTAGGGAGTCATTAAAGGAGGTCTTTATTGAAGTCTATTTTTTATTTTTATTTTGTAATAACACCTTTTTTTTTTTAAATTTTAACTTAATTTAAAGGGCTCCTGTCACTAGAGTTGAGCCAACCCTCCAAATTTCATTCCGAGATTCGGTGATGGCACCAATCTCAGGTCGCAAAGTTTCTAACACCATTTAAATCACAATGTCACTAACCCTCAAGCAGCACCACGATTTTGGGGTTTATCATTGTTTCCCGATAACGTTGTCGGGAGTGATGACAGTCCCTCAAATGGCTAGACACATCGGCACCGGCATGCCAGTGCTGGTGTGCACACGCCCGCTGTAGTCACAGTGCTGCTGGAGGCTTTGCCAGAGACATTTAAATAGTTAACACCCACAATTGGTGCACAACTTAGACCGGATCAGGTTTTTAAAATTACATTTTTTCTAATTTTAACGCGCATCACTACCTATCCCAGACACGTGCTGATGTTTTACTAAATAATTCTAAACCCAATTTTTAAAAAAAAGCACTTGAGGGCATATATATTGTACACTGACGCATCGAGCACCAACATATGGTAAAACCTCACCCCTCCCACTGTGCCAGATCTACCTCCTGATAAATTTGGTGTCTCTGCTGGACAATTCTACTGTTGGTACACTTTTGGCCCAATATATGCCACACACCTTTAACTAAGGCCACACCCCTGAGACCACACCCCTTTGTAGCTACAGAAAATAAGTGTTTCTAAAAAATATCTAAATACGTTGATAAATGTGGTCATTTCAGGTGCGTAAACTAAGAACTATGTCATAAACAGATTGATCTATCTGCCCCAAATTGGAGATGTTGATGTTTGGAAGATTTGGTATAAATCTGTCCAGGGGCAGGTCAAGACTGCCATGGGCTCTGGGCGGTATGAATATTATAGCCCCTAAAAGGCTGGAATCACTTCCTCCATATGGTACTAGAATCAGCTTCTTGGAGAATAGACGATGGAGCTTATTTACTAAGGGTCCGCGGACACACTTTCGTTGGACTTCCCGACGTTTGGGTTTTGGTTGGCAGTGACAGATTTTTAATAGGGGATTGTGTCGCACGCAATCAGATTTTGGTGCAGCTGGGCTGGCTTTCATGCGACAGATATGGGGGGGAATGCCGCGGATTCGAACTGAGCGCAGTATTAAACTTTTAAATTGTGTTGCAAGCCCAAGCACTTACATGCACCAGGAAGAAGATGGTGAACTCCGTCAGACCTGAGCGGGAAAGCGACCCATATCGGGCGCATGATCTTAGTGAATCGCGGCAGATTATCACACTTTCTGTGAACTCTTCCAGACGAGTAAGTAAATGTGCTCCGATGTGTCTCTAGGCCTGATTTCAATGTGCCGTTTCAGAACCTTTGAAGCACCTAAATGGCTCTTGTGTTTATGTGTATTGAGAGCAGGAAAAGATGTGTGAGGATTTCATGGGTGAAGGTTCATGGGTGGTCATGGGCCCCCTAGAAGGCTTGGGCCCCAGGCTACTGCCCAAACCACCTACATTATAATCCACTACCTAATCTGGCATTTTTTGCATCGAATCCAAATTTATTATACCCAGGATAAAAGGAGCCACATTGGCGTTGCAGGATGCTAGTCGGAATAGCTGATCAATGGGGACCCCCAAAAATCTCATATCTACCCATACTATGAAAAGGCTAGACAGCCCTTTTGAGTAATAGCATTTCATGTGTTAATTATTATGTAATTCCGTATAATATCTGCAGGTATTTTCCTTGCTTTTGTCCCTTTCTTTCATGTCTTTTATCTTTTTTTTTTTACCCTAGATAGGAATCCCACAGCGTTCAGGAATCACAGACATTCAAGCTCAGCATTTCACCAAAAATAGCATCAAATTCTGACAGATCTGTAAAATGTTGAATTATGGATTGTACTTGTGATATATATAACAGCGTTATACAAGCTGAGCTTTATATTAGTATTAGACCTTCTGTAGATGCCATAGATGTGAAGAATATAATAATTTTATAATGTTATAATAATATACAACATAATACAATGAAGTTTATTGATGCACAATTTCAACAGAAACTTTCGACATCTTGACTTGAAACGTATCATCGTGTTTGTACTGTCTCTTCTGATCCAATTAATGCTGGAAGTGACTCAAAATCTGGGAGATACAGTAGACACAGCACTCCATCATGTATCTGACACCCCGGAGATACAGGAACCTGCCAGATAAGTCACTGCTGCTCTTGGAAAATTCTGATTAATGACCGATTTTACAGGAAATAGCCAAAGTGTTTAAATGTATGGACATACAGGCACCACCAGGGGGAGCCGCAGCTATGGGGTCATATAACTATGTCAGTTATTAGTTACATGTATATAAAGTAGGATGGGAAAAGTAATATGTCTCTGCTATATACACATGGATACTGTTCTCCCTACTTAAGAACACCCGACTTACAGACGACCCCTAGTTACAAACGGCCCTCTGGATGTTGGTAATTTACTGTACTTAAGCTTCAGGTTACAATAAACCGCTATAACAGTTATCTAAGGAGTCTGCAATTATGATTTATTACTAATCCTGGTTCTTATGATAATCCAACATATTTAAAATCCAATTGTCACAGAGACCAAATAAATTTTGGCTGGAGTTACAATGATAAAATATACAGTTCCGACTTACATAGAAATTCAACTTAAGAACTGCCTGTACTGTACTGTTACATCACTACGTATTTCCTGTGCTGTGGCATCATGTATGTATTACACCCATTTAAAAATCACTGTTTTTATAACTGTTGGGATGTGACATCACTAAGTAGTTGTTATTGTTTGGTATGTCTTTACTGTGACATTACTGTGCATATTATCCCTGTACTGTGACGTCACTGTGTGTATTATCCCTGTACTGTGACGTCACTGTGTGTATTATCCCTGTACTATGACATCACTGTGTATTATCTCTGTACTGTGACGTCACTGTGTGTATTATCCCTGTACTGTGACATCACTGTGTGTATTATGCCTGTACTTTGACATATCTGTGTGTATTATTACTGTACTGTGACATCACTGTGTGTATTATCCCTGTACTGTGACATCACTGTGTGTATTATCTCTGTACTGACATCACTGTGTGTATTATCCTGTACTGTGACATCACTGTGTGTATTATCCCTGTACTGTGACATCACTGTGTGTATTATCCCTGTACTGTGACATCACTGTGTGTATTATCCCTGTACTGTGACATCATTGTGTGTATTATCCTGTACTGTGACGTCACTGTGTGTATTATCCCTGTACTATGACATCACTGTGTGTATTATCTCTGTACTGTGACGTCACTGTGTGTATTATCCCTGTACTGTGACATGACTGTGTGTATTATCCCTGTACTTTGACATATCTGTGTGTATTATTACTGTACTGTGACATCACTGTGTGTATTATCCCTGTACTGTGACATCACTGTGTGTATTATCACTGCAATGTGACATCACTGTGTGTATTATCCCTCTGCTGTGACATCCCTCTGTGTATTATCCCTGTGCTGTGACATCACTGTGTGTATTATCCCTGTACTGTGACATCAATGTGTGTAGTATCCCTGTACTGTGACATCACTGTGTGTATTATCCCTGTACTGTGACATCACTGTGTGTAGTATCCCTGTACTGTGACATCACTGTGTGTATTATCCCTGTACTTTGACATCGCTGTGTGTATTATCCTGTACTGTGACATCACTGTGTGTATTATCCCTGTACTGTGACATCACTGTGTGTATTATCCCTGTACTGTGACATCACTGTGTGTATTATCTCTGTACTGTGACATCACTGTGTGTATTATCCCTGTACTGTGATATCACTGTGTGTATTATCCCTGTACTGTGATATCACTGTGTGTATTATCTCTGTACTGTGACATCACTGTATGTATTATCCCTGTACTGTGACATCACTGTGTCTATTATCTCTGAACTGTGACATCACTGTGTGTATTATCCCTGTACTGTGACATCACTGTGTGTATTATCCCTGTACTGTGACATCACTGTGTGTATTATCCCTGTGCTGTGACCTTACTGTTTGTATCATCCCTGTACTGTGACATCACTGTGTGTATTATCCCTGTACTGTGACCTTACTGTTTGTATCATCCCTGTACTGTGACATCACTGTGTGTATTATCCCTGTACTGTGACATCCTTGTGTATTATCTCTGTACTGTGACATCACTGTGTGTATTATCCCTGTACTGTGACATCACTGTGTGTGTTACCCCTGTACTGTGACATCACTGTGTGTATTATTCTGTATTGTGACATCACTGTGTGTATTATCCCTGTACTGTGACATCACTGTGTGTATTATCTCTGTACTGTGACATCACTGTGTGTATTATCCTGTACTGTGACATCACTGTGTGCATTATCCCTGTACTGTGACATCACTGTTTGTATTGTCCCTGTGCTGTGACATCACTGTGTGTATTATCCCTGTACTGTGACATCACTGTGTGTATCATCCCTGTACTGTTACATCACTGTGTGTATTATCCCTGTACTGTGACATCACTGTATGTGTTACCCCTGTACTGTGACATCACTGTGTGTATCACCCCTGTAATGTGACATCACTGTGTGTATTATCCCTCTGCTGTGACATCACTGTGTGTATTATCTCTGTACTGTGACATCACTGTGTGTATTATCCCTGTGCTGTGACATCACTGTGTGTATTATCTCTGTACTGTGTACTGTGACATCACTGTCTGTATTATCCCTGTACTGTGACAGCACTGTGTGTATTATCCCTGTACTGTGACATCACTGTGTGTATTATCCCTGTACTGTGACATCACTGTGTGTAGTATCCCTGTACTGTGACATCACTGTGTGTATTATCACTGTACTGTGACATCACTGTGTGTAGTATCCCTGTACTGTGACATCACTGTGTGTATTATCCCTGTACTGTGACATCACTGTGTGTATTATCCCTGTACTGTGACATCACTGTGTGTATTATCCCTGTACTGTGATATCACTGTGTGTATTATCTCTGTACTGTGACATCCCTGTGTGTATTATCCCTGTACTGTGACATCACTGTGTGTATTATCCCTGTACTGTGACGTCACTGTGTGTATTATCTCTGTACTGTGACATCACTGCGTGTATTATCCCTGTACTTTGACATCGCTGTGTGTATTATCCTGTACTGTGACATCACTGTGTGTATTATCCCTGTACTGTGACATCACTGTGTGTATTATCCCTGTACTGTGACATCACTGTGTGTATTATCCCTGTACTGTGACATCACTGTGTGTATTATCTCTGTACTGTGACATCACTGTGTGTATTATCCCTGTACTGTGATATCACTGTGTGTATTATCCCTGTACTGTGATATCACTGTGTGTATTATCTCTGTACTGTAACATCACTGTATGTATTATCCCTGTACTGTGACATCACTGTGTGTATTATCTCTGAACTGTGAAATCACTGTGTGTATTATCCCTGTACTGTGACATCACTGTGTGTATTATCCCTGTACTGTGACATCACTGTGTGTATTATCTCTGTACTGTGACATCACTGTGTGTATTATCCCTGTACTGTGACATCACTGTGTGTATTATCCCTGTGCTGTGACATCACTGTGTGTATTACCCCTGTACTGTGACATCACTGTTTGTATCATCCCTGTACTGTGACATCACTGTGTGTATTATCCCTGTACTGTGACATCCCTGTGTGTATTACCCCTGTACTGTGACATCACTGTTTGTATCATCCCTGTACTGTGACATCACTGTGTGTATTATCCCTGTACTGTGACATCACTGTTTGTATCATCCCTGTACTGTGACATCACTGTGTGTATTATCACTGTACTGTGACATCACTGTGTGTATTATCTCTGTACTGTGACATCACTGTGTGTATTATCCTGTACTGTGACATCAATGTGTGCATTATCCCTGTACTGTGACATCACTGTGTGTATTGTCCCTGTGCTGTGACATCACTGTGTGTATTATCCCTGTACTTTGACATCACTGTGTGTATCATCCCTGTACTGTTACATCACTGTGTGTATTATCCCTGTACTGTGACATCACTGTATGTGTTACCCCTGTACTGTGACACCACTGTGTATATTATTCCTGTACTGTGACATCGCTGTGTGTATTATCCCTGTACAGTGACATCACTGTGTGTATTATCCCTGTACTGTGACATCACTGTGTGTATTATCCCTGTACTGTGACATCAGTGTGTACTATCCTGTATTGTGACATCACTGTGTGTATTATCCCTGTACTGTGACATCACTGTGTGTATTATCCTGTATTGTGACATCACTGTGTGTATTATCCCTGTACTGTGACATCGCTGTGTGTATTATCCTGTACTGTGACATCACTTTGTGTATTATCCTGTATTGTGACATCACTGTGTGTATTATCCCTGTACTGTTATATCACTGTGTGTATTATCCCTGTACTGTGACATCACTGTGTGTATTATCTCTGTACTGTGACATTGCTGTGTGCATTATCCCTGTACTGTGATATCACTGTGTGTATTATCCCTGTACTGTGACATTGCAGTGTGCATTATCCCTGTACTGTGACTTCACTGTGTGTATTATCCCTGTACTGTGACATCACTGTGTGTATTACCCCTGTACTGTGACATCCCTGTGTGTATTATCCCTGTACTGTGACATCACTGTGTGTATTATCCCTGTACTGTGACATCACTGTGTGTATTACCCCTGTACTGTGTCATCACTGTGTATCCCTGTACTGTGACATCACTGTGTGTGTTACCCCTGTACTGTGACATCACTGTGTGTATCACCCCTGTACTGTGACATCACTGTGTGTATTATCCCTGTACTGTGTCATCACTGTGTGTATTACCCCTTTACTGTGACATCACTGTATGCATTATTACTATACTGTGACATCACTGTGTGTATTATCATCACTATTTTGTGATTGTGTAAAACTGGATAAAAAGATAGATAGAAGATAGATAGATAGATAGATAGATAGATAGGAGATAGATAGATAGATAGATAGATAGATAGATAGATAGATAGATAGATAGGAGATAGATAGATATGAGATAGATAGATAGATAGATAGATAGATAGATAGATATGAGATAGATAGATAGATAGATAGATAGATATGAGATAGATAGATAGATATGAGATAGATAGATAGATAGATAGATAGATAGATAGATAGGAGATAGATAGATAGGAGATAGATAGATAGATAGATAGATAGATAGATAGATAGATAGGAGATAGATAGATAGGAGATAGATAGATATGAGATAGATAGATAGATAGATAGATAGATAGATAGGAGATAGATAGATAGATAGATATGAGATAGATAGATAGATAGATTCTGTATCAGGCATTGTATATTCAGGAGATGTTGTTGTACCTCCATGGGGGGGCGCAGTAATGGTACAGTATGAGCTGGCACAAGGAGCCTCCACTGTGTAATGTGCATCTGGGTTCTGCATTTCGGTTCTGCAGGAGTCATTAGCTTCCCCTGCTCCGCACTGTGCTCAGTCTCCAGCACCACAGAATATGTCATCCTATCAGCTATTTTTCTTTTTTTTGGACGTGTGTCTGCAAAACGCGCTCATCCCAAATAGTGGACACTTTAACTGGAAACGCCAGAAAATTCTAAACGAAAGAGGAAATAATTTGCCTCCATGTTTATATTGGGTTCCTCACCTTTCACCATCATTAACAATTTATAACAAGAGATTAAACAGATGGAGCCACAAATTACATCCCAATCCTGGCTGTGCCTACATGCGCCTCCTCGCTAATTACAGGTGTAGCTGTCACCATGTCCTGCATTCTTATGCAGATCAATTTGTTATTTACATCTTAACACTGTCCTCACCGTAAATTTCCATACAAACGACCACAATGCACTTCCTTGACATTCACATGAGCACTGGAACGCTACGGGATGTGTCTGACTATCTACCTCAAAGACTTCTTCTATGGTCTGGACCCGTGTGGTGACCTTACTGCCAAGGAAACCCAATATCAGCAGCATTCTCCAAATCCTACTATCAAAGTTGTGCCTCCAGGTACGAGAGGGTCTCTGTTTTCTAAATTGCATTAAGTATTGGCATTTTGCATTGTTATATTTGCCTTATAGTCCATATGAGAGACCATTTTGCTAATTATTCATTGCAACCTTTACAGCTTCATCCTTAAAAAAGAGCTGGCACCCGAATTTTACCCCTCACACCAGCTATACCTGTTGGTAAAGGGTTAAAAGTCCTCCCCATATCACCCAAAATTATCTGCCTCTGAGACACTGTAGCTAATTTACAACCATTTTTTTTCTGATATGCAAATTAGTAGACATGAGTCAACTTCTGAAGAGAAGAGTCATGTTTGTTCTAGGCTGCCAGTTAACCCCACCTCCTTATTTTGATTGACAGCTCAATCCTGCATGTGCAGCTCCCTGCTCAGGTCCACCGGAGTTCACCTTCTTCTTACAGATGTGATGTCTTACGACACAATTTAAATGTTAAATCCTGCACTCTGTCCGAATCAGTTGGATCGTCCGACGGCCCGCCCCCAATTTCTGTTGCATGAAAGCCGGCGTCGGTGCGTCAAAATCCGATTACGTGCGACACAATCCCCTTCTAAATCCCTGTCCCAGCGGCCCAAATCCCGAAAACGTCGGAAAAACTGATGGAAACCCTTAGTAAATAAGCCCCTGTGTGTCCGCAAAACACCATTTCTGATGGACACTATGGACGATTCTTCTCTATATGAAAATAACCAAGGATCCCTTTGAATGGCCAATGATGTTTCATGGACGTTTGATGGTTTATTTTTCTGTCCATTCGCTCTACAACCTTTAGACTTTTGTAAGTGTCATTTTAGTGGGAAAAAAAATCAGAAAAAATTATTAAATTTGAAGAAAAATCTCTTTGTTTTAGAGGATTAAAGGAGGTTTTATGCAAATTTACAGAAGAATTCCAGTGAAATAGATTGGGATCCTAATTGAATCTTATGAAAACATTTGTTGGAGCTCCGGCACAACGAATCTTGAATGATTTGCTCATCTCTAAATCTGATTTATGTCACCAGTATATATGTGCCTATTCCTTTGTATGGTGAATTCCGGCACACAACAATATTAAGACAAATGTTTCCCCAAGCTAAAGGCCAGACATTATCACATATTGTCTTTGTGAATTCTGTATATCACAGAGTTGTGAATCTTCACATCAGGAAATCACTGTACGAAGCTTCCTGGCTTTAAAATATATTTGACATTATTGAGAAAAATCTTCTCACACCTCAGTACAACCATCTGAAATGTATTCTTTGTTTCTGCCACAGCATGTTTCTCAAAATAGAATTTCTCACAGGCCAGTAAATTCATCTAAAGAGCTAAATCTGTAGAGATCATGGTGATAAGTGATAGGGCCTTACTTGCTGATTGGTGGGTTTTCAGTGATGAGACCCCCACAGATCACGAGAATGGGGGGTTTGATGGGGTCGAGATATTTCTACTGCACCCCTTGTCACTCCCCGAGATGAGCGGAGCAAGCGGCCGCGTATTTCCATGCTGGTCCTTTCATCTCTTTGGAGCTGAAAGAGATTGGCGAGCGCAGAACGAACATGGAGAATAAGGGTGTTTGCCCCGCTCATATCGTGGAACGACGAGGGATGTGATGGAGGTTCCCCTCGACCCATTTGGACCCACAGATCTTGTGATCTGTATGGTCTCATCACTCATCAAACTTTTTCTTCAATTTCCTTACTGTTGAGGAAAATTATCTAAAGAGCCAATTCAATCTACTCATCAATCTACTCGTTTTGATCAGAAGAAGAAATGTGTCAAGACAGGGAAATGAAAGCCCTCCGCTTCTCACAACCTCTGTCATCACCTACTTGGCCAAACTGCACTAACCCGCAGGGGACAACTGGACAACAAGCCCATTCTCTGGGTTCGGGCATTGAGCAGGTAAACAAACCTGTGAGGTTGAGGTCCTGTGACAATAGTGAGGTCAGGCTTATTGGGTCAAAACCAAAATCTCAGCGGGGTACAGAATTGTGAAGCAAATAGAATAGTCAAAAACAATAAGCAATGGTCAGAAAACACAGCACATGCAAAAAAGAGCATGTACAACTACAAGCACAAGGAGACTAGTATGAATCTGAGTATAATTGGACTTCCTGGGCGATGACCCAGCAGCATTCTGCTGGGCCAAACAGTTGGGTGTGGTAAAGCCATTTGAAGTTCTGCAAGAGTGTTGTCAACATTATTCCAATGTCGACATGGGTAGTTTTTTAATATAAAACTTCCTAACCTATTTGACTATTTAGATTTCTATGTCCTTTTTTTTTTTTTACAGTGGATTTACCCAGCCTAAAATTACAATGTAATGGTGCGGAAGCCACTGACTACCATTGAATGCAATGGATACTGCAACTCATAAGCATCTTGGGAAGTTGTCTTAGTTTCAAAACACCATTTGGTAGGTGATTATTTTGGCCCTATGACAAGGGTGTAGAAACATATTTTTTTTTATTTTTTTTTAGATTTTACCTTTGTAACATCTCACCTGTTTGGCACCAACTTATCTCTCTCTCCATTGGCCGAATGGACATATTTATGAGGTGGTGGTGGGTTGTAGGTAGAAATAGCTATTGTTTGAGCAACCGACATTTTGACTTTTCTTGTCCATTTTGTCTCTGTGTTAATAAGTATCTTTCATTACATGAGGTTCTGGGCCGTCGATACGCCACACTTCCTTTCAAATCTACCGTAACTATATTTGACCCCTCCAAAAACGACAACAAAAATTAAAACAATAGTAGGTTATATTTTATGTACTGTTGACATGTTAAAATTGTTAGACTTGGTACTAGATACAAGAAAATACATATCATTTTGGTGCAGTCTACAATGTGTTAACAGATTTCTAGGCCAGATTTCCCCTTCGGTAGTGTCTCCTGGATGCCACGTTGTAACAGTTCAAGATGTGTCATGCTGTCGGCTTGCCAAGCACCAAATAAACCATGCTTTATTTATTCTGTATGCGGTGACAAACAATGATAATTGGATACTTTTCCACAATATGTAGTCTTGCTCCGAGGCAAATGTGACATATTAATTCATTTTCCAGTAATGTATAATTCGGGGGCGGTCTACCCAGAAGACAAGCTGAGGATCTGATAGATTGTATCAATTTAGCCTTTCATTCGACAAGAGCTGGTTTACGCTTGAGAATTTAAGGATACATTAAAAAAAAAGCATAAGCATTCAACTACGTAGAAATAGCTACACGTCAACTAAAAGTATAATGAAGAGGGAGAATAAACACAAAGAAAAACCCGGATTCTTACATTTTACCTTTTTGGAAGACGCTGATGGGAACAAACAGAGTTACAGCAGTGGAAGAAATCCATCTGCTCCATTGTTGAGCAATGTAGTGTAAAGCTAAAATGCTCGGATGAATATTCTCATAGCATGAGGTGTCTGTTTCCCTGCTCAGACTGTGTCATATAATGGCTGGGTGTCAGATAAGGACAGCGAAGAGGTGATTTTTTTTTATCATACCAAGCTTTAAAGGGGTTATCCGGGTTGAAAAAAATTTTTATGGCCGGGCTGGGGAGGGCTATTTAAACATAATAAACATGTACTTACCTCCTGCCGATGTCCCGCGCCGCGGCCCGTCTTCTCCGTGCGCCGGTTTCAGTACAAGGGCGCACAGGGAGCTTCCGGCTGACCGGATGCTCCCATGCGCACCATCTCCCAGCGCTTACAACGCTGAGAGATAGGGACGGATGGGAGGAGCCGTCCACAACGCGGACCAGAAGCTCCCTGTGCGCGGCTTCCGTGCCCCTGTTTGTTTACAGGGTCACGGATCGAAGTAACCGCGGCGCAGGACATAGGCGGCGCCGGAGGAGGTAAGTCCATGTTTATTATGTTTAACTATCCCTCCCCAGCCCGGCCATAAAAAATTTTTTAAACCCGGATAACCCCTTTAATGTTTTAAAGTTTATGTTTCTTTTATAGATAAAAATATTGGTACTATGGGAGGGCAGATACTGAAATCCCAAGTGAGATGTAATATATGACAGAACCTGGCAAAAACTATGTGACTCTTCTGCAGCGCCCCCCTGTGGGGAAATTAAGTATTACATCTTCTCAGTAAATAATAATTGACTATTTATGTAATTAACATTTGGGGTCCTCCAGAACTTCAGTTAGATGCTCTTTGTAGTTGTATTCACTCAAAGGGGTTTACCACTAAATTTTACTAGAGTAAGTACGAGACCCTAATAGGATCACTAATATAATGGTAAAGTTATATCATTATATTATATTATATATAATGATATTATATATCATTATATTATATCACTAATATAATGGTAAAGTTTGTGTAAAGCCACCGTCATTTCTGGCAGAGACATCCACATTTCCCTCCAAACACTGCGGTGGAAGTGGTTGTGATGCAGAGGGTGTGCAGACAGTAATGCCTGCATGGTCCCCTTCAACTACCAGAAGCCAGCAGGACATGGGACATCAGAAGACGTCCCGCCCTGCTGTCAGCGGATGATGTCGGCAGTATTACTTAAACTTTACCAAGGTAAGTACTATAAGGGTGACCTTATAAAAGTCTTCTACTTAACCTAATAACAATTTGTAACAGTAGCCAACCCCTTTAAGTAACAGAAACTAAGTTATTTAAAGCTTATTTTGTAAACCTATAAAGGAGTTGTCCACTTTATAGTTTGTGTAATGAAAAGTTACACTCTGCATTATTTTTTCATAGCTTTCTAGATCTCTGCTTGCTGTTATTCAACAAGAGACTTCATTGTTTACTTGTTTTTACAAAAAAAAACTTTAAAAATTATGCAAGTGAGCCTGTGGGGCTCTGCGCTCAATCTGCATCTATGAAGCCTGGAGCTCCTAAGACTCATTTGCATGGTTTTTAAAGCCATTTTTTGTAAAACCAGTCGGGGGCACACACCAGCAAGTGTGTAAGTGTGCTTGGCCTACAGTCCTTCATCCTAGTGGTAGATTTCAATTACTTTCAATATTATTGGGGGTGGGATTACCAAAAAGACAAAATACATTAGCTTTACAATAACAAGGGGTGACACTTCTACAATACAATACTTTATTCACGCTAAATTTTAATTAATCTATGAATGAGGGTCACTTACTTACTCTCCTAGGGTGGAGAGTAGGTAAAAATCTAAATTGAAAATCATATACCATATATGAGTATAAGCCGAGTTTTTTGGCACAAAAAATGTACTGAAAAACTCTAATACTGGAGTAAAAAATTAAGTCAATACTCATCTTTCCGACTTCCCCCGCAGGTCCTCTTCTTGCTTTTTCTTCCTACTTCTGGGCCGCAGCAGACGTCATAGCGTGTGCGCAGCCAGCGCTCACCAACCTGCCGCTGACTGAAGTAAGAAGAAGAAGCAAGAAGGAGGACCTGGGGGGATGTCGGAAAGGTAAGTATTGACTTTTTAAGTGCTGGGCATACTGGGGGCTTTCTATATACAGGGGTATGGGCTGGCTATATACTGGGAGCATGGGCTGGCTACATGCTGGGGGCTGTCTATATACTAGGGGCTGTGTGGTTGGCTACATACTAAGGGGCATAGGTTTTTGTGGTAAAATTACTGTTACTGGGTCGGTTACAGTCTAGGATAACACATATGAATAAAGTTTTGTACTCCCTTATTTTCCTCTTGGCTCTACAATTCCAAGTTGTATGAGATGAAATCTTTCATTGGCCAGCATTGAAAAAATACCAAATTTTGCATTACTCCTACTGTATTGAGATGTACAGGGAGGGGTACAGAGAGGGCAACGCCAGGGCATGCAGTGGTTCCTGGCGCAGGTTATCGCACAATTCTACATCAGGTCATGGCCTGGTGTTAACCAAGAATCAATCAGGAACCTCTTAGTATATCAGGTACTTTGTGTGTGGAGGGGGGAACATCAAGAGAACCACCACAATACTCCTGCTCTTGATAAATTCCCCTCTGTGTGCCAAAAAGTAATCAGCCCCAATGTGTCAAAAAGTAATAGCCTAAAATCTGAGAATTTTGTAGATAAACAAAATCCACAGTAAGTTAGGGAAAGGCACATCTGTATTACTAATATCTTCTATAATACGCTGAAAGACCAAATGAACCTAATACGTATTGACTTTATAGATTCTCAAATTCAGTCCCTGTAGCTCCAATGATGATGTCATTCTTACTAGGCAGCAATAATAATTGCTTCCGCTATCACAAAATAGAGAATCAATCCATCACCAAGCAGGGAACAGTGCGGCATGTCAGATGATTACAATGCACAGCTATCGGAGTAATACAAGATATAGAGATTAGATAAAATAACCACTGATTTACTTAGTGGGAGTAAATTATGGGACTGAGAAGTAAAATTGATATCTAGCAGACTGAAGAAGTCAAATAATTATAAGCAAGTGGAAGAAATTCTGTGCACGGTGATGAAACTTTTCCTATATGTGTGTTGCTCTATTGACAGGAGTAATGGATTTAGCATAGTCTACAGAATACCAAGTTTTTGTTCGCTAGAGAGTTTGATAGTTTATCATTTCCACTCCGTCTGCTCCTCAGAAGAATCTTAAGTGCTTGGTTTGAGCTTCAGTAACATCATACTGTTGGTAAAAACTCTGTCGCCCCCAGCGGATATACAAGCAGGTAGGAACTTGACGAATGGAAGAAAATTCTGTAGAGATTTTGATTCAGAATTTTAATCAAAATGTGGCAGAGTTCTCATTTGAATTGGTCAAAGTTGAGAGTCCTCAGTTGTTGATACCTTTTATCGGCTAACTAAAAAGGATGATGACAATTGCAAGCTTTCGAGACGACTCAGGTCTCGTCATTAGGCATGGTATAAGACAACATCTGTATAGAACACAAATCTATACACAAATGGGCAAAGTAACGCTATGGTTGATGAGACAAGGGACAAAAAAAATAAATTAATGTAAGGAGAGAAGAATAAACACTAATAGCAGGAATATTGTAGCACTTGGGGAGTTAGATGGGTTTATTGTGTCTTGAATGAGATCTGGTCCATGTCTGTGATGACCATGCCAGGTCTGAGGAGCAGATTCTAATATCATTTTATGACTCTTAAGGAATCTGCTCCTCAGATCTGGTGGGGTCATCACAACCATGGATCAGATCTCAATCAAGGGTAATAAAACCAACTCACTCCCCAATATTTACTGCTAATGGTGTTTACTATTCTCATTCTCTGTTTTTTTTTTATCACTTCTCTCATCAACCATAGAATTACCGAGTCCATTTGTGTATAAACTTTTGTTCTATTCAGATGTCTTATTCCATGCCTCATAAAGAGACCTAAGTAGACTCAAAAGCTTGCAATCCTTATTAGTTAGCCAATAAAAGGTATCAACTACTGAGGACTCACAACTCACAATCTATGTAACCACTGGCTAATACGGTCCAAAGAATATTTTAGCTTTTTATTTTAATTGAGACATTGGGGGTCATTTACTAAGGGGACCGAATCGCTATTTGTCGTCAGGTTTCCTGAATTTTTCAGATTTGCGCCAAATTACCCCGACAGATTCGGAAAAACCGACGTATTTTTTTTAAAAAAAGTGTCGCTTGACACGTGCTTACCTGCACCCAGCAACGGATGGTGAACTTCAGTAAACTCCGATGGACTTCAACGCAGAAGCGACACCTGGTGGACTTCGGGCGCACTACCTTAGTGTATCGCCGGAAGACCCGAATCAGCGTCAGAGAACCCGCAGCTGGATTGCGAACGGACCGGGTAAGTAAATCTGCCCCATTATTCTGGCATAGACACTTTGGACCAAATTCATTAAAGAGGTTGTGTAGGATCAGACATTATTTTTGAGCCTCACGAGGTGTAAAAATAACAAAGAGCATATACTTACCTCTGTCCTGAACACTGGTCCAGAATAAAGCCTCCTGTTCCTCACCTCAAAAGCACAAACCAGCTAGAGCCTAATACAGACTGAAGTAGTGAGTGTGCATGAGTGTGTCAGCACCTTATCACCAACAGAGGGTCGGCGGTGATGGTGGACAATTTTATTGACCACACATTCGAGCAGGTAATTATTTATTCTTTGATATTTTTTTACAACTTGGGGTCCATAAAAAAAGAAAATGGTCATTCCATCCCTTCCCATTTG